>NW_027556098.1:427200868-427800868 GCF_003287225.1 Phascolarctos cinereus | reverse complement strand
GGAGAGGAGGAGAGAGGGGTGCCAGTCCTCGGAAGGCTCATCTCTGGAGTGGAGAGGGGGGTGGGGGATGGGACCTGCGGAGGCAGCTACTCCGATCTCATTTTTTCCTTTGAAAAGACTTTTACTGATCTCATTTTGACATCGTCTTCCTTGACTTCTCTAGCCAGTGAACTGTCCCATGTAACAATGACATGGAATTAGCTCAGCCAAGCTCATCGCAGCAGCCATTCCCATTCTGGCCCTGGTCCGCATGGCCAAGAGGAAGAGCACCTCATCGTCTTAGCTGGCATCTGGGCCACGGTTGGTCATCTTAAGCACCTGATGTTTTGTTCGCTCCATTGACATGGTTGTCGTTGGGTAGGCTTTTCCTGGTTCTGTTTGCATCAGTTCATGTAAGTCTTCTCATGCCTCCTTGCAGTATTTGTGCTGATCATTTCTTACAGTACAGCCATATTACATTTTGTTCCTGGATCATCATTTTTTTAGCCATTCCCCTGTCCACTGGTGTCTGCTTTCTAATCTCACTTTACAGGTACAGAAACTGAAGCAGTCTGGAGAGTCAGGTGACTTGCTCAGGCCAGAGGGCTTCACTGAGTTCTTCCTGGCAGTCATTTTGGCCTTCAGAGATTAGAGAAGAATATATTTTTTAATGGTTTACTGTAAACAGTATTGAATATCAAGACAAAGCCTGCTTTGCAACTATTGCATCTAAATTAATGACAGTGAACCCACAGAATGTCATTCCAAGAGACCCGATGCCTTGCACCAAGTGGCCCATTCCCCTGGTAGGAGCCCAGCCTTAGAAATAGAGGAAACCTTAGAGATCACTGAATCCTACTCTTTCCTGCAGAGGAGGAGTCAGGAAGGAAGGAGCCAAACTGAAGTATGGATCCAGGGATGAAGGCAAAGGGTAACAAGCCATCCTGGAAGAGAGAACGGATGGCTGAGAGATCCGTCCCTGCAGTGCTGCCTCTCTCTCTGTCCCTGGGAGAGGGAAGGGCACCGGGCCAGATCGAGGCAGATGAGGAGAAGGCTGGCTCTTGTGAGGAATCGATCTCATCCTGGCATGAATTGGGCCAGAGGCCCCTGAGATCCCAGTAATCATCTGGGGGACTGTGGACATCCCTGAACGTCTAAGCTGAGGGGACCTCAGAGACCACCCAGCCCAGGCAGCCCAGCTCAGCACAGCCCACTTATCCACAAGGCTCTCCAGCATAAACACAGCCAACAGTGGGGCAGCTAGCCTCTGCCTCTTGGGGCACACTTTTCCCCTTGGGGGCAGCTGGTAGGGTTAGAAGCTTTTCCCAACATGGACACTCCGTGGATTTCCTTGCTCCTTCTTCAAGTAAAACAAGGCTGATCCCTGCAATCAGGGAACACGGTTCTCCTGTTGCCTCCGAGTCTTCTCTGTGGATGCGAGGCCCCAGATCACACAGCTCTTTGATGGCAGAGCCCCACGTGCTGACTCCTGCTCCGTGGGGGAGTGGGGCTGCTCTTCCCAGTCCTGAGGTTATGGGGTTGAGGGGGGGAAGGAGGAAATGGACACAAAGTCGTTCCTCAGAGAAGCCTCCGGACCTGAAAGTCAGGGTCCTGAGAAGCTTGCCCCTCTCCCAGCACCATGCCTCCTCTCTCCTCTCCATGGGGACGCAGCGCCCACTGGGACAGCCTAGCAAGTGAGGTCTGGTCCGAGCTCTGCCTTCTTAATCCAAGGGACGTGTGGGCCAGGGGAGGGCTCTGTCTGAGGGTTGCCTCCCTCCAACGTCCACGGAGGGTCGCTGGCCTGGAGGGCTCCTCCCTCTCTTACTCAGGACCACCTTGGGCTGCTCTGTTGACCCTGGATCTCTAGTTGGGATCACCACGTCCCATAAGTACTTGACTGCAAAGCCGCTTGGTTTTGGAGACCATGTCAGAGGCCAGCCCCTCAGGAGAGAGGAGGAAAGAGTGGAGTGAGCCCCAGAGGGTCCGGGGTGGGGGGAGAGTGGGAACCAGCAAACATGCAGGAGGCCCAAATGCAGCAAGAATTCCATGGACTGGGACTGGAAAGACAAAAGGTAAAGGCCCTGACCTCCGGGTGCGTGCCTTCTACTGGGGAAGCACCACAGCCATCTGTGAAGTAGATCCATGGAGCTTGCAAAGGAACTGCAGGTGGCTCTGGGAGCAGATGGGGGAAATCAAGAAAGGCTTCATGGAAGAGGCAGTGCTCAGCTCAGAAGGGAGGAGGTCTCGTGGCCTGTGCTGCCTGGGTGGGTGTGAGAGAGGAGGAGGAAGGCCACTCTGGCTGGAGTGTGGGGCCTCAGGCTGGGAAGGGAGGAGGGGGCCAGGTGGTGATGAGCTTCAGGCACCAGGCGGGACATTTTGCATTGGCTCCTGGAGGCCACAGGGACCTAGCGGAGTTCACTGTATGGGGGTGTGGGGGACATGCTCGGACCTGAGTTTCAGGAAAATCCCTTTGGTGACTAGAGGGTGGATGGATTGGGCAGAGACAGAAACCCACCCCCAGCAGTTCTTGCAATAAGCCGGGTGTGAAGGAATGAGGGCCAGCACCAGGGTGGGGACTATGTCACAGAAGAGCAGTGTGGAGCCGGAAGTGAGAGGATATGGTGGCTGACTGGGTGTGAAGGGTTCCAGGGTTAGGAGTGGGAGAAGACAATGACTCTGCAGTAGTGGAGGGGGAGGCTGGGGTGATCTGTAGGAAGAGCCGACCGGCACAGTCGTAGATACGTTCACCTAGGGATGCCTACAGGACCTCCCATCCTGGACACCCACCAGGCGCTGGGCGCGGGGACTTCTCTCGGTGATCACACCAGCTCCCGCGGCTTAACGACCATCTCTGGACTGATGACTCTCAGATCTCCCTTTCCTCCTTCAGCCTCTCTGTTCACCTCTAATCCCACATGTCCAACTGCTCTTTGGACATCTCAAACCGGATGTCCAGTAGACATCTCACCCTCAACATGTCCAAAACTGAACTCATTCGCCTTCCTCCTAAGCCCTCCCCTCTCCTTCCCTTCCCTGTCGCTGTCGCGGGCACCCCTCTCCTTCCAAGCCCATAGTCTCCCCTCTTTCCCTGCTTAGATCCAACATGGTGCCAAGGCCCGGCGAGGTTACCTCTTCAGAATCTCTCCAATGTTTGCCCCCTTCTGTCCTCTGCCATTGCCCTTCGTCACCCCCTCACTGGGTCTCCACCCCCTCTAGTCCATTCAGCCAGCAGAGGGTCTGATTGGGTCCCCTCCAACTGGTGGCTCTTCATCTTATCGCCTTCAGGACCAAATACAAAGTGTTCTACTTGGCTTTTTTTTTTAATTTTAATTTTAATTTTTTTAGGCAATTGGGGTTAAGTGACTTGCCTAGGGTCACACAGCTAGTAAGTGTCAAGTGTTTGGTCTGAGGCTGGATTTGAACTCAGGTCCTCCTGACTCCAGGCCCAGTGCTCTATCCACTGAGCCACCTAGCTGCGCCTCTGCTTGGCTTTTAAAAGAAGAGCTAGGTGGCTCAGTGGATAGAGCACTAGGCCTGGAGTCAGGAGGACTTGGGTTCAAAATTGACCTGAGACACTTACTGTCTGTGTAGTCACCATCTGTGTGACTTTTGTCTGTCTCAGTTTCTTCAACTGCAAAAAAAAAAAGGAATAATAAGAGCATTTACCTCACAGAGTCATGAGAATCAAATGGGATATTTGTAAAGTGCTTACTTAGCACAGTGCCTGGCACATAGTAGGTGCTTAATACATGCTTATTTCCTTCCTTCCATACCCCATATGGAGGCTGGATTGGTCTGCCAGCAGGATATTGCATGAATCCATGTGTGAGGTGATGAGGGCCTGCACAGGGCGGGGGCAGTGTCAGAGGAGAGAGAGAGAGAGAGATTGAAGAGAGGCTGCAGAGGGGAGATCCACAGGCCTTGGCCCCTTACTGGATCTGGGAGGTGAGAGAGAGTGAGGAGTCCGGGAGGACTGGGTGGGGATCTTGAGAGATTGGGGACAGCAATAGGGAAAGTAGGGGGTGGGAGAGTTTTAGGAGGAAAGATAATGAGTCCATTTGAGGACATAATTTAAGCTCTCTACCGGACATCTAGTTCCAGATGTCTGAAAGGCAGTTGGAGGGCAGCAGGGTGAAAAGGTAGGAAATATAGATTTGAGAATCATCAGCACAGAGATGGTCACTAAATGCATGGGGGCTGCTGAGACCACCAAATGAAGTAGGGGAGAGGGAGAAAAGGGCCCAGGACAGAGGCCTGAGGAAGGTGATTGGGAGGAGGATCCAGCCAAAGAGACAGAGAAGGAATGGTCAAAGAGGTGGGAGGACCAGGAGAAAGAAGTGAGGGGTGTCCTGAAAACCCAGAGAGAAGAGGGGATGACCCACAGGGTCCAAGGCAGCAGAGATGCCCGGAGACTGAGGCCTCAGAAAAGGCCATCGGACTGGCCACTAAGAGGTCACTGGTCACTCTGCCAAGGAAGTGGAGACGCCAAGACTTTTTGAGGAGCTTGGCTGGGAAAACCACAGCTTGAGGGGATGGTGCTTCTTCAGTGTCTTTAAGGCCCTCTCCTCTCACTTCTCACGTAGGAAGGCCGGGTCAGGCTGGACTGAACCCTCTCAATCAGTGCAGTGAAATGTGCTGCAGGATGCTGGAGGGCACCTCCAGCCTCAGGAGAAAGAGCTTGTCAGCCCAGTGTGGCCCTGGCATTTCAGGGGGCTCCGCCTGGAATGAAGCTAGTTCCCCGGGGTCTTAACCGGGACCTAGCTGGCCTTTTTCTTCCACCTTCTGGTCCCTCAGCTGAGGCTCTGCTCACTCCTCCAGGAAGCCCAGGCTCCTGCCCTCTCTCTGCCTAATGCTGTTTATATAGCACTTACATAGTTATCCCCATTCTACAGATGAAGAAACTGAGGTAGGCAGGAGTGAAGTAAGGGACTTGCTTATGCATCTCAGGCTGGATTCGAACTCCACGTCCAGAGCTCTCTCCACAGTGTCATTTAGGGGGTAGGTATTGGTTAAGCCTTGGAGGGCACTGTACTGGGGGCACCAAAGGCTTGCCAAAGGAGTGCAAAGGGGCAGCAGATTCCAGGCATAGAGTGGAGGCTGTGCAAAGGTTTGGAGGTGGGAGATGGGGCCCAGCACGCGCAGCACTTTGCCTGAAGCAGGAAGGTGTGGGGTGGGAGTGGAGCGGCCAGACTGTGAGGGGTCCTCCCTGCCCCAACTGTGGGCCTCACCTCAGGACAGTCCTGAGAGGTCCTGCAGCAGGGGGCGGCCCAGGCAGAAAGGACACCGGACCGATCGGCCCCATTGCAGAGATAAACAAACTAAGGCTGGGAGACAGAAGGTGAGTTGAGTAGCAGTTGGATGTAAGTTCAACGGGCTCCGCAGGTCGGAACTGTAGGGAGCAGGGCGCAGGCGCAGGGCGCAGGCCAGGCGCTCCAGCCGGGGCGTCCCCGTTTCTCCGCAACACCATTTCCCAGAAGGCGCCGCTGGGGACGCTCGTGCTGTAGTCAAGGCGACACCCTGGGTGGGGCGGACGCGCTGACGGTTTCCATGGAGCCGGCCCGGGCCTCGGCTGACATAGGAGGAGAAGCTCGGGCTCTAATCGACTGATAGCGTGCGTGTGTCCCGCCCGCCCCTTGGCCAAGAGAGAGCCCCCCCCCCGCTGTTCCGTGTGTGCGCGTGCGCAGTGGGAGCTCGCTCCATCAAGGCCGGAGGCATTCGGTGAGTGAGGACTGTGTGAGCTGCAGCCTCTTGGGTCCCCGGGGGGGCGGCTGGGGTGAGGGTGCAGTTGCCCTCTGGCCCGGCTAGTGCCCTTGTGGCCCGTGCCTTCGGTTCGGCCCCCTGAGAACGGATGGCAGCCGGATGCCTCCTCTGAGGCTTAGGGCAAACGGCGGCTGCGCGGGATGGTGGGGGGGGGAGTGGCGGTGCAGGTGGTGTATGCGGCGCGGTACCTTCTGGGAAACGTAGTTTGTGGGCCTTCATGGGGGAAATGGCGGCGTTTCAGTCTGCGCATGCGCGAGAGGAGGAAGTTGCGCGCGCAGCCTCGTTCGCCTTTCGGGAAGTGTAGGCTGGGCGCTACCTCGGAGGGAGGTGGGTGAGGGCTGGAATGGGTGGGGGTGGGGGAGAGACAGGAGGAGGAAGAAGAGCGGAGCTGAGGGGGGGTGTGGGCGGTGTGGGGTGGAGCCAGGGAGTCTGTGAGGGACCCGGGAGAGCCTGGACCTCTGAGAGCATAGACTGACACGGTCTGCAGGCGTGACAGAGGGGGAAACTGAGGCACCGGAGGACGAGGTGAGAGATGAGTGCGGAAAGGCGAGGAGGAGAATGAAGATGAAGACTAGCTGGGAGGGGCGGGACCCTGGGAGCCCCTGCTCTGCCCTTGGAGCACACGTAGACATAGGCTGCGAGGCATGACAGAAGGGGAAACTGAGGCACAAGGGTGGGGTAAGAGAGGGAGGAGCCTTCAGTCCCTGGAGTGCACGTGGACTTAGGCTGGGGGGCATCTGATAGAAAAGGAAACTGAGTCGGGGGGAGGGAGAGAAGGAAAAGCCCTGAGCCCCAGGACCCCAGGAGGGGGAGGAGTCCCGAGTCTAGAACACTGCCCTGCCGGGACACAGGCTTCAGGGAATCTGAAACGAGGGGGAAACTGAGGCGAGGAGTAGAAGGAATGGGATGAGGATGAACACTTGGGAACCCCAGGAGCACAGGAAAGGGTGCTGACCAGGCAGGGGGCCAGAACCCAGGCTGGCCCTGCCCTGCCTCTGCTCTGCCCCTGGAGCACTTGGGGACTCAGGTTGAAGGCAATCTGACGTTAGGGGAAACTGAGGAGAGGCTGGGCCTGGCCCTGCCCTCGGCGCCCCCACTCCACTCCCAGCCTGGTCTGCTCAGGTCTCTCTGTGGGGTGCTGTCTGTGATCTCTGATTTGGGGTCAGCAGACCCCTGTGCCTGTCCTGCAGTGGGTATGAGAGTGAGGAGTGATCATTTCTCTAAGCCTCAGTAAAATGGGCTGAATAAGCTTATCTGGGCCTGAGAGAGTACAGGTGACCTGTTGGTGGAGTGCCCCTAAAGCTCCAAGTCTGGTTGGAGTCCAGTGGAAGGGAGGTCAAGGAGCCAGACACCATGGCACCGAGAAGCCTGAGCTAGGCCCTGTCCTCAGGTGGCTTCCAGGCAGGGGCCAAGGAAAGACTTTGTGGCCGTTGGAGCTGGGGGGGGAGCAGCTACCCCTCCTGCTGGGGCATCTAGCCTTAGCTGGCCTCCGCCCATTCTTGGAGACCCCTGTCTAGCCTCCCAGAGCCTTCCCTTCTCCTGGCTAACTGTCCCGACTTCTTTGGCTGCTCTTCCTGTGGGCCCTTACCTGTCACCATTACCCAGCACCGTCCAGGTTATTGGGGTCCTAGACACTTCCTGTGGAGGCCTGAGCAGGGCACAAGACCGAGCCCCTGCCCTTCTAGCCTAGCAGGGTGCCCGTTGCTAGGACTTCGTGGGCCTGAAGGTGGGGCTAGGGCAGGCCTGGGGGATTCTCCCCTCCCCCTGGGCCCAGGGTCCTCACCACAGCACCACCCCCTTTGTTTGACACAGGAGGAAACAGGTCACGGAGAGCTGCTTCTGGTAGACTCCATGTCTCTGGGAGCCCCCCCCAAAGGCCTCCCTCGAGCTCCTGCCCCCGGGGAGCAGGGTGAGAGCATATATGCCCATAAGAGCGTGGTGAGTGCCCCTGAGAGATGGCGGCCTTTGGGCTCACTCCCCTCCAGCTTCTGTTTGGGTGGGACTGGAGGCCTGTGGGGGGGAGCTAAGGAGGTGCGGAGGCTTTGTGCCAGGAAGGGGACGGCGTCTGGGGGCATCTGTATAGAAATCCCTCCCTGCAGATGGATTCATAAGCAATTGGTGTGTGGTTGGGGCTCAGTTGGTGCCCAGGCTGTGTGCCCGGCAGCCCTCCTTCAGTTGTACGGTGTGGCTGGATTGGGGAGCAGGAGGGGCTGGGACCCCAAGAGATGCCATGGTGGCTCCCTGCCCCCTTTACTGAGGCGCCTGTGGGCTGCGCTGTCTCTCAGAACCCTCCCTGCTTTTGTCCGGATGTTTAAGCCCTGCTTGTGGTGGGGTAAGGGCATCTGTAGGTTTAGGGTGCCCAGGGAAGGCCATCCCCTTGGGTGCAGCTTGCTTCTCCAGGACATTGGACAGTGTACCCCTTCCCTCCCGCTTTCCCAGGGCAGCCCTCTCCTCCCTGTCCTGAGGCTGGCCTCGGTAAAGTGTCCCTGAATCCCCCTCCAGAGCTCCTTGCCAGGGGCTGGGGCCCTCCATCCTGGGTCCTCTCGTGTCCTCCAGGAGCCTTCCACCCTACCCTCATCCACTGCCTGCCAAGGTGCCCAGGTCCCCCATGCTTACTACCCTCTCTGCCCCCTACAAATAGCTGTCTCCACCTGTTGCTGGCGCCTCCTCACTTGGCTTCCCGCCTCACCTGCTGGCCTCCTCTCAGCCCCCTCAGCGTCCCTGTCTGGCCCCAGGCTGTCCCCTCCGTCTCTGCCAGCCGTCTGTCTAGGGGCACAGCATGTCACCTCCTGTTTCTGGGAGGGCGCCCCGGGCCTCCCCTTCACCCCTGCCTCAGTCACCTCTTCCCTTTCTGCTCCCATGATGAGTCCCTTGGGATCACCTGCACACGGCTGCCCAGGGGATGCGCTTCTACCCCCAGCCCTCGGCCCATCTTTCCAGGCAGGGACACACGGCACCGTTCTCTGCTCTGCCTGACTCCCTGTACTTGGCATACTCACCGTCCCTTCCTGTCCCCCTTGCACCCCAAACTCCCTGCAGAGGGAAGGTTAAGAGCTGCAGCCTGCAGCCCCTGACTCTGGCACCATGAAGGGCTTCCTACCCATGAGACTCCTTTGGCTCTGGCTCTCAGGCAGCACTGTGGCACATAATGTGGGGTGAGAGCTACCTGAGGACTAAGGAGGGTGCCCTCAAAGGCTCTGAAAAAGGGACAGGGGATGCCACAGGGGAATGTGAGAGGGTCAGGAGGCTGGGCTGAACATGTAGGCAGCAGGGAGCCCCTGGGAGTCTCTGAGAAGAGAGGCCAGAGCCGAGACTGGGCGGGCCTCTCCTCCACTGTTCTGTTGTGTTGACATTCCCTTCTTCAGCATCCTTGGGAGGAGCTGCCCCAGACTCCTCGGGAGAGAGAGGCCAGGGGCCTGAAGTTCAGGGGTCCCTGCAGAGTAGAGTCCAGTGACAGCCTGACCATGCCAGCCACCCTGGGATCCCTGGGCTTCCAGCGGGATGAGGAGGTGGCCTGGGGCCAGGACTCCAATGGCCCCCCGAGGCCTCACGCCAACGATTCCGGAGGTTCCGCTACCAGGAGGCAGCTGGGCCCCGAGAGGCTCTGAGCCGGCTCCGAGAGCTCTGTGTCCTCTGGCTCCGGCCAGAAGTCAGTCCCAAAGAGCGGATCCTGGAGCTGCTGGTGCTGGAACAATTCCTGAACATCCTTCCTATGGAAATCCAGACCTGGGTGCGGATGCAGGGGCCGCAGAGCGCTGAAGAAGTGGTGACCCTGGTGGAAGGCCTGCAGAGGAACCCTGTGAGGCTGATGCAGTGGGTGAGGCTGAGGGGCAGGGGAGGCAGAGGCTGGGAGTGAGGCTGGGGAGGCAGGTGGGGCTGAGGCTGGGGGGCAGGTGAGGCTGAGGCTGAGGCTGGGGGGCAGGTGAGGCTGGGGGAAGTGGGGGGGACCCACTTTCAGCCCCCTGTGTCCCTTCTTCTGGGGACTCTTTGCCCCAGCAGACTTAGTCAGGTTCTTGCCTCCTCCCATGCCAGCCCCCCTGACAGGGCCGCAGCTCCTCCCTGGCTCTGCTGGGCTGACCTTGGTCCCCTGACCTTCGAGGCTGTTGGCCCACCCACCCCCTTTAGGGCCAATACAGGCTCAGCCCTGTCTCCCGTTTTCCTCAGATCATGGGTCGCATCCTGAGACAGGAAGGACTTTCCTCGAAGATGGAGTCCCTGGGCGTCCAGCCGGCAGTCAAAGGCCTTCTGAGCAAAGGCCGGAAGGAGAAGGAGCCATCTCTACGGCCCCAGGTGGACACCCCAGAGGAGGCAGGCCAAGACGTCAAAGAGGAGCCTGCTGGGCCTCACAAAACAAGTGAGTGACAGAGTGGCCATGGCGCTGCTCCATGCAGGGAGCAGTGGGGGCATGGCGGGTGGGGCAAAGGAGGGACCAGGGAGCTGCCCTTGGGGGACCCAGAGGAGGAAGGGGCCCTTGGAGGGGAAGGCCAGGATGGGCTCCCACCCTTTTTACAGGCATTTCTGGGGCAGCCTGATGGGAGCAGGAGGAAGGGTCACTTCTCTTCTTCCTGGCCCAAGAGCTTGGGAGACAAGATGGGCCGGCCCTGTCTACCGTGCCCTGGCCCAGAGGCCCTGCCTGCCAGCTGGGTCTGTGGAGGTGCGTCCAAGGCAAAGCAGATGGGGAAGGCCTTAGCCAGTGGCCTTGAACCTGCCCTGTCTCCTCCCTAGCTTCACCCACTCCCCAGATCCCTGCCCACCCTCAGGAGGGGAACGGTCACCACCCAGAGACGGCAGCCTCCTTCCTGCCTTTGGGATGCCAGGTGAGCTCTGTCGGGGAAGCTGACCCTGCTGGTGGGCAGGGTCCTGGACACAGCCCTCCTTTTCTTCTCTCTCTTTCTTTCTCTCTCATTCTCTTCACCTCCCTTCCCCTTCCCTGCCTTTGGGAGGGGCTGTAAGGACACACGTCTGGGGCCTCCGGATTTTGTGCTGGGGCCCCCAGGGAGGACGCCCTCGAGAGTCACCCATTGCTCCCAGACCTGGGCCAATGGGCTCTCGTGGCAGTTTCTGAGCTGGGGAATTTTGGCCAGTCCACCATCTTAGCTTGCTGGGGAGGGGAGGGAAATGTCTGAGAATCAGAACACCCTGTGCATCCTCAGGAGTGCTGCCTGACAGCTCCTCTGCCACAGTGGACCAGTGATGGGGGAGGAGAGGCAGCTCACGGCGATTGGCCTCCATGTATTCTGTAAAATAGGAACAGGATCTCAGCTGAGAGAGTGGGGAGGGGAAGAGGGAGCTGATGAGGGCCCAGTGGGGGTGGGTCAGAGCCTGGTTTTCTCCACCTTCATTCACCATCATGTGTGTATGTATGAAGGAGGTGAATGGTGGGAGTGAGTCAAGGCTGAGGCTTGGGGGACACAGGGAGGTTGAGGGGTTCACAAGAGGATGACAGTGTAGAACTCAGCTGGTTCCCCCAGGGGTCCAGATGGGGAGAAGGAGAGGGAGTGGCTGGTGCAGGGGAGAAGGCTGAGGGGTCAGGGAAGGTAGGGTTATGTAAGGGGAGCCAGAGAGAGAGGGGAAAAGCCAATAGATTATGGTCGGATAAGGGGATTCCAGAATTTTAGACCACAGAGGTGAGTAACCACAGAGGTGCTACATTTGTGAGTGAAGCCAAGATCCAGTGTTTGGCCGAGGGGGCTGGAGGTGAGCAGGGTGAGGAGTTGAGAGGTTTGGGTGTCTGAGAGAGAGTCAGTGTCTATGTGGAAGTCCCCAGGTAGGAGCACAGGAGCTGGGGGGAGAAGACTAAGCTGGTACCAAGCTCCCAGAGGGAGGAACGGGCGTGTCCTGTGTGACCCTGGCCTCTGACTGGATTTAGGTGTGACCAGTGCAAAGCTTGGAGGAGGTGAGGTCACTGAGTGGTGAGGAGGGGGAGAAGCCAGAGGCACCAGGTGAACGTGGGAGGGGGATGAGCCAGGGCTGCCCAGAAAGGCTGGGGAGCGAGCTGCATCAGCATCAGGGAGCCGGGTCTCAGAGAGGGCAGGAAGGTGGGAAAGACTCAAGATGCAGCTCATTACATTTGGAGAAGGGCGTTTGGAGGCTGACCGCCAGGCTCCTGAGTCCCTGGCCTGGGTGGGACGTGCCCAGAGAAGAGCAAGGCTTTATGCGTGTTCCCCCTTGTCATCTTGTTATGTGGGGCCTGGAGACTGGGGCATAACCTGGGCCGAGCCCTGCTTCTGACACGACAGTCGTTTCTCCTGGCTGTGTGACCCTGGGTAAGTCACTGCTCTTTTTGGTTCTGTGGACAGTACCAGAGACAGGGAAAAGGATGGGGTCATGACAATGACAGGGACAGAGACAAGGATGAGGCAGAACCATGGACAGAGACAAGGACAGGGCAGAGACAGACAGCCACAGCTTGAGGCTGGGGCCTCCTGCCCTGCCCTTGTCACCAGGGTCTTTTTCCTGGAGGTCACTGAGTGTGACAGCAGGTGGGCCCCCTTAGGTGCTGTGAGAGTCCCTGTGGGAGCAGGCCCCTGGCTGAGCCTGGGAGGGGCAGGGGACAGAGCAGGGAGGCTACAGCTGCATCGGCATATATTGTGAGTTTAGGTTTGGACATAGGACATGTGGTGTGACAAGTCCACCATTATGGGCTGGGAAGACTTGGGTTCAAGTCTTGCCTCAGTGGCTGAGAGAGCTGAGTGACTCTGGATAAGTTCTTTCAATTCATGGAGCCTTGGTTTCCTTGTAACTCCTCTGATTCTAAGTTGTGGGGAGCCACGTTCTGCACGTGTTGGAGAGTATTAAGTGGGAGATGTCTGCCTCTGCCCCATGAGGCATCTGTCCTGGAGCCATCTGTCCCAGGATCTGTCTGTCCTGGAGGTGTCCAGGAGCCATCTGTCCGGGAACCATCTGTCCCGGAGCCATCTGTCCCAGAGCCGTCTGTCTTGGAGCCATCTGTCCTGGAGCCGTCTGTCCTGGAGCCGTCTGTCTGGGAGCCATCTGTTCCAGGATCTGTCTGTCCTGGAGTCGTCTGTCCTGGAGCCGTCTGTCCTGGAGCCGTCTGTCCTGGAGCCGTCTGTCTGGGAGCCATCTGTCCCAGGATCTGTCTGTCCTGGAGCTGTCTGTTCAGGACCCATTGTCCAGATGTCCAGCAGACCAGAGCTGAGGAGAGAGCCAAAGGCTGAAGTGTCACTGTCACAGGAGTGGGCCTGGTGGGACAGCTGTACCAGGAAGGTTTTCCTTGCATCAAGCAGGTTTGCAGGCTCCCCAAATCAGGGGCCGAATTTGAATCCAGGTGTCTCCTACCTCCAGTCACGATGCTCTCCACTGCCTGCTCCATCTTCCTTAGCTGCACCCCACCTTGAGTCTTCTGTGGACTCTTGGAGCCTCCCCCCAGCCACCATCTTGTCTGTGCCTGTGCGTCCTGGCCACGTTCAGAAATGAAACAGATCTTCCACACGGGGCCTGATGGGGAGAGCGTGGCAGCGACCATTGACGCCCCCAAAGCTGACAGGATAACAACAGGAAAAGGAAAGGCAACAGGAGAGAGCCCCCAGGGGCCACCACAGTGGAGACAGCAAGCCGTGCGGGCAGAGGCTGAGTGGGTGCCATAGAGTGCCAGGCAGGCGCGGGCCAGGAGAGCCACGAGCCTTATGTTCACCGAGGGCGTGATGATCTGACCCAAGGCTCCCGTGTGTCATGTGCTGGGACATCACGCCTGACCCGAGGCTCATGTGTCTCTTGTGTGAGGTCATCACGCCTGACCCAAGGCTTCCGTGTGTCGTGTGCGAGGTTGTCATGCCTGGTCCGAGCTGAACATCTGTGAGAGCAGAGGGAAGGAAAGGGCTATCCTTGTGGGAAAGTGTCGCGGTCAGCCTGTGAGGGCCTTGGAGGTGGCCGGCACTGTGGAGCGCCAATGAATGATGGTGCGAGATCCTTGGAAGTGAGAGGAGGCGGTTTCTCCTTGTGTGGAGTAGAATATGAGCTCCTTCTAAGTAAGAATTGTTTCATTCTTTGCATGCAGTGCCTGGTACAGAATAGGCACAGGAGAAATGCTTCTTTATTGGTTGACTGGGAGGTGGAGTTTATGGGTGAAGAACGCTAGGAAGGCCAGGGGGCGCAGTGTCCTTTGGAGCTGAGAAGATAAATTGGAGCTGGGTTGTATAGGACTTTAAAGGCCAAACAGAGGGAGCCATTGGCTTTGGCTGAAGAGGGGAGTGACAGAATTAGATCTGAATTGAAGGAAAATCCTTTTGGCAGCAACGGGGAGGAGGGTGCTGCAATAATCTGGGAAGAGATGACGAGGGCTTGGACTCAGGTGGTCACTGTGGGAGTGGAGAGAAGGGGTTGGATGCCAGAAATGGGAGCAGAAATGGCAACCGATTAAATGTGTGGGATAACAGGCATCTAGGACATTGCTAAACTTGGGGGGATGGCAGTGCCTTCAGCAGAAATGGGGTGTGTGTGTGCGTGTGTCTGGGAGTTGTCAGCATGATGATGATAAGTGAAGCCATGGGAATTGATGAAGTCCTCTGGAGAGAGTGGAGAAGAGGACCCAGGACACCCTTGCCAGACATCCACAGTAGGAGTGTGATGCAGGCGATAACTCAGCAAAAGACGTGGAGGAGCAGTTCTTTGTATCCACAGAGCTTAGCCCCATGCCTGGCATGTAGTAGGTGTTTAATAAGTGCTTGTTGAATGAATGAATGAATGAGTTAATGAGCAAATGGTTGACCAGATATGACATGGCATAGGAGCAAGAAAATATGGGTTTGAATCCTGTCTTTGGTGCTTATTATCTGTCACCTTGAGAAGGTCACCTTACTTTCCTGGGCCTCAGTCTCTTGCATTGTAACAGCAGAGGCTTGGAGTCCATGGCCTCTGAGGTCCCTCCAGCTCTACAGTGATTGTACCACGATACTTTCCCATGTATTACTGCTTCCCTGCTTTCTCAGCTCAGCCAGGTCCAGTATGCTATATTGCCCCTCCAAGGTGGACATTCATTTGACTGAGGAGCTCTTGAAATCCAGAATCTTCAGACCTTGAGAAATGAGCCTTTCTTCTGTGGTGGGATTTTAGAAAGAGTGTAGGTAGTAAACAAGAGAGAGTCCTCCCAGTCATAGCCAATCTCATGTAATTCATTCAGCAATCCCTGGCACCGCTAACCTAATTGCTGTCTTATAGGCACTGCATATGGGCTGGGGGGAGTCCAGTTCCTTCTTCCTGCCCCGTTGTGCACCCCCTCCCCTAAGGTCCTCTGTGCTAGGCAGCCTCTGATCCAGGGATGTTTCCCCAGGAGGAGTGGGGCCTGCTGGACCCCTCCCAGAAGGAGCTGTACTGGGACGTCATGCTGGAGAAGTATGGCAGTGTGGTCTCCCTGGGTAAGCACTGGTCTTATTCTTTGGGCTGTATTTGGGAGCAGATCGTCTGGAGGCTGGGAGGTGGGGGAGCGGACCGTCTGGGGGCTGGGAGGTGGGGGAGCGGACCGTCTGGGGGCTGGGAGGTGGGGGAGCGGACCGTCTGGGGGCTGGGAGGTGGGGGAGCGGATTGGTTGGAAGTTGCAGGATGTGAGGACACAAGGTGAGGGGGTGTGGGGGATGGGGGTTGGAAGTAGAGACCTTGGGCAGACTCCCTGTGATGGGGCCAGAGGGGAGGGCTGCAGCAGGATTTTCAGCAAGAATTATGAACTTGTGGCATAGCGAGGCCAGGGGATGTTCAGCGTATCTAGTTTGTGGCAGCTGTGGTGGGGCTTGAACTCGGGTCTCAGCATTCACAGACCTGGAACCACTTGTGTGATGTCAGGATAGGCTTGAATGCTGAGCCAGGAGGAGGCTGGACTCTTGTGACTGCCTGGCTTCTCCAATCCCCATTTTTCATATGTGAGTACTCGAATGCATCAGTGCGGGGCCCCCTTTCCCAGTACGTGGGGGTCTTTCCTGGAGAGGTGGCAGCTGGCTCCTTTGGCCAGGGGCTGTCCTTGGGTGGGGCAGAGGTGAGCTCAGAGGGGGAGGGGCCAGAGGAGCCCCAGCCACTGAAGATGCCTTGGACATGCTGATTTGGGGATAGCTGGTTGAGTGGTGTCCGAGGTCGACTTGGGCTCCAGCTCTGCTCTGCCCTACTTGTGGGCAAGGTTAGTGTCATCCTTCCGAGCGGTTGTGAGGGGCATAGCATCGTCTGTAGACCTTGCTGCCTGTAGGGGCGTGGCCCTTTCATCTGCACTGGCCATGACAGCAGGGAGCCCCTTAGCCTGGCAGAAATCTTCCTGCTTTGTGCCTTGGCTCCCTGGGACCAAAGCTTCCTTCCGTGTAGGGTCTGGGAGACCCCTTGCTTGAGGAGCAGTTTCTCGTGCCCTCTGCCCCTTTCAGTCAGCTGGTGTGCCTGGTGTGTTGACCACTGCCTCTTTTTCCATCTCACACCTTTCCCAAAGACAGCCTTGATCCGGTGTCGGTCCTGCCCGTGAAGGGCCGATAGAAATGAAGACTGACGTGCCTCCTGTCTCCTCCCTGTGACTTTCCTCCAGATTCCTTGACATTCAGCGCCCCCATGCTCGTTAAGTCAGATCACTCATGCTTCCTCATGGTGGGCATGTTGGGGAACCTGGGCTCTTGAGCACTGTGCCTGTGGATGAATGGCAGCAAATTCTGACCCTGGTCATGTGTATTGTCCCCGAGGACTAGCCTTGCTTAGTGGAGAGAGGCTCGTCCCCACCAGGTTGGCCCAGAGAAGAGGAGATCCGGGGGACACGGTGATGAGGACAAGCGCTTTCTTCAAGGCTCTATGAGGCAGTCATTTGAAAGCAGGCATGGCCATAGAGGGCAGAACCAGGGGCAGCAATGAGGGAAGACGCCAGGAAAAGATTCCTTTATGATGAGAGCTGTCTCAGAGTAGAAGAGGCTGCCTCCAACATCTTTAGGACCCCTTGGCGCCCCACTTGACCACCTGAGTGTCTGACATTAGGGATGAGGAGAGGTCAGAGGTCCATCAGAGTTAGATGGGACTCCCATGTCTTTGACCACAAGCACCACAGCAAAATCTGCCTCTCCATTGAAAGGGTCTTGGGAGGGTCTCAGCTGTGCCCCCCTAAATGCTCATCATGTGCAGTGCATTATCCATCGTTCCTCAGCTGTTCTCGGTCACCAGCCTCTGCTGTCATGGTGGCTGAGCCATGGCTGCCATCATATCATTAACCAGGAGAATGATGAAAATAAGTAACCCTGGCATCCATTATGTCATGGGAGGCTCATAGTGGCCCCAGGAGAGGGAAGCGCCTCACAAGGCAGGATTTCTGATTCCCCTTCTCACCCTCATTTCTGTGGGATTGGCAATGATTTTTTGAGGAGGTCAACTTAGCCCTGTATCCTCTCCTCTTATTCTAATTTGGTATCAATTTTGCCCTTTTCCTGCCCCCTCCCCCCATTGCAGTGTGTGCTTCTTGAAGGCAGCAAGCATTTTTTTTTTTGGGGTGAGGCAGTCAGGGTTAAGTGACTTGCCTGGGGTCATATAGTAAGTATCATGTGTCTTGAGGCTGAATTTGAACTCAAGTCTTCCTAACTCCAGGGCCAGGCTCTATCCCCTGCACCATCTAGCTGCCCCAGCAAGCACATTTTTGAAACCTTTCTTTGTGTCCCTAGCACTCCGTGGCGTTCCTTACACATAATAATTAGTATTTGTGAATTGACTGACTGGTCACGTCTCCCCTTCTCGAGAGATGATTCTGAAACAACTTTGATCTCTCCACAAAGTTTTTGCTGTCAGTCACATGCAGTCCATTTAATTTTTTGTGATGTTTGGTCCTCACTACGTCCAGTGTCCAGTGCCCCAGCTCTCCCGAAGAAAGTATATGTGATGTCTGGGCAGGTGGTTGCTGGGAGTTGATCAGCCGTTTCTGGGGCTTCTTCCTCTGGTGCCCTCGGGGCAGATAATAGGTGTGGAAGAGCTCTCCTAGCTGTTCATAGCTGGCTTTTATGCTGGCACTGGAAGCAATGAGGACCTTTCCCTGGGGCAGCTTCATCCGCCTTCACTGCCTGGGGAACCTGTGAGCCAAGCTTGTCTCTGTCCTGGTTCCTGGTTTCGCTTGTACAGAGAAAGCCAAGATTGCTATGTACCCAATTCTTCAACCCTCTTCTAAATTTAGACAAGGAATGCATGGCTAAATTACTGTTTATTGGAAACCTGAATACTCGATTCCTGGCACCCTTAAGTCCCTTTTAAATAAATATTATAGACTAGCAAAGCATCTCCAGCATTTCCCTACACAAGAGAAAAACATCTCCAGAAGAAACAATTGAATGTGAAACCATGAATAAATTACTTTAAACTTGTTTTTTTAATCTATATTAAATTTAACGTGGTAGTACAAACATTGCCCTACTAGGCTGTGTCCCTTTCAGAAATTCTGTTTTTAAGTGCTTCATTGACCCTTTTTTCCATCCCTACCACCATCTTAACTCCTGGCCCAGGTGACCTTTGGACAGGACCCTTCCCTGCTGGTCATACTCTCCTCCCTGGACGTTGCTCCCTCAAAATCTCTGGCCTGGGGCGTTGTCTCTTTCCATGCCTCAATGGGAGGGCCTCTTGCCATTCTGTCCTGTGCCTTCCCCTCCTCCGAGCAGCCACCATGTCAGTGGCCCGCGGGGTTTTTGGCCTGCACTTTCCCTGGCCCCTGTTCTCACTGAGGTCGCTGCCACAGATCTGAAGCTCATCACCCACCGTTGACTCCCTGCCACTTCCCAGCCGACCCCGCTCTTCTAGTCTTCCTTATCTCCTGTCACCTCTGTGCCTACTCTCTGAACCGTCCTCGTGTTTTCCCAGTTGTTGCCTCTAAGTGCTGTTCCCTCTCCTGCCTCCTCACCTTTGTATAAGCTGTGCCCTCACGGCTGGCATGCATGCCTTCCCTGCTTCCTTCCCAAGCTTCCTTTGTACCCTGCGCTTCCTACCCATTCGCTCCTGGCTGGAGAGAAGTTCCTTGAGGGCAGAGGAGTCTTCACTCTTGTCTTTGTCTCCCCTGCACTGAGCACATAGTAAGTGCTTCATAAATATTGGCTGGAATCACTGTTGACTGGTGTGCTCCTGAACTCTGAGCTGGTGTGATGGGGGTCCAGAAATGTGAGTTGTGCTTATTTTATGGTGGTCAGGTGGGACGGGACTGAGGCGGAGATCAGGTGGCCACCGGGTTACAAAGGATGGATGAGTGGATGGAACATTTATTGGGAACTAGGTGGCCCTGGGGATAGGGGGCTGCACCTGGCGGCAGGAAGACCTGAGTTCAGATCTGGCTTCAGGCGCTTACTAGCTGTGTGAAACCCTGGGCAAGTCACTGAACCTCTCTCTGCCTCAGTTTCCTCCACTGTAAAATAGGGATAATAACAGCACCTGCTTCCCAGTGTTGTTGGGGATCAAATGCAATCATATTTGCAAAGTGTTTGGCCCAGCGCCTAGCACATAGTAGGTGCATGATAAATGCTTATTTCCTTCCTTTATTGGGCTCCTTATGTGCCAGGCACTGTACTAAGTCCCTGCTTAGGGCGTAGGGGACACAACAGTAATGTACAAACTAGCTATAGACAAGATGCATGGGAAATAATCAACTGAGGGGAGATGCCGTGGGCATGAAGGGAGATCATGAAAGGCTTCTCACAGAAGGCAGGGTCTTCACTGGGCCCTGAAGAAAGCCACAGAGGTGGGGGAGGGGAGGAGCTGAGGGAGAGCATGCCAGGCCTGGGGGATGGGCGGCCAGAGAGAATGCCTGGAATCTGGGGAGACTCAGGCAGGCTCGTAGTTGGGAGGGAAGGAGCCAAGAGAGAGACAGAGACAAGTGAGGGGGTGATCTGTTGGAGGACACAGTATGGACAAGGGTCACTTGAGCAGGTGGAGGGGTCAGCCTTGGTCAGGGGTTAGCCCCACCTCGTCATGGGAGGATAAGGGCAGAAGACACCTGGGTGATGGGAGGAGAGGGAGCTTCTGGTGAATGCCTTGATTTTATATTTTTTGTAAAATAGGAGACAGGGTCCCTGCTGAGAGAGTGGGGAGGGGGAGAGGGAGCAGTGAGGGCCCAGTGGGGGGCCTGGTCAGAGCCTGGTTTTCTCCACCTTCCTTCACCATCATGTGTGTATGTGTGAAGGAGGTGAATGGTGGGAGTGAGTCAGGGCTGAGGCTTGGGGGACATGGGGAGGATACGACAAGAGGTCGAGGGGTTCACGAGAGGACGGTGGAGAACTCAGCTGGTTTCCCAAAGGGTCCAGATGGGGAGAAGAGGAGGGGTGACTGGTGCAGGGGAGAAGGCTGAGGGGTCAGGGAGGGTAGGGTTATGTAAGGGGAGCCAGAGGGAGAGGGGAAAAGCCAATAAATTATGGTCGGATAAGGGGATTCCAGAATTCTAGACCACAGAGGTGAGTAACCACGGAGGTGCTACATTTGTGGGTGATGCCAAGATTTAGCGTGTGGCCAAGGGGGCTGAAGGTGAGCAGGGTGAGGAGTTGAGAGGTTTAGGTGTCTGAGGGAGAGTCAGTGTCCACGTAGAAGTCCCCAGTTAGGAGGGCAGGGGTTGGGGGTGGGGGTGGGAAGACAAAGGCTGAGCCTGCTACTGAGCTCATTGAGGAAGAAAGGGGTGTGTCCTAGGGGTGTCTGTATATTTTAATTGGGTGGTCGATGTGAACAGCATGAACCTCAGAGGAGAGGTCATTGAGTGGTGGAGGAAGGGGGAGAGCTTGGAAGCAACAATGGGGATCCATGCCTCCCCCCCAATTAGCTGAGGAGAGTGAGGGAAGGGGCAGCCAGTAGTATATGAATGGATAAATGAATGAAGCATTTACTTGGAGCTTCCTCTATGCCAAATACAGTGTGTGTGTGTGTGTGTGTGGTGTGTGTGTGTGTGTGTGTGTGTGTGTGTGTGTAGCAGGGCCTGCCCTCAGGGAGTTCAGCCTCAAAGCCTGGTCAGTGGCCAGCAGGAATATCTCAAGGGGATCTTGTCCTAAGTTTGGCCTCCGGTGCTTCCTGAGGCCTCAGGGTGCCCAGGGTAGGTGGGCACTGCTTTGAGCTAATGCCTGCTGTGTTCCAGGCACTGTACTGAGCACTGGGGATACAGAAAGAAGCAAAAGCTAGTTCCTGCCCTCATGCTCCCAGTCTGAGTGCTGGGCACAGCCTTGGGGACCAGAAGTGCCTGGAGGGAGGGTGTGGGGGCCTTGGAAGCACTTCTTTAGCCTTCCTGCCCCCTGGCCAGGGGCCCCTAACCCTGCCCCCAGGCTGTGCCTTCAGCTCCCTTTCTCATGGCACAATAAATAACCCCATGCCTTTGGTGTCCTGTCCTTACCTGGCAGACTTTCCCCCTTCCCTGTTTCCTAGAGCCTGGGGGCCTTTCCCTACCCTCCCTGCTGGCTACCCTCAGGCCTTTGGCCTCTTCCTCCAGCTGGTCTCCCACCATGTATCAGACCAGGCACTACAGGCCCTCTTGGCTCTTTCATCTGTCCATCACACTTTGTCCTTGGGCCCCTTTGGGGCTGGAAGGAAGCCCCAGACTCTTGTCCACTTGGCCCAAGAGCTATGTGAGCTCTCTACGAAAGTGCAGGAGCGCCTATGACACCAAATTGGGTTCTGATTCCTCTCTGCCGCCCCTTCCTGGTGGAAGGACTGTGATCAGTGCGGTGGAGGAGACCAGGAAGCAGCTGGAAGCCACATGGGCAGAGCTGCCACGTCCCTCTACTGCAATTTAAGGGTTCAGGGATGCTGGAATCCCAAAATCTCAACACATGGGTCCTGACCAAAAGAATTCGACCTAAGCCTTCTTTCAGCCAAAGACAAGGTTTATTAGAATATTCATCATATTGGGCAGACTCTTAAGGAGTCTGAGCATTAGTAAGCTATTGGCTAGATTATAAGAATCTGACCAGTGGCTAGATTTTAAGAATCTAAGCATTTTTTTTCAAGTCAACAAGTATTTATTAAGAACCCATTGCTAGGTACTGTTATTTACTTCAAGGTTCTATGAATTCATCATTATGGGTACCTTCTTTAGAGATATAGATGACAACTCTCCAGAATTCATCACCTAAAGCCCAACCTTCTGATGATGTCCTCCATAGTAGCTGAATTGGCCCTCAAAGAAGATCCGCTGTCATTCGCTAGGCATAAATTTAAAACCTTTCCAGTTTGGCAAGCCAGATGTCTAACAGTCAGTAGCCTCCATCGGAATAGCCATTAAGAACCCAGGATAATCTCACTACAAGATGGAATCAGAGGCAGTCTAACATAATGCATCAAAATAATTCTTGGCTCCATAGTCTGAGAAGTTTTTTTTTTTCTAGCAAATAGTATGCTTTGATCTGCATTCAAACTCCATAGTTCTTTCTTTGGATGTGGATAGCATTTTCCATCACAAGGCTTTTGGAGATGTCTTAGATCCTTGCATTGTTGAGAAGAGCTAAGTCTATCAATATCAGTCGACACACAATGTGGCTGTTTTTGTGTACAACATTCTCTTAGTTCTTCTCACTTCACTCAGCATTTAGAGCCTGCTCATTATTTCCTATAGCACAATAGTATTCCATTACATTCATGTACCACAATTTGTTCAGCCATTCCCCCATTGATGGGCATCCTCTCAATTTCCAATTCTTTGCCACCACAAAAAGAGCTGCTATAAATCATTTTGTATGTGTGAGTCCTTTTTCTTTTTTTTATAATCTCTTTGGGATAGAGCCCTAGAAGTGCTATTGCTGGGTCAAAGGATAGGCACATTTTTATAGCCCTTTGGGCATAATCTAAGCATCTTAATGGAGATAAGATGGACTTTATATACAGAAAGCCTGTGGGAGGGATCTAGGAGTGGCCAAATAGTCTATGGGGTAATAGAACTCCAGGGATGACCAAGGGAGAATGGATCCTAGATAGGCTTAAGGGTGGGAAGTGGCCTGGGGCCATAGGGAGATATGGAATTATAGCCTTAGGAGAACGCCAGAGGTTTGGCCTTGTGGGAAAGTCCAGGGTTTTTACTTTCTGGGGCCGGGATCCCAACCCCATCACCCCTGGAGCTGGGGTTATAGCAGCTGTCCCTGGCACGTGATATCTTGGTCAAGTGACACCCAGCCTTGGACTCTGGAAGCCCTAGGTCCAAAGCTCTTTCTTAGTAGCTGCATGGTCATCCACTGGCCAGTCCCTTGTCCTCTCCATCGTTCAGGCAGAGTCTGCCTGCCTCGTGGGGCAAAGCCCAGGTTATTCAATGCCCTAGTGGTCGATTATTGTTAATTATCATTCCTTCCTATGACTGCTGTGGATGAGCTGATCACTTCCTCTCTGGGACAGGAATCCCTGCCCCCAAACCAGATGCCAAAGCCCTGATGGAGCGTGGAGAGGAGCTGTGGAGACCTGGACTGAGCTCAGCTGCTGAGGACAAGGCTCAGCCCAGAGGCGTCGGCCCTCCAGGTGGGTACCTGAGAAAGGGTTCAGAGTCGGGAGCCTCGCACGGACACCTAGAGTCAGGAGAGCGAGTTCTCCCCCATAGCCCAGCTCCACCCCGTCCTGCCTGCCTTGGGTGGGGCCCCTAGCGCCCTGTCCCCACCCACAGGCTCTAAGGGAAAGGAAACACCCGGGCTTGACCAGTTATGGGCAGGTTTGGGTGGACGGCCTGGACCGTCTCTGGAGGAGGCACTCCTTCCAGGAGGCCGCCATCCAGGCCCCCCCGGCCCTGGCCAGCATGCTTTGCTGCACCTCCCCAGGTTTCCTGAATCTGCCAGAGACTGTGAGGCAGTTCCGCCAGCATTCCCATTCCGCTTCACCGTGTGCCGACATTCCCACTTACTTCTTGTTGGGAACTGGGGTAGGACTGTTCCCTCCTCCTGCGCCGGTCCCTAAAACCTTTCCCTTTCCCTAGGAAGCCGGAGTCAGAATCACAAGGAGTGCCCCGCCAGGGATGCTTCGAGGACCCAGGCATCTCAGCACCCTCCTCCTCGACAAGCCCAGGGAGACGGGCCAAGTCCGGGGCCCGGGAGAAGCCCTTGGACCACCACAGAGCCAGGAAGTCCTGGAAGGAAAAGAAAGGCCCCGTCGGTGGCCTGGGAAAGCCCTTCGGGCAGAGCGCGAGGAGGGCTCCTTCCCGGGGGAGTGTCTCGGCAGGTTCCTGGCGAGCAGGCCTCGGCGTGGATGGAGCGGGACAAAGGCTACTTTCCGCCAGGCCCACTGAACTCGCTCCCAGCCTTGAGAGAGAAACCCTATGTCTGTGACGAGTGTGGCAAAGGCTTCGACTGGAAGTCGGTGTTTGTCATTCATCAGAGATCGCACACGGGTCCGGCCGCCAGTCAGCTTGAGGAGAGGAAGGAGCCCCGGGACCCTCGGGACCCGAGAGCCAAACCTCGGGCGACCGCGGGAGAAAAGCCCTATCGCTGCAGCGAGTGTGGGAAGGGCTTCCGGGAGCTGTCCACACTGCGCAATCATCGCCGAAGCCACACGGGCGAGAAGCATTACCAGTGCCAGGAGTGTGGGAAATCTTTCAACTGGAAGTCCCAGCTGGTCATTCACAAGAAGGCCCATGTGGGCGAAAAGCAGCATACGTGCGTGGAATGTGGGGAGAGCTTTGACTGGAAGTCCCAGCTGGTCATTCACAAAAAGGCCCACAGGAGGGACGCTCTGTAGGCAGAGTGCCCGAGAGGGCGGCTCACTTGTGCTGGGCTCCATGGGGCTCCGAGCCCAGATCTCTGAACTGCCCCTAGCTAGGCCTGGCCACTGGGACAAGGAACCTCCTTGCCTGCTCTGTCGGGACTCCTTAGCCATAGTGCCCTGGGGGGGAGGGGGCCCTAACGCCTCTTCCCAGACCTCACCGAGCCCTGCCCCTCCTCCAGAGACGCTAATCTAGGGAATAAACTCCTTTAGCACTTCATGGAACACATGTATGTTATTTCTCTTGTCTTCTTCCCTTCCCCTCCCCCTCCCCACCCCAAGCTTCCCACTTGCAGAGTAAGGACCAGTGTCAGGGACTGGGACTGGGGCTGATCAGTTGAGCCACATCATCAAGCTAGGTGGCTGAGGGAGCCTGCAGTGGAGACAGGCCCAGGAAGACAGGGGAAGGGAAGGAGGTAGGGCTGACCCCACAGCCCTCCACACCAGGGGTGGGCCAGACTGGGAAGAGAATACCCCCAGGCCTGAGCCCAGCAGAGGGTGGGGGGTCCCCACAGCCCCAGAACCGATTCCCCCAGCAAGGTCCCATCTACCATTCCTGCTATGGGGGAAGGTGCAGCCCTCACTCTAGGTATCAAATGTCAACAAATGCAAACAGTCAAGGGACAAAGAAGAGGAAATGGAAGTTCAGGTTGGTGTTTTCCAAGACAGTTAGTTTCAAGGCTGTCCTGTGTGTCTGTATCTCCCTCCAAACTTCTGTTGTTCTCTGGTGCCTTTAAAAAGGCTTCCATGCTTCTTTTCCCCATCCTTTCCTTTTCTCTCCTTTCTTCTGCTTTTCTCTTTTTTCTTTCTTTGCTTTCTTTCCTTTTTCCTTTTTATCTCCTTTTCCTTTCTTTGCTTTTCCTTTCCTTTTGTCCTTTTCCTTTCCTTTTTTCTTTCCTTTTCTTCTTTCCTTTTCTCTTTTTTCTTTGCTTTCTTTAATTTCCTTGCTTTTTTCTTTCTTTTCTTTCCTTTTCTCCTTTCCCTTTTGTCTTTGCTTTTCTTTTGCCCTCTTTCTTCACTTTCCTTTTCACCTCTTTCCTTTATTTCCCCCTCTTTTTCTCTTTTCTTCCTTTCTTTTCCTTCTTGTCCTTTCTTTTTTCCTTTTTCTGTCACTTTTCTTTCCTTTCTTTTTTTTCCCTATCACTATCAGTAGCCCTCTAGTTCTGTCTCACACATAGGAAGACAAAATCAAATTCAGAAACATCTTCTGGTGACGAATACCCAGCTACACTTAAGGTGCTCACCTCCTCTCAGCCTCCTCCACTCCATTCCCTCCCTGGCAGCAACAGGGTAGCATGCTCCATCCTTAGTCAGGCCAAGTCAGGGCAGGTCACCACATCGTTGTGAGGTTTTTCATAGCATGCAGGGTATCTGTTATTCTCCTGACTCTGCTCACATCACTGCTGCATTCTCTTTTGTCAGAATATCATCACTCACAGACAAGTCATCCTGACCCATGTTTTGCCACTGGACCCTGATGACTCTGGAGGAGAAAGGCTGATGACATTGCACAGTCCTGCCTCACTTAAACCCAGCTCACTTGCAGTCAAGACATCACCCACCTGATGTCACTGGTCCTCTTTGAGAATGAAGGATGAACAGCAAACACCCAGAGATACACACTTTGTGTGTTATACCTTTATTCTCTGTTTCGTAGAGACACTCTATGGACACTGAAAACACCACATCTAAATTCACCGAGAATATTCTACATATCATCCATTTATTCTTTTCCTTCTGTGAACCTTTCCTGTCTGCATATCATCCCTATGTTTTCTATGATTAATGCACACAGCCTCGGTCTTAACTTCCTAAGAGATCACCTTCATTCAATCTCCCCTCTCTAGGTAGCCTACCACATAGCAAACAGCTTCCTAAAACAAATGATACTGTCACTATCTTATTAAAAAATGTTCAGTAGCTACCTATTGCCCCTTGAATTTTCTTTCTTTTTTGGTAAAGACAAAGATTGAAGATTAGTGTTAATGATAGTTGGGGTGGGGGAGGGATAATCTGGAAAAGAGAAGACATGATGGGATATAGGATGTAGATGGAAAATTCAGCCTTGGTCAAGAGTCAGACCACCTCATCATGGGAGATGGGGGAAGGAGGAGAGGGGCAGAAGAGACCAGAGTGATGGGACATGAGCAAGAGGGGAGGAGAGGGAGTCCTTGGGGAATGACCTGATTTTTCTCTGTAAAATAGGAGGCAGAGTCTCAGCTGAGAGAGTTGGAGGAAGAGGAGGTTTGGAAGAGTTATTGAGGAGAGTGGGAGAGTGAACTGAAGAGGGAGATACAGTAGGATTGCCTGGCAGCAATGAGGGCCCAGTGGGGGTGTATCACATAAACCTGTAGTGGACCCAGTCAGAGTGTGATTTTCCCCACCTTCATTAGGCAGGTTGTAGACAATGGCTATCAGAATGTTGATTGGGTATCAGATATAAATTGAGTGAATGTCAGAGGAGGAGAGACTGGATGTGGGCATGGGGAACAAGGAGAATTCCAGTTCCCCTACTTGGACCAGAGACTGTGGGGAGGGAGAGACAGAGGAAGAGGGGAGCCATGGAGAGCTCAAAGAGGGAGGGACTGAGAAGGAAAAGGTTTCAGATGAAAGGAAGTGTGTTACCTACAGAACAGTCAACAAGCATGTATTAAGCATTGCTCTCTGCCAAACACTGCTGGGCACACAAAGAAGGGCCAAGGGCAGTGCCTTCCCTAAAAGAGTCCATAGTCTAGAGGAGGAGACAACATGCCAATAACAAGGTACAAACAGGCTACAGATGGGATAAGTAAAGGGTGGGGACTAGCATTGAGGGAATTAGGAAAGGCTTCCAACAGAAGGTGGAATTTTAGCTGCACCTGAGAAAAGCCCAGAGGCAGAGAGGAGGAGGGAGGGCATTCCAGGCAAGGAGCAGTCAATGAAAATGCCCCAGAGTTGGGAGATGGATTGCCTTGCACCAAGATACTATTAGGATACACCCTGATTTTTTTTTTAATGATCAAGTCTGCTTTAATGAGCACATAGAACCAATCAGTTCTCCTTAACAAACAACATTTGGGTTTAAGGTTAAAATGGGTTCTTGAGCCTTTCTTTATGCTCCCACTTTGCTGACTTAACCACAACCATCTATTTGTCTTGGTGTGTTTGTGTTTCTAACATGGCATTTTTTAAGAATGGTGCTTCCAGGGCAGAATGTGATAGGAAGGAAGAAACTGATTCTTCCAGGGCTACCCACAGGCCTGTGAAGGTCCCCAAACTTTGTTCCGATCCTCTCTCCTCGGTGATTGTTTTCAACATAAAAGTTCAGATGATAAGAAGTCATCTTATTGAAGGAGCTGCTGTTCAAGCCAGGCTGAGGAGCAGCTGTGACTCATAGAAAGATCTTGGTTGGTTGGTTGGTTTCAGAATCTCCACCCAAGAGTTCAGTGGCTATTCCTAGTTTGCCAGGAGTCTGGAGTTTTGGGTCGCAGTCTCTACAGGTCCAATCCCTGTTTCAGGAGAGGTCCATTTATTAGCTGGAAAAGTGAAAGGGGCAGGCTGATGTAGGCCAGGCGCTCCTACAGAGGAACAGAAGGCTTGAAATCCTACAGTTCCTGTTTCTCTGATGAACTTCTGCCACCTTATTAATCTGGACAAACATCTGATTGGTTTCCATAAATGTTTTAGCCTTGGTCTCTGGAATGATGAAGTATGTGTAAATTGCAGTAAGGAGACATATCACAGCAAAGATGACAAAGCTATAGGTACCAAGACCTTCTTGAATGAAAGATCAATCCCAAGGTGAAGCTGCAGAACCAGTGGACAGTGCCTCTGGCCGTGAATGCAGCTGGCCTAGAGGACTGTGGGAGGACTTCAGTGGTAATCCCAATAGCCAGTGGCCCAATAGCATGGCCCACAATGTAGGAGGTCACACAAGCAATGATGACATAAAGCATGCCAGCCATGGTGTCCTGGAGTGAAAAGGCTACTGTTATCAGGCTACACACCAGGCAATTAGGATGAACAGCCTCCTCCCCAAGAGCTCCACGATGAACTGTCCTGTCCTGTCCTCATCCCACTGCCAGCACCTGGCCCTGTCGTGAAGTCCTGGACCTTGTGGTCGGACACTCCTACTCCCCTGTAGATCTGGTCTGCATAGTAACAGACTGAATTGACTCCTGGGAGTTGCTGGCTAGCCTTCAAGATGATAATTGAAATGAGCTGCCGGCTGAAGGACTTTGTGGCAGAGTGTCAGCACAGACACCCTGCCAGCAGCCTTCTCCATCTCCTCCCCCAAATGGATCTCCTCCACCTGACCAAACCCCCCCCACAAAGAAAACCCCAATAATATTTTAAAAAGTAAAAAAAGTCTGCTTCCATCAGCATTCAGACTTCATCAGTTCTTTCTCTGGAGGTGGATAGCATTTTTCATCAGCCATTCTTCGGAATTGTCTTGGATCACTGTATAGCTGAGAATAACTGAGATCATTCATAGTTGATCATTGTACAATATGACTGTTACTCAGCACAGTGTGCTGCTCTTGTTCACTACACTCTGTGTCAGTTCATGTAAGTCTGTCGAGGTTTTTCTGAGAACATCTCACTTGCCATTTTTTATATCACAATAGTTCCATTACAACTATATATGTATGTGTGTGTGTGTGTGTGTGTATGTATATATGTATATCTCACAACTCACTCAGCCATTCTCCCATTGATGGACATCTCTTCAATTTCCAAATCTGTGTCACCACTAAAGAGCTGTTATAAATATGTTTTTTTATAAAAAGGTCCTTTTCCCTTTTAAAAATCTCTTTGGTATACAAATCTATTAGTGATATTGCTAAGTCAAAGGGTATGCACAGTTTTATAGCCCTTTGGGCATAGTTCTAATTGATCTCCTGAATGGTTGAATCAGTTCACAACTCCACCAACAGTCCATTAGTGTCCCAATTTTTCCACATTCCCTCCAATATTTTTCATTTTCCTTTTCTGTCTTATTAGCCAATCTGATAGATGTGCTGTGGTCCTCAGAGTTGTTTTAATTTGCATTCCTCTAATCAATAGTCATTTAGGGCATTTTTAAAAATATCGCTAGAGATAGCTTTTATTTTTTCATCTGAAAACCATGTGTTCATATCCTTTGACCATTTATCAATTGGAGAATGACTTGTATTCTTACAAATTTGACTAAATTCAAGAAAAAAAACAAATTTGACTAAATTCTCTAAATTTTACAAATTTTACTAAATTGAGAAATTACGCCTTTATCAGAGACATTCTCCATAAAAAAAACACCTTTCCCCCAGCTTTCCTTCTTTCTAATCTTGACTGCATTGTTTTTGTTTGTGCAAAACCTTTTTAACTTAATGTAATCAAAATTATTCATTTTACATCTCATAATGCTCTCTGTCTCTTTTTTGATCACACTTCTTTCCTTATCCATAGATTCTGACAGGTAAACTATCCCAGGCTCTCCTAATTTGCTTATGGTATCATCCTTTATGTCAAAATTACGTACCTATTTTGACCTTATTTTGATATACAGTGTGAGATGTTAGTCCATACCTCATTTCCACCAGTTTTTGTCAAATACTGAGTTCTTGTCTCCAAAGCTTGGATCTTTGGCTTTATTAAATGCTAGATTACTGCAGTCATTTAATACTGTCTTGTGTACCTAATCTATTCCACAGATCCACCAATCTATTTCATAGCCAGTACCAAATTGTTTTGATGATGACCACTTTGTAATACAGTTTGAGATCTGGTTCTGGTAGGCCACCTTCCTTCACATTTTTTTTCATTGATTCCCTTGATGTTCTTGACTTTTTGTTCTTCCAAATGAATTTTGTTATTCTTCTTTCTAGTTCTATCAAATAACCTTTTGGTAGTTTCATTGGTATGGCACTGAATAAGTAAATTAAATTAGGTAGAATTGTCATTTTTATTATATTGGTTTGGCCTCCCCAGAATGAAATTGTTGGATAGTTTTGATACTCACACAATAGATGAGGAAGAAGGACATATGTGACAGTGCCGTATTGAATATTTTAATACCTTGAAGTAAAAATCAAGTAAAAAATAGCAATTATTACATGTGCAATCCTCCTTTTATTTTATGATATATGTGTGTATATGTTTAAATAATGTGTTCCTTTTCAGGATTGTGAATTTTAAAATAGGAAAATCAAATGTTGATAGCTTCCTTTTTGTCATTGTTGCCTATTTTGAAGGCATTCTGTCTATTTCTTGAATATAATAGCTTTTATCATTCATTTCTTTTTTAAAATTAATTTATTTTGAATTATCAACAATCTCTTCCTAAGCTTTTGAGTTTTAAATTTGTCTCCTCCTCCCTCCCCACCTCCCTCCCCAAGACAGCATGCAATCTAATATAGGCTATACATACACGTTCCTATTAAACATATTTTCACATTAGTGATTGTAAGTAAAATTAGAACCAATAGGAGGAACCACAGAAAGAGGAAACAAACACAACAGAGAAAAAAAATAGCAAATATGCTTCAATTGCATTCAACTCCATAGTTCTTTCTTTGGATGTGGATAGCATTTTCCATCACAGGCCTTGGAGATGTCTTAGATCCTTGTATTCCTGGGAAGGGTTAAGTTTATCAATATCAGTCATTGCACAACGTGGCTGTTATTGTGTACAACATTCTCCTGGTTCTGCTCACTTCACTCAGCATTAGACCATACAAGTCTTCCAAGGTTTTTCTGAAGTCAGCCTGTTCATCATTTCTTATAGCGCAATAGTATTCCACACTTGTCAGCCATTCCCCAATTGATGGGCATCCTCTCAATTTCCAATTCTTTGCCACCACAAAAAGAGCTGCTATGAATATTTTTGTACATGTGGGTCCTTTTCCCATTTGTTGATCTCTTTGGGATATAGCCCTAGAAGTGCTATTGCTGGATCAAAGGGTATGCACATTTTTATAGCCCTTTGGGCATAGTTCCAAATTGTTCTCCAAAATGGTTGGATCATTTCACAACTCCACCAACAATGCATTAGTGTTCCAATTTTCCCACATCTTCTCCAACATTTATCATTTTCCTGTTTTGTCATGTTGGCCAATCTGATAGGTGTGATGTGGTACCTCAGAGTTGTTTTGATTTGCATTTCTCTAATCAATAATGATTTAGAGCATTTTTTCATATGACTATAGATGGCTTTAATTTCTTCATCTGAGAACTGTCTGTTCATATCCTTTGACCATTTATCAATTGGGGAATGGCTTGTATTCTTATAAATTTCTCTTAATTCTCTATATATTTTAGAAATGAGGCCCTTATCAGAGAGACTGGTTGTAAAAATTCTTTCCCAATTTTCTACCTTCCTTCTAATCTTAGTTGCATTGGCTTAGTTTGTGCAAAAACTTTTCAATTTAATGTAATCAAAATTATCCATTTTACTTTTCATAATGTTATCTGTCTTCTGTTTGGTTATCAATTCTTCTGCTCTCCATAGATCTGATAGGTAAACTATTCCTTGTCTCCCAGTTTACTTATGTATCAGCCTTTATATCTAAATGAACCCATTTTGACTTTATTTTGGTATATGGTGTGAGATTTGGTCTATGCCTAGTTTCTGCCATACTCTTTTCCAGTTTTCCCAGCAGTTTTTTCAAAGAGTGGATTCTTATCCCAGAAGCTGGGGTCTTTGGGTTTATCAAATAATAGATTACTATAGTCATTGACTACTGTGTCTTGCATATTTAACCTATTCCACTGATCCACCACTATTTCTTAGCCAGTACCAAGCAGTTTTGATGATTGCTGCTTTATAATACAATTTAAGATCTGGAATTGCTAGGCCACCTTCCCCTGCATTTCTTTTCATTAGTTCCTTTGATATTCTGGACCTTTTGTTCTTCCAAATGAATCTTGTTATTATTTTTTCTAACTCTATAAAATAATTTTTTGGTAGTTTGATTGGTATGGCACTGAATAAGTAAATTAGCTTAGGTAGATTGTCATTTTTATTATATTAGCTCGCCTACCCATGAGCAACTGATGTTTTTCCAATTATTTAGATCTGATTTTATTTGTGTGAAAAGTGTTTTGTAATTGTGTTCATAGTTCCTGGGTTTGTTTCAGGAGGTAGACTCCTAAATATTTTATAATGTCTACAGTAAGTTTAAATGGAATTTCTCTTTCTATCTCTTGCTGTTGGGCTTTGTTGGTAATATATAGAAATGCTGATGATTTATGTGGGTTTATTTTATAGCCTGCAACTTTGCTAAAGTTGTTTATTATTTCAAGTAGTTTTTTACTTGATTCTCTAGGATTCTCTAAGTATATCATCATGTCATCTGCAAAGAGTGATAGCTTTGTTTCTTCTTTGCCTATTCTAATGCCTTCAATTTCTTTTTCTTCTCTTATTGCTAAAGCTAATTTCCAGTACAATATTGAATAACAGTGGTGATAATGGACATCCTTGTTTCACCCCTGATCTTATTGGAAATGCTTCTAGCTTGTCCCATTACATATAATGCTTGCTGAAGGTTTTAGATAGATGCTATTTATTATTTTAAGGAAGACTCCATTTATACCTATGCTTTCTAGTGTTTTTAATAGGAATGGGTGTTGTATTTTGTCAAAAGCTTTTTCTGCATCTATTGAGATGATCATGTGGTTTCTGTTGGTTTTGGTTTTGATATGCTCAATTGTGCTGATAGTTTTCCTAATATTGAACCAGCCCTGCATTCCTGGTATAAATCCTACCTGGTCATAGTGTATTATTCTTGTGATAAGTTGCTGTAATCTATTTGCTAATATTTTGTTTAAAATTTTTGCATCTATATTCATTAGAGAAATTGGTCTATAATTTTCTTTCTCTATTTTGACTCTTCCTGGTTTAGGTATCAGCACCATATTTGTATCATAAAAAGAATTTGGTAAGACTCCTTCTTCACCTATTTTCCCAAATAGTCTATATAGTATTGGAATTAATTGTTCTTTAAATGTTTGATAGAATTCACTTGTAAATCCATCTGGCCCTGGAGATTTTTTCCTAGGGAGTTCATCAATGGCTTGTTCAATTTCTTTTTCTGAGATGGGGTTATTTAAGTATTTTACTTCCTCTTCTGTTAATCTGGGCAATTTATATTTTTGTAAATATGTATCCATTTCACTAAGATTGTCAAATTTGTTGGCATATAGTTGGGCAAAATAATTCCTAATTATTGTTTTAATTTCCTCTTCCTTGGTGTGTTCACCCTTTTCATTCTTGATACTAGTAATTTGGTTTTCTTCTTTCTTTTTTTAAATTAAATTAACCAAAGGTTTATCTATTTTATTGTTTTTTCATAAAACCAGCTCTTAGTTTGTTCAATAGTTTTCTTAATTTCAATTTTTTAATTTTTCCTTTGGTTTTCAATATTTCTAATTTGGTGTTTAATTGAGGATTTTTAATTTTTCTTTTTCTAGTTTTTTTAGTTGTATGCCCAATTCATTGATCTCCTCTTTTTCTATTTTATTTATGTAAGCATTTAGAGATATAAAACTTCCCCTAAGAACTGCTTTTGCATCCCATAGTTTTGGTATGTTGTCTCATTATTGTCATTCTCTTGAATGAAATTATTGATTGTTTCTATGATTTGTTGTTTGACCCAATCATTTTTTAGGATTAGATTATTTAGTTTCCAATTATTTTTTAGTCTATCTTTCCATGGCCCTTTATTACATATAATTTTTTGCATCATGATCTGAAAAGGATGCATTTAATACTTCTGCCTTTCTGCATTGGATTGTGAGGTTTTTATGCCCTAGTACATGGTCAATTTTTGTGTATGTGCCATGTACCACCAGAAAAAAGTATATTCCTTTCTATCCCCATTCAGTTTTCTCCAGAGGTCTATCATACCTAACTTTTCTAATGTCTATTCACCTCCTTAACTTCTTTCTTGTTTATTTTGTGGTTAGATTATCTAGTTCAGAGAGGGGAGGTTGAGGTCCCCCTAGTATAGTTTTGCTGTCTATTTCTTCCTGTAACTCCCTGAATTTCTCCTCTAATAATTTCAATGCTATACCATTTGGTGTATATATGTTTAGTAATGATATTACTTCATTGTCTATGGTGCCTTTTAGCAGGATGTAGTTTCCTTCCTTATCTCTTTTGATTAAATCTATTTTTGCTTTTGCTTTGTCTGAGATCAGGATTGCTACCCCTGCTTTTTTTACTTCAGCTGAAGCATAATATATTCTGCTCCAGCCTTTTACCTTTACCCTGTATGTGTCACTCTTTTTCAAATGTGTTTCCTGTAAACAACATATTGTAGGATTATGGTTTTTAATCCATTCTGCTATCTGCTTCTGTTTTTGGGAGAGTTCATCCCATTCACATTCACAGTTATGATTACTATCTGTGTCTTTTTCTCCATCCTTTCCCCCCTTTATGCTTTTCTTTCTCCTTTTCCTCTTCACTAGTGTTTTGCTTTTGACCACTGCCTCCTCAGTCCCCTCCCTTTATTAGCCCTTTCCCTTTTCTTCCCCTTTCTGCTTCTTCCCTCCCTTCTATCCCCTCCCTTTTCTTTCCCCTTTTCCCTCCTACTGCCTATAGGGCAAGTTAGATTTCTATACCTAACTGATTATGTTATTCCCTTCTTGAGCCAAATCTGATGAGAGTAAGGTTCAAACAATGCTCATCCCCTCCCTTCTTTCCCTCTGCTGTAATAGGATTTTTGTCTTTTTCCTGTAATGTAATTTACCCTTGTCTGCCCTCCTCCTTTCTCAGTACATTTTCTAGATCAGATTAATCCACTTATTGGATCCATTTAACCCACTTGATTAGATTTTTTTTATCATTACATCAAAGTCAACTATATCCACCCCTTTATGTATACTTGGTGTAATAACAATACAGTTCTCAAGAGTTGCAAGTGTCATCTTCCCTTGTAGGTGTAAACATTTGCCCTTATTAACATGTTGATTTTTCTGTCTGTTTACCTTTTTATGTCTCTTGAGTCTTGTATTGAAGATCAAATTTTTGTTGAGCTCTGGTCTTTTTATCAGGAAGGTTTGGAAGTCCCTATTTTGTTGAATATCCATCTCCTCCCTTGAAAATCATGCTCATTTTTGCTGGGTAGTTGATCCTTGGTGCAATCCAAGCTCCTTTGCCTTACGGAATATCATATTCCATGCCCTACGTCTTTTAATGTAGAAGCTGCAAGGTCCTGTGTAATCCTGACTGTGGTTCCATGATATTTAAATTGTTTCTTTCTGGCTGCTTGCAGCATTTTCTCATCTGGTAATTTTGGAATTTTGCTATATATTCCTTGGCATTTTCAATTTGGGATCTCTTTCAGGTGGTGATGGTGTGTTCTTTCTATGGTTATTTTACCCTCTGGTTCTAGGACTCAGGGCAGTTTTCCTTTATGATTTCCTGAAAGATACTGTCCAGGCTCTTTTTTCATCATGATTTTCAGGTAGTCCAATAATTTTTAAATTGTCTCTCCTGGATCGATTTTCCAGGTCAGTTGTTTTACCATGAGGTATTTTACATTTTCATCTATTTTTTCATTTTTTGTTTCTGTTTGACTGATTCTTGCTCTCTCATAGAGTCATTAGTTTCCATTTGTCCAATTCTAGTTTTTAACAATTGTTTTCTTCTGTTAGTTTTGTACTTCCTTCTCATTGGCCAATTGTATTTTTTAGGGACTTGTTTTCTTCAGTGTACTTTTTTCCAGTTGGCCAATTGTTTTTTAGGACTTGTTTTCTTCAGTTATTTTTTTTCTTTTCCAAGCTATTGATTTTTAATACTCTTTTTCTTCTACTCTCTCATTTGACTTTTAAAATCCTTCTTGAGCTCTTCTAAGAAGGCTTTTTGGGCTTCAGATCAGTTCATATTCCCTTTTGAGGTTTTAGATGTGGATTTGTGTACAATGTTGTCCTCTTCAGAATTTCTGCCTTGACCTTCACTGTTCTCATAATATGAACCTATCATACATTTCTTTTTGCTCATGGTGTTTGCTTATTTCCTGGCCTTTAAAGAGATTGAGCTCTCCTGCTGGGGAGCAGAGACCATTGACCCAAACTTCTTGTGTTGAAAGTCTAGGGCCTGGTGGATGAATTTGTGTGCTGGGGCCTCCAATGTTGGCAGTTGGAGGCTGTAGGGTTCTGGCAGCTTACCTGGTGTTGGGCTGGAATCAGCAACATTGGAACTCTAGGGGTATGATTGGGTAGTCTGGCCCCTGGAGTTTGCTTGCTTTTCCTTTCCTTTTGCTTTCTTCAGCTTCTTTCAGATGGATGTTGCAGGGGTTTATCCACCTGAGGCCTCTTGGAGCACTGCTTCCCTTAGTTTTGCTGAGGCACTGGGAGAGCTGGTTGCTGTAGAATGCCCAAGCACCTGGTGGTTTTCCAAGATGGGTTCCACTTTCAGTGAGGCACTCAGAGATCCAGATGTTGATGTTTGCCTGCTTCACCACCTGGGTTTCAGGATCTCCTCCTGGTATGCTGAGGTGGAGCTTTCTGGTAGCTTGCTGGGATGCCTCCCGTTCTGTGCTGCTCCCCTTCCCCCAGGGCAAGAGGGGCCCTTCCTGTTAATCTCTCAAGCTACCTGGGCTACTGGACTGCTGCATCCAGTCTTTATTCTGGTTCAGTTGTTGCAGAGTTTTTCCTGGGGCAATATTTTCTAGGCTTTCAGAAGTTGGTAAGGGAGGGTTAGAGGGACTTACTTCTTACTCTGCCATCTTGGCTCCTGGAAGCCCTGGACAGGGATTTTTTCTTATAGAGCTCATTGAGGACTTGTTTCTTTTTTAAAGATGAGGCTATTTAAGTATTCTATTTCCTCTTCTGTTAATCTGGGTCATTTGTATTTTTATGAATATTCATCCATTTCACTTAGATTGTAAGATTTATTGACATATGTATTGGGCAAAATAGCTCCTATTAATTGCTCCTCTTCATTAATGGTGAATTCACCCTTTTCCTTTTTGATACAGATAATTTGGTTTTCTTTTTTTAAAAATCAAAGTAGCCAGTGACTTATCTATTTTATTGTGTTTTTTCCCCATAAAACCAATTCCTAGGGTTTTAAAAAATTAGTTGAATGGTTTTCTTACTTTCAATTTTATGAGCTAAGTAGTAGTACTGTAATAATGGGAGACTTTAATCTTCCCCTCTTAGAAAATAGACATAGAAAAGCATAAAAAAAATCAGAAAGAAGTCAACGAAGTAAACAGAATTTTAGATAAGCTAGAGATGATAGATGTCTGGAGAGAACTTAATGGAAATGGAAGGAAATACACCTTTTTCTCAGTGGTTCATGGTACCTTTACAAAGATTGACCATATATTAGGACATAAAAATTTTACAATTAAAAACAGAAGGGCAGAAATATTAAAAGTATCCTTTTTCAGATTACAGTGCAACAAAATCATTTTAATAAGGAACCACAGAAAAATAGATTAAAAGCTAATTGGAGATTAAACAACTTATCTTAAAGAGTGAATGAGTTAAAGAACAAATCAGAGAAACAAACAATAATTCCATTAAAGAGAATGACAATACTGAGACAGCATATCAAAACTTATGGGATACAGCAAAAGCAGTGATCAGAGGAAAATTTATATCTCTAAATGCTTACATCAATAAAATAGAGAAAGAGCAGACCAATGAATTGGGTATACAATTTAAAAAAACTAGAAAAAGAACAAACAAAATATCCAATTAAGCACTAAATTGGAAGTCCTAAAAATTAAAGGTGACATTAATAAAATTGAGTGTTAAAAACCATTGAATTAATAAATAAAACTAGGAGTTGATTTTATGAGGAAAAATACAATAAAATAGATAACCCATTGGTTAATTTGATTTTAAAAAGCAAGAGAAAAAGCCAAATCACTAGTATTAAAAATGAAAAGAGTGAAAATAACACCAATGAAGAGGAAATTAGAGCAATTGTAAGTAGTTATTTTACCTAATTGTATGCAAAAACCCCAGTATAAGTGAAATGAAAGAATATTCACAAGAAAATAAATTGTCTAGATTAGCAGAAAAGGAAATAGAATATCTAAATAGACCTATTTTAATAAAAGAAATCAAAGAAGCCATAAATGAGCTGCCTAAGAAAAAAGCACCAGGACCAGACAGATTTACAACTTAATTCTATCAAACATTTAAAGACCAAGTAATTGCAATATTAAATAAATTATTTGGAATGATAGGCAAAGAAGGGATCTTACAAAACTCTTTTTATGAAACAAATTGATACTGATACCTAAACCAGGAAGAGTAAAAAAAAGAGAGAGAAAGAAAATTATGGACAAATTTTATTTGTGAATATGAATGCAAAAATCCCAAATAAAATACTAGCTAACAGATTACAACAATATGTTACAAATATTATACAATATGACCAGTAAGATGTGTACTAGGAATGCAGGGATAGTTTAATGCAAGGAAAATTATTAGCATAATTGATTATATCAATAATAAAAATAACAAAAATCACAAAAATCACATAGATGCAGGAAAAGCTTTTGATAAAGTACAATGTTCATTTCTATTAAAAACACTTGAAAGCATAAGTATAAATGGATTTTCCTTAAATTGATTAAAAGCATTTATCTAAAACCATTAGTAGGCATTATTTGTAATGGGGATAAGCAGAAACCTTCCTAGTATAATCACATGTGAAACAAGGATGCCCACTGTTACCATTATTATTCAATATTATATTGGAAATCCTACCAATAGCAATAAGAGAAGAAAAAGAAATAGAAGGAATCAGAATAGGGAATGAGGTACTAAAATGATCTCTTTTTGTGGATAATATGATGATATACTTGGAGAATCCTGAAGACTCAACTAAAAAGTGAGTTGAAACAATTAATAATCATAGCAAAGTAGCAGGATGGACAGTAAAGCCACATAAATCAGCATCATTCCTGTATATCACAAACATTTACTTTTTTTAAGGCAATTTATTAATTTAGGCAATTTAAGTAACATGTCCTGGGTCAAACAGCTAGTGTCAAATGTTTGGTCTGAGGCTGGATTTGAACTCAGGTCCTTCTGACTTCAGGGCCGATGTGTATCACAAACAAAACCCTGCAAGAAGCAATAATTAGAGACACCTCATTTAAAATAACTCTAGACAGCATAAAATACGTGGGAGTACATCTGCCAAAACAAACCAGGAACAATAGAAACTAAATTACCAAAACACCTTTTATGCAAATAAATTCAGATTTAAATAATTGGAGAAATATTGTTTGTGGGTGGGCAGGGAGAGTACAATACAAAATAAAAATTTTACCTAAACTAATTTATATATTCAATGGCATCCCAATTAAATAACCATAATTTTTTTTTTACTGAAGTGGAAAAAATAGTAACAAAATTCACTTGGAAGAACCAAAGCTCAAGAATATCCAAGGAACTAAAAAAAAATGTAAAAGAAGGAAATGTAATGGATCTGAAGCTATATTATAAAGCAGTAATATCAAAACTACTGGCTAAAAAACAGAAAGGTTGATCAATGAAAGAGAGCAGACATACAATTTGCAGCAGCAAATAAGTATAGTAACCTTATATTTGACAAGAATAAAGACTTGAGATCTTGGGAAAAGAATTCATTATTTGGTAAAAATTGTTGGGGAAACAACTAGAAATAGACCAATTCTCTTACACTACTTACCAAGATAAGGTCAAAATGGATGCATGACCTAGACATAAAGAGAGATATTACAAGAAAATTCGAAGAACATGGAACATATTACTTATTAGGTTGATGGGTGGGTGAACAATTTGTGAATAAACAAGAGATAGACAGCAAGGTTAGGTGTAAAATAGATAATTTCAATTATATTAAATTAAAAGGGTTTTATACAAATAAAACAAACGTAGCCAATATTAGAAGGAAAGAAGAAAATTGGGAAGGGGGGATTTTATAGACAGTGTCTCAGATAAAGGTCTCATATATCAAATATATAAAGAACTTTTTCAAATCTATAAGATTATGAGTCATTCCCCAATTGATAAATGGTTAAAGGATATGAAAAGGCAGTTTTCCAATGAAGAATTCCAGACAATTTATAGTCACATGGAAAAATACTCTAAATAATTATTGATTAGAGAAATGCAAATTAAAACAACTTTGAGATATCATTTGACATCTATCAGATTGGCTAAAATGATTGAAGTGGAAAGCAACAAATATTAAAGGGGATGTGGAAAAATTGGGACACTAATTCATTGTTGGTGGAATTGTGAATTGATCCAACAATTTTGGAGAACAATCTGGAATTATGGCCAAAGTGTTATGAAACTGCCTGTACCCATTGACCCAGCCACACTGCTACTAGGTCTATTTTCAAAGATGATTAGGGGAAAAGGAGAAGAATGCATATGTTCTAAAATGTTTATAACAACTCTTTTTGTGGTGGTAAAGAATTGGAAATTGTGGGAATGTCCATCAATTGGGGAATGGCTGAACAAGTTGTGGTATATGATTTTGATGGAATACTACTGTGCCATAAGAAATGATGAGCTCCCTTTGATCCAGCAATACCAATACTAGGTCTGTATTCCAAAGAGATCATAAATAAGGGGAAAGGACCCATGCGTACAAAAATATTTATAGCAGCTCTTTTTGTGGTGGCAGAGAATTGGATAATGAGGGGATGCCCATCAATTGGGGAATGACTGAACAAGTTGTGGTATATGAATGCAATGAAATACTATTGTGCTATAAGAAATGCTGAGCAGGCAGACTTTAGAAAAACCTGGAAAGACTTGTATGAACTTATGTCAAGTGAAGTGAAAAAACCAGGAGAACATTGTACAAGCAACAGCAACATTGTGCGATGGCCAACTATGATAGGCTTAGTGTTGTGCACAACTAATTCAGCTCACCACAAGAGCCAGGATCCTATACTAAGTTTGAAGGGATAAGACCAGCTTAACCTTCTATCTCGAAGGTGCATTGATGAGGTGGGAGACAAGATGGAAACAACTCTGTTTGTTTTTAGCAAAGCACTTACTTATATAGTAAAATAACAGGAACTCTTTCTCAAATTACAATGACATATAGCCCATGCTGTGCTCAAGGACAGTGCATGCATGTCCTGTGCACTTATCTGACTCCAATCCCAGAATAGACTGCTAATGACCATACAATAACTAGGGGAGTTAAAGATTGTTACAGATCCATACAATGGAGCACCGGACCAGGCGACCTTTGCTCAAAGATCAGCACCCCAGAGGGCCTCTGCCCATCAGTGACACCTCTTGAACAGCCTGTGGCCCTCTACATCCTTATAGATCCCTAACAATTCCCCCTTTTTGTTTTTTGCCGGAGACAGAGCATATGAAGCTCAGTCCCAAAGTCCTTTATCTGATTAGCTATGAACCTGAGCAAACGCGGTCCAAAACACAGCATGGCCAGCAATAGCAAACATAGTGGCAACAAAGAAGGCAATAGAGACATAAGCCAATGTCCAAGGTTATCAAAAGGGTTAAGGAGTTTATCTAGCCAATCAAGTATATGTTGGGCAGTTTTATCTGGCATCAAATCTTTATCAGCCGCCCTTGCAATATCTTTAGCAATTTCATATAAGTCATCAATATCCACTGCAATAGTAGAATTTCCAAACAGCCCATTTAAACATCTACGTATTCTTTGCCAATCCCTTTGGGATTTATTGCATTTAACATTGGTAAGGCAAATGAATTCATACCCATAATCACATTTCAAAAGTGTTCTATATTCTAAAATATCCAATTCATCACCTATTTTGATAATGGTTTCCTTCAGCTTAGCTCTTCTCAGCAATACAACGATCCAAGATAATTCCAAATGACTCATGATGGAAAATGCTAGCCACATCCAGAGAAAGAGCTATGGAGACTGATTGCAGATTGAAGCACACTATTTTCATTTTTTTGTTTTTTCTTTCTTGTGATTTCCTTTTTGCTCTGATTGATCTTTCATGACATGATTAATGTGGAAATATGTTTAACATGATTGTACATGTTAAAAAAAATAATGTAAGCTCCTTAAGGGCAGGGACTGTCTTTCTTTTAGCTTGTATTTGTTATCTCCAGTGATTAGCACAGTGCTTTGCAAAGAATAAATAATAATAATTTAAAAAGAAATAGTGAGATCAATGATCTTAGAAGAACATGGACAGACTTGCACAAAACAATGAAAAGCAAAATGAACAAAAGCAAGAGAATGTTGTATACAGTAACAGCAATATTGTTTTAAGAACAATTTTGAATGAATAAGTCATTTTGATTAGTATATATTCCTAAATTAACCACAATGAACATATGAAGAAAGATGCTATCTGCATCCGGAGAAACAACTGAGAAATAGAAGTATACATAGAATGATATTATGTTATATATAATATTATATATTATAGTATTATATATGTATGTATGTGTATACACACACATGCATATTTGTGTCTAGCCATCTCTAGGGCGGGGAATTGGGAGGAAAGAAAAAAAGGGAAAAAAAAGAAATTCACATGATAACTTTAATATTTATTCAAAAGGAATAGGAAGTTGTATATAACAGCTTTGCAATTTCATGTGCAACCATCTTTTTATTATATTATGTTATGGAAATGCTTGTTTTATTCCATACATTAAAATTAAATAAAAAAAAAGAAAAGAAAAGATGACTTTTGAATGCAATGAATATAAAGTCTTACACTTGGATACAGAGAAATCAACTGCACAAGTACAAGATGGAGGAAGCTTGCCTAGAGAGCAGGTGTTCTGAAAAGGATGTGAGGATCTGAGTAGATCACAAGCTCAATATGATTCAGCAGGGTAACACAGAAGCAAAGAGAGCATCTAGGATTTCAGGCTGCACTAGGACAGGCATAGTTTCCAGGAGCAGGGAGGCGAGAATACAGCTAAACTCTGCCCTGCTCAGACCTCTTCTGGAGGACTGTGAGTCCTGAGCACCATTGTATAAGGAGGGCTATAACCCTAGGAGGGACACCAGGATGGGTCCATGACATGGGAAGGATCATCAAGGAAGGAGCGCAATGAGCTGGGAGTGAACAAGGTTTGGGGAACATGACACTTGTCTTCCAGCACTGAAGGGTCTTAATGTGGAGGGGAATAAGGCTTTTTTTTTTGGTCAAGTCTATTTCCAGAGGTCAGAGTGAGAGACAATGGACAGAAGGGGTGAAGAGGAAATTTTAGTGTCCCCCCCAACTCTCAGATTCCATCATTCTGAGATGATTTCTTTGGCCAGATAACCCAGGAGACAAAGGAAAGAACTAGATGGCCCTCAGCTGTCCCCTCCAGCTTCTAAAAGTTAACGGCTAGCATTTAGAGAGTGGCTATTAGGGGCCAGGCATCGTGCTAAGCACTTAACAAATATTAGCTCACTGCATCCTCACAAGGACACTGGGAGGGAGGTGCCATCATTATCCCCATTTGGCAGCTGAGGAAGTGGAGGCAGGCAGAGGTGAGGTGACCTGCCCAAGGTCACACAGGTACAAGTATCTGAGCTGGATTTGAACTCTCATCTCCCTGGCTCCAGACCCGGAGCTGTATGCAGGGGGCCACCCACTGTTCTCTTCTGGTGCACAGTTTGCTTCATTAAATAGTTTGTCACATTAAATTCCCAAGGCAGTAACATAATGGCCATGTTCATGCCTTCTAAAGAATTGTCAGACACCAATGTGGCAAACCCCAAACAACCTCACCCAAAAAAATCAATTTAACAGAGGAGAAAAAATTCATGATTGATGTGAAGTTATCCCTTTATCACTTCTCTGTGGACAATCAGAGCACCAGCTCATCAGAGCAAGGATCTGAATGAGTAAAAAGTCAGCGGAAGAAGGAGGGTGAAATTGGAGTTACCCCTTCCCTACCTTGGGATTTCCACCCAGGGGGTGCCAAACCACCCCCTCAGGCAGACTGAACGATGTCTGAGACTGTAGGGAAGACTGGAAAAGAGGTTTTCAGGGCTTTTGTGGGAAGCACAGGAGACCCCAGAGACCTTTGCCCCCCACTTTCAGGCTCATTGACAAAGGCCCTTACTTGTTTTTACTTCTGTGACGACTGCCTTTGAGATTGTTTTTCCTTAAAGGAGCTGTTTGTTTGAACCTCTAGGTTCTGAGTGGTCCAACACACCAGATCTGGAAAGGCTACAAGTCAAACAACTGAATCTTGAATTATTTAAGCAAGATTCCAGTCATGGAAAGCAGGGAAAGGGCAATAGAGATGCCCTTGGTGTTAAATAAAAAAACTAAACAGAGCACAGAGTGTAACTGGTAGAAGTCACAACCAGAAGAGGAAAAGAGCCAAGATAGGACCTAAGTCAGCAGACACTTGACCTCCTTCACAAGAAGAGAGAGATCACTTAAACTGCACCAACTTAGAAGAAAAAAAAGAAAAACTCTTCAGTGAAACCACTTGAAGAAGGCTGGATGATCCTTAACTTAGCATTTCACCATGCAGGGAAAAACCCCATAAAGAAAAGCTGTAGAGAGGATCTTGGCAAGATAGCCAGGGAAGCAAAATCATCTCAAAAGGCATTTAAGGAAGAAAATGGAAAAAAAAAGAGGAAAAGAAAAGAAAACAGAAAGCTTTTCATCACAAATGGTATGCCATTGAGGACAATGGAGTCATTGTATTGGACTCTAACACCATGGTCCCTGATGTGTACATATAGTGATAAAGAAAACAAAGATGGGAAAAGCAGCCAGATTGGACCAAACATATGCAGAGGAGATCTCTGCCTCAAATATAAATTTAATGGTAGTAAGGAGACAATTCCTAAGTCTTTGAAGGTGGTGAATAGAGCAAATAGTGGGGAGAAAATTTCTGACCTTATTAAAACAAACAAACCAGAAAGACAACCAAGAAAACAACTACTACCAACTTATCTGTCCAGTTTACAAAAACAAAACAAAACAAAATTATGAGATTTTCCTATACATGAACTGATGGCATCCTAAAAGCAGGTATTAGTAGGGAAAAGCTAGGCTTCCACAATTGGTACATAACAACGGGTCACATCTTTAGCATCACACAAGTGACTGAAAGATGTAGAGAATGCTGCATCCCACTATGCTTATCATTTATTGTTTTTTGGAAAACATTTAATTCTGTCTTGCTAAATGCCACCTTTATGAGTTCTTTTCCTAAAAAGTATCTCCCATCTGATATACACTAAAATTGTTGAAAATTCCTTGGAAGATGCAACAAGAGGAATAACCTTGTTCAACAACACTAACAGTAAACATTAGATGAGGTATAAAACAGACTTGGACAGATACTTGGCAAACATGTTCACCATAGACACAGAGGAGATCCACCCCTGAGCCCAGGTCAAAAAGGCTGACTAGATACTTATATTAGCTCAGGTCTGGAAAAGTAACTGCAATCATGTAACAAGTTTTCAAACCGAACCATTTAGAATTTGGGTTTCTATTAGGTTAGATAAATTAATTGGGGAACATGATGATTCACAGCCTAGTTGATCTGTGCTCTGAGTGGTAATTGCTGGTGCTATGCCTTTGTAGCCAGGAGAGCACAAGGGACATTGCCCTTCACTAGCTCCTAAAGGCCACTGGTCCAAAATGGCAGCAGGGGTCAGTCAAGGGAAGAGCTGTTACTTGTGTAGCCAGCTGATTTGGAGATGTATTCAGCAGGGCTGATGTCGTTTCATAGGTGATCACTCTGGTTCCAGATTTTACTTTTTAAGTCCATGATCTATCTAGAGTATGTCCCAGTTCAGGGGGATGGATTATACTTTTGCTCTTCCTGTATCTTCCCAGGAGCTACTGTTTTGCAAAAGTTAATTGATGTGGGTTGGTGGGGGGGGGGGAGTGGAGAAGAACATGAAAAGTGCAAGAGGAATGGTTAGAACTAAGATGTCAGAATAAGGCAATTTGTCTGAACTGTTCCAAATTTATTTCCCAACAACTGTGAAATAATGTCTCAAAAAAATTCAGCAGAACCAGCAAATGGACAGAGTGAAACAATTTTCTAGACCATGAAAACCTAGAAGGTTGGCAGAAAGGTCTGTCTCACTGGGTTAAAAAGGGAACCTAGTCCAGCACAAGTGGCATGTGAACAAACCAGCAGCAGACTATACCCCAGGAATCCAGTAGTCCTATAGACCCTGAGGCCTAGGACAGGCCAGCAGAGAGGCCCTGCAGGCCCCAGTGTAGTCCAGTAGCAAAGTCCTGTGCCCCCATGCAAGAAGCTTGGGACAGTGCTGTCTCCTCCCCAGGAGCACAGCCAAACTTTAACATAAAGTTGAAAGTCATAAAATAGGCTGGAAAACTCACCCATAAAAGAGAAGCAGATAGAAGAGTGGATTAAAAACAAGAATCCTATAACATGTTGTTTACAAGAATCAAATATGAAGCATAGAGACACACACAGAGTAAAGGTAATGGGTTGGAACAGAATCTATTATGCTTCAGCTGAAGTAAAAAAAAAAAGCAGGGGTAGCAATCATGATCTCAATAACAGCAAAACAAAAAATAGACACAATAAGAAGAGATAAAGAAGGAAACTACATCTGGCTAAAAGGAAGACTAGACAATGAAGTAATAGTAATATTAAACATATATATATATACCAGGTGGCATAGCATCCAAGTTCTTAAAGGAAATGAGTTACAGGAAGAAATAGACAGTAAAATTATACTAGCGGAAAATCTCAACTTTCTGTTCTCAGAACTAGATAAATCTAACCAAAAACTAAACAAAAAAAATAAATTAAGGAGGTGAATAGAATTCTAGAAAAGTTGGATATGACAGAGCTCTGGAGAAAATTGAATGGGAATAGGAAGGAATATACTTTTTTTTCCTCATTGGTACATGGTACCTACACAAAAATTGACTATGTAGTAGGGAATAAAAACCACAACCAAATGCAGAAAGGCAGAAATATTAAATGAATCCTTTTCAGATCATGATATAGCAAAATTACATTCAATAAAGGACCGTGGAAAGATAGATTAAAATTGATTGGAAATGAAACAATCTAATCCTGAATTATGAGTGGGTCAAAGAATAAATCATAGAAACAATCAGTAATTTAATTAAAGAGAACAACAACAATGAGACCATATGCCAAAATTTATGAGATTCAGCCAAAGCAGTACTTAGGGCAAAATTTATATCTCTAAATGCTTACATCAACAAAATAGAGGAAGAACAGATCAATTAATTGGGTATGCAACTAAAAAAACTAGGAAAAACAAATCAAAAAATCTCCAATTAAATGCCAAATTGGAAATCCTGAAAAATCAAAGGAGAGATTAATAAAATTAAAAGAACACAATGAACTAATAACTAAAACCAGGAGCTGGTTTTATTAAAACAACAACAACAACAACAATAAAATAGATAAACTATTTGTCAATTTGATTTTAAAAAAAAGAAAGAAAACCAAATATCCAGTATCAAAAATGAAAAGGGTGAATTCACCACCAATTAAGAGGAAATTAAAGCAATTATTAGAAGCTATTATGCCCTATTATATTTCAATAAATCTGATAACCTAAGTAAAATGGATGGACATTTGAAAAAATATAAATTGCCCAGATTAACAGAAGAGAAAAAAGAGTACTTAAATAACCTCATTTTAGAAAAAGAAATTGAACAAGCCAGCAATGAACATCCTAAGAAAAAATCCCCAGGGCCACATGGATCCTCAAGTGACTTCTACCAAACATTTAAAGAACAATTAATTCTATAAAATGGAATAGCACTCATAGTCAATAAAATGGTGAGACAAGTAGCACTGGGGTATAATCTCAAAAATGACCAAATGATGTCTGTTTGAATCCAAGGTAACTTTTCAACATCATAGTAATACAAGTCTATCCTCCAACCACTGATGCTGAAGAGGCCAAAGATGATCAGTTCTATGAAGACCTGCAATATCTTCTAGAAGTAATACCCCCCAAAAATGTCACATTCACCAGAGGGGATTAGCATGCTTAAGCAGGAAATCAAAAGATAATCGGAATAACATGCAAGATTGGCATTGGTGTACAAAATGAACCTGGGAACAGACATAGAGTTTTGTCAAGATAATTTGCTAGTCATAAACTCTTTTTCAACAAGCCCAAAGGCAACTCTACACATGGACATCACCAGATGGTCAATATCAAAATCAGATTGATTATATACTTTGCAGCTAAAGGTGGAGGAACTCCATATAGTCAGAACAAGACCCAGAGCTGACTGTGGATCACATCATGAGCTTCTTATTGCAAAATTCAGATTTAAATTAAAGAAAGCAGGGAAAGCCAGCTGACCATATTATTATTTAGAGAAATGATTATTTCTCTCCTATATTAATAGCCAATTATTGAATTAAGACGAAGGTTTTTCCCCTTCCTTTTCCTTATTTAGAAATCAGATCCTGTAAGCTATTCATGGAGCCTTTGAAGTACAGGGCTCATAATAAGATAAAATCTTGGGCAAAACTTGGCCAACTGGAAAACTCAGATCTGTTCAAAAGGTAAAGAAATTTTAGTTTAGGTGGATTGTTGGATGCTGGCTCATTGTGTTTTAGACAGACAGGTCTGGGTAAAAATGGATTTCCCCTTTTGCCTATATTACCCTAGATGAGGTGATATGGATATAAATAAATCTCTTTGGCCAAGACTGAGTGATCAAAGTCATGTCCTCTCATTGGAATAAGCCCACCTCTCATTATAATAATTCTTCTTCTTATTGTTAACTAATCAAAGTTGATTGCCACTCTCAGGAATACCTACTCTTCCAAGGACATATAAGCATTGAGTGGGTTCCATGAGGAGTCTTTGGCCTTCAAGAGTGCTACTGACCCCATTTCATCAATTATCTTCTAGCATAGTTAATACAATGATTAATTACCCAGAAACTGTGTCTCTAACTTTTTGTATGTCATAGAATGACCTAAAAACATCCCTTATGAATATAAAATGGATTTAAGGGATTATATCTGGTAAATAGAGTGCCTGAAGGACTATGGATAGAAGTTCAGAATATTGTAACAAAAAACATTCCAAAGAAAAAAAGGAGCAAGAAAGCAAAATAGCTGTTGAGTGGGTCTTTACAAATAGCTGAGGAAAGAATGAAAGGGAAAGGGAAAGATATACGCACCTGAATGCAGAAGTCCAGAGAACAGAAGGGAGAGATCAGGTTTTCTTAAATGAGCAATGCAAAGAAATAGAAGAAAACAGTAGAATGAGGAAGATGAGATCTCTTCAAGAAACTTAGAGATAGCAAAGAAAAGTTTGATGCAAAACAATGGGCATGATAAGAGACAATAATGGTAGAAATTTAATAGAAGAGATTAAGAAGAAGTGGCAAGAATACACAGAAGAACTATACAAGAAAGATCTTAATATCACCAATAACCACAATGGTGTGATTATTGATGTAGAGCCAGAAATCCTGGAGAATGAAGTTAACTGGACCTTAGGAAGCATTGCCCACAATAAGGCTGGTGGAGGAGATGGAATTCCAGCTGAGCTATTTAAAATCCTCAAAGATGATGCTGTTAAAGTGTAGCACTCAATATATGCCAGCAAATTTGGAAAACTCAACAGAGGCCACTGGATTGAAAAAGATCAGTTTACATCCCAATTCTAAAGAACGTTCATGTTACCAAACAATTGTGCTCATTTCACATACCAGCAAGGTTATGCTTTTTTTTTTTCCTTTTTGGTGAGGTGATCAGATTTAAGTGAGTTGCCTAGGGTCACACAGCTAGTAAATGTTAAGTGCCTGAGGCTGGATTTGAACTCAGGTTCCTCTTGACTTCAAGGCCAGACCTCTATTCACTGTGCCACTTAGCTACTCCATAAGGTTATGCTTAAGAATCTGCAAGCTGGGCTTCAGTTATACATGAACCATGAATTACCAGAAGAGTAGGCTGGTTTTCAAAGAGGCAGAGGAACTAGAGACCAAATTGCCAACATTTGCTGCACTATGGAGAAAGCAAAAGGAGTTCTAGAAAAACATCTGCTTCTGTTTTATTGACTACACTAAATCCTTTGAATATGTGGATCACAACAAAATACAGCAAGTCCTCAAAGAGATGGGTGTACCAGATAATTTTACTTGTCTTCTGAGGAACCTGTGTGCAGGCCAAGAAGCAACAGTTAGATCTGAATATGGAACAACTGATTAGTTTAAGATTGGGAAAGGAGCATAACAAGGCTGTATATTGTCACCTTATTTATTCAACTTATATTGAGAGCACATCATGTGAAATGCCGTGCTGGAAGAAGCAACAGCTGAAATCAAAGTTGCTGGAAGAAATACCAACAATATCAGACATGCAGATAATATTGCTCTGATGGCAGAAAGTGAAGAGGAATTAAGAAGACTTTTGATGAGGGTGAAAGAAGAGAGTGTAAATGCTAGCTTGAAGCTTAACAACAACAAAAAAACCCTAAGATCTTGGCAACTGGTCCCATCACTTCCTGGTAAATACTGGGAGAAGAAATGGAAGCAGTGACATATTTTATGTTCTTGGGCTCAAAGATCATTGCAGATAGGGATTCCAGCCATGAAATTCAAACACTTTCTTTTTGGAAGGAAAGCTATGGCAAATCTGGACAGCATACTAGAAAGCAGAGACATCACTTTTCTGACAAAAGTCCATATAGTCAGAGCTATGGTTTTTCCAGTAGCAATGTGTGGCTATGATAGTTGTATTATAAGGAAAGCTGAGTGCCACAGAATCAGTGCTTTCAAATTGTAGTGCTGGAGGGGCAGCTAGGTGGCACAGTGGATAGAGCACCGGCCTTGGATTCAGGAGGACCCAAGTTCAAATCCAGCCTCAGACACATAACACCAGCTGTGTGACCCTGGGCAAGTCACTTAGTCCCATTGCCTATCCTAAAAAAAAAAAAAAATTGTAGTGCTGGAGAAGACTCTTGAGAGTCCCTTGGATAGCAAAGAGGGCAAATCAGTCAATACTTAGAAATTAATTCAGACCATTCCCCAGGTCAAATACTGAATTGAAGCTTAAATACTTTGGCCAAATAACGTGAAGATGGGACTCATTGGGAAAGACTGTGATTTGGGGGAAGATTGAAGGTAAAAGAAAAAGGTAATGGCAGAGGATGAACTAGATAGTATCATGGAAGCAATGAAGATGAATCCCATTTGAAGATGCATTCCAGTTCCTAAACATGGCCTCACTATTCCATTGCATATGAGGCAACTGAATTGATCACGCCTGCCTCCTAAACTTTTTCCCCAGTGAAGTATTTTCAGTTCCTACAAATAAGATCAGGGTGCCATCAAGGGTGATAGCCCATAACCCTGATTCTGGATAGCTCTTGGGACTTCTGGGAATCCTCCAGAAGTCTTCTTCTGGATTGCTGTCTCCTGAGCTTTCCCTAATGCCCACAGCAGTGACCATATTGCACAGTTCCTAGATACTCCCCAAATCAGCAATACCAGAGCCACCAAATGTGAGAGTCGGAAGAGGCTTTAGGAGCCCATGAATCTACTCTTTGCAGGAAAGGAATTTCCACTCTACCCAACTCAATAATGACCCTCCAGATGGCCTGGTGATCTCTAAGGACAGGTAGCCTATGCAGGCCACTTCTGAACCAATCAAGTTGTTAGGAAGTTGTTACTGATTCCAAGCCTGCATTTTCCTCTCTGCAATGCCCCCTCAAGGTTCTTGACTCTGCTCTCTGGGGCCAAAGAGAGCATGTTCCTTCTGGCCTCTTTTCACTGTTCTGGGTCAGACAGGTTACTCAGGACCTTCCTCCACACTGTCTGGCTTCCACAAAATCCTGCACAGATGGGAACTCAGCTCCCAGACTTCTGGCAAGTGTTGACTCAGTCTTCTGAAGTGATCTCCTGTATGCTCTCACCTAAAATAGGAAAGAAAAAAAATGCAAAAAAAAAGCAGAGACCTAGGAATGCCAGGTGGGTGATCCCAGGTGGAGAGGACCTGAAACCTTCCTAGGCCACTGGGCCTGGAGTCAGGAAGATCTGGTTTCAAATCTGGCCTCAGACACTTCCCAACTGGGTGGCCCTGAACAATTTATTTACTCAAACTGGTCAGTTTCCTCAGCTCTCAGATTCAGGTAATAGCACCTGCTTCCCAGGGCTACTGTGAGGATTAAATGAGACAAATATTTACAAAGTGCTTAGTACAGGGCCTGGTGCATAGTAGCTGCTAAATAAATGCTCATTTCTTTCCTTCCTTCCCATTAAAGCTCTTTGAATACTTGAATAGAGCTATCAGTACCCCCTCCCTCCCACCTCATTCTTCTTTCTTCCAGCTAAAACATGTCTAATTCCTTCCAAGGATCTTCATACAACACAGACTCATCTGTCACCATCCTCTGGACATTCTCCAGTTCTTCTTGAACTGTGGTGCCCAGAACTGGACCCAATCCTCCAGATGAGGTTTGAGCAGGTTGGAGAACAGAGGGCTTGCCAATCCCCTCATTCTGGAAGCTTTGCCTCTCTATATGCAGCCCTGGGACATATGAGTGTTTTTAGTTTAGTTGACTTATTGAGTTTGAGGCCCACTCTGACCACCCAGATCCTTTTTTAAAAAGAATACTTGCTCTCCAAGGAATAGTTTACATGTCAGATTTATGGAGAATGGAAGAATTTGTGACAAAACAAGAGATAGAAAACATTATGAAATGCAAAATGGGTAATTTTGATTACATCAAATTCAAAAGTTTTTGCATGAACAAAGCTAACGCAACCAAGATTAGAAGGGCAGCAGAAAGCTGGGAAACAATTTTTACAAGCAGTGTTTCTGATAAAGGCCTCATTTCTAAAATACGTAGAGAACTGAGTCAAATTTATAAGAATAGAAGTCATTTCCCAATTGATAAATGGTCAAAGGATATGAACAGGCTATTTTCAGATAAAGAAATGAAAGTTACCTATAGTTATATGAAAAAATGCTCTAAATCACTTACTGATTAGAGAAATGAAATTAAAAATAACTCTGAGGTACCACATCACACCTATTGTATTGGCTAACATAACAAAACAGGAAAATGATAAATATTGGAAAAGATGTGGGAAAATTGGAACATTAATGCATCATTGGTGGAATTGTGAACTGATCCAACCATTCTGGAGAGCAATTTGGAACTATGCCCAAAGGGCTATAAAATTGTGCATACCCTTGGACTCAGCAATAGCACTTCTAGGTCTGTATCCCAAAGAGATCATACACATGGGAAAAGGACCCACATGTACAAAAATATCTATAGCAGCTGTTTTTGAAGTAGCCACAAATTGGAAATTCAGGGGATGCTCATCAATTGGGGAACAGCTGAATAAGTTGTGGTATATGAATGTAATGGAACACTACTGTTCCATAAGAAATGATGAGCAGGCAGATTTCAGAAAAATTTGGAAAGACTTGTATGAAGTGATGCTGAGTGAAGTGAGCAAAACCAGGAGAACACTGTATACAGTAACAGCCACGTTATGTGATGGCTGACTTTGATAGACTTAGCTCTTCTCAGCAATGCAAGGATCTAAGACATATACAAAAGACTCATGCTGGAAAATGCCAACCACATCCAGAGAAAGAACTATGGAGTCTGAATGCAAATAAAAGCATACTATTTGCTCTCTTTTTGTTATTGTTGTTTCTTCTTTCTCGTGGTTTCTCTCACTGGTTCTAATTCTTTACAAAATGACTAATGTGCAAGTATGTTTAATATGAATGTATATGTAGAGCCTATATTAAATTGCATGCTGTCTTGGGGAGGGGGGAGGGCAGGGAGGGGGAGAAAATTTAGAACTCAAAATCTTATGGAAGTGAATGTTGAAAACTAAAAACAAATTAATTAATTAATTAAAAAAGAAATGTTAAAAAAAAAAAAGAATACTTGTTCTCTAAGCAAGCCCCATCCCCCTAATTTCTATTTGTGAAGTTGATTTTTTTTGTACTGTGGCAGGTGAAAGATGAAATAACTGAGGACACAAAGGTTCAAGCTTCTGAACATATTGATTTATTAAGTAAAATTGAATAACAGATAGGGGCTAGGCCACTTCATCTTTGGAACTGGACCTCGAACACAAAGGAAGACAGATTTTTATTCATTAAAAGCAAACAATTAACAGGATATAAACCAGGATAAAAGATTAGGTAATCTGATTTCTAATTGGAGAAAAGAGTAGGGGCTTTCCAAGTTGGGAAGAGAATGAGTGAGTTTTGAGAGTTGTGAGAGTAGAGAGCTAGCAGGTGTAATTCTCTGAATCAGAAAATAGAGGTGTTCCACCCCCAACCCTCACCCCCAAGAGTCTATATTCAATCAAAGGGGCAAAGAAACAGTAACTAAGTGATTAGTTAGAAACCAGTTTTCAGACAAGACATACGGGTGCTTGAGATGTATAATTGTGAGAAAACTTCTTGTATCAGTCTTTGGATCTGACTGGGTTTGTGGTCAGCATAACCTAGGTCATTGGTTAAGGAGCTCTAATGGTGGTCCAGCTTACCAGCCACGCAGGGCTAGGTTCGAACAATGCAATAAAGTTTTCTCACAATTCTCACAATGAATAAAGTTTTCTCACAAGACAGAAATTGGAGTAGACCCATAAATAAATAGAAAGGGAACTGAACTAGATCCAGAATTGAGTCACAAGATGGAGTCAGTGCGGTTCACTCAATTCCCACAAAAATTCTCTGCCTTTGATTCTTGGGGGGGGGGGTCAGCCCCCTCCCCTGTGAATCACTTATCAACAAGCCAAATCTATAAGGTTTTTCATATATTCATAATCAGAATTATTTAAATCAGACTATAGATCAAACTACTTAGAGCGCTCACAATGGACCAGTTTGAGAAGGGTAATCCACATGTTACCAAGGAATCAAGAAAATTTAAACATAAACATGAAACAAAAGACCTAAGCAACAGAATGATGACTGTCAATTTTCAATGGCATCAGGTCTCTTTGTGTCCTACTAACCCACTCCCAATAAGTCCCAGATGTCTCATGTAGTTGTCTGGTCCTTGGAATCTTTTCTTGGACATTATGGAATAGGCCTCATTCACAGGACAGCTCTGAAGGGGGCTCTGCTTCTCTGATTCGGATCGCTTGTAGAGACTCCTAGGTAATTCTGTTAAAATATGCCAGTAACAAGTCTTAATACAATTTAGTACAACTTACTACATTTGGTTTTCCAACAACTAGCTCATGTGGTGAAAACCAGTTCTGCCAAATTACATGCCAGTGGAATAAAGTAGGGAAAACATCAGACCACAAAGGTATGACCTAAATAACTTCCCTTATGAATATGAAGTGGAGGTGATGAATAGATTTAAGGAATTAGATCTGGCAGCTAGAATGCCTGAAGAACTATGGACAGTGCTTCACAACATTGTACAGGAGGCAGCAATAAAAAACATCTCCCCCCCCAAAAAAAAAGAAGAGCAAGAAAGCAAAGTGGCATCTGATGATGTTTTACAAATAGCTAAGGAAAGAAAGAAAGGGAAAAGGAAAAGACGTATCTAAAGGAATGCAGAATTCCAGAGAATAGCAAGGAAAGATAAGGTTTTCTTAAATGAGCAACGCAAAGAAATAGAAGAATGATAGAATGGGGAAGACAAGAGATCCCTTAAAAAAATTAGTTATGCAGAGTTATTTTGGTAACTATATGCTAATAAATTTAACAATTTAAGTGAAATGGAAGAACATTTACAAAGTTTAGTTTAGCAGAAGAGAAATAGAATATCTAAATATGCCTATTTTAGAAAAAGAAATTAAACAGGCCATAAATGAGCTTCCTGAAAAAAAAAAGCACCAGGACCAGAAGGATTTGCAAGTGAATTCTATCAAATAAAGACCAAGTACTTCCAACATTGAATAAATTATTAGGAATAATAGGCAAAGAAGGGGTTCTACCAAACTCCTTTTATGAAACAAATTATAGTAGTAATACCTAAACCAGGATGAGTAAATATAGAAAAAGAAAATTACAGGTCAATATCATTAATGAACATGACACAAAAATCCTAAATAAAATACTAGCTAAAAGATTACAACAATAGATACAAAGATTATACAGTATGACCAAGTGGGAATAATGCCAGAAATTCAGGGGTGGTTTAATATAAGGAAAACTATTAACATAATTGATTACATCAATACTAAAAGTAACAAAAATCATATGATTATATCAATAGATGCAGAAAAGGTTTTTGATAAACTTCACACTCATTTCTGTTAAAAAAACATTTGAAAGTATAGGTATAAATGGATTTTTTTCCTTAAATTGATAAAAAAGCATTTATCTGAAACCATCAGCAAGCATTATTTGTAATGAGATAAGCTAGAAGCCTTCCTAGTAAGATCAGATGTGAACACAGAAGCCCACTGTCACCACTGTCATTCAATATTATATTGGAAATTCTAGCAAGAGCAATAAGAAAGAGAAATAGAAGGAACCAGAACAGGAAACGGGGTCATTCAATGATCTCTTTTTGTGGATGATAGGATGATATACTTGGAAAATCCCAAGATGTGGCTGAAACATGAGTTGAAACAAGTAATAATTTTTGCAAAGTAGTGGAATATGAAGTAAATCTACATAAATCATCAGCATTCCTAGAGATAGTAAAAAAAAAATACCCCATTTAAAATAACTCTAGACAGTATAAAATACCTGAGAGTTCATCTGCCAAAACAAACCCAGGAACTGCATGAAGAAAATTATAAACAATACTTTTTATGCAAATAAAATTAGATTTAAATAATTGGAGAAGTATTAATTGTTTATGGGTAGGCATGGCCAAGATAATAAAAATGACCATTTTACCTGAACTAATTTATATATTCAATGCCATCCCAATTAAATTACCAAAAATATTTTACTGTATTAGAAAAAATAATAACAAACTTCCTTTGGAAGAACAAAAGGTCAAGAATATTCAAGGAGCTAATAAAAAAATGTAAAGGAAAAGGTTTAGCAGTGCTAGATCTTAAAATATATTACAAGGTAGGAATATCAAAACTATCTGGTATTGGCTAAGAAATAGAAAGGTAGATCACTGGAAAACAGAGTAGACATACAATTTAAACAGCAAATGACTATAGTAATCTTGTGTTTGACGTGTAAAGACAAGGTTTTAGGATAAGAATTCATTATTGGGCAAAAATTGTTGGGAAAACTGGAAAGTAGTCTGGCAGAAATTGGGCACAGACCAATATCTTACACCTTTTACCAAGATAAGGTTAAAATGGATGCATGATCTAGGTATAAAGAGAAATATTACAAGAAAATTTGAAGAACATGGAACATATTACTTATCAGACTTATGGATAGGTGAGTAATTTATGAATAAACAAGAGATAGAGAGCAGAATGAGGTATAAAATAGATAATTTCAATTACATTAAATTAAATAAAGCAAATGTAGCCAAGATTAGAAGAAAAGAAGAAATTTGGGGAAAAGTTTTAGACAATTTCTCAGATAAAGGTCTCATATCTCAAATATATAAAGAACTTTGCCAAATCTAGAAGAATATGCATCATTCCCCAATTGATAAATAGTTAAAGGATACGAACAGGCAGTTTTCCAATGAAGAAATTTATAATCATATGAAAAAATGCTCTAGATCATTATCGATTAGAGAAATGTAAATTAAAATAACCTCAAGATACCATTTTATACCTATCAGATTGGATAAAATGATTGAAGGGAAAAGCAACAAATATTGGAGGAGATATGGAAAAACTGGGACACTAATTCATTGTTGGTAAAATTGTGAACTGATCCAACCATTTTGGAGAACAATCTGGAATTATGCTCAAATTGTTGTTAAACTGCCTATACCTTTGACCCAACAATACCACTACTAGGTCTATTCCCCCCCCCAAAGCAAAATAACCTATATATTTTCAAATATTTATAGCAGCTCTCTTTGTGATGACAAAGAACGAGAAATTGTGGAGAAGTCTGACAATTTTGAAAAGGCTGAACAAGTTGTGGCATATGATTGTGATGGAATACTACTATACTATAAGAAATGATGAGCTCAATGATTTTAGAAAAACATGGAAAGACTTGCATTAAATAATAAACAGTGAAATTAGCAGAACCAAGAGAACATTGTATACAGTAATAGCAATATTGTTTTAAAAGCAACTTTGAATGAATAAGTCATTTTGACTATTATAAATACCCAAATTAACTATAAAGTACATATGAAGAAAGACGCTCTCTGTATCCAGAAAAGAACTGATAAATAGAAGCATGTGTAGAATAATTTTACATAGTCATTTCTAGGGTGGGAAAGAGGGGAGAAAAAAGGGGAAAAATTACATGATAACTATATATATTTTAAAAGAAAAGCAAGTGGTACATAATAAATTTGAAGTTTCATGTGCAGTCACCTTTTTTTTTTAAAAACTATGCTATATTATGGAAATGCTTATTTTATTACATAAATTAAAAGTAAAATAAAGAAAAATTTAAAAAGGAAAAATGGTGTTGCCGTTTATAGTAGGAAAGATTGCTGTTTGTCTTTTCTTTCTTTCTTTTTTTTTTTTTGGTGAGGCAATTGGGATTAAGTGACTTGCCCAGAATCACATACCTAGTAAGTGTCAAGTGTCTAGTTTGAGGCCAGATATGAACTCAGGTCCTTCTGACTCCAGGCTCATTGCTCTATCCATTGCCCTGTTTGTCCTTCATTCTTGAAGAGGACCATGACATCAGGGAGGTGATGCCATGACATACAAGTGAATTGGATTTAAGTGAGAGAGGGTGTGCTAAGTTACCAACCTCACTTTCTTCTCCAGAGCCATCTGGGTCCAGTGGCCAGATATGGATCAAGACAACTAGAGGTCAAGGACCCCAGTGCATTCTGGGAGGTAGGTAAGAGGAGGAAGGCACAGAGTGAAAAAATTAGAAGTTCAGGTTTAGACATGCTGAGTTTAAGTCGTCTTTGAGATAGTAGGTGAGACATTTCCTAAAGGGAACTGGTAATGGGACTGAAGCTCAAAGCAGTATTGAGGCTGGCTATGGAGATGTGGGACTCTTCTGCATCAAGAAAATAATGAAATCAGAGTGAAAAAAAAGAAATGTATATGGTAACATTATTGTATATTTAAAAGGAATAGCAAGTTGTACAAGATAGATTTGCAGTTTCATGTGGAATCATATTTATTATACTATTTTATGAAAAGCTTGTTTATTCTATAAATTAAACATGAAATAAAATTTTAAAATAGAATAATTAAATCAATCCAAGAGGGAGAGTGAAGAGTGAGACTTTCAGCGAGGTCAGGAATGAGCTGTGGGGAACTTGTCCATTTCAGGGTTGGCATGTGGTTGATGGTCCATCAAAGGCAACTGAAAATGTGTGCTGAAATACACTGGTTGATTGGCTATTGTCCTTCCTGCTCAAGGAGGCCAAAATGGGTCAAGGTATAATGTGTCCGACCCTGGCCGATCTGACCAATGTGAGCTTGGAAGGCTCTGCTGCAAGTCAGACACAAATACTGCACATGAATGTTTGAAATGCAGCTGGCTCTAAATTTGTGCATCTCACATTTCTTTTGAGCTACAGCAAACATTTCCATATTAGTCATTTTGTGGAAGAAAACAACAAAAAAAGAAAGTAAAAAATAGTATGCTCCAGTCTGCATTCAGATGCCATCAGTTCTTTCTCTGGAGATGGATGGCATTCTTCATCGTGGATCCTTTGGAATTGCCTTAGATCCTTGGATTGCTGAGATGAGCTAAGTCTATCACAGTTGATCATTGCTTAATGTTGCTGTTACTGTATACAAGGTTCTTCTGGTTCTGCTCACTTCACTCTGCATCAGTTCACACAAGGCTTTCCAAGTTTTTCTGAAATGCTCGTGCTCATCATTTTTTATAGCACAATTGTACTCTATTACATTCATATACCACAACTTGTTCAGCCATTCCTCACATGATGGGAGACCCCTCAGTTTCCAATTCCAATTAAATATGTTAAATGCTAAATGTCCTTTAAGTTCACTTACATATGGTGCCTTGGCTTTAAAAGAAAAGCCCAACAAACCGTAATGTTATATATAAAAAACCTTTGTAAGAAGATATCTCTTTAAACATAACTTTCTTTTTCTATCCCTGGCACACTGTTCTACATTTCAGAGAAACTACTGAGCCACTGACCTGTATTGCCAACCAGTTTCTGTGAAAATCCATGATATCAAAAGAACAGTAATGTCAATGGGACATAAGTTCAAGTCAAAAAAAAAGCCTTAATGCTGCAGTGAGAGGAAATATCAGGTCTATTGTTGTAGAAGGTTTGTGATGGTATATGCTGGCTTCAAGATGGCTTATAATGTGCGTGCCAAATGATTGTGGTTTTCAGTGCCCACCATTAGCACAGTAAGGATGCAAACATTTGTAACATCTTAATGTGGTAATTATAGCACTGATGAGATGTGATTACAAGGTGACCTCTGAATGAGGGAACGACTCTAGTACAGGGACAGAAAGTAAATGAGGGTCTGTGCAGATAGGTGACTCATCCATTAGGAGCTGATTTTCACTTTGAATGCCAAACCTTTCTGGGAGTTTGAAACAATTCAATGACAGGCTGAAAAACTGAAAGAATTCATCGTGCTTGCAGAACTGATCAGATTTTGATGTGATCACTTTGTGAACAGGAAAAGCATGGCATAATTGATCATGATGGTTTGATATCACTGCATAAAGAAAACTATTATGCTTCAAATATAGATATGCATGTTATCACCAAGGAAAAATGTATTTGTAACCAAACTGGGCAATTGTATACTGCTCAAGGTGCCTTTGAAGCTCGCAGCCGGAGTTGTAAATTGTAAGAACAAGGGCACCTCTGCCTGTGTATTTATTGTGATGGTCCAATGTGAACTTATGAGAAGCTCTTTGTATATTACATCACCCTTTTGATGTAAGATCATGGCATTTTCAAATGATTGATTCTGCCTACTTAAGTCTGAAGAATCTTCTTGAATGGGGAAATAGAATATAAATTGGGTTGCTTTCATCTGAGAGACAGAAAAGGATGTATTTGTATGCCTGTGTGTATGTGTCTGGGTACACTGTATATATTTCTTCCAGAAGGAGAGACCAGACTTCAAATGAAGGTGAACATTTCTGTGGGAGAATTCCACTTGCAAAAATTCATGAGTGATGAATGATCCCTATGGCTTCTATGTCACAGACATCTGTGATTCTAATATGAAGTTAAAGAAAAATCCCAACAATCTCTGGAAAATTGAAGATAGAAAGCATTTCAGACAATATTCATTCTTGATTCATGTAAGAAAATTACCTCAGGGGTACCGCACCACACCTATCAGATTGGCCAACATGACAAAACAGGAAAATGATAAATGTTGGAGAAGATGTGGGAAAATTGGAACACTAATACATTGTTGGTAGAGTTGTGAAATGATCCAACCATTCTGGAGAACGATTTGGAACTATGCCCAAAGGGCTACAAAAATGTGCATACCCTTTGATCCAGCAATAGCACTTCTAGGGCTATGTTCCAAAGAGATCAAACAAATGGGAAAAGGACCCACATGTACAAAAATATTCATAGCAGCTCTTTTTGTGGTGGCAAAGAATTGGAAATTGAGGGGATGCCCATCAATTGGGGAATGGCTGAGCAAGTTGTGGTATATGAATGTAACAGAATACTATTGTGCTATAAGAAATGATGAACAGGCTGACTTCAGAAAAACCTGGAAAGACTTATATAGTCTGATGCTGAGTGAAGTGAGCAGAACCAAGAGGACTTTACACAATAACAGCCACATTATGTGATGACTAATATTGTTAAACTGAACCCTTCTCAGCATTACAAGGATCTAAGACATCTCCAGAGGCCTCAGGATGGAAAATGCTGTCCACATTCAAAGAAAGAACTATGGAAGTTGAATTGCTATCACTTATTTTTAACCTTCTGTTGAGTTTTGTTTCATCTTTCTAATGGTTCCTCCTATTGGTTTTAATTTTTACTTACAACTTCACTAATGTGAAAATACGTTTAATAGGAATGTAAATGTAAAGCCTATATCAGATTGTGCACCGTCTTGGGGAGGGGGGGGGAGGAAGGGGGAGAAAAACTTTCAACTCAAAAGCATGTGGAAGTGATTGTTGATAAAACAAAATAAATTAATAAAATTTTTTAAAAAAAGAAAATGACCTCAGGGCATGACTAGTCTCTGCTTTGTGAGAATAGGGAATGCCTTATATACTGAACAGCAAGGGTTTATCCAGTCCCATGAGAAGCCTCCTGAAGTGCAAACTTGTCCGTGGAAATAAGTGGAAGATGGCCTTCAGCTGGAGTTCAGAGCCCAATAGATATCATAAAAGTCATACTGGAGAGATGATTTACATTTGTCCTGAAGGTGGGAAGCCCTTCAGTCAGAACTCTAAGGTCACTGACAATCAGAAAACTCACACTGGAAAGAAATTTTCACACTGGAACAATGGAGAACAACCTTTGCACATCACTCATCTATTAATTACCGTCTTAGCTTTCAAAATGTAATCAAACAACATGCATGTAATCAGTGTGGGAAGGCCTTTGGTTGGAAGTCAGTTTTTATGAGACATCACGAGATCCATACTGTGGGGAAGCCTTATAAATGTAATGAATGTGGCAAATTTTTTCTGCTACAAATTATTGTCTATTTTCCATCAGAAAATTCACATTGAAGAGAAACCTTATCAATGTAATCAGTGTAGAAAGGCTTTCACACAGAGCTCCAGTCTTGCTGGACATCAGAGAATCCACACTAGAGAGAAACTTCCTGAATATAAGTGTGGTAAAACCTTCATGCTGAAGTAATCCCTTGTTTCCTATCAGAGAATTCACATGAGATACAAATTTTATCACTATAATGGATAAAGAAAGGCATTCAAATAGAGCTTGTTAGACATTTTAAGATACATTCTGGGAAAAAGCTCTAACTGGACTCAATGTGGAAATGCCTTAAGTCAGAGATCATCTCTTTACATCAGAGGAGAATCCTTGTGAACATTGTCAAGGGGACATGACCTTCCCTGGAAGTTGGAGGTCATTAGACTTTAGAATATTCACACTGGAAAGAAGCCTTATAAAAGCAATGATTATGGGAAGGCCTTCACCTAGAGCTCATGCTTGTGCGTGCATCAAAAAAATCTCACTGGAAATAAAACCTATAGCTCTAACAAGAAAAGGCCTCTTACTACCACACAGACCTCATTAGAAAACATAAACTTCATTGTACATATAGAGCTTTATAAATGGATTGAATTTTTCTCTGAGGTTTCTCATGACTCCTCTAAATATTCCATAGCTTTCCTATGCCATAACTTCCTCAGCCATTCCCCAATTGATTGGTATTCACTTTGGTTCATGATGGTAGCTGGCACAAAAAGTCCTACAATAAATATTTTGGTGTCTGTTGGGCATTTCTTTTTGTAAAGATGGCTCTAAATCACTGGTGATTAAAGAAATGCAAATGAAAACAACTCTGAGATACCACTCCACACCTACCAGATTGGCTAATATGATGGAAAAGGCAAACAATAAATGTTGGAGAAGATGTGGGAAAATTAGAATACTAATGCATTGTTTGGTGGAGTTGTGAAGTGATCCAACCATTCTGGAGAGCAATTTGGAACTATGCCCAAAGGGCTAGCAAACTGCATACCCTTTGATCCAGCTATACCACTACTAGATCTGTATCTCAAAGAGATCATAAAAAAGGGAAAAGGATCCATGTGTACAAAAATATTTATAGCAACTCTTTCTGTGGGGGTGAAGAATTGGAAATTGAGGGGATGACCATCAACTGGGAAATGGCTGAACAAGTTGTGGTATATGAATGTGATGGAATACTATTGTGCTATAAGAAATGATGATCAGGTGAACTTTAGAAAAACTTAGAAAGACTTGTATGGACTGATGCTGAGTGAAGTGAGCAGAACCAGGAGAATGTTGTACACAGTAACAGTAACATTGTGTGGTGACTGACTTTGATAGACTTACCTCTTCTCAGCAATGCAAAGATCTAAGAAAACTGTAGAAGACTCATGATAGAAGATGCTATCCACATACAGAGAAGGAACTATGGAGTCTGAATGCAGATTGAAGTATATTATTTGCTCTTTTTTTTCTTTCTCATGGTTTTTCCCTTTTGTTCTAATTCTTCTTTCACAACAGGACTATATGGAAATACGTTTAATATGGTTGTACATGTATAGCCTATATCAGATTGCTTGCTATCTTGGGAAGTTGGTAGGGAAGGGAGGAAGGAAGAAAAAAATCTGGAACTCAAAATCTTATAAAAAGTGAATGTTGAAAACTATCTTCACGTGTAATTGGAAAAAATGAAATGCCATTGAGTGGGGGGTAAAAGATTTCTTTAGGCTGACAGGCGGCTCAGTAGATGGAATGTAGTACCTTTAGCCACAAGACCTGAGTTCAAATTCAGTCTCTGATACTTTAGTAGCTGTGTGTCCCTGGGCAAATCTCTTTACCTTTTCTTGCCTGAGTTTCCCCATCTGTAGAATGGGGTTAATAATAGTACCTACCTCCTCAAGTCAAAAAGAGGTTCAAATGAGACAATATTTGTCAAATGCTTTGTAAGCTTTAAATCACTACATAAATGAGTGCTATTATTATTTTTCCTGGGATCATAAGTCTCATAGCAAAGTCAGTGGGCTAAAAAGCATGGAATGTTTAATCACTTCTATTCAGAAGAGTGTAGCTGAAAGTTGTATGTTGTAACGGATAGGGCACTGGGTTCAGAGTTGGGAAGCCTTGGGTTCAAATACAGCCTCAGATGCTCTCTCTTTGTGTAACTCTGGATGAGAAACACTCAATGACTCAGTTTACTCATCTCTAAAATGAGGAGATTGGACTCAGCATCCTCTATGGTCTCTTCCAACACTAAATCTGTGTTGTTCATCAAAAGTACATTCATGTGTCCCTTTCCAAAGCCTCGTTCAGTATTCCGAAAAGGAGACCTAGCAGGACCAAGCCCGAGACTATGGAAGACAGTGGTAGTCACTGAAATTGTCTTGTGCTGCTTAAAAATAGAGATCGTGTAGGTCACACAGTGGATGGAGCACTGGGCCAAAAGTTAGGAAGACCCGAGTTCAAATCTGATCTTAAATATTTACTAGCTGTGTGACCCTGGGCAAGTCAGTTCACCGTGTTTGCCTCAGTTTCCTCATCTGAAAAATGAGCTGGAGAAGAAAATGGCAAACCACTTCAATATCTCTGCCAAGAAAAGCCCGAAGGGGTCATGAAGCGTCAGACGTGACTGAGATGACGGAATAACAACGTGCATATGACACAAAAGAAAATGAGTTGATGTGCTTTCATTTCAATTTTGAGGGGGTTATTTTGGGAAATTTTTTGTGGGAAAATTTGGTATTTTGAGGGAAACTAGGAATAGGATTTCTCTTTTCCTTCCTACCTTGCACAAAAAAAAAGGAAAAAGAAGAAAATCATTGGAAATTTTTAATATTCACGATAGAACAGAAAAAAAAGCTAGAAGGAATCAGGACAGATTTGAAAGTGCCATATTGAATTCTTTTAATATTTCAAAAAGAAAATAAAGCAATAAATAATTAAAAGTATTTCATGTACAGTCCTCTTTTATGATTTATTACACATACACACATAATTTATTTCATGGTTGTAAATTTTGAAATTAAAAAAACAAATACTGATAGTTTACTTTTTGTTATTTTTTCCAGTTTTGAAAGCATGAGAAAAAATAACAAGATTATTTTAATATGAATTTCTATTATGCTTGCTGCTTTGAAACATTTTTCCCTGTGGCCTTTTCTAGTTTTGCATATTTTCATAAACTTCATTTCCTTTTGGTATTCACATATTGGCAAATAATCTCAGTACACATTGATGCCAGCTCTCTCTATTTCTTAGATATTATGAGCAGCGAGGTGGCCAATGGATAGAGTTCTAGCCTTTGATTCAGGAGGATCTGAGTTTAAATCCAGCCTCAGACACATGACACTTACTCACTTAACCCCAACTGCCTCACCAAAAAAAGCAAAAAAAGAAAAAGAAAAAAGAAAAAAGAAGTCGAGTCATTGAAGCATTTTTTTTTTGGAGAGGCAATCGGGGTTAAGTGACTTGCCCAGGGTCACACAGCTAGTAAGTGTTAAGTGTCTGAGGCCGGATTTGAATTCAGATCCTCCTGACTCCAAGGCCAGAGCTCTATCCACTGGGCCACCTTGCTGCCCCCATTGAAGCATTTCTTAAAATTGCCAGAAGGGAACTGAAGGTCTTTGGGAAAGATTTACTTTGCTGAGCCGAGGAGGATGGTTCATCTGCTTTTAAAAAGCCAGCTGAACATAATAATGGCTCACAATTCACCCAGGACCCATCCTGTTTTGCTCCTACTTTGTTCATGAAAGTCTTTCTCCTTCTTGGAGTGGTCATTCAGTTCAGAATAAATCTAAAAACTGAAGCATCCCAAGCTTCCTTCTAGGCAGCTCTAAAGGAACTGTTAAGAGGAAGCTTTATTGATCCCCAGCAGGCAATGCCTTCCCCCGAGAGGCTGACCGATTGTGCTCTGTCTGTTCTGTATGGGATGTAGGCAGGCAGTGGCCCAGCATTGCCTCAGACACTTCCTAGGTGTGTGACCCTGGTGTGATTATTTAATCTCTGCCTGCCTCAGTTTCCTTCTCTGTAAGAATAGGGATGATAATAGTACCACCTTTCAAGGATGTTGTGAAGATAAACATTTGTTAAGGACTTACTCTATGTCAAGCACTATACTAAGCCCAGAGGAGGCAAAAATCAATCCCTGCCTTCTAGGAGCTTACAATCTAATGGTGAAGATGACATGTAAACAAATCTATACAAAGCAAACTATATCAAACAAATAGGAAATAATAGAAGGAAGGTGGTTGGATTATGAAGGCTTCTTTTAAAGGGTGGGATTTTATTTGCACTTGAAGGAAGCCAGGGTGGTCAGTGGTCTAGAGCAGTCTAGAACTCCCTGTGCCTCTAGATTTGTCTCTTGGTGCTATGGATCTGTCTTGTTAGTGGAATTCTTTTCATCTGTATCTTCAGGACTCCTTGTTCCTGGACCAACTTCCCTTAGAGAATCTTTCTGCCCTGGGAGCCTGCCTCTCCTTCCCTGAGCCATTAAAGACCTGCTTCATCCCATTCGAGGCTTCACAGCAGCCTCTCACTGAGCACCTCGCCTGTGTTTGAGTGCTGGGAGAACCCATCCCTCGACTCCCATCACATCCAGACCAGCAGGCAGTTCCTTCCTGTTAGTGACAATCAGAATCAGAGTAGAATTTCCCTTATTGGTTCTTGCATCTTTTTGAAAGGTGAGTTTTCTTGAAGGCCAGGGAGTCTCTTATGGGCTTCTCTGCTTTAGAGAAAGGGGGAGGAAGGAGAAGGAGACATAGTAGAGGGAGATGTAATACAGAGAGACGGATTAGAATTCCCCAGCACTGCTATGGCATGTATCTGTCCAGGTTTTATCCTTTTTTCCTTGGAAGACTAGCAGCTGCTTCTTGCTTGGACAGTTTGGGGGGTCTGGCTCTTGTTATCTGAATTGTTTTATCCTTTCCTCTAGCTAGTGCCACTAAGCCACTGTCAACCCTGATAACAAATAACCAAAGAGTCACAGCAGCTCTGGAAGTGAGGTTAGCTCTAAAAAAACCAGAGAGCTCACACAGGTCATCATGGCCACAGTTACCTCTAAAAGTAAAATGAAACAAGACAGAATAAAATCAAAGAGAAAACAGTGATCAAAAGCAAAGAGCTTTCTTTATTCTGTTGGAGGAGGGAAACTAGATGCATGTGCCAGGGCCTTTTCTAGTAGGAGCCCCGAGTTAATGGGGGCAAATCTGAGTGCTCAGGCCAATGGTTGCACAGGGAGCTGGAGCCCAGGCAATCAGACAGCAGCAGTGAGACAAGGGTGATTCCTAGTGGGGCCTCCCAACCAGAATATGGATACTTGTCCAGCGTTCGTCCAAGCTCAGAGACCAGCGGGTGCTGCTGTGAAACAATTTTGGGATTTTGCTGTGGCTGAGATCGTCCGGAGGGTGAGCTGCAAAGAACTGTTGTCGTGCCAAGCTCAGGGCACAACTTGCCTGCTGGGTCTTAGCTCTGGAAAACAGGGTGACTCCTAATGGTAAAAAGAGAGAAGTGTTCTTGGCATGGGGATCCTGACACCAGCCAGAATCAGAGGTGTTATTACACTCAGAGTGTGGCACACCCCACCAGCCCTTGAAGGGAAGGTGTGCCTTTCACAATTCAGCTAATAGTGTAAATGCATCTCATGAGACAATGAGAAATAGGTGGCTATTTTTTATACTGTAGCTGGTTATGCAAAGACCAAAAGGTCTATGTGTATCATCAGTTATAGGAGATAGAGAGGAGATAAGTCCTTGTTACTATAGGTAGTTGGACTAAATCAAGGGGAACTGCTTGTCAGGACAGACAAAGAAGAAGGCTTTGCAGAGACTGCTGAAGTCTAGTTTGGGGGTAAGCGTTGTGGTCTTTTGGGGCCAATTAGAGAAGCAAAGATGCTGAAGCTGTTGCAGCTGGTCCTATTATTTGTTTGGTGGTCATGCACAGCAAAATGCAGACTGTAGAAGAAAATGGGATGTGTGAATGAGCCACTTCCCAGGAGCTTTCAGAGTGAGTGAGAGAGATCAGCAGCAAGCTCCCATAGGCAATTGACCAAGAAAAGAAGGCTAGAGAAAATGCTACCTGAAGAACTGGCAAGAGTCTAGGATAGGTTTCCTTAAGCACTGAGGAGACGAGTATGATAGATGTCAGTGGGAAAGGCCCCAGCTGATAGAAAAAGGTTGAGAACTGGAGAAAAGGTGGGAGATGATTGAGGATGCTGTAAGGTCCAGAGTCCCCCTGGCTGGGGAACCCTATCCATTCCCTGTAACTGTGAGGTGTTCTTTTGATACCAAAGGAAGAGGCCACAGAGTTCTAGGTTGATTAGAGGTAGTAGTTTAACCAATCATTATAATACTCCCAAACGGGGGCAATCTTTGGCCTAGCAGCCAGACAGTTTATTTTGTGGATCCCCAGTGAAGAACCCCAAAAGCCCCATGGTAATTATAAAAAATAGACAAAGGCAGGAGGAGCTAGACAGTATATCATCACTGACTAGTGGATATTTTTGGTGTTTTGCTTAGTAAGAAACTTGGGAATTAAGCCAATGTTATGCCCAAACATAAGTTTGTGTATTGATTATGTCAACAATATTTTTGTTTTGGCTTTCATAGGTCATAGTGCCTTAAGTTTTGATTCTAAGTTATGATTTATAGACAGGTCACCGCGTTTGAGCTTCCACCTTTCACAGAGCATAACTTTTTATGGCTTTTCACTTATTACTGTATTTTAGGGCTTTTTTTCAATTAGGACCTATACATGCAAAACATTGGGGAAGAAAGGATGAGGTGGGATCAAATGCCCAGTGTAGAGGGCTGACTTTGGCAAAGGCAAGGCTAACCTCCATGTTGCTGTCCTTCATCCTCAAATAGGACCAAAATGGCATCACTCTATTAGGGTCAAGTTACAGTGTGTCCCACTGTGGCTGATCAGACCAATATGAGCTTGAAAGGCTCTACCACAGGTCAGGCACAAATAGTCCACGTGAACATTTGGGGTGGATTCACTAAATTTGGCATCTCACATTTCTTTTGAGCTACTTCAATTTTGCTTTGCTCATAGAGTATGACACTTTCTCTGATGTGGGCACACCATGCTGAGTGGTCCTGTGCCAATGTCTACCATGTCACGCAATCAATTCCAAAGTTTCCAAGAAAGACCTTGAGAGTGTCCTTGTATCACATCTTCTGACCACCATGTGAATGCTTGTCCTGTGTGAGTTCTCTATAAAATAGTTTTTTTGGCAAGCATATATTTGGCATCCGAACAACATGGCCAGCCCATTGGAGTTGCACTCTCTGAAGCTGAGTTTGAATGCTTGGCAGTTTAGTTTGAGAAAGGACCTCAGTGTCTGGTATCTTATCTTGCCAGGTGGTAAGATCTTCAGCTGATCTGTCTTCCTAAGATAATTCAAATGAAAGCGATTCAGCTCCCTGGCATGGTGCTGGTAGACTGTCCAGGTTTCACAGGCACATAACAATGAAGTCAGCATAAGAGCTCTGTAGACCTTCAGTCTGGTACCTCTTCTCTCCCACATTTTTCTTCGGAGCTAGTTCTGGCAATGTGTGTCAATGTCATTATCAGTGTAAACATCCCTGGAAAGTATCCTGCCGAGGTAAGTGAACTTATCCACAGTATTCAACACTTTTCCATTTGCCATAGGAAAATCTATTTCTTTTATCTTTATAGAGATGGACAATGGAGGCAGTGTGGTAGCTGACCTTGATGTTGTGTTTATCCTCATTGAAGGTATTTGACAACAGGGCTGAAAACATTATGCTAAAAGGCATGAGAGCAAGCACGCAGCCTTGTTTCACTCCACTGGTGATTGGGAAAATGTGAGAGCATTGGCCACTATCCAGAACTCAGGTAAGCATGCCATCATGAAATTGATGTCTAATGCTGATAAACTCTGGGCAACCAAATTTTGACATAATTTTCCATAAGCGCTCACCACTAACAGTATCAAAGGCCTTGATCAGATCTACAAATGTTGTGTTGAGACCTCTGTTCTGCTCCTGGCATTTCTTCTGGAGTTGTCAGGCAGCAAGCATCATATCAACTGTTCCTGGGCCCTTTCTAAAGCTACACTGGCTCTCAGGTCAATGACCATCTTCCAGGTGAAGGATCAGCCTATTAAGGAGGACACAGGATCACACAGCTAGTAAGTGTTATGTGTCTGAGGCCAGATTTGAACTCAGGTACTCCTGAGTCTGGGGCCAGTGCTCTATCCACTGTGCCACCTAGCTGCCCCTAAGGAGGACTCTGGCAAGAGTATTTCCAGCAATGAACAAGAGAGAGCCTCCCCCATGATTGTCACAGGACAACCTATTTCCTTTACCTTTACAGAGATGGATAATGGTGGCATCCTTGAACTCCTAGGGGATAACCTCTTCTTGCTTGGAAAATTTGGAAATTTTTGGAAAATTTCAGTCAGCTTTTGTACAATCAATGGACCCTACCCCCATAAAAAGTCAGCTGGAATAGAACTAGTGCCAGATGCTTTGCCACACAAAAGGAGCCTAATGGCATTCAAAACCTCTTCTTCAGTTGGAACTTCAGCTAGGGAGAGATTGACTTCAACCTGAAGTATAAGGTCAGTGGCTTCAGCATTGATTGATGACAAGCTATTGGGAACACTATGGAAGTGTTCAGCCCATCTCTTTAGGATCATGTCCTTATCACTAATCAATGTGACTCCATCAACACTGAGTAATTGAGATGCACCATAGGTCTTTGGCTCATAAATAGCTTTCAGGGCATCATAAAAGCACTTTGGATTGTTACTATCAGCATAAAATCGAATTTCATGCACCTTCTTACTGAGCCAAGAATCCTGCATTACTCTAAGTTTCTCTTGTACTTTACTTTTGATGGAATTAAATGCTGCCTTCTTAGAGACAGGTGAATGATCCTGCTGTGGAGTTCTTGTTTTTCATTTAGCATCTTCTGAATTTCCCCATCATTTTCATCAAATCAGTTTAATGTTTAAATTAATGTTTGTTGTGAGTGTTCTGACCCAGATGAGCAAATGCAGTGTTATGCACCAAATCTCTGAAAGCTGCCCACTCTTTTTCAGCTCCATTGTTGCCAACTGTGTTGACTCAACTTTCCCTCCAAGTTAGCAACAAACTGTTTCTGCTCAGAGAAGAGTTCTAATCTGTTGACGTTAATTCTTCTGGTAGTCATTTTGCCTTGGGGCAGCTGCTTTTGTTGAACGTGAATATTTAGCTTGGAGAGAATAAGTCTATGATCAGTCCTGCTCTGCACCACACATTGCCTTCGTCACTCTCACATCCTGTCTGTCTCTTCTTACAATCACATAGTCTATTAAATGCCAATGTTTGCTGCAAGGTGCATCCAGGAAGTTTTGTTGCATTTAGGTAAATGGAAGGCAGTGCTGGTGATGAGAAGGTCATGAGATGACAAGTCTTCCATAGTAAGTGACCATTGCTGTTGCTGTTTTCAACTCCATTTCTCCCAAGGACTCCCAAGTCTGGTAGTCTGAGCCTGTTCTAGCATTAAAGTCATCCAGAATTACAAGCTTGTCTTTTTTTGGCACATTGATGATAAGGGTCTCCAGGTCTGCCTAAAAATTATCTTTGACCTCATCAGAGTTTGTCATAGTAGGAGCACAGGCACTGATAATGGTGGGGTGGTGTTTTCCTGCACGTGGCAATTGTATTGTCATGAGCCTGTCATTCACTCCTTTTGGTGGGCGTACAAGCTTGTTGACTAGATTAGTTTTGATTGCAAAACCTACACCAGTTTCGTGGCACTCCCCTTCACTGCAGTCACTCCAGAAAAAGGTATAGCCAGCTCTGACTTCAGTAAGCAGGCTTTCATTTGCCAGCCTTATCTCTCTCAGGGCTGCCAATTGTATGTTGTACCTGCTGAATTCTCTCACAACAAGAGCTGTGCATTTTTCAGGGCTATTGGATTTTGTGTTGTCTATAACACACACATTCCATGTACCAATGGTGAGTGGAATCATCTTTGCAGAAGTTTTTGTACACTTTTGTTTTTTGATAGCAGGGTGGGATCCCTCCATGCCGTGGTAATTAGACAAGGTGTGGGTAAGCAGACATTTTTTAGGCACCTTTTCTAGCCCCTTCCCCACACCAGAAGGTGAGCAGTGTGGTCCTTAAAAGGCTGTTCAGACACCCAGGGGGCTGCTGAATCCTACTGCTGCTTCCAGTGAGAAGATGACTCTATGGCCTAGGCTGCCTGTGCGCAGGGTTGTGACTACCACTCCCATTGTATCTGCACCTGCTGCTTCATCATTTGCCTGTTGTCACAGGAATTTGAGATAGGTAAAATGGTATTGGTTAAATTGGATTTAAGTGAGTCAGAGCTGCATGAAGTTGTTGGCCTCACTCTCTCTTCCAGAGTCATCACACTCCAGTGCCAGAGCAGTCAAGATGACTGATGATGACTGGAGATGCAGTGGATGACCTTGGTGTCTTCAATGTCTAACCAGGCTCTAAGTGCTCCACAGAGCCTTCAGCTGCCTTCATGGCCATTAGAACAAATTGTTCTCATCCTCCCATTCCACCAGGGGAAGTCTTCACATGCTTGGGGTAGACAGCCCTCTACGTCACCGATGGGTTTGAGACCCCTTGGTTACCCTCAACCTGGTTTACCCCATCTGCCAAAATGGTTTACAAGGATGTAGTCACTGTGTCTGCTCCAGCTTCTTGGAGCCACAGGTGAGAGTTGGGTGAATTGGGGGGACACTAAAGGTGGATGAGCAGCCCTTGTGGATGTACCAGTCTTCCCTGAACACACCCAACACCCTTTCTCCATATAAGAGACCAGAGGAAGGAATCTAATAGAAGATTACCTGAAGAGAATTTGATAAGGAGAGAATGGCAGCTGTCTTTGAATAAACCTTTATTAAGTGCCTACAGTGTGCCAACACTGTGCTTAGTGCTGGGGATTTAAAAAGAAAAAAAAAGGCAAACAACCATCCTTGTCTTCAAGGAGCTCACAATCTATTGGGAGAAACATGGAAACAAATGTAGACAGGATGAATAGTGTATCGTTAAAAGAGGAAAGGTACCAGAATGGAGAGGGGGTAGTAAAGGCTTGTTGTAAAAGCTGGCATTTTAGCTGGGACTTGAAAGAAGCCAGGAGGCATAAATGAAGGGGAAGGGCATTGTGTTATGGTGGATAACCAGAGAAAATTTACAGAGCCAAGGAATGGAGTGTCCTCTTCCAGAAATAGCAAGGAATCCAGTGTCATTGGAACATAGAGTAGGTGGCAGAAAGTAAGGTGTAAGATTGGAAAAGTAGTTGATGTCTAGGTCATGAAGGATTTTGAGTGCAAGAGGTTTTTATGTTTGATCTGGGAGGAGGTAGGTAGCCAGTTGAATTTATTGAGTAGGAGAATAACTTTTGGACAAATCACTTTGTTGGCCATATGGAGGATGCAGCAGAGGGGGGACATCTTGAGGCAAGTAGACCCACCAGCAGGCTGCCAAAATAATCCAAGGGGGTGGTGAGGAAGGCCTGTACTAAAGTGGATGTAGTATCACTGGAGAGAAGGGGTGTATTTGAGGGATGTTGCAAAGGTGAAATGCGCAGGCCTTGACAACAGATTGGATAAGGGAGGTGAGAGGTACAAGCTCAGGATGACAACCAGGTTGGGAGCCTGAGGGACAAGGAGGATGGCAATGCCCTTGATAGGAATAGTAAGGTAGAGGGAAAGAACATGTTCAGTTGTGCACGTGTTGATTGTAAGACATCTCCTGGACCTCCAATGAGAGATGACGGAAAAAGCTGGGAAGAGAAGGAGCTCAGGTTGATTGGCTTCACTTTTAAAGTAAAATAAGAGAAAAAGTTATGAGATGAGAGTGTTGACAGTGTTTGTCAGGAGACATGTATGAAGTGTCTATTCTGTGCTGAGGGCTGGGGATATAAAGATGGAAAAGACAGAAAGTCTCTGGTCTCAAGGAGCATGCTGTTTGATGGAGAAAGACAGGACACAAAAGAAAGCTGTAAATGGGGGCTCAGAGAAGGTGCCCAAGCCAGGGGCATGATGAAGAAGGCAATCCCAGAGGTCCCAAGGCACTGGAGCCTGGTGGGCAGTGAGGGGTCATCAAAGAGCAGCTTTCTCTTGAAATAAAGCTTTGGCATTCATATCCCCACCCCACGGTAGTGAAGGACTGTTATGAGAGGATGGAGAAGGAAAGATGTTTAAATAGCTTCTCTTGGGAAGACTTAGAGACTCATTTAGGGATAACTTATCAAGCCAAGAAAAGGACTGCCTTTGTATAATAAGAGCCCGCTCTACAAACAAATACTATTCAATAAAGAACAGTGACTCAAGAGAGCCTAGTGAAAAGGGAAAGCTTGAAATGCTTGGGAATCTCAGAAAGTGGGGCTAGATCAATAAATGCCTTAAAAGTTCAGAAGTGTCATGATTTGGTAAACTGAGGCCATAAATATCTGAGCATGATTGGTTTATTAGTAAGGCTAGCAGTTCCCAACAAATGGGGTCTGACAAGGCAGTTCACTAATAGACATGTGGAGGAACCCAAAACAGATGGGGACACAAACTTGAGCATCGTATATGTGTCTCATTTCTGATGGTTAATGTTAATGTTATGAACCACAAGCTACATCAGCTTATCATAAGGTGAGCAAACATCTGGACTACTCTCTGGAAAGTCCCCTGGTTGGCACTTCTAAGGAAGAAGAAGGATGTTGTGGTTCGTTTGTTGTTCAGACTTCATTCTTGAAGAAGACCAATGACATGAGGAGGGGCTGACATCCAAGTGAATTGGATTTCAGTGAGGCAGGACTGTGCAAAGTCATCAGCCTCACTTTCCTCCAGAGTCATCAAAGTCCAGTGGCTACACATAGGTCAGGATGACTGCTGATGGTCCGGATGCAGTGGGAGACTTTGACCTTGTTAGGCTGAGGTCTTTCCCAGGTCTTGGTTTGTTTGAGGCAATGCCCAATCAGTGATTTAAGGCTAGGTAAGAACTGAGGCAAAAGATGGCCTGGGTTGACTTCACAAAAGAATCAGTCTGGGAGGAGAAGATCCTCAGTTTCTTGTTAGAACAGAAACAGTTGCTATTTATACTCACTCTGAACCATGAAAAGCCAAACAATGACCAAATGAGGCTTGGGCTGGGAGCTATTGTGGGCCAGTCAGTGAAAACCAGAGTGCTTTGGGTTTAGTGGTATAGTCAGGTAGCCCAATTTGAATCCCAATGGGTTTTATCAAAGCCTGGTTTACCAGAGCTATATTTCAAGAAATCACAAATGAAAACTACATGAGGAAAAGAGCTAATTGTCTCAGTTTTTAAAAAAATCCAACACTGAAAGAACAAATAAATAAATAAATAAGGAAGAAAAAATAAACTCTTACATGTGGGTGCTCTTTGCAAAGAAATATAGGTTTTGATCTCTTATATTTCTCAAGAGATCTTGGGGCTTGGGGGCTGATTTTTGCATATGTGAGGTCTGTTTGACACCTTTTAAGGAGACATGCTATTGATTCTTGATTAAATAGGAATTTTGTGGCCTGAAAGTATGTAGGAAAGAGAAACTAACACAAGGTTGTTTTCTCCATTATTAGGGAGATTCTAGGACAGGGTCAAGTTGTTTGTTTTGTGGTTATTGAAGTGTACATGAGGTAACTTAATATGAAAGAATAACAGGATGGTTTGGCTAGCAATGCATAATATACTCACTAAGAGGGAATAACAGGTAATATACTAATTTCATTAAGCCTTAGTATAGAGGTCTGTACACAACATTTGTAGATCTGATCAAGGCCTTTGACACTGTCAGTCATGAGGGCTTGTGGAAAATTATGTCAAAATGTGGTTTCTCTGAGAATTTCATCAGCATTGTATGTCTATTTCATGATGGCATGCTTACTTGGGTTCTGGGTAATGGACAATGCTCTCGTGCTTTCCCAGTCACCAATGGAGTGAAACAAGGCTATGTGATGTGTTCAGCCATGTTGTCAAATGCCTCCAGTGAGGACAAACACAATATCAAGGTCAGCTATGGCACTGATGGTAAATTCTTCAATCTAAAAATGATCCATGCAGCCTCTGAAGCTGAGATGCAACAAAGTATGGATCAATAATCTGCTGCTTGTGTTCTTTTTGGCCTACCAGTTAACACCAAGAAAACACAGGTGAACCATCAGCCACCACCACATCATCCATACATAACCATCAGTTATAGCAAATGGAGAAGAATTGAATGCTGTGGATACGTTCACTTACCCTGGCAGTATACTTTCCAGGAATGAACACATTGATAATGAGGTTGCCACACACATTGCCAGAGTTAGCTCAGTGTTTGGGAGCTCCAAAGGAAAGTGTGGGAGAAGAGAGGTATTAGACTGACCACCAGACTGAAGGTCTACAGAGCCATTGTGCTGACCTCATTGTTGTATGCCTGTGAAAGCTGGACAGTCTACCAGCACCATGCCAGGAAACTGAATCATTTCCATTTGAATTGTCTTAGGAAGATTCTGAAGATCACCTGGGAGGATTAAGTACCATCATGTCCTTTCTCAAATTAAACTGCCAAGCATTCAAACTCAGCTGCAGAGAGTGCAACTCCAATGGGCTGGCCACATTGTTCCAATGTCAAATGTATGCTTGCCAAAAAGACTATTTTATGGAGAACTCACACAGTGCAAGCATTCACATGGTGGTCAGAAGAAGAGATATAAGGACACTTTTAAGATCTCTCTTAGAAACTTTGGAATTGATTGTGTGACATGGAAGATATTGGCACAGGACCACTTGGCATGGCATGCTCACATCAAAGAAGATGCGCTCTATGAACAAAACAAAATTGAAGTAGCCCAAAAGAAATGTGAGATGCCCAAATTTGAGAATCCACCTCAAATGTTCACATGGAGTATTTGTGCCCAACCTGTGGTAGACCCTTCCAAGCTTGTATTGGTCTGATCAGCCACAGTCAGACACACTGTAGCTTGACCTCAACATAGTGACAGCATTTAGGTCCTCTTCTAGAATGAAGGACAACAACCAACCAATCTGCCTCTTTTTTTTTCTTTTTGGTGAGGCAATCAGGGTTAAGTGACTTGCCCAGGGTCACACAGCTAGGAAGTGTGAAGTATCTGAGGCCAGATTTGAACTCAGGTCCTCATGATTCCAGGGCCAGTGCTCTATTCACTGCACCACCTAGCTGCCCTGACCAATCTACCTCTTAAGCCATTCTCTTCCTCTTGTTCTCACAAGGTCCTGGTTCTGGGCATATGTTTAAATCATTGATTTCAAATCATAAGAGACTTATTAAGGCTGAACTGTTTACATTCCTACATGGAAAGATGATATTTATAACTCATGAGACCTTTGTCAGTATTAGGGTAGTTGGAGGGAAAAAATTAAATGTATGTATATAGATAGATAGTATGTATAGATACATAGATAGTATATAGATAGATATAGTATGTATATAGATAGATAGATAGAGGGCACAGGGTGAGTTGAAGATTAAGGGGGTCATATCTGGAGAATAAAATTAAGGGGTGAGAGAGGATTGTGCTAGGAGAAGAAGAAAGGGAGAGGTAGAACCAGGTAAATTATCTCACAAAAAAAAACAGAAAAGAAAAGCCTCTTACAGGTGAGAGGGAAGAAGTGAATCTTATTCTCATAGGATTTGGCTTAAGGAGGGAATAACATACATATTCAGTTGGGTATGGAAATCTGTCTTACCCTACAAGAAAATAGGGGGAGAAGAGGACAAGAGAGCAGGGGGAAGATACAGAGGAGGGCAGATTGGGAAAGGGGGTAATCAGAAGTAAATACTTCTGAGGAGGGACAGGGTCAAAAGAAAGAATAGAATAAATGGGGGGTAGGATAGGATTAACAACATGTCTACTGTGGAAGTGTTCTGCATAACTGTGCATGTATAACCTATATTGAGTTGTTTGCCTTTTCAATGAGGGTGGGTGGGGAGGGAGAAGAGAGAAAATTTGAAACCTGAAGTTTTAAAAACATATGTTTAAAAAAATGTTTTCACATGCTACTGGGAAATAAGAAATACAGGAGATGGGGTATAGAAGTCTACCCTGCCCTACAGGAAAATAGAAGGGGAAAGGATAAGAGAAGGTAGGGGGGAGATAGAAGAGAGGGCAGACTAGGGGAAGAGTTATTCAGAATGCATGCCATCTTTGGGTGGGGGAGGGGCGAGATGGGGTGAAAATTTGTAACTCAAAATCTTGTGGAAGTAAATGTTGAAAACTAAAAATAAATAAATTTATATTTAAAAATAAAAAATTAAAGTTTAAAAAAAATCTTTGATCTCAGAAAGAAGCTGCAATGTCTTTCGCATAAATTAGCTCCTACTCCAATGCCAGTTAACAAAATATTACATTTTAAATAAATAAATGAATCTTCTTTTCACCATCATAGTTCCTCATTTCTATGACTATCACAATTAATGAATACATGCTGGTAACAAATAAGAGCAATCATAAAGCCAAAATGAAATGTTTCAGTTGTGACATATAATACTCAGACCTACCCCAAGCTCTCAATATAATGAGAGATATTTCCTTCGTTTGGACAGAAACAATTTTATTCCTCATTTTTGGTCACATCCTGATTACTGTGTCTTAACATTCTTCATGTTTCCATCCAGATAAAGATTTATTTGAGCCTTCTAGGAAATAAACTAGATTATTCATCTTTCTACATTCTTGATTCAGTGATTGTAGGATATAGTTTAACCCCAGAGTGGATGGTATTTGCTATCTTCTCACAAGTCTTCAGAGCTTTCTTAATGGCTTTTAAGCCAATTCTGATGAGGAAGAAATTTCACATCACCTTCTCTCTTTCTCCTCCAGAGATCCTCATAGGTCTCTGATACACCACATAACTTCTCTGATTCCACAGGGAGTAGCATTTCATAGTAAGACATTTCTCAACTTCATTCCAACTGAAAACATCAAATGCTTTTCTCAGTATTCCTTGGGCTTTTCATGACTGTGGTTTCAAGTGTTGGGTCTGACTCTCATCAAGGTTGTGACCTTTGGGCAAATCCATTCTCTGTGCTGTGGTTTCCTTCTGTAAATTGATGACTGGATCATTGGACTGGATCATTTCTGAAGTGTGTTTCAAATCCTATAAGTTTTGATATTTTAGGAGCTGGTGACATTCAAGGATGTGGCTGTGGACTTCACCCCAGAGGAGTGGGGTCTGTTGGACCATGCTCAGAAAGAGCTGTACAAGACTGTCATGCTGGAGAATGCTCAGACCTTGCTCTCCCTGGGTAAGGGCCATTTTCTCTGGGAACTCTGAATCAGCCTTCTAAAGGACTGTTTTCATTCCCTCCCTAGTATGCAGAGTTTCAGGTGTTTATCTGTTCTTAGAAGGGCCAACGTGCCAGCCCTCTGAGTCCAAGAGACAAGGCCCTCCTGCTGCCTGGTTTTCCTAGGAGAGGTCTTTGTGTAATGGGATAGGGAGCTGGGAGTTGTGTCTACAGACTCTCTAAACATTGATCCTGCAGCATTTCCTTGAAGATGGATAATGAAGGGAATCCCCTTCCTCCCAAGGCCTCCCTTCCTCTTTGGAAGGGTTTTGTCTTTAGAGTGTCTTCTTGTTAATAAGGACAAATGTGCAGCTCCTTGCCCCTGGTGTTAGTCCTAGAGCCCTTGGATACCAGGTGTGTCCTTGTTTTTCCCTCAGACATCGCCCAAATTCAAGTAGAGATGCCAGGAAAGAAAGGGAAGGGAATAAGTGTGAATGTCCATCTGCTGTGAGTCAGGCACTAGGCTAATGGCTTTCTTTGTGCATATTCTCCCATTTGATCCTCACAACAACGTTTTTATTTTGGTGCCACTATTATCTCCATTTGATAGTTGAGACCACTGAGGCAAACAGACTCAATGACTTGCCTGTGGGCACGCAGCTAGTAAGTTTCTAAGGCCAGATTTGAACTCAGGTCTTCCTGACTCCAGCCCAGGGCTCTCTCCTCTGTACTATCCCTAAGGACGATGAACTTGCAAGTTCCTCTCCATCCTCATGCCTAATTTATTCCCCATGCCCAGGACTTCCAGTTCCCAGAGAAGATTGGATCTTCCATTTGGAGCAAGAAGGCCTGAGGAACTCCTGTCCAGGTGAGTGAGGTGAAAGCTGGAATGTGGGGGCTGAGGTCCCAAGAAATTTCTTCATGTTGCAGTAAAGGGAATGCTAGACTTGGGGGTGGGAAGACCTGACTTGTTTATTGCTTTTCAGACACTTTTTAGCAGTGAGATCCTTGGCAAGTCACTGAACCTCTGAGCCTCAGTTTCCTCACCTGTAAAATGAAAAGGTTGAACAACCTGACCTTTCAGTTCCCTTCTAGTGATAAATCAGTGATCCTTAAGAAGTTTCTGTTGGGAATTTTAGAGTATGGAACTCTCCTGCAACTATCTAAAGAGGGCTGAGGCTGTCTACTATGAGCTCTTTCTTAGGCCTTCCTCAACCCAGTAAGCATTTATTAAGTGTCTGATATGTGGGAGGCCCTGTGCTAAGCACCGGGGATCTGAGGAGACGGAGCGCACAGGCTCATGGGAAAGATAACATGGACTCAATTATGTAAAGCCTATTATATGCATGCTCAGTTGGTGCCATCAGAGGAGGAAGGTTAAGGGGGACTGGAAGAGTCTTGTGGTAGGAGATGGGGGTTGAGCTTGTACTTCAGAGAAGCCAGAGTGAGCATTCTAGGCATGAGCGCCAGCCAAGGAAATCCCATGGTGTTGGAGGATAGAGTGTCCCATTCATGGAACAGGAAGGAGGCTTCTGTCCTACTGGATGCTAGCATATGTGAAGGGGAGTCAAGGTGAAAGAAGACTAGAAAGGTAGAAGAGGCAGATGACGATGGGCCCTAACAGCTCAACAGAGGATCTTATCTTTGACCTTGATGGTAGGGAGCCACTGGAGTTTTTTGAGTAGTGAGTGACATGGTCAGGCAAGAGCTTTGGGAAGATGGCTTTGACGGCTGGTTGGAAGATTGAGTGACCTGGGAAGGGAAGCCGAACAGTCAGTTCTTGTAACACCTCAGGTGTTAGGCTATTGAGTCCAGATCCAAGAAAGGAGCAGTGTTGGGAAATGTGGGTGATTGGCAGTATACTGCAAAAAGAAGAATGAGGATTGACAAAAGACCATTGGTTTTAGTGATTAGGAGATCATCAGTGACTCTGGAAAGAGCTATTTCAGCTGAATAATGAAGCTGGGAACCAGACTGCAGAGAGTTTTGAAGCAATCAAGAGGAAAGGAAGTGGTGACCCCCAATTCCAGATGGCCATCTCCAGCTGTTAGCCAAGAAAGGGTTGGAAGACACAGGACAACCTCACATGGGGAGGAAAGGAGCAAGTGAGGTTTCTATGCATCATAGAGACACGGTTATATATGTGGGACTAGCAAGGAGGCCACTGGTCAGAGAGAGATTCAAAACTCAGTGGAAAAACTGAGGATGATCCAGAAGGAAATCTGCTGGGAAGAGGGTGGGATGGCAGGATCATTGATGTATTTACATGGGTTTACTTTGGCAAGCAGAAGAGTTTCTATTCATGTGAGACCAGGGCAAAGGAGGAAGAGGAGGCATCTGATATGTGCAAAATGAAGAGACAAAACAGCTTTAGGTGAAGGTCCCATTTTTCAGAGAAATATGAGGCCATGTTGTGGTGAGACAGTGTAGAGGTGGGGGTGGAACAAACACCATTGCTAGGTGGAGGAGGCATGAAAAGAATTGGAAAAGCTCTGTGGTGAGTGTTATAGGGAATCTTCTGGGGAATGGTCCAAAGATTGCCTTGCCACAGTGAGGGCCCAACTGAGAGTGTGTAACTGAAATTGTAGTGGACTCAGGCAGCCTAATTTTGTGATTTTCTCTGTCTCCCTTCATGAACACATGAATAGGAACAAAGGCCACTGCTTTACTTGGAAATAATTGTGGCAAAAGGTATCAACCTTCACCCTTTTCCTGGTCCCTATGGCCCAATCTTTGACCCATTCTTAGAGAATCATGGGCTAGATTTATGTAGGTGACAGTCACCGTAAGCCTGGGGAAATGGCAGGGAGAGACTCCCAGGTATCTCATAGCAGGACCATGAGCCTAGATGCCATTGTCTTCTTCAGTGTTGGGTCTGGTCAAGTCTTTTTTTTTTTTTTTTGGCAATTGGGGTTAAGTGACTTGCCCAGGGTCACACAGCTAGTAAGTGTCAAGTGTTTGGTCTGAGGCCGGATTTGAACTCAGGTTCCCCTGACTTCAGGGCTAGTGCTCTATCCACTGTGCCACCTAGCTGCCCTGGGTCTGGTCAAGTATTAACAGGGTTAGAACTCATAGGTGATACAGTGCGAGAAAGAGACAGAAACAGGGTTAAGGCAAACATACATTTGACAACCTGGAAAGTATACAGACATGGTGATGGTTTGAGAATAAACATATCATGGAGCTTGCTCTTAGCTGATCAAGGCAAAGGGATGTGTTTTGGTTTGGAAATACTTTAAGTTGAACAGGCACATGGGTGAATACAAAGAGAAAGGAGAATGGTGGTTCATAAAGGAGAATTGTCAAGGTGGAAAGAATCAAAATTACAATGACAATGATAATACCCAACAATTATGTGGTGCCTACTGTGTGCCAAGAGCTTTACAAAAATTGTCTCATTTGATCCTCAGAACAACCATGGCCAGTAGGTGCTATCATTACCCTCATTTTACGATCAACTGAGGCTGTGCTTTTCACAGTGTCATAGAGGTAATGAGTGTCTGAGGCTGAATTTGAACTCAAGTCGACCTGATCCCTAGCACATTGCTCTATCTACTGGGCTACCCAGCTGCTTCATGGTGGAAAATACATTTCTATCCTAGAGATTGTTGAAGTGGAAGAGATTAAGAGAATGAGAGACTCTTCAGGTAGTGTTACAACCAGTCTGAGAGCAGGATCGAAGGCAGACAAGATCTGCTGAGGGTCATGAAGATCCTGCCATTTCAATTATAGATGACTAGTGTTGATCCCATTCCCTTCCCCCACTCCACCTACCTCTTCCTTCTAGACATGAAGACAGTAGCAAAGAGGAAAGATGACAAGAGGATATGATGGAGAAAAGAAAATTAATTGGCATAAATAAGGGGCAGTGAGATAGACTCCCCAATAAAAAATGAGGACAATAGCAGAATGCATTTGAAAGGAGAACCCAATTGCATATATTGCTTTGATTTTTTTGCTTTTTTAAAACTGCATTTATATAGAAAACAACCTTTTTAAGGGAAGATCTTTTAACTTTTTTTTAAACCCTATAACACTGGCTACATTCTCACAGAAACTACTGAAGGGATTGACCCTGGGTAGCCAACCAGCTCCTCTGCAAATTAACCTCATAGTAGAATAGCAATCTAAGTAGAAGATAAGGTCAAATTAAAAAGAACCTTAACAGTCCAATGAGAAAAACATGTCTACTGACTATGTATAACGTTTGTAGTAATTCATGATTTTTTAAAGATAGCTTGTAACGTACATGCCTAGTGTTCATGGATCCTGATCAGGGAGCCCATCAGCTATTCTGTGGGAACAAAACCATTTGTAACATCTTGATCTGGTGATTATATCACTGATGAGATGCAATTACAAGGCAACTGGTGAAGGAGGGAAGTACTGTGGTGCACTGATAGAAAGCAAGAGGGTCTATGCATGTCTGAGACCAGAGGCATGACATAGGCTAGGAAAAAGTCTAATACGCCTCAGGTGAAGGAAAAAAACCCAGTGTTGGCATTCATGATGGGGTCTCATCTACAGCAACCAAAAAATAATTTTAAATGGGATCGCTAGGGAAATTACGTCATGCTTAAATATATGATAGATAGTGAAATAAGATAGTATTGAGTATATATGTAACAAATGATATAATATTTATAGATCTGAATAGATTATAGAGTGGATGTAAGTCTGAAAATTATTACAGGAAAATTGAAAAGAGTAAATTTTTTTCTCAGGTTGGCTTGAAATTTATAAAGAATGTCTATGTGATGGAGCATCAAAACCAATCTATATAGAACATCAGGGTGATTGTCTGAACAGAACAGAATCATCAACAAAATGCATTTGAAGGAAGGATTGGAAGTAAAATGGAGAACATCTGTCTAGTGTATGGGCAGAGCAGACTGGGTCACCAGAATTGACCTGGAGTCTCAGTAGCTGAGATCTGGGTCAGGTCATTCAGCCATTCAGAGTTCATGCCTGAGGTGTAAAGTATAATGAGAATGCCCACTCTGCCTTTGTCTTCGGTTTGTTGTGAGGATCCAGTGCAACTATGTGTGGAACTCTTTGTTCATCATTACTTCTGCCCATTTAAGGTTGAAGACTCTTCTTTATGACTGGGGAAATTGCATGTCAGTCAGTTTACTTTCTTCCAACAGAAGGAGGAGGATATATTTATGTGTATGTGTGTGTGTGTGTCTGTGTATTTGTTTGTTTCCATCAGATGCAGAGACCCGGTTTGATGAGAAGGAGATGAGTGCAGATCTGAACATGACCTCTCAGAACAAATATTCTCATTATAGTGAGTGCAGCAACGATCATGCTGAACATCAGAGAATCCACATTGTTGAGAAACAATATGAATGTACTCAACGTGGAAAAACTTTCAGAAAGTGTTCTCATATTGCTAAATATAAGAGAATCCACACTGGGGAGAAACCTCTTGTATGTCATGAATGTGGTAAAGCTTTTAGTGTACAGTCTTATCTGATAAGACATCAGAGAACCCACACTGGAGAGAAGCCTTATGTATGTAATCACTGTGGAAAAGCTTTCAGATGCAGCTTCAGTTTTGCTTCACATAAGAGAATCCACACTGGGGGGAAACCTTATGAGTGTCATGAATGTGGAAAGGTTTTCATGAGATACTCCAATCTTGCTTCACATAAGAGAATCCACACTGGAGAAAAACCTCTTGAATGTCATGAATGTGGTAAAGCTTTTAGGGACAACTATTCCCTTAGTGTACATCAGAGAATCCACACTGGAGAGAAACCTTATAAATGTAGTCAATGTGGAAAAGCTTTCACACAGAGCTCCCATCTTACTCACCATCAGAGAATCCACAGTGGAGAGAAACCTTATGCATGTAATCAATGTGGAAAGGCTTTCAGATGCAGCTTCAGTTTTGCTTCACATAAGAGAATCCACACTGGAGAGAAACCTTATGAATGTAATCAGTGTGGAAAAGCTTTCACGAGGCACTCCAATCTTGCTTCACATAAGAGAACCCACACTGGAGAGAGACCTTATAAACGTAATCAATGTGGAAACACTTTCACAAAGAAAGGCAATCTTATTGATCATCAGAGAATCCACACTGGGGAGAAGCCCTATGAATGTAATCAGTGTGGACAGGCTTTCACACAGCGCTCCCATCTTACTCATCATCAGAGAAGCCACACTGGAGAGAAACCTTATAAGTGTCTGGAATGTGGTAAAACTTTCAATATACATTCTTCCCTTACTAAACATCAGAGAATCCATACTGGAGGAAAAGCCTCATTAATATCCCTAATGTGGAAAATCATTCAGGCTTAAGACATCCCTTATTTCCCATTGGACAATTCACATGAGATAGAAATCATATCCCTGTAATGAATGTGGAAAGGCATACAAATGGAGTTCAGAGCTTGTTAGACATCAGAGAATTCATCCTGGGAACAAGCCCTAGAAGGACTCAATGTGGGAAGGCCATCAGTCAAAGATCATCCCTTCCTTTACATCAGAGATACACAGTGGAGAGAAGACTTATGAATGTGCTTCACGAGGACCTGCCTTGGAATTCATACTAGAAAGAAGCCTTATAAAAGCAGTAATTGAGGGAAAGCCTTTACCTGGAGCTCATACATGTATATACATTTGAAAAATCTTGCTGTAGGTAAAACTTGTACATCTATCTGTTCAGGGAAGGCCTCTTCCTGCAGCACAGACCTCATTAGACATCACAGGTTTCATCTTGTGCGATTGAATTTTTCTCTGAAATCCTAAGATTTCTCACGACTTCCTTGAAATTTTCCATGGCATTCCTATGCCAAAACTTCTTCAGCCATTCCCAGTTAACTGACATTCAGTTTGTCTCGTGATGTTAGTTGCCATAAAAAGTCTTCATAGAAATATTTTAGTGTCTGTTGCATATTTAATTTTGTAATGATTTCTTTAGGTTGCTGGGTGGCACAATGGATAGAGGGCTGTCCCTGAATCCTCAAGACCTGAGTTCAAATTCAATCTCTGATACTTACTAGCTGTGTACCCTGTGGTCTTTTCATTTATTAATATATATGTGTGTGTACATAACATGTATATGTGTGTGTATGTGATTTGCTCTTCATTTCATGGTTGTAAATTTTAAAATCAAATCAAATGTTGATAACATTCCTTCTTGGCATTTTTGCCAACTGTGACGCATTTTCTATTTCTTGGATATGATAACTTACTGCACTTTTGTGATGTAACATTTGATATAATCTCAAATCTATAATTTTTGTCTTAATTGATCTTTATTAAAATCATTTAAATTTTATGTAGTTAGAATTTTTTTAATGTCTTACATTAAGAATTGTCCTAGCCATAATTGTGAAATATTTCCTTATGATTTTTAAAAATAATTTTTTCCCAATCAACAGAAATTTCCCTTGCCCCTCTTGCCTGCCTCTAATTGAGAAAGAAGGGAGACCCAAAGCCTCTGTTACAGATATGCATAAATAGGATGACATCCTGCCTCATCATGTCCCCCAAATGTTGTCCCATTCTGCACTCCGAGTCCTTGGTCTCTCTTATGAGGGAGCAGCACATTTCACCATCTCCCCTTTGGAGTTCCTGCTTGACTAGTTCAGAAGACAGCTTCTGTCCCCCATCAGATACTCCTACATTGTAGTCACATGTACTTGTCCATCTCTATTATGTGACATCATTTCTCCTAAACCTTCTTGGTCCCCTGCCATGTGTATTCCCTTGACCTTCTCATTCCATACTTTTTAGAACATAAAGACATATGAAAACTATGCTAAGACTTCCTGTCTAATTACTCTTTTTCACCTCTGACCATAGTTCAAAGGAAACTTCTGTATCATGTTGCCATATTAGAACATGAGCAATTTATCCTTACAGGCAGCTGGGTGGCTCTATAGTGCATAGAGAGCCAGTTCTGGAGTCAGGAAGACTGATCTTTGGAGTTCAAATCTGACCTCAGACCCTTCCTAGCTAGGTGACCCTGGGCAAGTCACTTCACCCTGTCTGCCTCAGTTCCTCATCTGTAAAATGAGCTGGAGAAGGAAATGGCAAACCACTTTAGTATCTTTGCCAAGAAAACCCCAGACAGAGTCACCAAGAGTGGGACACAGCTGAACAATGACAGCTCATCCCTAATTTGTCCTTGATTTTTAATTCCCCCCCCCTTTTTATGTATCTCTTGAGTTCTGTCTTTGCACGTCAGAGTTTGTTTTCTCTCCTTGTTTTTTCCTCAGTAATGGCTGGAAGTCGTCTAGTTCTTTAAAGTGCCATTTTCTCCATGTAGAATTTTATTCATTGGTGGTGGGTAAGTCATTATTGGTTGAAAGCTGGTGTCCTTTGTCTTCTGAAATATTCCAAGCTCTCTACTCCTTTGTAGTGGTGGCTGCTAAATCATGTGTGATCCTGCCTGTGGCTCCTCAGTGTTTCAATTCTTTCTTTCTGGATGCTTAGAATATATTTATTTTGACCTTAAAGCTCTGGATCTTGGCTAGGATGATCCTGTGAGTTTTCCTTTGGGGGTTTCTTTGCAGAGATGACCAGTGGATTCTATTTTCAGTTTGACCTCTAGTTCTAAGGAGAGCTGGCAGTGTTTTTTTAAAAAATGTTTTCTTGAAAATAAGATTTACGCTCATGACCAAGAATCATTGCTGATAGGTCAGTGTTGAAATCTCATGAAAATTTCAAAAGTCCTGACAAGTATAAATTTCTGCACAAAAATGTGTTGCCAAGCAAGAATAATAAGAGCAAGTCATATTGAAACAATCTTGTCATTTCTTCTGAAGGGTTAAATTTGGTGTCTGACTATAACAGAATGGTGAAGCAAGGGAACATAATTCATGCTGACCCACCAGGCTGCAAAATAGAAAAAGGAGGCAATAGAGTTTCTGCTAAACTGCAGGATTGCATGAAAGGACACATCTGGATGGTCTAGAAAACAGACCATCTTCAGGATAAGAAAATGGACTTGTGCCAATATTATGTTGACTAGGGAACCACGGTAAAGAAGACAGAGCTGTTGGATCAAGGGCATAAAAACTGGGGCAACTGAGGGGGATTTGGAGGTCTCTACCACAAGATATCTATACATGCCTGTGTTCAGCCTATACATATGGGTACTCAGGCTACTGCATATGGCAAGCAAGGAACTTCCCATTATCCTGAGTTAGTTTCAGCCTCCTGATTTTCATGACCCAATAATTACATTAAGGAGGAGGTTTGCTTGATGGACTTGAGGTGGAAATGAACCCTTGCATGGGAAAGGGTCCCTGCAATTCCTCTCTAAAAAACCTGTTGTTGTTCTGCACCACCATCCTGGAAGGGGCAGCTAAAGGAACTGAATTCCATGTAAGAGGCATTTGGACTGAGTGTCACATGCAATCGGGGAGCTAGATAGGCAAAGGCAACTTTTCGGAGTCCTCTAAAGAAGATGGACAAAACATTGGCTGATCTGGTATGCATCAGCAACTTGCACGTTAGCTGTTTTGTTTGTATTTAACATCGAGTATGTTGTTGGCATCGTCTGTGGTTTGTGTCTTAGTAATTCCAAACTCCCATTTTCTTGTATCCTGATCAAGGAAAAAAGGATGTAAAGAGTAAAAACTTTTCTGCAGAATTTTACAAGTCTTTAAAAAAATGAACTTTCTCTCCCCTTGTATTTGCAACTCTAGTCAAGTTGGAGAGGCAGACAAAAGACACACAAGAGGGAAGAGAATCTTTTTCTCAGTCTGCAGAAATTTATGGCATCAAAAACTAATTAAAGATTAACTGTGTGACTGACGTGTAGTTTCTTCACTATGAATTTCCAAATTGTGAGTCATGGAGTGAGGCTCATCTCTACAAGTCTCCTGACTGATGTCCAGCTTCTGGGGGAAGAGGAGAAGCTTCATTTCATCATGCAGAATCTTACCACTGAGCTAAGGGGAGAGGGCTTTGTTCCATCAAGTTTCCAGCCTGGTCTCTTGCCTCAGGGGAAGGAAGGTATCTCCTCTCCTGCTCCAGGTTTTCCCTCTGTCCCCTGAACTTTCCAAGACTGGAAGGACTCCTCCAGAATCTATATTATTTACTTTGAGAAGTTTATCAGTATTGTATGTCAGTTCCATGACAGCATGCTTATCCATGTTCCGGAAAGCAGACAATGCTTTTGCACGTTCCCAGTTACCGATGGAGTGAAGGAAGACTGTGTTCTTGCCTCCATGCTTTTTAGCATGATGTCTTCAGCAATGTTGTCAGAGACCTTCAGTGAAGATGAACATGGCATTAAGGTCAGCTACTGCACTGATAGTAAATTATTCAACTTGAAAAAGAGACAGACAAACACTAAAGTGGGAGAAGAGTAATTGCATAGTATTTTTTTTTAATTTGCAGATGATTGTGCACTCATTCCAAACTCTGAGGCTGAGATGCAACACAGTATGACCAATTCTTTGCCATTCATGCTCATTTTCACCTGACAATTAACACCAAGAAAACAGAGGTTCTCCACCAGCCAGCACCACACCATTCACATGTGGAACCATTGATTATAGCAAATGGAGAAAATCTGAATGCTGTGGATAAGTTCACTTACCTTGGCAGTCTACTTTCCAAGGATATCCACATAGATGAGGTTGACCCACACATTGCCAGAGCTAGCTCAATATTTGGAGGGCTCCAAAGGAAAGTGTGGGAGAGAAGAAGTATTAGACTGACTACCAAAATGAAGGTCCACAGAACCATTGTGCTGACCTCTCGAGGGCAGGGACTGTCTTTTGCCAGTGCTTAACACAGTGCCTGGCATATAGTAAACACCTAATAAATGCTTATTGGCTGACTGTCTCCAGGTTCAATGCTCTATCTACTTCACTAGCTAATGTTAAAGGTACAATGGTTAGAGCACTACATCTGAAGTTAAGGAGACCTGAGTTCAAATTTGGCCTCAAATACTTACTAGCTATATGACATTGGACAAGTCACTTAATCTCTGTTTGCCTCAGTTTGCCCTGCTGTAAGATAGGACTGATAGATAGACAATAACAGCACCTCTCTCAGAGTTATTATGAGGATCAAATGAGATACTATTTGTAAAGCACTTAGCACAGTGCCTGGCACATAGAAAGTGCTTAGAAAAATATTCATTTCCTCCCTCCCTCTCTTAACTTCCTCCTCCTCTCCCCACCTCCTTCCCTTCATTCCTTCATTTATTTCTTCTGCTTGTCTGCCTACAGAAGAAATGCATGCCACTAGAAGAGCCTGAGTATAGCAATTTCTCCATATCTCAGTCAGCTTTGCATTTAATACTTAGGAAAATATAGAAGAAATTATCTTCTGTAACATTCAATTTTCTCATAGCTTTTTCTGTAAATGCATACTCCTCCCCCCAGGAATCAATTGTGAAATGTGGATCTAAGTTCATGGCCTGGGACAGAGATAGGGATATCTATTCCTATCATTTAGGCTTACCCTCAGCATTGGGCCTATTTCTATAGTTTAAAAAGGCCATTGATAAGTGGGAATATGTGCAGAAGAGGGCAACCAGGATAAGGAAGAGCCTTGAATCCATGTCATATGATGGTAGGTGGAAGAAGGTGGGCACATTTGTCTGGGAGAAGATCGAAGAGCTGTCTCCAAGCATCTGAAGAAGGAAGGACTGAACCTATTCAGTTTAGCCCAATGAAGCTAAAATTGGAGCAATGAGGGAAAAAAATGTGTAGAAGCACACTTAGGCTTGAAGTTCATTCAAGCTGTTCATTATGACGTTGAAGTATTTTGTCTTGTTCTTCTGAGACACCCATGATCCTCAGGTTGTCTCTGCTATACAGTACTGTCACACTGTCTTCAAAACCAGAATGTTTTGCTTGAATACAGAGCATATTTCTTTTACTATTACTGGAGTTTTTAATTTTTTTCTTCTAGATTGTCCTTCCCTTCTCTTTGCCTTCCTTGTCTTCTCTCTTATTTCTTTGGTGAGATTTGCCATCACAGATTTGAGGTTTTCTATTCTGCTCAGTAGCAGGCCATACCTTCTGCCCTGAAAATTCTCATTTCCTTTTAAACTCCCAGGAACAGTGTGTTGTGGTGCAATGTTCTCCCATTTCACGGGGTCCCTTGTCTTATCAAGTATTGGACTGTTTTGCAGCATTTATTCAGAGATGCCCAAACACATTTACTAGATCTGGAGGCCTTATTTTCTTGGGCTGATAATGTTTTCCCTGTTGATTTATCTGCTTATATTCAAGGTCTGAGTTTTCTTCTTGCTGAGATCATTCTTAATTTCAGTCTCCCTCCCCTCCCTCTTTATCTTTCCTTGTTTCTCACTTTCAGACTCCTTCCCCTCTGATGGTGGTTTTCTTAGGGGCAAAATCTCAATGTTTTGGCCTCCTGCCATGCTAAGCAATTCACAATTCACCATGCTGGGTGTCTGCCCTAAGTGAGCTCTGTGGGGAAAGTCTCCTCCAGCTTATTTTATACATGAGGAACTGAAGGAAATAGGCGTAAGTGACTTGCTCAGGGTCACATAGGTAGGAAGTGTTTGGGGCCAGATTTGAACTGAAGAAGAGATGAGTCTTCCTGACTCCAGACCTGGCACTCTATCCACTATGCCACCTAGCTGCCTTAGAGTAAGCGCTTAGTAAATGTTTGTTGATTGATCGTGTGGCCCAAAAGTCTTGATTAGCATTATTTAAATGCAGACCAGAAATCAATGGGTTCTGGAAGTCCTCCATTAGGCACTAGATGATCAATTGTTGGGTATGATGTAATTGGGATTCCTTCTTAGGTATAGGTTCTACAAGATGAGTGCGGTGAGATTTTTTTTAACTCTTTTTTTACCCTTTTTTAGCCAGTTTTCCTTGTACCGCTTATTCAGTACCTATCCTTGTTCATGTTGCTCAGTTTTGTCCACTTTATCAAATATTAAACCTTCAGGCTCCTATCCAGTCCTGAAATCTCTGGAATCTTTTTGTGGTGAACCAGAAGCAATGAACACTTTTCCTCTAATAATATGCATTGGAGTCTAGAAGGCTCCCTCCCTTCATTTCTTTCTCATCCCCATGCTCTTCAGTATTCTTGGTTTTTCATCACCCACATAAACATCCTCTTAAGCTCTGTGCAGTTTCCTTCTGCATGAAATTAGTACATGCTGTGAATTGACTAAATTACCTTAAGGAGACTGTTAACCCTGATCACTTTTAGCTTCATGATTTATGCATGGGAATTCTTTGCATTTCGCGGTCATCTTATTTTTTTAATTTTTAAAATAATTTTACGTATCTTATTTTGAACTTTTAAATTTTATTCTGAACGCATGTTTAATACTTGTATCATTCTGCATAGAAAACTTTTACTCATTTTGTCATCAAGTATCTTTTCTGCCTAGTGGGCATTTTGAGCTGAATGTATCATGGGCACCTCACACTTACGAGATTTTGAGGGGAAAGAGTTCAGATTTGGTCATGTTGAGTTTAAGTCGTCTACTGGATATTCAGTTTGAGATGTTCGAAAGGCAGTTGTTTGATTTGAGATTGGAAGTCAGCAGAGAGTTTAGGGCAGGAAAGGTAGATTTGAGAATCGACAGCATAGAGAAGGTACTACGATCCCTGGGAGTCAATGAGGTCACTGAGTGAAGCAGTATGGAGGGAGAAGGGAAGAGTGCTCAGGATAGAGCCTTGAGGGACATGCATGGTTAGAGGGCATGGTCTGGAGGAGGACCCAGAAGGCAGGGTCAGAGAGGTAGGAGGAGAACCAGGAGAGAGAAGTAAAGGGAGGGTAAAAGGCAGCTTCTTCAGCTTGTCTGACTTTGTAGTCCTCTGATCGTTAAAGCATTTGGCCAAGGCTTCCAGCGGTGCTTAAGCATGTGTAGTTAATTTGGTGAACCATTTGAGTGGCACCAAGCAGTTGGGTGGTACAGTGGTTAGAGCACCAGGCCTAGTCTCAGGAAGACTCATTTTCTTGAGTTCAAATCTGGCTCAGACACTTAACCAGCTGTGTAACCTGGGCTAGTCACCTAACCCTGTTGGCCTCAGTTTCCTTATCTACAAAATGAGCTGGAGAAGGAAAGAACCAACAACTCCAATACCTTTGCCAAGAAAACCCCAAATGGGCTCACAAAGAGTCCAAAAGGACTGAAAAACAACTGACCAAAAACTGATTGAGTTTGGCTGCAATATGGAGTACATACCATGGAATAAGCCTATGAGGTAAGATGGGCAGGAAAGGATCTTGGCCAAGGAGGGACAGAACTCTGTGGGTAAGTAGTTTGTACCTCATTTCAGAAGAAGTCAGAAGCCTCCAAAGGTTGGGTTGGGGAGTATCATGGGCAATCATGCACTGGACAGGGTAGTTCAGGAATCTGTCGGATGGATCAGAAAAGGGAAAGGCTGGAGGCAGAAGACCAATGAGGAGGCCCTTACAGTGTCTCAGCCAGATGTCAGGAGGGCCCAGGTTAGGCTGGCAGCCCTGGGAAGGGAGTGAAGGGGAGTTATATAGGTCCACTAACGAGATATGGATTGTGAGGAAGGAGGAGATGTCAATGACCACAGACATCTTCATCTTGGATAACTGGGTGGACAGGGGCCATAGTATCACAGAATCCAAGACCTGGAAGGGAGACTGGCAGCCCTCTGGTCCAAGCACAGTCACCCACTTCCACATTTCAGGAAGCTGATAGGCAAGGATGTGGCCACAGTCTTCACCCCGGAGGAGTGGAGCCAGCTGGGCACAGCTCTAAGGGCCCTGCCTAGGGAGGGAATACCAGTGAGCTAGAAGTACCTGGTCTTCCTGCTGAGGATAGCTTTGTTCTGGGCCTTGGCATCTCTCATCAGCAAGTTCTTACATTCTGCCTTTCTAAAGGCTGCCTTCTCTCAAATGCTGGCCTCAGGTGCTGCTGCTAGCACAATCAATTTTAGGAATATGTGGAATGAATCCTTCAGTCCTTTCAAGCCAAGAATCAGAGGGCTTTTTCTTCCTATTCCCAGGACAAACATCTTTACTTGTGCTAGTGAAAATGAGGCCCTTCATCACCCTGGACCTATACTTTACCTGTTTTCTAATGAGAGTAAGACTTACTGCCTTCTCCTCGAAGGGCAGTGATTTCCTTCTAACCAAAGACTCCATGAAGGTACCTGAAGATATGAAAAGTGCCTTTGGGAGGGTCAAATGGAAGAGTTTTCTTTGGAGCTCACGTAAGCTCTAGGGTTATCTTTGCCCCTTCTCCACCTCCTGGGAATGCCATCCAGAGCCTCTTCCATGTACCTTTGAACCCCACTTTGATCTGGCCTCTTATTTCTTCTTTTTTCTGAAGAGAAAGGAGTTTGGATTGAGTACTGAAATGACTCTGTCCCTAGACCCTTTTCCTTTCTGGCTCATGAACAGGGCATCCAGTCTCCAAACCAGATTGGATCTTGCCCTGGATTCCTGAGGGATAGTTCCCAGGAAGGCTAGGACTGCAGTTCTCCTTTGGGCTTTCCATCCTGGTTATTCCTCTGCAGGCTTCAGACTGGGCTAGAAGCTGGAAATGAGTCCCTGCTCTACTCCTGGGTGGTCTGAGCTGCCACTGCCCCTCCTCCACACTCCCCTGCTGGCTTCTGAACTTGGGCTTCTCCAATCAAAGTTATCTATGGCCACATGAAAAAATACTCTAAGTCAATATTGATTGGAGAAACACAAATTAAAAGAATGCCTATTAGATTGGCTAATAGGAAAGAAAAGTAAATGATGAGTGGTGGTGGGATTGTAGGAAAAATGAGACATTAATGCATCGTTGGTGGAGTTGTATAATGATTCAAGCATTCTGTTGAGCAGTTTGGAACTATGCCCAAAGTGCTATAAAACCAGGCATACCCTTTGACCTAGCAATAGGAATACTAGGTCTGTATCCCAAAAGAGTTAAAAAAAACAAAAAGGAAAAGGACCTGTATGTACAAAAATATTTCTAGCAGCTCTTTTCTGGGGGCAAAGAGTAACATATTGAGGATATGCCCATAAACTGGGGAATGGCTGAACAAATTGTGGTATGTGATTATGATGGAATACCATTATACTATAAGAAATGATGAGCAGGATGCTCTCAGAAAAACCTGGAAAGACTTACATGAGCTGATGCAAAGTGAAATATACTTTGTGGAAAGTAACAGCAATACTGTAAGATGGTGAGTTGTGAATGACTTAGCTATTCTCAGCAGTGCAATGATCTGAGACAACTCTGAAGGATTTATGAAAAATGCTATCCATGACCAGACAAAATACTGATGGTGTCTGAATACAGATTGAAGCAGACTTTTTTTTTTGCTTTATTTTTCTTGAGGTTTTTTTTTTGGTCTGCTTTCTTTCACAACTTGACTATTATGAAAGTGTTTTGCATGACTACCCATGTATAACCTATAGTGAACTGCTTGCCTTCTCAATGAGGGGGGTGGGTAGGGAGAAAGGGAGAGAAAGTTTTCAAAACAAATGTTAAAAATGTTTTTTACATGTAACTGGGGAAAAATAAAATCCTGAATGAACTTCTCTCAGTCTTGGGCTAGCTACTGATTCTTCCCCACAAGTACCCCTCCCCCCACCCCCGTGGGTTTGGGTTCCCTCCTGAGTCCACCCTGGATCTGCGCCCTGGACCTGGGTAGTGGGTAATAAGGCTGCCAGTCGGGTCTGTCCCTTTACCCTGCCACTGGAGTGCTCCGCCAGACCCTGTCCCCAGTGGCCACAGACCTCCCTCTATGTCTCCCTGTGCCCTTGTGGGCTGCAAAAATGGCTCCCCTGTGACTCGTTTTCGGATTCCCCCCCTCCCAACCTGCTCCCAAGGTTCGATCTGGGGCATGTTCTAGATCTGGAGGTAGGGGGGAGGAAGTCACTATTCTAGTCTTGCTACTCCTCCATCCTGTCTCTGCCTTCAGTCCACAGACACGTTCAACTCAACTGTCCCAGACAGAACTTAGTCTCTCTCCCCCATCCCTCCTCTCTTCCAGACTTCCCTTTTACTGCTGAGGGCACAGCCATCCTCCAGGTCACTGGGGCTTGCAGCCTAGGGGTCCCTCACATGTTGTCTTCAGTCTGTTGCCATGTCCTTTAAATTGTACCCATGTAACATCCATTAAAGCTCCCCCTTCTCTCTGTCATGATCAAGGTCCCCATCACCTCTCATCTGGGTTAGTCCAGCAGCCTCCTCTGTTTGGCTTCTAAAGCCCTTCCTCGCCTGGCCCCTTCTCTGGTGAGTCTTCCCACCCCTCAGGCCCTCCCATTGTGCCCTCCGGTCTCCTGGCTCTTCCTGGCCATCTCCCGACTGGACACTCACTGGCCATCCTTATCCTGACCTTCTGGCTTCCATGGTGTCCTTGAAATATCAGGTAAAGCCCTCCTCCTGCCGTTCCCAGGCCTTCCTCCCAAAGTGTTTTGCCTCTGAGCTCAACCCCACGTTAACCCTCTAGAGCTTGTTCATCCATATTCTTTGTGTGTTGTCTTCTTCGTTAAAGCTGTGAGCTCCCTGTGGGCAGGGCAATAAAAAAGACTCGGGAGCGCGCCTGCCAAGACAAGCCTTGCTTCTCCTGGAACCCAGATCTCCCTACCTCCCCTGGAGCCCAGATCCCTGTGCCTTCTGGAAGCAAGCTTTGCAGGTGCAGGTCCCAGGGAGCTTTGTGCCAGCCTCTCTCCTCCCCGGCACCTGGCCTCTCTCTCACTGCCCTGCCCCATTCCCCCTTCAGCTATGAGAGGTCTCAGTCCGTCAGTGAACCACTTCATTTCTTTAGAGTGGGACACCCTTTCATCCTTCTTTCAGCAGCTTTTTCTCCTGAGCCAACGAGGTGTTATGGCCTCACCAAAGAGAAGGTCCCAAGGCACGCACTTGGCAGCTCCCCAAACAGCTTCCTAGAGGAGAGTTTACAATGTCCTTCCCACTTTTCTCAGAGTAAGTTCTTATTCATTTTAAAGTCAAACCTGCCCAGTTAACTACTCCCCAGTGTTTAAACATTGTAACCATCGTCTCTCACAGCTTAATTCGTAATTTCACAAGAGCTCATTTTCTAAGGATACAATTGCACAACCCTCGGAAAACATTCTTTCAAATGAAAAGCTTTTCTTATACAATTGTTTCCCAACATCCTAATAGAAGAAAAATTAGAAGCCTGATAGTAAGATAAACAACGTTACAGATTTAAAACATAAACCAAAATTGCCGGTGAAATGACTGCAATGCGTTTCTGAATTATCTTCCATAGAAAAACCACTTCCTCCTGTCCATTTGACACTCTGGACTGATTACATTCAGAGTAGAAGAAGGTAATTCTGAGCCGATTACACTTAATTCTTATTCTCACAGCTCCTAAAGGCATCACCTTAATGCCAGATTTTAAGCATATTTTGCATTAAGGACTGATCAACCCATAGAGGGTCAAACATCCCCATTATCCTCATGGGAGAACATAGCTGACTTTAAATGAGCCCACATTACAATTTAGATAAGAAGAAACCCAAGTCTGGATTTACAGTTACAAGTGGTGCAGAGAATCCCAATTTTCCCTAAGACCTTTTGTTGCAAGCTCCTCAAAGTAAAGGCAGGCACCCCTTTCTATTAGGCTGCTGCCCAAGTTTTATCCGGGCAAGCTTTCTGCACAGGGGGAGGACAGGATGAAGGCATGGGGGAGGAGGAGCTCTCAGAGATGACCAGCCTGGTGGGTGGTGGCCCAGGTGAAATAGGAGCCTTGGGTGGAGTTTGGAGGCCTGGGAGGAGTCTAGGGCAGAAGAGGGGTCATCCCAGTGAGGAAAGTCTCCACGTGATGGAGGGCAGGGCTTGGGAAGGAGAGGCAGGCAGGGTCCTGAGATCCTGGCCCTAGGTTTGATTGGAAGGGTCCATCCAGTAAGTACCAGGGCTGGCCAGGGTGGGCCTCTTGGGAGTAGGAGGCCCCTCCCTGAGTAGGCAGCCTGGAAGCCGGAACTTTTGGAGCTGAGATCATTTCATTCTGCTTTCCCTGGAGCTGAGGTCCCTTTGTCTTCCTTCCCGACAGCTGAGATCTCTGGTTAGCTCTGTGTGTGCAGGTCTCAGGTAGAGCTGAGCCAGACCTTCCCCTCCACTTCCTGCTTTCTGCTGGCTTCTCTTACCACTGAGTCTCATCCTCCTCTTTTGACCTCCAGGTAAGTGTCGGCTGGGTCTGCCTGGAGCACACCTCCTTTCCAGGCCTGGCTACTGGACAAGCTCCCTGCCCTTAACTCTTTTGCACACTCTCCATCATTTCCCAATGTCCAGAGTCACCCTCCCCGGACTTACCATTGGTTCACACTTTCCCAAACTTCAGACCTTGCCCATAGGGATCCAGGAGTCCTGTGTCAGACTTCCTGTCAGGACCCAGGTGTCTTGTCTCCCTGCCCCCAGCTTTTGGTTATAGATTGAGTTGTTCTGCCTTCAGACCAAGTCCTGGTAAGGATCCACAAATTCTGCCTGTCTTGAGGACCCACTTTGGGTGCAGGAACCAGATCTCTTCTGTGCCCCCTTATTTGGACCCGAGGCTCCTGGGCTGCTTCCCTCTCAGATCCCAGGCACTGGCTTCCCGTCCCCAATCTCCCATGAGGGATTCTAGGCTTAAGCTCTACCAGAGGGTCCCAGGAGTCCTCCCCAGCTCCTAGTTAGACCTCAGCACACAGCCATCCTGCTTTCCCAGGCTCAGTGTACACCTGGAGCCCTTCTGGCACTCAAGTGTCCCTGATCTCCCTGCCCCGAGCTGGATTAGAATGTCTCCCTTCCAGGCCCTACCTGTGCTCCCCTTCCCCAGGCCACCCGCATCTCCACCCCCTCTTCCTTCAGAGTCCTTAGGCCCCCTGTCACAGGGGTGAATGCCAGACTGGATTTTGTCTCTCAGCCTTAAGCTTCTCCTGGTCATTCCTGATGGCTTCACCCCAGAGCTCTCCCCCATCCCCAACCTTCCCTCCCTCCTAGGTCAAGCAGTCAGTTTGTTGTCTAGATAATGTGAGTGTGTTAGTTAGAGAGAGGGAGTGCAGGGAGGGCAGAGGACCAACTGGAGGGAGATCCCTGATTTGGGAGCCGTTGGGGCTCTGACTGGTCTCATCCCATGTGGGATCCCAAGCCGCTTCTGCCTCCTGGGTCTCTGAAGAAGAATGGAGGAGGGGAGTGGGGTGGAAGAGAAGGAATAAGAGAAGGTGGGAACCATCTTCATTTCCAAACCTTTGGGCTCCCTCTTTTTGTTGGTTGGAGTCTCTGTCCTGAGGGCAGGGGCAGGGTCTTTGTATCTCTTTGGGACCTCACCCTACATAAATCCCTGTAGGCCATCCTTCTGCCCTGGAAGAGAAGGGAAGACCTCTTCCTGTCTGGGATCCTTCAGCCAAGCAGGGAGCCTGGAGCCAGAGAGAATGGCCCCTGGGATGCTCAGTCCCCCAGCCCAGGTGAGTGCAGTCTGTCCTCAGAGCAACATCAGGCAAGGAGACCATTTCTACAGACTTGGAGGGTTGTCTATGAAGCTGGCAGTCTCTCTCATCTATGGATCATTTCTTTACAAAAATAGACACCCCTCCCCATCCTAATTGCTGCCCTCCCCCCCCTTTTTTTCAGTTATCCCTCATTACAAGAGACTGACAAAAAACTCCACTTCACTCTCATCATCTCTATTCTGTACATCCCAGATCTTTGCTCTCTTTAGGCCTGCCTAGCATGGCACACCTCCCCCCCAACACACACACAACTTCTCCCACCTCCCCTTTGTTTCTTGTAGCCAAGCTCCCTTTGTAGCAACTGAGGATCCAGGAAACCCTTCACCCTGAGTCTTGTCTGTACAGGCCTGCAGCAGAGCCCTGAAGGAATTCTCTCATTTCTGAGTGGTTAGTATTGAGGTCATTAAGCACATCTGTCCTTTTATTTATCAGTTTATCATTGCTGAGCAAACATCTAGGCTGATCTCCTTTGGCGGGTCTCATGGTGGGCACTCTTTGGGGGGGAGACAGACTTTGTGGTCTGTTTGACCCCTTTCATGGTGTCATGCCATTGAGAACAGGAATTTGGTGAGAGAAAAGTCGCCAAGAAAAGGAAGTTAACGAGAGTGTTTTTTCTCAGTTGTCTGGGAAATTCTAGGACAAGGTCAAGCAGTGCATCCTTGTGGTAACTGAAGTGTACACAAAGCAACTTGATCTGAAAGAATAGCAGGATGGCTCAACTGGTAACGCACAAGAGAACGGCACTAACCTGGTAACTGAAGGAGAGTAACAGAGTAGATTGATCCCATTCAGCCTTAAGACACTGACCTTGGTCAGAAATCCCAAGTCAGTGCTGGAGGATTGATTTAATTCTTTCAGAAGATAAGAGAGGTAAAGAAAGGTAAAGGTAAATATAGAGAGAGGTAAAGAGGAAATGTAGTTTCCAAATATATCATAAATCTATTATTTTAAAGACATCAAAATGATTTTAAAAAGTGAAAAGTCAGTTTCTTTTGTTCATGATAGAGAATTGCTGGAAAGCAATGGAATATCTGGTAAAGTGAATGATCTCACCATGATGTCTGTGGAAGACATCACCTACCAAGCATATTGGCCAAACATGAGGTCTGCATGTTATGGTTAGAAACATGGATGCTCCCTCCCAAATGTCATAGTGCCTTCCCACCTGGCCAACCTGTCCTGCATGGCATCCCTCCGTCTGCCTCCAGCCATTCCCTGGGCTCTTGTTCTCCCAAGGTCCAGTCATCTGGGGATACATTCATGTCATTGATCTCATCAAGAAGCTACAATGTCTTTCTTATGAATTAGCTCTAATGCCAGCGCCAGTTAATAAAATATTACATTTTAAATAATTCACCATCACAGTACCTCATACTTCCACATGACTGTCAAAATGAATGCATATATGCCCTTAAGATATAAAAAGCCTGGGGCAGCTAGGTGACACAGTGGATAGAGCACTGGCCCTGGAGTCAGGAGGACCTGAGTTCAAATGTGATCTCAGACACATAATACTCATTAGCTGTGTGACTCTGGGCAAGTCGCTTTAATCCCAGTTGCCTCACATTAAAAAAAAAAAAAGAAATAAAAGAAATAAAAGCCATCATGAAGCCAAGATTTAAAATGTTTTAGCTATGACTCAACGCTCAGAGCTACCTCAAGCTCTCAGTATAACAATAGTTAGCTCCTTCAGTTGGATAGAAACATATCACTTAAACCACTGATTGTAGTCCAGATTCTGATTAATAACTCATGTTTGCATCTTGATAACAATTTATTCCGGGCTTTTAGGAAATGAACTAGATAATTCCTTTTCTATACTTTCTACTCATAGGACCACAGAATACATTTTATCCCCAGAATATATGTTTCTTGATAGCTTTTCACAAATTCTTCAGAGTTTTCTTAACATATCATTTATGCCAATTCTGATGAGGAAGAAATTTCACATCACCTTCTCTCTTTCTCCTCCAGAGATCCTCATAGGTCTCTGATACACCACATAACTTCTCTGATTCCACAGGGAGTAGCATTTCATAGTAAGACATTTCTCAACTTCATTCCAACTGAAAACATCAAATGCTTTTCTCAGTATTCCTCTGGGCTTTTCATGACTGTGGTTTCAAGTGTTGGGTCTGACTCTCATCAAGGTTGTGACCTTTGGGCAAATCCATTCTCTGTGCTGTGGTTTCCTTCTGTAAATTGATGACTGGATCATTGGACTGGATCATTTCTGAAGTGTGTTTCAAATCCTATAAGTTTTGATATTTTAGGAGCTGGTGACATTCAAGGATGTGGCTGTGGACTTCACCCCAGAGGAGTGGGGTCTGTTGGACCATGCTCAGAAAGAGCTGTACAAGACTGTCATGCTGGAGAATGCTCAGACCTTGCTCTCCCTGGGTAAGGGCCATTTTCTCTGGGAACTCTGAATCAGCCTTCTAAAGGACTGTTTTCATTCCCTCCCTAGTATGCAGAGTTTCAGGTGTTTATCTGTTCTTAGAAGGGCCAACGTGCCAGCCCTCTGAGTCCAAGAGACAAGGCCCTCCTGCTGCCTGGTTTTCCTAGGAGAGGTCTTTGTGTAATGGGATAGGGAGCTGGGAGTTGTGTCTACAGACTCTCTAAACATTGATCCTGCAGCATTTCCTTGAAGATGGATAATGAAGGGAATCCCCTTCCTCCCAAGGCCTCCCTTCCTCTTTGGGAAGGGTTTTGTCTTTAGAGTGTCTTCTTGTTAATAAGGACAAATGTGCAGCTCCTTGCCCCTGGTGTTAGTCCTAGAGCCCTTGGATACCAGGTGTGTCCTTGTTTTTCCCTCAGACATCGCCCAAATTCAAGTAGAGATGCCAGGAAAGAAAGGGAAGGGAATAAGTGTGAATGTCCATCTGCTGTGAGTCAGGCACTAGGCTAATGGCTTTCTTTGTGCATATTCTCCCATTTGATCCTCACAACAACGTTTTTATTTTGGTGCCACTATTATCTCCATTTGATAGTTGAGACCACTGAGGCAAACAGACTCAATGACTTGCCTGTGGGCACGCAGCTAGTAAGTTTCTAAGGCCAGATTTGAACTCAGGTCTTCCTGACTCCAGCCCAGGGCTCTCTCCTCTGTACTATCCCTAAGGACGATGAACTTGCAAGTTCCTCTCCATCCTCATGCCTAATTTATTCCCCATGCCCAGGACTTCCAGTTCCCAGAGAAGATTGGATCTTCCATTTGGAGCAAGAAGGCCTGAGGAACTCCTGTCCAGGTGAGTGAGGTGAAAGCTGGAATGTGGGGGCTGAGGTCCCAAGAAATTTCTTCATGTTGCAGTAAAGGGAATGCTAGACTTGGGGGTGGGAAGACCTGACTTGTTTATTGCTTTTCAGACACTTTTTAGCAGTGAGATCCTTGGCAAGTCACTGAACCTCTGAGCCTCAGTTTCCTCACCTGTAAAATGAAAAGGTTGAACAACCTGACCTTTCAGTTCCCTTCTAGTGATAAATCAGTGATCCTTAAGAAGTTTCTGTTGGGAATTTTAGAGTATGGAACTCTCCTGCAACTATCTAAAGAGGGCTGAGGCTGTCTACTATGAGCTCTTTCTTAGGCCTTCCTCAACCCAGTAAGCATTTATTAAGTGTCTGATATGTGGGAGGCCCTGTGCTAAGCACCGGGGATCTGAGGAGATGGAGCGCACAGGCTCATGGGAAAGATAACATGGACTCAATTATGTAAAGCCTATTATATGCATGCTCAGTTGGTGCCAGTCAAGAGGAGGAAGGTTAAGGGGGACTGGAAGAGTCTTGTGGTAGGAGATGGGGGTTGAGCTTGTACTTCAGAGAAGCCAGAGTGAGCATTCTAGGCATGAGCGCCAGCCAAGGAAATCCCATGGTGTTGGAGGATAGCGTGTCCCATTCATGGAACAGGAAGGAGGCTTCTGTCCTACTGGATGCTAGCATATGTGAAGGGGAGTCAAGGTGAAAGAAGACTAGAAAGGTAGAAGAGGGGCAGATGACGATGGGCCCTAACAGCTCAACAGAGGATCTTATCTTTGACCTTGATGGTAGGGAGCCACTGGAGTTTTTTGAGTAGTGAGTGACATGGTCAGGCAAGAGCTTTGGGAAGATGGCTTTGACGGCTGGTTGGAAGATTGAGTGACCTGGGAAGGGAAGCCGAACAGTCAGTTCTTGTAACACCTCAGGTGTTAGGCTATTGAGTCCAGATCCAAGAAAGGAGCAGTGTTGGGAAATGTGGGTGATTGGCAGTATAGTGCAAAAAGAAGAATGAGGATTGACAAAAGACCATTGGTTTTAGTGATTAGGAGATCATCAGTGACTCTGGAAAGAGCTATTTCAGCTGAATAATGAAGCTGGGAACCAGACTGCAGAGAGTTTTGAAGCAATCAAGAGGAAAGGAAGTGGTGACCCCAATTCCAGATGGCCATCTCCAGCTGTTAGCCAAGAAAGGGTTGGAAGACACAGGACAACCTCACATGGGGAGGAAAGGAGCAAGTGAGGTTTCTATGCATCATAGAGACACGGTTATATATGTGGGACTAGGCAAGGAGCCACTGGTCAGAGAGAGATTCAAAATCAGTGGAAAAACTGAGGATGATCCAGAAGGAAATCTGCTGGGGAAGAGGGTGGGATGGAGCAGGATCATTGATGTATTTACATGGGTTTACTTTGGCAAGCAGAAGAGTTTCTATTCATGTGAGACCAGGGCAAAGGAGGAAGAGGAGGCATCTGATATGTGCAAAATGAAGAGACAAAACAGCTTTAGGTGAAGGTCCCATTTTTCAGAGAAATATGAGGCCATGTTGTGGTGAGACAGTGTAGAGGTGGGGGTGGAACAAACACCATTGCTAGGTGGAGGAGGCATGAAAAGAATTGGAAAAGCTCTGTGGTGAGTGTTATAGGGAATCTTCTGGGGAATGGTCCAAAGATTGCCTTGCCACAGTGAGGGCCCAACTGAGAGTGTGTAACTGAAATTGTAGTGGACTCAGGCAGCCTAATTTTGTGATTTTCTCTGTCTCCCTTCATGAACACATGAATAGGAACAAAGGCCACTGCTTTACTTGGAAATAATTGTGGCAAAAGGTATCAACCTTCATCCTTTTCCTGGTCCCTATGGCCCAGTCTTTGACCCATTCTTAGAGAATCATGGGCCAGATTCATGTAGGTGACAGCCACCATAAGGCTGGGGAAATGGCAGGGAGAGACTCCCAGGTATCTCATGGCAGGACCATGAGCCTAGATGCCATTGTCTTCTTCAGTGTTGGGTCTGGTCAGGTGTCATCAGGGTTAGAACTGTACTAAGATAACTGCTTATGGGTGACAAGGTTCAGACAGAAATAGGGCTAAGGCCAAACCCCAAACCTCTCCAAATACTCCAAAAAAATGGCTCTAAACAAATTCTAAAGCAGTAGAATCCAGAAAAAGACAGTGTGAAACACATTTCCAGCTGAAGATAACCTGGATGGTTGATTGGAAAGGTCTATCGCATGGGGCAGGGAGAGGCGTGCAATTCAGTGTGGGCATGCAGGCAAAGCAGACCTGAGAGGACTGAATCACGGGTAGCTGTGGCAGTTTCCAGATTTTTCAACCCATGAATGCCAAAGATAACTTAGAAGGTCAGTGAGAAAAGTCTGTGACTGCGGTGAGAGAGAAGCGCAGGGTCCCAGCCCCATTCCCCAAGCTTGGCCCTGGGACAGTGGCTGCCTCTGGAGCTTCCAGCCCACAGACTGAGGGGGAATCAAGTGGCTAATCAGAGGGGGATTACAGGGATTTCTTTGCCTGTGCTGAGGCAGGAATCTCTTGCTTTGCCTGTGCTTGGATCTGGGTCACAGTTCTGGGTGGTGATCCTAGGGAGAGGAGGAGCACTGATGTGGTGGAGCTTGTGGTGGTGGTGCAGAGGGAATCCTCCTCACAGTTCCAAGGCAGAAAAAAATGCTTGTGTTCACTTATAGACTGGAGCACAGGCCAGGAAAGGACTAAACACCTCGTCCTTGATCATACCACCTTGGAATAACTAAAAATTTACAGGTCCCTAGAAATATCTCTGAAAACAGCTACACAAAACCCCCAAAGCTTGGGACAGTATATTCTCCACACTGGAAGCAGATCCCTACCTTAACAGAGAGTTTAAAACTCAAGTAATTGGCTGGGATCATAAGCAAACTGTGCAAAAAAAGTCAGACCATAGAATCTTTCTTTGGTGACAAAAAAGATCAAAATATACAACCAGAAGAAGATAACAAAGTCAAAGCTCCTACATCCAAAACCTCCAAGAAAAATATGAATCAGTACCAGGCCATGGAAGAGCTCAAAAGGGGTTTTGAGAAGCAAGTAAGAGAAGTAGAGGAAAAACTGGGAAGAGAAATGAAAGTGATGCAAGAAAATCATGAAAAACAAGTCAACAGCTGGCTAAAGGAGACCCCAAAAAATTGAAGAAAATAACACCTTAAAAAAAAGCCTAACCCACATGGCAAAGAAGTCCAAAAAGCCAGTGAGGAGAAGCATGCCTTAAAAAGCAATATTGACCAAATGGAAAGCTCACTGAAGAAAATACTTCCTTAAAAATTTGAACGGAGCGGTTGGAAGCTAGTGACTTTATGAGAAATCAAGACACTGTGAAATGAAACCAAAAGAATGAAAAAATAGAAAACAATGTGAAATATCTCTTTGGAAAAAAAACTGAGCATAAAGCACTGGCCCTGGATTCAGGAGGACCTGAGTTCAAATCTGACCTCAGACACATAACACTCACTAGCTGTGTGACCCTGGGAAGTCATTTAACCCTGTGGCCTAAACCAAAAAAAGAAAAACAAAAGAAAAACAACTGAACTGGAAAATAGATCCAGGAGAGATAATTTTTAAATTATTGGACTATCTGAAAGCTATGATCAAAAAAAGAGCCTAGACATTATCTTTCAAGAAATTATCAAAGAAAATTGCCCTGATATTCTAGAACCAGAGGGTGAAATAGAAATTGAAAGAATCCACCCATCACCTCCTGAAAGAGATGTCCAAAGGAAAACTCCTAGGAATATTCCAGAGTTCCCAGGTCAAGGAGAAAATATTGCAAGTAGCCAGAAAGAAACAATTCAACTCTTGTAGAAACACAATCAGGATAACACAGGATTTAGCAGCCTCTACTTTAAGGGGCTGCAGGGCTTGGAATATGATATTCTGGATGGCAAAGGAGATAGGATTACAGCCAAGAATCGCCTACTCAGCAAAACTGAGTATAATCCTTCAGGGGAAAAAATTGACATTCAGTGAAATAGAGAACTTTCAAGCATTCTTGATGAAAAGACCAGAGCTGAATAGAAAATTTGAATTTCAAATACAAGACTCAAGAGAAGCATGAAGAGGTAAATAGGAAAGAGAAATCATAAAGGACTTATTAAAGTTGAACTGTTTATATTTCTGCATGGAAAGATGATATTTGTAACTCAAGATAGGTTGATAGAGGGCACAGGGTGAATTGAAGATGAATGGGAGGTATCTGAAGAATAAAATTAAGGGGTGAGAGAGGATTATACTGGGAGAAGGAGAAAGGGAGAGTAGAATGGGGTAAATTATCTCACATAAAACAGACAAGAAAAGACTTTTACGGTGGAAGGGAAGTGGGGGAAGGTGAGAGGGAATCAGTGAATCTTATTCTCATAGGATTTGACTTAAGGAGAGAATAGCATACACACTCAATTGGGTATGGAAAGCTATCTTACCCTGCAGGAAAATGGGGGAAGGGGATAAGAGAGTGGGGAGATGATAGAGAGGAGAGCAGCTTGGGTGAGGGGTTAATCAGAAGCAAACACTTCTGAGGAGGGACGGGGTCAAAAGAAGGAATAGAACAAACGGGGGGCAGGATAGGATGAAGGGAAATTTAGTTCGTTTTCCACAGCATGACTACTATGGAAGTGTTTGGCATGACTACACAAGTATAACCTGTATTGAGTTGCCTGCCTTCTCAATGAGGGTGGGTGAGGAGGAAGGGAGAGAATTTGAAGCCTAAAGTTTTAAAAACATGTTAAAATTTTTTTTTCACAGGCCACTGAGAAATAAGATATACAGGCAATGGGGTATAGAAATCTATTCTGCCCTACAGGAAAATAGAAGAGGAAGGGGATAAGAGAAAGGGGGAGAGATAGAAGGGAGGGCAGATTAGGGGAAGGGGTGTTCAGAATGCACACTGTCTTGGAGTTGGGGGAGGGACAAGGTAGGGAGAAAATTTTGAACTCAAAATCTTGTGGAAGTGAATGTTGAAAACTAAAAATAAATAAATTAACAAATCTTGAAAAAGAAAAAGAAAAGAAATAGGACTAAAGTAAACACCTACATTTGACAACTAAGAGAGAGACCAAAATCCTAGGACTGAGGTAGTTAGGGCCTAATATCACCCTTGGGTCCAGTCTGTTAGTCAGTAAACAGAGATTAATTGACTACTGTGTTTTAGGCATGGTGCTAAGCCCTGGGGATACAAAGAGAGGCAAAAGACTCTTCCTGCTGTCAAGCAGTTCAAAATCCAAGATACAGATATAGAGATAGTTTGAGAATAAGCAACAGATCATGGAACTTACTCTTAGCTAATCAAGGCAAAGAAGAGTGTTTTGGTTTGGAAATACTTTAAGTTGAACAGGCACATGGCTGAATACAAAGAGAAAGGAGAATGGTGGTTCATAAAGGAGAATTGTCAAGGTGGAAAGAATCAAAATTATAATGACAATGATAATACCCAACAATTACATGGTGCCTACTGTGTGCCAAGAGCTTTACAAAAATTATCTCATTTGATCCTCAGAACAACCATGGACAGTAGGTGCTATTATTACCCTCATTTTACAGACCAACTGAGGCAAAGAAGTGCTGTGATTTTTACAGTGTCACAGAGGTAATGAATGTCTGAGGCTGAATTTGAACTCAAGTTGATCTGATCCCTGGCACGTTGCCCTGCCCACTGGGCTACCCAGCTGCTTCATGGTGGAAAATACATTTCTATTCTGGAGGATTCTTCAAATGGGAGAGATTAAAATAATGAGAGACTCTTCAGGTAGTGTTACAACCAGTCTTCCAGAAGGGCAGCTAGGTGGCACCATAGATAGAGCACCAGCCCTGGATCCAGGAGGACCTGAGTTCAAATCCAGCCTCAGACACAAAACACTTATTAGCTGTGTGACCCTGGGCAAGTCACTTAACCCCGTTGCCCAGTCAAAAACAAACAAACAAAAAAACCCCCAAAGCAACCAGTCGTCCAGGACTGGGATCAAAGGCAGACAAGGTCTGCTGAATGGTAGGGATCGTGCCATTTCAATTCTGTTCATTTCACACACCAGCAAGGTTATGCTTAAGATTCTGCAAGCTGGGCTTCAGCAATGTGTGAGCCGAGAATTCCCTGAAGAGCTGGTTCTCCCAGAGGGAGAGGAAATTACCTGAAGTATTACTTTGGCTGCAGCCCCTGAACTCTGGTGTGGTGTCCCATGGTTGTCATCCTCTTTAATGAAATTATTATTTGTTTCTATGATTTATTCTTTGACCCACTCATTGTTTAGGATTATTTAATTTCTAATCTATGTTTTCACAGTCTTATTGAATACATTTTAATTGCATTATGGTCTGAAAAGGATGCATTTAGTCTTTCTGCTTTTATGCATTTGGTTGTAAGGTTTTGATGCCCTAATTTATTGTCAGTTTTTGTGAAGGTGTCATGTATAGCTGAGAAAAAGGTATATTCCTTTCTACTCCCATTCAGTTTTCCCCGGAGATCTATCCTATGTAACTTTTTAAAAATTCTATTCATCTCTACTCATCTCTTCTTTATTTTATGGTTGCAGTTATCTAGTTCTGAGAGTGGAAAGTTGAGGTCTTCCATTAGTATAGTTTTAGCTTCTATTTCCTCCTATAACTCATTTATCTTTTCCTTGAATAATTTAGATACTATGCCTCTTGGTGTATACATGTTTATTATTGATATTACTTTGTGTATTGTATTTTTTTTTTCAAAATGTAGTTTTCCTGCTTATCTCTTTTATTTAGGTCTATTATGCTTCAGTGATGCAGTGTTTATTTTCTCAGAGGAAAAAAATGTATTTATAACAAAACTAGGCAATTATTAAAAGCTTAATGTATCATTAAAGAATTTTGAGCTCAAACCCCTTGGACTATCATCACCAACTCCCAAGAGATTCTTGATCCCCTAAATGGGAAGTGTTGCTAGAAGACTAATAGTGAAACATATTGTATACTTCCTAGAAGATGATGGTGGACTCTAGATTCAGTATGAGAAATAACATTTTTGGACATGGGAAATCCAAATTTTTTTAAAAACTATTTATTTCAAGTATTTTAGGTTTTCTGTTTTTCATTTAGGGAAGAGGCAAAAAATAAAATTTTAAAAAAGACATAATGGCAATCTTTAAAAAGTGATGGTCCAGAACAGAATCTAATATGCCACAGGTTAAAAAAAAACTAAGGTTGGCACTCATAATGGAATCTCATTTACAGCAACAAAAAATAATTTGAAATGGGATCACCAGATAAATTACATTATGATTAAAATATGATAAATAGTGAAATAATATGAATATTTTGTATATTGCAGCAAATGGCATAAAACCCATAGATATGAATTCATTTTACAAAAAGGTGGATATAACTCTGAAAATTTTTACAGGACAATTGAAAAGAGTAAATCTTTTTCTCAAGTTGGCATGAAATTTAGAAAGAATGACTGTGCAATGAAGCATCAAAACTGGTCTGTATGGAATAGAATAAAATTGTCATTAATAAGATGCATTTGAAGAAAGGATTGAAAATGAAACAGAGCATTTGTCTAGTGCAGTGGACAGAGCACACTCAGTCACCAGGTTTGAGATCGACTCTTAGCTGCTGGGACTTGGGTCAGGTCACTCAGTCACTCAGAGCTCATAGCCTGAGTTGTGAAGTATAAGGAGAATGCTAGCCCTGTCTTTGTCTCTGGCTTGTTGTGAGGATCCAATGCAATTGTTTGTGGAGCTCTTTGTTAATTAAATCATCTTATGGGGATGAGCTAATAGCATTTTCAAATGGTTGATCCTGCCCACTTAAATTTGAAGACTCTTCTTTTTGATTGGGTAATTGAATGTTATTCAGTTTTCTTTCTGCCAATGGAAGGAAGAGTATATATTTATGTGTGTGTATGTGTGTGTTTCCACCAGATGCAGAGACCGGCTTTGATGTGAAGAGGATGAATACAAATCTGAAAATGACCTCATGGAATGACTGTTCTCATTATAGTGAATGCAGCGATTATCTTGTGAACATCAGAGAACCCATATTGTCGAGAAACAATGTGAACGCACTCAACATGGAAAAGCTTTCAGAAAGAGTTCTAGTGTTGCTAACTCTAAGAGAACCACACTGAAGAGAAACCTCCTGAGTGTCATGAATGTGGTAAAACTTTTAGGGACAACTATTCCCTTATTGCACATCAGAAGTCCACACTGGAGAGAAACCTTACGAGTGTCTTCAATGTGGTAAAGCTTTTAGTGCCCACTCTTCTTTTATTAAACATCAGAAAATCCACACTGGAGGGAAACCTTCTGAATGGAATCAATGTAGACAGGCTTTTAGGTGCAGCTCCCATATTTCTCCACATAAGAGAATCCACAGTGGAGAGAAACCTTCTGAATGTAATCAGTGTGGAAAGACTTTCAGATACAAATCAAATCTTGCTAAACACCAGAGAATCCACAGTGGAGAGAAACCTTATGAATGTAATCAATGTGGAAAGACTTTCAGATACCACTCCAGTCTTGGTCCACATAAGAGAATCCACAGTGGAGAAAAACCTTATGAATGTAATCAATGTGGAAAGACTTTCAGAGGAAGTTCTGGTTTTTCTGCACATAAGACAATCCACACTGGAGAGAGACCTTATGAATGTAATCAATGTGGAAAGGCTTTCAGATGCCGCTCCAATTTTGCTGCACATCAGAGAATCCACAGTGGAGGGAAACCTTATGAATGTAATCAATGTGGGAAGGCTTTCACACACCATTTCCAACTTGCTCTTCATCAGAGAATCCATACTGGAGAGAAACCTTATGAATGTAATGAATGTGGAAAGACTTTTAGACACAACTCCAGTTTTGCTGCACATCAGAGAATCCACACTGGTGAGAAACCTTACAAATGTAATAAGTGTGGAAAGACTTTCAGAGACAACTCCAGTTTTGCTAAACATCAGAGAATCCACAGTGGAGAGAAACCTTATGAATGTAATCAGTGTGGAAAGGCTTTCCATAGAAACTCCAAGCTTCGTCTACATCAGAGAATCCACAGCAAAGAGAAACCTTATGAATGTAATCAGTGTGGAAAGGCTTTTACAGAGCAGTGGTATCTTGTTAAACATCAGAAAAGCCACACTGGAAAGAAACCTTATGAATGTAATCAATGTGGAAAGACTTTCAGTCGCAGTTCCTGGTTTGCTGCACATAAGAGAATCCACAGTGGAAAGAAACCTTATGAATGTAATCAGTGCGGAAAGACTTTCAAAGACAAGTCAAATTTTGCTAAACATCAGAGAATCCACAGTGGAGAGAAACCCTATGAATGTAATCAGTGTGGAAAGGCCTTCAGAGACAAGTCAAATTTTGCTGCACATAAGAGAATCCACACTGGAGAGAAACCTTATGAATGCAATCAGTGCGGAAAGGCTTTCAGATGTAGCTCCAGTTTTTGTGCACATAAGAGAAGCCACACTGGAGAGAAACCTTATGAATGTAACCAGTGTGGAAAGACTTTCAGATACAGCTCCAGGTTTGCTGAACATAAGAGAATCCACAGTAGAGAGAAACCTTATGAGTGTAATCAGTGTGGAAAGACTTTCGAATACAAATCGAATTTTGCTAAACATCAGAGAATCCACAGTGGAGAAAAACCTTATGAATGTAATCAGTGTGGAAGGGCTTTCAGAGACAAGTCAAATTTTTCTGAACATCAGAGAATCCACACTGGAGAGAAACCTTATGAATGTAATCAATGTGGAAAGACATTCAGAGGAAGTTCCGGTTTTTCTGCACATAAGAGAATCCACACTGGTGAGAAACCTTATGAGTGTCGGGAATGTGGCAAGGCCTTTAGTGTGCACAATTATCTTATTAAACATAAGAAAATCCATACAAGAGAAGTCTTATGAATGTAATCAATGTAGAAAGACATTCAGAGCAAGCTCTAGTTTTGCTGAACATCAGAGAATCCTCACTGGAGAGAAACATTATCAATGTAATCAAAGTGAAAAGGCTTTCACACAGTGCTCCGCTTCTACTCGTCATCAGAGAATCCACACTTGAGAGAAACCTTATAAATGTGGGAAGACTTTCAGACACAACTCCAATAATATTGCACATATGAGATCTGAGACTCTTTAATAAAGTGCCTTTGGCTCAAAGCTTGGCCTCAATCTCTTTTATTGTAGGATCAATAATATTAATCCCCACATACCTCTTTCTGCAGTACAGATCTCATTAGACATCACAAATTTCAGCCCTGAAAATGAATTGAATTTTTCTCTGAAATCCTAAGGTTTCTCATGACTCCCCTATGATATTCCATGGCATTCGTATGCCATAACTTCTTTAGCCACTCCCCAGTGATTGGGCACTCATTTTGTCTCATGTTAACTGGCACAAAAAGTCCTAGTAGAAATATTTTGGTATCTTTTGGACATTTCTTTTTGTAACGATTTCTTTAGCCTGCTAAGTGGCACAATGGATAGAGGGCTGTCCCTGAATTCACAAGACCTGAATTCAAATTCAATCTCTGGTACTTACTAGCTGAGTGACCCGGACAAGTCACTTAACCTATTCTTGCCTCGGTTTTCTCATCTGTACAATGGAAATTGTAATAGCAATTACCTCCAAGGGCCAAAGAGAAGACCAAATGAGACAATATTTATCAAGTGCTTTGCAAGCATTAAGGCACTATGTAAATGTCAGCTATTGTTTTTCCTAGGATCTTATCTCTCAACAGCAAAGTCAGTGGGCTAAAATGTATGGATAGTTAGGGTTAGGAATTGTTATTCAGAAGAGTATAGATGAAAGCAATATGGTGTAATGGATAGGGAACAGGGTTTAGAGCTAGGAAGCCTTGGGTTTAATTTCAGACTCTGAGGCTCTGTCATTGTGTAACTCTGGGTGAGAAACATCTCTGTGCCTCCATTTACTCATGTCTAAAATGAGGAGGTTGGACTCAGCCTCTTCTGTGCTCCCTTACAGCCCTAAATTTGTTATTAATCAAAAGTACCTTCATATTTTTATAGATTTGGCTCTGTTCCCTATATATTTGAGAAATGAGGTTATCAGAAAATCTTGTTGCAAATATCCCCCACCCCCTCAGTTTCCTATTTTCCATCTAATTTTGGCTACCTTAGTTTTGTTTGTGCAAAAGCTCTTTAATTTCATGTTCACCTCAGTAAGTGTTGAGCAGATGCCATTGGATGACTTAATTTTAGGTGCAAGATCAGTCAATTTGCTCCACGGCTACCAGTAATCCAGATTTTTTTTTGGGGGGGGAGGTTATCTGCTATAATTAACCTTAAATCTTTTACCTTATAATAGTCAAAAATCCCATTCTGAGGCCAAAATGATTCACCAGCTGAATTGTTTTTAACCAAATATCTTAGAACTTGATTGCATGCTTTTTGATCACCCCAGCTTAGCTGGGAGCTCTCTCTTACCCCTGGCTTCAAAGAGTTTCTCCAAGTGAGTCTCCTTAGGTGCACTGTTCTTGCTACTTCTACCTCCCACTATAAAAAAAATGAGGTTCTGAGACTCACAAAAAGACAAAACAAACACACAGTTGTGAGATAGTGGCTGGCATCAGTGTGAGTGAGGCTTTAGTTACCGTCCTCTGAATTTTACAAAGTACCTCCACTGTTTGGAGAAATTAAGAAATTTTTGCTGGTTCAACCTTCCTGTAGGTGATTGAGAGAGATAGATGACCCAAGAACCCCAAAGGTTTTCAGTTGTTTCAGGAAGCCCACCGAAGCCCATGAGACTCAGCTAAGCAGCCTGGGCCCAGGTCTGGTGCTCAGTTTATAATCTAAGCAAAGGGGTAGGGACCCCCTGGCAGGAGTCTCTTCTCCCTATTCTGGGTGCCAGCTCCTGTATCCAGAGCTGACAGTCAGTTAGCAACTGAAGAGAATCCCATGGCTTACTTGAAAATGTAAGTGCCTGGGGTACAAGTGAAGCTCTTGGGAGGATGCAATCCCCCCATGGACCTTTGCTTTCTATAACTGGATCCACAGCACTCCCCTTACCCAGCAGAGGAAAGCCTGTTGATGGGTTCTGTCCTGAGTCTGGGTGCTCAGTTTATAAACTGATACAGGGTAATTTGGAGTTAAATTTGAAGGCTGTCTCTCCCACTGACAGATTTTTAAAAATGAACAAACCTCCACAGCTGCATTGCTATTTTCATTTTGGTCACTAGATGTCTCCAGAGACCGCTGTATAACACTCCTCTTTCTGATCAAAGAAAGTCAATTTGCCCCATATTTTTCTATATTTACCCAGGACCCCAAGTAATGCTATTTCACCAGGCCCCTCAATTCTACCAAAGTAGAAAAACACGGAGAGTAAAAACACTGAGATTTCCCAGCTACAAATATTAATCCCTTAAATCTCAAAAAATAAAATAAAATAAAATAAAAATCAGAGAGAGCCAGTGAAAGGACCTAGTGTTTACTTTTGTGGTTGGAGATATAGGACTGGCCCAGCTTTCCAAGTCTGGAGAACACTCAAATTACCCCTGGCTTCTGGGGGTCTTGCTCAAAGGCTAAGAGCCCAGTTAGGAAAATTCCTTCAAGGGGTCATCTACCAATCCTATTTGGAGAGATGTTTGAGGGGTGAATTCTCCACCAAGGATGATCCAGGAAATATGCCCCATTTTAGGTCTTGCCAATTATTACCAAATAAACAAGTTGCAACTCTTTGATACAAATAAGACATCCAACAAACAAAACAAAAAACATGCAAACTTATTCCCGATAAAGCACTGACTGTCTTGCCCCGAGAAGATCTGACTGTCATGAGAGTCAGTCCACAAGCACAGACTGCCTAACAGAAAACTCTCCCTTTGTGGAAATTTCCACCAGGGCCCTAAAGTAGAGTGTAAGTTCTGCCAAGGGGCCTGGGGAAAGCTCTTTTCTCCCTGTTCCCATGACTACCACCAAACGATTGTGAGTGAAATTTAACAAAGATAGACTGAGGCACATTCTCTCTGAGCAAGATCATAATTTATTAGCAGGGGCGCTATCTGTTAATAAAGCCTGTCAATGGATGCTTCCATTCTGCCAAAGACCTGAGATGGAGGCATGGCTCCTTTTTGCAAGATTAGAACAAAAGGCACAACAGGGTAGGTGAAGAAAGAATATAACTTCTATTTTTTTTTTTGGCTAAGCAATGGGGTTAAGTGACTTGCCCAGGGTCACACAGCTAGTAAGTGTTATGTATCTGAGGCCAGATTTGAACTCAAGTCCTCCTGAATCCAGGGCTGATGCTCTATCCATTTCACCACCTAGCTGCCCTAAGAATATAACTTCTTACAGGGTTTGTGACTTTACAGGTGTGAGGAGTCATGATTGGTCACATAGTTCAGCCGTGGGGGACGATATGATTTATTAGAAGTCGGGAATGAGAGGCTAGCAACAATCGCCTCTTTCCCTTTTGTGACTAAGAAGTGTTTGCTGTTTGAGTCCACCTCCAAGGTTAAAGATAGTGGATCCAACCTCTTTGGATAACAAACCATGCATCTTTGAAGGATGGTGGTGTAAAGATCCTAGACCACAGTCCCCTGGTGTCCACAGGCATCCCTCAAGGATAGCAGATTTTCTTTAGGAAAGAATAAAACAGTGATTACCAGGAGAACTGTATTTCTAAACTTAACTCATTACAGACCAGCTGAATTTCTGAACTAAGTTCAGAGACCTTGGTAGAGAATTCATCCCTCAAAGATCTTGCCAAATAGGATTGGTAAATGAACTCTTGAAGGAATTTTCCTAAGTGGGCTCTTAGCCTTTGAGGAAGACCCCTAAAAGTCGGGGGTAATTTGAGAGTGCACCATTTTGGCATTCTTTAAACTTGAAAAACAGCCAGTCCTATATCTCCAAGAACCATGACATAGGCAGTTACGGGACAAAACCAGTTGTAAATAGAATCAATTATGGAGTGATACAGAGCTAATTTGATTATTTCACCCTCCATTACAAAAGCTCTTCCTTTTGCACCTCTTTTATGTGATAACTTACTCCATTCTGCCTCTCTCTTCTCCCTTCACCCAAAGCATTTCTTACTCCTTAACTTTATTTTTGGAAATTATGCCATCATAGTCAACTTGACTTTTTGTTCTTCCAAATGCATTTTTCAATTCTTTTTTTCTCAGTAAAATATTTTTAGTAATTTATTTTGGATGGCATTGATTACATAAATTAGTTTAGGTAAAATTGTCATTTTTAGTATATCTGCCCTGCAAACTCATGAACAATTAATATTTCTCCAATCATTTATATGTGATTTTATTTATATAAAAAGGTTTTTTTTTATAATTTTGCTTTTATAGTTCCCGGGTTTGTTTTGGAAGGTGTACTCCCATGTATTTTATACTGTTTAGAGTTATTTTAAATGGGGGTATTTTTTTTTAACTATCTCTTCTTGTACGGTTTTGTTGGTGATATATAGGAATGATGGTGATTTATGTGGATTTACTTTATATACTGCAACTTTGCTAAGATTATTAATGGTTCTGATTTACTTTTTAGTTGAGTCTTTGGGATTTTCCAAATGTGTCATCATATCATCTTCAGAAAGACATTGTTTTATCATGTTATTCCCTATTCTGATTACTTCAATTTCTTTTTCTTCTCTTACTGCTTGCTATTGCTAGGATTTCCAATACAATATTCAGTAATATTGGGGATCCTTGAATAACAACGGGGATCCTTGTTTCATATGTAATCTTACTGAGAAGACTTCTGGTTTATCCTCGTTACAAATAATGCTTGCTGGCGAGAGAAATGCTTTTTATGAATTTAAGGATAAATCCATTTATGACAATACTTTCACGTGTTTTTAATAGTACTGCATGTTGAACTTTGTCAAAACCTTTTTCTGCATCTATTGATATAATCATAAAATTTTTGTTACTCTTATTATTGATATAATCAATTATATTAGTAGTTTTTCTTATGTGAAACCACCCCTACATTTCTGGTATAAATCACTTTGGTAGCTGAATGGAGGATGGTCTGGAGTGGGGAGACTGGGGCAGGCAGACTCCGCAACAGCTATTGTGTAAGGTGATAGGGGCCTACCCTGGGTGGGAGCAGTGTCAGAGGAGAGGAGGGGGCATATTGAAGAGATGTCGGGACTTGCCAACAGATTAGATGGGAGGAGATGAAGACAGCCCAGGAGGACTCCAAGGTTGTGATCCTGGAGGATTAGGAAGATGGAATCCTCCACCGTACTGAGGGATGCCTATGGTGAGGCTCCTCACTTACACCCAAACCGCATCTCCAGTCTTTTGCAAATCTTGTCATTTCTGCTTCCATAATATCTCTTACATATGTCCAGTTTCTCCTGCCTAGACTGTCACAAGAGCTGCTGGGGCAGGGGCAGGGGTCTGCCTGCCTCACGTCTCTCCCCACTCCAGTCCATGCTCCATTCAGCTGCCAAAGTGATTGTCCTGAAACCCAGATCTGACTATGTCACCTCCCTGCTCAACAAGCTCCAGTGGCCCCCACTACCTCCAGGAGTGAATATGAAATCCTCTGTTTGGCTTTTAGCATTCTTTATAAACTGACCTCTTCCTAGTCCCTTGTTTCCCTCCCATCCAGTGATGCTGGCCAGCTTGCCCATGTCCTCCCCTCTCGCTTTGCATTGGCTATTCCTCATGCAGAAGATGCCTATTCTCTCTTTTCTTTCTCTGAGCTTCTCTGGCTTCCTTTAAGACTCAATTCAAACCCTGAGTTCTGCAGGGAGCCTTCCCCAGCCCCCCCCCTTCCCTCCCACTGCCATGTCCTTCCCCCTGGCATTACCTTCCTTCCACCCCCCTCCACTCTCTCTCACTCTCACTCACTCTCTCTCTTTCTCACTCTCTCTCTCTTTCTCTCTCTCTCTCTCTCTCTCTCTCTCTCTCTCTCTCTCTCTCTTTTTCTCACTCTCTCTCTCTCTCTGTCTCTCTGTCTCTGTCTCTTTCTCTCTCTCTTCTCTCTCTCTCTCTCTCTCTCTCTCTCTCTCTCTCTCTCTCTCTCTGTTCTCTCTCTTTCTTGGTTGTCTTCCTTCTCTCTCTCTCTCCTCTCCCTTCTCTCTCCTTTCTTTCTCTCTTTTTCTCTCTCTGTCTCTTGTAGATAGATAGACATAGATATAAATAGATCTCCTTGAGGGTAAGAATTAGTTTCGCCCTTCTTTGTATCCTCAGAGCTTAGCACAATGCCTGACACAGAGTAAGTGACTAACCAGTATTTGTTGACTACCTGATGGAATGTCATCAAGGAAATGTATGATAGGAAGAGAAGATGGGCTGGTCAAGGTTGAGGGATTGAAGATAGATCGCCTTTAAAGCTTTTGCCAATGGAAGAGATGAGAGACCCCTTCCCAATTCCCAAGAACCCTGGGGGAGGAGTGAAATGAAACACATCTGGCCTTCAAATGGAATGAGTGTGCAGAGAATCACTATTGCCTAATATTTAGCCTAGGCATGGGGGACAGCCAGAGAAAATGTCTGGAGTAGGGAGATGGAGGTTCTCATGCTGAGAGATAAGGGTCTCTCCACCTAGGGGCTTAGTTAAGCTGAACAAAAGAGAAATTATTCTACAGCTTTCCCAAATCCAAGAATCCAGGGTCTGAATCCAGAGTCAGCAATCCTGGGGTGGGGGTGGGGTGGAGGGGCAGTAGGTTTGCCAGTGAGCTGGAGCTATCATTGTTCTTCTGAAGCAGGTTGGAAAGGAAAACCATTTCCCTGAGGGAACGCCCAGGGTCCAGATATATTGATGAGAGAAAGTTCTACCTCCAGAGAAGAGTGGTGAAACAGTGGGGAGGTCGTACAAGAGAGAGGGCCAGTTTAGACAGTAACTAGTTGCCTGCCCAATGACCAGAAACCTTCTACCACACCCCACATCACTCCATCCAGGTGGAGAAGGACACCTGAGGCTATGGGTTTTACTATTCTCTCTTGTCTAGAAAGTTCTTCAACCTCTCTCTGGCTACTGACTGCTTCCCTCTTATGTACAAAAATGCTCATGTCTACCCTATCCTCAAAAACTTTCCCTTGATCTGACGAGCCCTGATAGCTCTTGTCCTATAGTTCTCCCCTAAAATCCTTGAAAAACAAATGTCTACACTTCTCTTCCTCTCACTTATTTTAAAAATAAAGTATTTATTGATTTTTTTTATATCAACAAAGTTTCCTCCAGTATCCTTTTCCCTTCCCTTACCCAGAGAGCCATCTTCTCTAAGCAATGATATTTTTAAAGAAAAGAAAAAGAGAAAAATAATAATAAATGATCATTACTTCCAAAAAGTCTGAAAACATACATAATATACTTCACCCGTGGACCTCCCATCCGTCTAAAGACAGGATGGGGTGTCCACATCACTATAGTCATTGTCTACTAGTCATGACTTGGTCCTGCTTACTCCACTCTGCATCAGTCCATAGAAATTTGTCTGTGCTCCATATTCATCATGGTCATCATTCCTTACATTACATTCATGTGCCACACTTTGTTTATCCAATCAAAGAGCATCTACCTTGTTTCTGGTTATTTGCTAATCACAAAAGATGCTGCTGTAAATATTTTGGTGTATACATGGACTTTTTTTCTTATCAATGGCCTCTTTGAGGCATAAACCTACTAACAGAATCTCTGGTTCAAAGGGAATGGATATTTTAGTCACTTTATTTACATATTTCCAATTGTCTTCCAAAATAGTTGGATTGATTCACAGCTCCACCAATAATGCATTAGTGTGCCTACCTTCCCATATCTTCTCCAACATGGACTGTTTCCATCTTTTGTTGTCTTTGCCAATTAATATGAAGTGAAACTTCAAGGATGTTTTAATTTAGATTTCTCCTCTATTGCTCACCTTTTTAAAATGAAACTTTATTTTATTTTCCATTCTGATTTCTCTCATATACAAGTAAAATCATTCTATACATTCTCTACATACTTGTTTTTCTCAGTTCTTTCTCTGAATGCAGAAAACATCTTCCTTCCTATGTCCTTTGTAGCTAATTTGGGTATTTATAATAGTCAAAGTTATTTATTCACTCAAAGTTATTCTTAAAACACTTTTGCTGTTACTGTACACAACATTCTCTTGATTCTGATAATTTCACTCTTCATTATTTCATGCAAGTCTATCCATGTTTTCAATTTGTTCAGCCATTCCCCAATTGATGGGCATCCCTACAATTTCCAGTTCTTTTCCAGAGCTGCTATAAATATTTGAGAACATATAGGTTCTTTTCCTTTTTCTTTAATGATCTTTGGAAATAGACCTAGTGGTGGTATTTCTGTATCAAAGATTATAAGCAATTTCATAATCTTTGGGCATAATTCCAGATTGCTCTCCAAAATGGTTGGATCAGTTCATAATTCTACCAGCAATGAATTGTGTTCCAATTTTCCACATGCCCTCCAACATTTGTTGTTTTCCCCTTCTATCATTTTAGCTAATCGGAGAGGTGAAAAATAATATCTAAGGTTGTTTTAACTCACATTTCTCTAATCAATAATGATTTAGAGTATTTTTTCATATGTCTATAAATTGTTTGGATTTCTTCATTGGAAAACTGTGTGTTCCTTTAACTGCCATATCCTTTAACCATTTATCAATTGGGGAATGACTCGTATTCTTATAGATTTGACAAAGTTCTTTATATATTTGAGATGTGAGACTTATCTGAGACACTGTCTATAAAATCCCCCTCCCCCAATTTTCTACTTTATTTCTTACCTTGGCTACATTTGTTTTATTTGTACAAAAACTTTTTAATTTAATATACTCAAAATTATCCATTTTACACTTAATTCTGCTCTCTATTTCTTGTTTATTCATAGGTTGTTTGCCTATCCATAAGTCTACTAAGTGATATGTTCCATGTACTTCAAGTTTTTTTCTAATATCTCTTTATATCTAGGTCATGTACCCATTTTCACCTTATCTTGATAAGTGGTATAAGATATTGGTCTGTGTCCACTTTCTGCCATGTTGCTTTCCAGTTTTCCCAACAATTTATTATTATTATTATTATTATTATTATTATTATTATTATTATTATTATTATTTTACCAAATAATGACTTTTTTGGGGGGAGTGAGGCAATTGGGATTAAGTGACTTGCTTAGGGTCACACAGCTAGTGTCGTGTCTGAGGCTAGATTTGAACTCAGGTCCTACTGATTCCAGGGCTGGTGCTCTATCCACTACACCACCTAGCTGCCCCCAAATAATGACTTCTTATCCCAAAATCTTAAGTCTTTGCACTTGTCAAATACAAGGTTACTATATTCAGTTACTGCTGTGAATTGTATGTCTACTCTGTTCCATTGATCTACCTTTCTATTTCTTAGCCAGAACCAGATAGTTTTGATAATTACTACCTCATAATATAGTTTAAGATCTAATACTGCTAACCCACCTTCCTTTACATTTTTCATTATTTCCTTTGATATTCTTGAGTTTTCATTCTTCCAAATGAATTTTATTATTATTTTTTTCTGATTCAGTAAAATAATTTTTTTAGTAATTTAATTAGGATGGCATTGAACATATAAATTAGTTTAGGCAAAATTGTCATTTTTATCATATTGCCCCTGCCCACCCATGAACAATTAATATCTCTACAGTTATTTAAGTCTGATTTTATTTATATAAAAAGATTTTTTTAAAATTTTGTTTGTATAGTTCCTGGGATTCTTAAATGCAAGGTGTGCTCCCAGGAATTTTATATTACCTAGAGTTATCTTGAATGGGGTATCTCTTACTATATCTTCTTGTAGGATTTTGTTGGTGATATATAGGAATGATGCTGATTTATGTGTGCTTGCTTTATATCCTGCTACTTTGCCAAAATTATTAATTGCTTCAACTCACTTTTTAGTTGAGTCTTTGGGATTTTTCAAGTATATCATCATATCGTCTGCAGAAAGAGATAGTTCTATTTCCTCATTCCCTATTCTTGATTCCTTCTATTTCTTTTTCTTCTTTTATTGCTATCGCTAGGATTTCCAATACAATATGGAATAATATCGGTGACAGTGGGCATCCTTGTTTCACACTTAATCTTACTGGGAAGGCTTCTGGCTTATTTCCATTACAAATAATGCTTGATGATGATTTTGGATAAATTTTTTTTTATCAATTTAAGGAAAAACCTATTTATACCAATACTTTCAAGTGTTTTTAATAGCAATGTGTGTTGTACTTTATCCAAAGCTTTTTCTGCATCTATTGATACAATCATAGTGGTTTTTATTTTTATTATTGATATAATCAATTATGTTAATAGTTTTCTGTATACTAAACCATCCCTGCATTCCTAGTGTAAATCTCACTTGGTCATAATGTATAATCTTTGTAATATATTGTTGTAATCTTTAACTAGTATTTTATTTAGAATTTTTGCATCCATATTCATTAATGAAATTGGTCTATAATTTTCTTTTTCTGTTTTTATTCTTCCTGGTTTAGTATCATATTTGTTTCATAAAAGGAGTTTAGTAGGATCCTTTCTTGGCCAATTATTCTAAATAATTTATTTAATATTCGAATTAGTTGATCTTTAAATGTTTGATAGAAATAACTTATAAATCCATCTTGTCCTAGTGCTATTTTCTTGGGAAGCTCATTTATGTCCTATTCAATTTCTTTTTCTAAAATAGGTCTATTTAGATATTCTATTCCCTTTTTTGCTAATCAAGTCAATTTATATTTTTGTAAATATTCTTCCATTTCAATTAAATTGTTAAATTTATTGGCATATAATTGGGAAAAATAACTCCCTATAGTTGCTTTAATTTCATCTTCATTAGTGGTATATTCATCCTTTTCATTTTTAATGCTAGTGATTTGTTTTATTTTCTCTTTTTAAAATCAAAATAACAATGGTTTATCTATTTTATTAATTTTTCATAAAACCAACTCCTAATTTCATTAACACTCAATTTTATCAATCTCATCTTTAATTTTTAAGACTTCCAATTTAAGGGGTTTTTTGGGGGGGCGAATTTTTAGTTTGTTCTTTTCCTACTTTTTTTTAAAATTTGCATACCCAATCTATTGGTCTGCTCTTTCTCTAGTTTATTGATGTAATCATTTAGAGATATAACTTTTCCTCTGATCACTGCTTTTTTGTATCCCATAGGTTTTGATGTGTTGTCTCATTATTATCATTCTATTTAATGAAATTATTAATTGTTTCTATGACTTGTTCTTTAACCCATTTATTCTTTAAGATTAGGCTATTTAATCTCCAATTAGTTTTTAATGTATGCTTCTGTGGTCCCTTATTAAATATAATTTTATTGCATTGTGATCTAAAATTATACTTTAAATATTTCTGCTTTTAACTATAAACATTTTATGTTCTAATATATAGTCGATCTTTATAAAGGTACCATGAACCACTGAGGAAAAGGTGTTTTACTTTCTATTTCTATTAAATTCTCCCCAGGTATCTATCATATCAAGCTTACCTAAAATTCTATTCACTTTCTTTCTTATTTATTTTTTGCTTAGATTTATCTAGATCTGAGAGGGGAAGATGAAAGCCCCCCACTAGTGTTGTACCATTATCTATCTCCACCTGTAATTAATTTAACCTTCCTTTTAAAACTTTAAATGCTATAGTATTTGGTGCACATGGGTTCAGTATTGAGATTGCTTCATTCTTCTTATTCTTTCTGTTTCTTTTTCTTGCCTCATTAATATAGCTAGCATTTTAGCACTACATTGTGAATGGTAATGGTGATAATGTACACCCTTGTTTTGTAAAGACCTCTAGCTTATCCCCATTACAGATAATGCTAACTCTTGGATTTACATAGATACTACTTATCTTATTAAGGAAAGCTCTGTTTAAGACATGTTTATTTTGGATACTGCCAACTTGAGAGTTTATTTTACTTGTCTGTACTTATTTGTAGCAAAGCTTTTGTTTTTCTTTCTCATTGAGTTTGGGGAAAATTAGAGGGAGAAAGATTTTCAATGAGTGAAAAAATAACGTTTAATTTTTAAAATAGTGGGAGAGATCAACAATTGGTGAGGATTTGAGTTGATGGCAAAGAAAAGACAGTGTCTAACCTCCTTCAGGGCACTGGAGAACCTCGTAGGAAGAAAATATAATAAGACTGACCTTAGGCTGTCCAGTCAGTCATGTAGCAAAGGAACAATCAATTTATTCTAGTGTTTTTAATAGAAACAAGTATTATATTTTATTAAAAGCCTTTTCAACATCTATGGGTATAGTCATGAGGTTTTTATTATTTATACAGTTTATTATATTTATAGTTTTTATGATGTTGAACCGATCTTGCATTCCTGGTATAAAAGAAGTCCTGCTATAACGTATTATCTTTTTAATATGTTGATGTTGCCCATTTGTTAATTTTTATTTAAAAATTTACATCAGGGGCAGCTAGGTGGTACAGTGGAAAGAGCTCTGGCCTTGGAGTCAGAAGGACCTGAGTTCAAATCTGGCCTCAGATACTTGATACTTACTGGCTGTACAACCCCAGGCAAGCCACTTAACCCTGATTGCTTCACCAAAAAGGAAAAAAAAATACAACAGTGTTCAGAAGGGATATTGATCTATTATTTTCTTTCTCTACTTTGTCTTTCCCTGGTTTAGCTATCTAGGCCATTTTTGCATTATGGAAAGAGACTGAAAGGGTATCCTCTCCAATTTTTCCGACAGCTTATATCATGCTGGAATTAATTGTTCTGTGAAAGGTTGTAAATCCTTTGTTGTAAATCCATCTGTTCTGGAGTTTTTTTCTTTTGAAATTTGCCTATGGCTTCCTCAATTGATCCCCCTCCCCAATATTGCATTATTTAATAATTTATTTAAATATCTACTTCTTTTTTTAATTAAAAATAAAAATTAATATTAATCAAATATTTTCTTTAAAAGAGATAAAATATAAAAAGAAATATTGATTCCTTTTTTATTACTCTGGATATTTCATTTTTTTGTAAATACTTATCAATTTCCTAATAATCAGTTTTGTTAGCACAAAGTTTAGCAAACTCGTTTGATAGTTTCCTAATTTTCCCTTCAATTTTTGTGAATTCTCTTTTTAAAAACCAGATAAGCTGACTCTTTATTTTATTAGTTACCCCCCTGCGCAATAATATATATATATATATATATATATATATATATATATATATATAATATAATATAATATATAATACATAATGATGATAAATCCAACTGTTAGCTTTATCAACACAATGGAGATCTTTTTGCTTTCAATTTTGCTAATCTTTTCTTTGCTCTTCAGAATTTCTGTTCTGTTGTTTGTTTGGGACTTTTAATTTATTGTTTTTCTGGTGGTTTTTTTGCATGCCTAATTCATTGCATTGTTCTTTGTCTCTTTTGTTAATGAATTATTTTAGAGAGATTTTCTTCTAAGGACTAGGTCAACTAAATCCCATAAATTTTTATGTTTTCTCATTGTTGCTTTTTTATTTGATGAATTTTTATATGTTTTCTATAATTTGTCCTGTGACCACTAGATCCTTGAGATTGTTGTTAATTTTTAATTCAAATCATATTAATTTTAATTCTTTCATCAAATGTTTTTATTGAATATAATTTTAATGTATTATCATCAGTAACCTATGTGTTTAGAGTTTCTGCTCTTCTGTATTTTTTGGTGAAATTTTATACACTGCTATATAGTCAATTTTTATAGAGGTGCCATGCATGGCTGAGAAATGAATAAAAACTTCTTTCTGTTACCATTCAGCAATTGCCAGAGATATATTATATCTGAATTTTCTAAAGTTCAGTTCAGACCCTTAACTTCTTTCTTGTTTGTCTTTTTGTTAAATTTGTCTATGTCTGAAAGGGGTATATTAAGGTTACCCACTTTTATAGTTTTATTGTTAATTTTTCCTCTATAATTCAATTCACTTTTCCTCTAAGTATTTGGATGCCATTCTATTTAGTGTATATATGACAAATGGGATGTAGGGTGTGTTCAGGGAGGACGAGCACCTCTGGTGTGAGGGCTGCTGAGCCCTTTTCAGGGCTGCTCATCCACTTTTGGTGCCCACCTGATTCATCCAACTCTCACCTGTGGCTCCAAGAAGCTATAGCATGTACAGCAGCCACACCTCAGCAAAACATTTTAGCAGAGAGGCCAAACCAGTTTGAGGGTAACCAAGGGGGTCTCAAACTCATCAGTGAGTTTGGGGGGCATCTACCCCAAGCATGTAAAGTAGAATTCCACCCAGTGGAATGGGTGGATGAGAACAATGTGTGCCAACAGCCATAGAGGGAACCGAAGCAGGAACTGTGGAGCACTTAGAGCATGGTTAGACATCGAAGATGTTAAGGCTATCCAAGGCCTGAGCTATCACCAATCATCTTGACTTTTGTCTTACCAACTAGACTTTGTTGACTCTGGATGATAGAGGCCAATGACTTCACACAACTTTGCCTCACTTAAATCCAATTTAATGTAAATCAAAAGACATCACCCATACCACTTTACTATTTTTATCTATCTCAAAGTCCTGTGGCAATAGGCAAATGATGAAGCAGCAGGTGCTGTAGTCACACCCCTACACACAGGCAGCCTAGGCCATAGGGTCATCTTCTCACTGCAAGCAGCAGTGGGATTTAGCAGCCCCCTGGGTGTCTGAGCAGTCTTTTAAGGACCACGCTGCTCACCTCCTGGCATGAAGAAGGGGCTAAAAAAGGTGCCCTAAAAATGTCTGTTTACCCAAACCTGGCCTGATTACTGCATCAGATGGGGATCTCACCCTGCTGTTGAAATACACAAACAGAAATACGCAAAAACTTTTGCAAAGATGATTTCACTTAACATCGGTACACAGAATGTGCAGGTGTTTGTGGACAACACAAAATCCAGCAGACCTGAAAGACAAACAGCTCTTGTTGTGAGAGAACTCAGCAGATATTACATCCAAATATCAGCCCTGAGTGAAACAAGGCTGGCAAATGATAGCCAGCTTACCAAAGTCAGGGCTGGATACATGTTTTTCTGGGGTGGCCACAGTGAAGGGGAGTGCCATATAGCTGATGTAGGTTTTGCAGTCAAAATTAATCCAGTCAACAAACCTGTATGCCTACCAAAAGGAGTAAACAACAGGCTTACGTCAATGGGATTGCCACTGGCAAGAAAGCACCATGCCACTATCATCAGTGCCTATTCTCCCACATGATGAACCCTGATGAGGTCGAAGAAAGATTTTATGAAGACATGGAGACCCTCATCATCAATGTGCCAAAGGAAGACAAGCTTATCATTCAGGGTGACTTTAATGCAAGAGTAGGTACAGATTTTCGGACGTGCCTGGGAGTCCTTGGGAGGAATGGAGTTGGAAGCAGCAAGAGTAATGGTCACTTACTACTGAAAACTTGTGTATCTCTTGACCTTCTCATCACCAACACTGTCTTCCATTTACCTGCATGCAATAAAACTTCATGGATGCACCTTGCAGCCAACATTAGCACTTAATAGACCATGGGATTGTAAGAAGAAGAGACAGACAGGATGTGAGGGTGACAAATGCTGTGTAGTGCAGAATGCTGGACTGATTATAGACTTATCCTCTCCCAGCTGAACATTCACATTCAACAAAAGTAAGGACCCCAAGGCCAGACAACTACCAGAAGATATAATGTCAACACATTAGAATGCTTCTCTGCATGTGAATAGTTTGCTGCTAACTTGGAGGGAAAGCTGAGCCAACACACAGTTGGCAATAGTGGAGCACAAAAGGAATGGGCAGCTTTCAGAGATTTGGTGTACAGCACTACATTTACTCATCTAGGCCAGAATACTCACACACATTGATTGGTTTGACAAAAATGATGAGGAAATTCAGAAGTTGCTAAATGAAAAAAAACCAAAAACCAAAAACCAACAACTCCACAGGGTTTACCATCAGTATAGTTTGTCTGCCTCTAAGTAGGCAGAATCAAACTCAATCAAAAGTAAAGTGCAAGCAAAACTTGGAGAGAAGGAGGATCCTTGACTCCACAAGAAGGCAGATGAAATTAAGTTTTATACTGATAGTAACTGCCAAAAGTGCTTTTATGATAGCCTAAAGGCTATTTATGGGCCAAAGACCTATGGTGAATCTCAGCTACTCATCGCTGATGGAGCTACATTGATCAGTGCAAAGGACATGATCCTGGAGAGATGGGCTGAACACTTCCATGGTCTTCTCAACAGCCCATTATCAATCAGTGCTGAAGCCATTGATCATTTATTTCAGGTTGAATAATCATTTTATACAGTAACAATAGTATTGTTTTAAGAACAACTTTGAGCAAATAAATCATTTTGGCCATTACAAATACCCAAATTAACTACAAAGGACATATGAAGGAAGATGCTATCTGCATCCAGAGAAAGAACTAATAAAAGCAATACTGTATGGTGATCAACTATGAATTCTAGCTTTTCTCAGCAATACAATGATCCAAGAGAATCCCAAAGGACTCATGATGAAAAATGCTATCTGCCTCTAGAGAAAGAACTAATGTTGTTTGAATATAGACTGAAGCATGTTATTTTTTACTTTCTTTCTTAATTTCTTTGTTCCTTTTTTATTTGATTTTTCTTTAACAAAATGACTAATATGGAAATGTTTTACATTATTGCACATGTGTAACCTATATCAAATTGCTTACTTTCTCAAGACATAGGAGGGAAGGATAGAATGTGGAACTCATTTTTTAAAAAAGGTTAAAAAATATTTTACATGTAATTGGGGGGAAATAAAATACCTTTAAAATAATCAATAATAAATGAATAAATTCCCACTCCAAAAAGTAAAATAAAATAACTGCAAACATATAAAATACTTGGGAGTCTGCCTGCCAAGACAAACCCAAGACCTATATGAACACAATTACATAGCATTCTTTATATAAATAAAGACAGACTTAAATAATTGAAGAAATATTAAATGCTCATGGATCAGGTAGGACAATATAATAAAAATGACAATATTACTTTACTTTATTTGTTCAATCCCACCCCAATCAAACAACCAAAGGGTTGCTTTATAAAGTTAGGAAAATAATAACAAAATTCATCTGGAAGAAGGAAAAGTTAAGAATTTTAAGGAAATTAATGGGGGAAAAACTGGGGGAAAGATCAGATCTCAAACTATACTGCAAAGGAATAATCATCAAAAGAATTTGATGGTTAAGAGACAGATGGCTTGGTGGAGCTGAGATAATGGAGTAATTACAGGCAGTGACTCACCTGAGTTCTCCCAAATTCCCCTTTACACAGCTTTGAAATAACTTCTCAAATCAAATTCTGGAGTGGCAGAACCAACCAAAGATGGGTGAAACAATTTTCCAGCCCAAGACAACTTAGGAGGTAAAAAAGAAAGTCTTTCTCACTGGGGTGGTGATCGGGCTGGAGTAGAATGCAGCACAAGCTATGCCCTGACAAGCCAGCAGTAAGACTTGGAGGTGGTTGCATTAGCATTGTTTTAAAGAGCTCTCAGCTCAGAGATAGTAAGGGATCAGACAACTGGACAGCAGGAGATTACTGTGACCTTTTGCTGGCACTAGGAGCAGGACTCTGTTGCATTGCTCACACATGATTCCAGGTTGTAGTTCCAGGGTGAGGAGGAGCACTAGTACACTAGTCCTTGTGACCTCAAGAAAGCAGAGACCTTAGTCACATTTACAGGGCAGAAAGAGTGCTTGCATCATTCATAGCCCAGAGCATAAGCCATAAAGGCAGTGACTTTACCTCTAATTAGATACTACCTTGGAAGAACCAAAAATTTACAGATACCTGCCACCCCTGAACTATCTCTGAAAACAGCAGCACAAAAATCCTGAAGCCTGGGACAGTGCTCCCTCCACCCCAGGAGCAAAGCCTAACTTTAACATAAAAATTATAAGTCAAGAAATGAGCTGGGAAAATGAGCAAAGAACAACAACAAAAGGAACCTGACCATAGAAAGTTACTATAGTGACAGGGAAGATCATGACATAAACTCAGTAGAAGACACTAAAGTCAAAACAGCTACATGCAAAGTCTTATAGAAAAATGTGAATCAGACACAGTCCCCAAAAAGAATTTTTGGAAGTGCTCAAAAAGGATTTTTTTTTTAAATCAAATGAGAGAGGTAAAGGAAAAATGGAGGAAAGAAATGTGATGCAAAAAAAATTATGAAAAGAGAGTCGACAGTTTGGTAAAGGAGGCTCAAAAAAATTGCTGAAGAAAATAACACCTTAAAAGACAGAATGGGCCAAATGGTAAAAGAGGCTCAGAAATTCACTGAAGACAAGAACTCCTAAAAAAGGAAAATTGGCCAAATGAGAAAAGAGGCACAAAAATTCACTGAAGAAAAAAACTTTTTAAAAAGTGGAATTGGCCAAATGGAAAAGGAGGTACAAAAGCTTGATGAAGAAAATAATTCTTTAAAAATTTGAATTCAGCAGGTGGAAGCTAATGACTCTGCAAGACAACAAGAAATAATAAACAAAATGAAAAGAATGAAAAAATGGAAGAAAACGTGAAATATCTCACTGGAAAAACAACAGATCTAGAAAACAGATCGAGGAGGGGTCATTTAAGAATTATTGGACTCCCTGAAAGCCCTGATCAAGAAATTGTCAAGAAAAGCTGTCCTAGCACCAGAGGATAAAATAGAAATGGGAAAAATCCACTGATCACATCCTAAAAAAGATCCCAAAATAAAAACTCCAAGAAATATTATAGACAAATTTGAGAGCTCCCAGGTCAAGGAGAAAATATTGCAAGCAGCCAGAAATAAACAATTCAAATATCATAAAGCCAATAGTCAGAATCACACAAGATTTAGCTGCTTCCACATTAAAGGAGCAGAGGGCTTGGGATATTATATTCTGGAGGGCAAAGGAGCTAAGATTACCAAGAATCACCTAGCCAGTAAAACTTTCCTTCGGGGGAAAAAAAATAGATATTTAATGAAAGAGGACTTCCAGACATTCCTAGTGAAAAGACTAGAACTGAATAGAAAATTTGATGTTCAAATACCAGACTCAAGAGAAGCACAGAAACGTAAACATGAAAGAAGAATCATAAGGGATTCAATAAACTGTTTAAATTCCTACATGGGAAGATGATACTTGCAACTCCTAAGAATTTTATCATTATAAGGGCAGTTAGAAAGAGTATACATGGAGGGCACAGGTGTAAGTTGACTATGATAGGATGATTTCAAAACAGTAAAATTAAGAGGTGAGAAAAAGAGAGGGACTGGGAGAAGTGGGAAGGGAGAAGTGAAATGGGGTAAATTATTTCACATAAAACAGGCATTAAAGGAAGAGATTTTACAGTGGAGGGGAAGATGAAGGGGATGATGGGCAACACTTGAACTTTACTCTTATCAAAAATTATTCAAAGAGGAAGTAACTTATAGAATCTATTGGGTATAGAAATGTGTCTTTCCCCACAGGGAAACAAGAAGGGAGGGACATCAAAGAAGGGGGGTTCTGATAGAAAGGAGGGCAGATTGGGGGAGGGGGTGGTCAGAAGCAAAAAAAACAACTTTTGAGGAGGGACTGGGTGAAAGAAGAGAAAGAAGGATAAACAGGGGGAAAGTAGGATAGAGGGAAATACACAGTTAGTAATTAAAACTTTCAATGTGAAGGGGATGAACTCATCCATAAAATGGAAGCAAATAACAGAGTGGATTAAAAACCATAATCCACCAATATTCTGTTTACAAGAAACACACCTGAAGCAGACAGACATACATAGAGTAAAAGTAAGGGACTGGAGCAGAATCTATTCTACTTCAACTGAAGCAAAAATAAAAAATTTTTTAAAATCTCAGGGGTAGCAATCATGATCTCAGACTAAGCAAAAGGGAAAAATAGAGCTAATTAAAAGAGATAATCAGGGAAACTACATTTTTACTAAAAGGCACCATAGACAATGAAGCAATATCAATACTAAACATATATGCACTAAATGGAATATCATCCAGATTCTTTTTTTTTTTAGGCAATTGGGGTTAAGTGACTTGCCCAGGGTCACACAGCTAATAGCATTCAGATTCTTAAAGGAAAAGTTAAATGAGATATAAGAGGAAATAGCAACTCTGTACTAGTGGGGGATCTCAACTTTTCTCTCTCAAAACTTGATAAATCTAAACCTCCCCAACAAAAACAAAAACAAGGTAGCAGTTAAGAAGATAAATAGAATTTTAGAACAGTTGGATAGTAGACCTCTGTAGAAAATTGAATGGGAATAGAATTTTTTTTAGTGGTATATAGCATATAGACAAAAACTGATCATATATTGGGGCATAAAAACTTCAGAACTAAATTCAGAAAAGCAGAAATATTAAATAAAAATTAAAATTTCAGATTATAACACAATAAAAATTAAATTCAGTGAAGGCCATGGAAACATAGATTAAAAATTAATTGGAAAATAAGTAATCCTAAAGAATGAGTGGGTCAAACAAAGAAAACATAAAAAACAATGATTTCATTAAAGAGAATGACAGTAATGAGACATGCCAAAATTTATGAGATTCATGCAAAGCAGTACACAGAAGAAAATTTATATTTCTTAACAGTTACCTCAACAAAACAGAGAAAGAACAGGTCAATAAATTGGGTATGCAACTAAAAAAAACTAGGAAAAGAACAAATTAAAAATCCTCAAATAAACATCAGATTGGAAATCCTAAAAATTAAAGGTGAGATTAATAAAATTGAATGTGAGAAAACCATTGAATTAATAAATAAAATTAGGAGCTGTTTTTATGTAAAAAAAAATGACATACATAAATCATTGGTTAATTTTATTTAAAAAAAAAAGAAAACCAAATTACCAATATCAAAAATAAAGAGTAAATTCACCACCAGTGAAGAGGAAATAATTAAAGCAACTATTAAGAGTTACTTTCCCAATTATATGCCAATAAATCCAAGTGAAATGGATGACTATTTGTAAAAATATAAATTGCCCAGATTAACAGAAGAGTAAATAGAGTATTTAAATAACTCCATCTTAGAAAAAAGAAATTGAACAAATCACAAATGAATCACCTAAGAAGAAATTCCCAGGATTGGATTGATTCACAAGTGAATTCTACCAAACATTTAAAGAACACTTAATTCCAATTCTATATAAACTATTTGGAAAAATAGGAAAAGAAGGAGATCTACCAAATTCCTTTTACAACACAATTGTGGTGCTGATACCTAAACCAGGAAGAGCTAAAACAGAGAAAGAAAGCTATAGACCAATTTCTCTAATGAATATTGATGCAAAAATTTTAAATAAAATACTAACAAGGAGATTCCAGCAATAGAGATCATGCAGTATGACCAGGGGGATTTGTATCAGGAATGCAGGGCTGGCTTAATATTACAAAAACTATCAACAGAATTGACTATATCAACAACAAAAAGAATAAAAATGAAATTATTATCTCAATAGATGAAGGAAAAACTTGACAAAGTATAACTCATTCCTACTAAAAACACAAGAAAGCATAGGAATAAATGGAGCTTTCCTTAAAATAAGTAATATCTACTTGAAACCATCAGCAAACATTATATGTAATGGGGATAAGCTAAAAGTCTTCCCAATAAGATCAGAGGTGAAGCAAGGATGCCCATTATTACCACTATTATTCAATACTGTATCAGACATGCAAGCTATAATGATAAGAGAAGAAAAAGAAATTGAATATATTAGAATAGGCAATGAGGAAACAAAACTATCACTTTTTGCAGATGATATGATGGTATACCTAGAGAATCAATTAAAAAACTAGTTGAAATGATTAACAACTTCAGCAGAGAGGTAGGATATAAAATAAACCCACACAAATCATCAGAATTTCTGTATATTACCAACAATGTCCAGCAGGAAGAAATAGAAAAAGAAATTCCATTTAAAATAACTATAGAAAATATAAAATACTTGGGAGTCTACCTCCGAACTAGTCCACAAAACCAGGGATTATGAATATAATGACAAAACTCTTTTCACACAAATACTGTTCTTAAAAATTAGAGAAATATTAATTGCTCGTGAGTAGGCTGAGCTAATAAAATAAAAATGAGAATACTACCTAAATTAATTTACTTATTCAGCACTATACCAAATTACCCCCAAAAAACTGTAGAGTTAGAAAAACTAATTACAAATTTCATTTGAAAGAAAAAAGGTCAAGAATATGAAAGGAACTAATGGGGAAAACGTATGAAGGAAGGTAGCCTAGCTGCACCAGATCTCAAACTGTGCTACAAAGTGCCAATCATGAAAACAATCTGGTACAGGCTAAGAAATAGAGTGGTAGATAGTGGAATACATTAGGTACACAAGACAGTAGTAAAAGACCACAGTAATCTAGTGTTTGATAAGCCCCAAGATCCAAACTTTGAAAGGATAAGAACTATTTGACAAAAAAAAAATTGCTGAGAAAACTGGAAAGAAGTTTGGCAGAAACTAGATGTAGACCAATGTCTCAAAATGGGTACATGATTTAGACATAAAGGGTAATACCATAAGCAAATTACAGAAGCAAGAAATACTTTACCTGTCAGATCTGTGGAAAAGGGAAGAATTTATGAACAAGAGATGGAGAGCATTACAGGATAGAAAATGGATAATTTTGATTACATTGAACTTTAAAGGTTTTGCACAAACAAGACCAATTCAGCCAAGATTAGAAGGAAAGCAGAAAACAGGAGTGGAAGACAGTGGATTTTATAGCAAGTTTCTCTGATAATGGCCTCATTTGTCAAATATATAGAGAAATGAGTCAAATTTATAAGAATGAGCCATTCCCCAATTGATAAATGGTCAAAGGATATTAGTAGGCAACTTTCAGAAAAAGACATCAAAGCTATCTATAGTCATGTAAAAAAGTTCTAAATCACTATTGATTTAGAGAAATGCAAATCAAAACAATTCTGAGATACCCCCTCACACTTATCAGATTATCTAATATGAAAAAGGAAAATGACTAATGTTGTAAGGAGTGTAGGAAAATGTGGACACTAATGCATTATTTGTGGAGTTGTGAACTCATCTGACCATTCTAGAGATTAATTTGGAACTATGGTCAAAGAGCTATCAAATTGTACATTCCCTTTGACCCAGCGATACTACTAGGTTGGTATCTCAAAGAGATTTTAAAAAGGGGGCAGGGGAATGACCTATATGTACAAAACTATTTATAGCTTCTCTTTCGTGGTGACAAAGTATTGGAAACTGAGGTGATGTCCATCAACTAGGGAATGGGTGAACAAGTTGTGTTCAACTATACAACTGTGATAGAAAACTATTTATTGTGCTATAAGAAATGAAGGTTTCAGAGAAATATGGGAAGACTTATATGAACTGATTCAGAGGGAAGTGAGCAGAGCCAGGAAAATACTTTTTACAAATTTTTTTTTTATTTTTAGGCAATTGGGATTAAGTGACTTGCCCAGGGTCACACAGCTAGTAAGTGTCAAGTGTTTGGTCTGAGGCCAGATTTGAACTCAGGTCTTCCTGACTTCAGGGCCGGTGCTCAGGAGAATACTTTATACAATAACAATGTTATGAAGATAAAAAAAATGTGAAAGACTTAGGAATGCTAATCAGCACAATGACCAACCACAATCCCAGAGGAGTCACGATGAAATATGCTGCACACTTCTTTATTGGCCAGAGTGGGTGAAGTGTGGTGGTGAGTGGTGACAAGCTGTATTGGTTAAGATTTGCAGAACATTTCTCACTGAACTCTAGTTGACAGGTAGTACAAGGATTATTATTATCAACTCTCACGGCAGGCTGAGGCTCAAATAGATTATGAATTTTAGTTAGGAGGAACTATATTGAGTTCAATTTTTAAAATTCCAGTGGGGTTGGGGGAGGGGGGTTGGAATCTGGATCAGAGAGGGTCTGAGCTTGCCCAAAGGCACATAGCTAATAAGTGGGAAGACCTGTTTTCTATACAGCTCCACTGCCTTCCAGTCTAGGGCTCACTCCATCTCACTCCACTGTTCTCTCCCTCAAGGTCCAACTCAACTCAATTGCAAACATTTCTGATGTGTCCACTGGGTACCTGAAAGCAGACATGGTGGGAAGACGCCTCAGGGATTGGAATGAATAGACCTGCCCTGGGTTTAGATCCCAGCCCTGTGCTGTCCTTGCCTCTTTGGGGGCCTCAGTTTCCTTCCACGTTGGAGAATAACAAGATTGGACCCATTAGAATCTATTGTTCCTTCCAGATCTCTTGTCTCCTGTGAATCCTAATAGGAAAGATGGCCCCTCCTTTGGGTATGAGGCACTGAGAAGGATTTCATAGCAGAGTTGGCCCCAAGGTACTCCAATAAGCAGGGGTACTCCAAACTCAGGGCAGTCTTCCAGTCCAACTGTAGCTCAGGGTCTGGAAAAGGAAGTGAGGAGAACAAACGGATCTCAGAAAGACTGTCACCAGATGGTGGATATCCTCGAATGCTGGGATCAGGCATTTAAAATCTTTGGAAGGCCACGGGGAGCCACTGAAAGATCTGGACAGAGGTGAGCTACAATTAGAGGGGGCATGCGGAAGGCACCTTGGGGTGCATGTGAAGGATGGACTGGGTGAAGGAGAGGGCATGGAGGCTGGAGACCCATTGACCATTTAGTACATCCTGATGACTGATACCTTTGGGACTGAGAGAGATTTAGATTAGACAGGGGGAAGATGATGGTGGGAGAGGCAGAGACTGGGAGGTCCCAACAATCCTGGAATACCCTAATTCCCTGAGTGCTCTCCCTTCTCCCTCTAGCCCCTCGGGGTCCAACTGGGTCCCATCAGTCTTAATGAGGCCTTGGGGACAGGGACCCTAACAAGGCTCAAGGGGGCTCATTAGTGGTTCCAATTCTGCCCAGTGATGCAGGGAATTGAGGCTGGAAGATTCCCTCCCTGCCTACCTGCCTGCTCCCCTGTTGAGTCCCGCTTGAGTCCCTAAGCCCATATTCCCCCAGACCCTGGGGAAGCACAGGGGACCATGAGTTAGGTTGGGGTGGGGAAAGCAAGAAGGGTCCTTCTTATAGATACCCAGTCCAAAGCTGATGTTCCCTACCCATTGAGGGCAGGGCCTGAGAGACACATGCCAGAGGTGGCCAAGGCTGAAGGTGGGGAAAGAAGAGAGTGGTAAGGATGGAGGGTCAGGGCTGGTGGGGAGCAGGGAGTGGGGGGGGGAGGGGGGAGGGGTAAAGGCCAGGAGATTGAGACAGTGAGCCACACCCTTCCAGGGGGGACCTCATGGCCCATGAGCATAGGGGTGTCTGTGCTGTCAGCTCCCGGCAAACCTATCCACAGCACAGACCCAGATGGGCAGGCAGAGCTCCCCAGGTCTAGGCAAAGTTTGCCACGTGGGACCCTGAGCACAGGGGCTCCCTCTCTCTCCCAGTTCCCCTATCCCATGATTTCTCTCTGTCTGTACCTCTATGGGTCTCCAGGTGTGTCTCCCTCTATGTCTCTCACTTTGTCTGTGTCTCTGCTCCTCATCCTTTATCTCTCTCCCTCTGACTGTCTCCTTCATTTTCTCTCTGTCTTTCATCCTCTCTCTTATTCTCATTTCTGTCTCCCTGTCTTTCCCATTGATCTTTCTGTCTCTTTGCCTCTGTTTCTCTTTCTCTCCTCTTCTTTCTCCCTCCTCTCTATCTCTGTCACTTCCTCAATCTCCCCTGTCTCTGTCTGTCTGTTTGCCATCAGCCAGGCTGGCACAATCAGAGCAAGAACAGCCACCAGAGAATGAGGGAAACGACCCAGGCATTAGTTACCTTCAATGCCTAGTTCAGGGTCTGGGCAATTCCTTGGTTCATCTCCCTGCCCTGGGATTTTCAGACCAGCCCCAGCTAAACCCTGGTCCAATCCCAGCCACCTAATACCATTCACTGAACACAGACACGGGGTTCACAAAAGGGCCAAAAGTCAGGAGAGCAGGGTCCAGGTCCCAGCTCACACACACTTCCAGAATGCCCTTGGAGCAAGTAAGTACCTGTCATCTCTGGGCCTCAGTTTCTCCATCTGTAACAAGAGGAGGAGGTTGTGCTTGAAAGCCCCTTGCAGGACTAATATTCTACACAAGGTTCCCTTTGCATATCCTGTGGGGGGAGGGAGGTGTCTAGAAAAGTGGGCAGGGAAGCAAGCCTTCAGAGATGACACAGATGAGCTCTGGTGGTGCCTGCCCACTGAGACAACTAGGAGCAGGCATGTCTATTGAGGTCTGATGGAGGCCATCCCCACGACAGGGTGTTCCTGAAAAAGCCAAATATCTTCTAAAAACATCATTTGATCTCAGGAAAAAAGGAGGAAATAAAAGCAGCCCATGTCCCATTGCTAGCCCTTCTCCAAGGGCTAGCAGATTCGTACTGAACACAGTTAAATAAATCAGTGAAATAAACACCATGAGCTGAGGGAAGGGGATGCCAGTTATGCTGGACTTTCTGCATTTGCTCGGTGTTATTTCAGAACTTATTAAGCACCAACTGTGTATAAGGTTCTGTGCTAACCACTCAGACCTGTCCGTGATTTTTATTGAATTTATTGGAGCATGCAGTGAGAGAACTGGAAGCAAAGTTAATGGCCAGCCAGTCCAATCCACCCCTGAAAGGAATCCTCACTATAGCATGCCTTAGATGCAATAAGCTAGCCCCTGCTTGGAGACCCTCCAAAGAGGAAGAGCCCACCACCTCTGGAGGTGGCCCATCCCTTTCTGGGACAGGATCTTTGCAACATTTCCCCACCCACCACCTCCCCCATTGCTCTCGGCAGAACTAATCAAATCCACAGGACAACCTTCAAATACCTGAACAGAGCTATCAGCTCTGCCTGGAGTCTTTTCTACTCTGGACTAAACATGCCCAGCTCACAGATTCATAAGCTCATAGGTCATAGAGTTGGTGAGGAAAGGGACCTGAATCAGAGGCCATGCATGTAGAATAGTCCAGCCATTTGGAATCCATTGAGTGGTAGTTATTCATGGCTGGATGTCAGCGGCCATGTAGTCCAACTGATATGGAACAGAAATCCTGACCCCACACAGGCATCTAGCCTTGGCTCGGAGATCTCCGTGGACAGGAAATCATCACCTCTCAAGGCAGCCTTTTTCACACTTAGTTCTTTACACAAAGCCCGAATCGGTCTCTTTGCAGCTTCTACCCTTTAACCTTAGTTTGACCTTCTGGGACAAAAGTAGTAAGAAGACCCCTGGAGGTGCTGTTAATCATTTTTTCCAGTCTTGAACAAAAGCAGAGATGGCATCTGTATCCGATCTGAAGGGGACAAGTCAGGAAGCACAACAGACATATGGTCAGATGGGAAAGAACCTTGGCAGGCTGGAGCATTGAACAAAACCTGCCAAAATGACATGGAATTGGAGTCAATGTCCAGTATTATCCTTGGGCTGGGGGAGGTAGGGTTAGGGTTAGAGCAGTTTGTGTGAAAAAGAGCTGGGGTTGGAGTGTCATTCAGTCAACAAACATTGATTAAGCACCTACTATGTGCCAGGCATTGTGCTAAGTATAAAAAGAAAGGCAAAAGACAGTCTCTGCTCACAGCTTAATGGTAAAGACAGCATGAAAGTAATTACGTACTAAAAAGCTGTAGATGGAGTGAGTTGGAGATAATGTCAGAGAGAGGGTGTTATAATTAAGGGGAATCAATAAAGTCCTCCAGAAGGAGTTCAGATTTTAGTTGGGACTTTAAAGGAAGCCAGGGAATTAGCCAGGAGGTAGAGATGAAGAGGGAGGCATTCCAGGCATGGGAAACAGTCATTGGTTCATGGAACAGCCAGGAGGCCAAAAAGTGTCATGGAATCGAGGATTATGTGGTTCAGAGTGAGGCATAGGAGGCAGGAGGGGGCCAGGTTATGAGGGGCTTTGAATGTCAAACAAAATATTTGTGTTTGCTCCTGGAGGCAATGGGGAACCACTGGAGTTTATTGACTAGGAGGTGACATGGTTGGACTTGAGCTTTGGTGGCTGAATGAAGAATGGATTGGAGAGAGGAGAGTCTTGAGGCAAGCAGAACCCATAGTCCAGGCATGAGGTGATGAGGCCAGGGGCAGTAGCAGAGGAGATAAGGGGGCATAGTTGGGAGATGTTGTGAAGGTGATAGGGACAGGCCTCAGCATCATACTAGATATGGAGAATGAGAGAGAGTGAGGAGGAGTCCAGGACAACTCCTAGGTTGAGAGGTTGGTAGTGTCCTTATATTAATAGAGAAGGTTGGAGACGAAGAGGATTTGGTGGGGAAGGGGAACTGAATAAACATTTATATGGCTCCTACTATGTGCCAGTCACTGTGCTAAGTGCCTTTTACAAATATTATCGAACTTGATCTTCACACAACCCTGGGAGGTAGGTGCTACTATGATTCCTCTTTTACAGTTGAGGAAACTGAGGCAGAGAGATTAAATGACTTGTCCAGGGTCACACAGCTAGTAAGTGTCTGGGGCTGGATTAGCACAGTGCCTGGCACATAGTAGGAGCTTAATGAACGGTTGCTTTCTTCCCTCAACCCCTTCCTCAAGGTCCACAGACAACAGCTACCAGAATCTCGACTAGGTGGTAGCTAAGGATCGAAACTCCCGTGACGGTGGTGGAGGGTGTAAGGAATGTTCTTATTCCCTCACCTCCCTCAGTGAGGAACCAGAGTCAGGGGAATGAATGAAAGTGCAACCACGGCGGGACAAGGTTAGACACGACTGAGCTCAAAGCCCGAAGATGGAGGGAGTGGGAAAGGAAAAGGTTCAAAGTTGAAAGCAAATTTGTTACCTATGGGGATGGAAGAGCTCGTTGGGGAGCGTGTGTAGCCTTAGAACGGAACCTTGGGGTGGTGATGGGGAGGAAGGGGAATAGGACTAAGGGATCCGGCAGCTGCCAGGAACGCCCCCTAACCTGTGCCCGAGGGGTGTGGTTCGCCTGGGGAGGCGGTGGGCCGCAGAGGCTGCCGGGCTGACCACTGGTGGGGAATGTCCCAGAGGGCGGCTGAGGAGCCTTCCAACGCCCCCCTTCGGGGACCCTGCGATACGAGACAGCTGGGTTTCGAACGCGGGTCTCTGGCCTCTCAGAGGCCAAGGAGAGCATCCAGTCAGGTTGCTACTACAGCGCTCCGTCACGACACCCTGGGAGCTAGACCTCGGTTTTCCTCCATGTAAACTGCGGGTGGGAGAGCCGAGGTTCGGTGATCTCTAAGCCCCTTCCAACTCTAAACGTCCTGATTCTTGGCGGGTCTCACTGCGGGCTCCATCCATTTCAATTTGCTCCCCTCAGCCTAGCCCGCCCCTCTCGTGCCAGCCCCTCTTCCGCCCCGAGCCCGGGCCCTTATGTCCCTTCCTCCCTAGGGACCCTGCCATGAGCCTGCGGCCAGAGGCCAACTGGACTGCACGCTTGCCGAGCAACTTCGTGATCTTGGGCTTCTCGGGCTGGCCCCGGGGGCTGCGCGTCTTGCTATTTGCGCTGGGGCTGCCCCTCTACGCGGCCACGCTGGCCGGCAACCTGGTGATCGTGGCTCTGGCGGCCGCGGACCGCACGCTGCACACGCCCATGTACTTCTTCCTGGCCTCACTATCCGCCGTGGAGGTGGCCTACACGCTCATTCTGACTCCCAGCACGCTGGCCGGCTTCCTGCTGCCCCCCGGGGGTCAGCCGGTGTCGGCTGCCACCTGCGCGGCCCAGATGGGCCTCTTCGTAGCCCTAGGCGGCGCCGAGTGCCTGCTGCTGGCCGCCATGGCCTTGGACCGCTACCTGGCCATCTGCCGCCCGTTGCGCTACCCGCAGCTGGTGACGCCCGCCCTGTGCTGGCGGCTGCTGGCAGCCTGCTGCGCCAGCGGGGCCGCCCTGGCCCTGGCCCTCACCACGGCCATCTTCCAGCTGCCCTTCTGCAGCGGCCTTCTGGTCAACCACGTCTTCTGCGACCTGCCCGCACTGCTGGAGCTGGCCTGCGGGGACAAGGCGCTCCAGGAGCGCGCGCTGCTGGCCGCCTGCCTCCTGCTGCTGGTGCTGCCCCTGGCGCTCATCCTGCTGTCCTACGCGCACGTGCTGGCCACCATTCTGGGCCCGGGGGCCGGGGCCGAGGGCCGCCGCAAGGCTCTGGGCACAGTGGCCTCGCACCTGACCGTGGCGGTGCTGCACTACGGCTCCGCCACGGCCATGTACGCGCGGCCACTCGAGGGCCGCTCGCTGGAGCAAGACAAGCTGGTCTCGCTCGTCTACATCTACCTGACGCCCCTGCTGTACCCGGCCATCTACACCCTGCGCAACCGGGACATGCAGGGGGCCCTGCGCCGGGCGCTGGCCAACCCGCACACGGCCAGCCTGGGCTGCCGGGCCTGAGGAGCAGGGATCTGGCTACCATCCGCCACCCCCACCCCGGGGCGGGGGACATGGGGAAGGCTTTAACAAAAGCCCCTGTCCTAAGGGGATGGGGCTCTGAGGGAGGCCGGCCCAGCGGCAATACAAGAGAGGAGCTCCGCTCTCACAGTCAGTCAATCAATAAACATTTATTAAGCTCCTACTATGTGCCAGGCACCATGCTAAGTGCTGGGGGGGGGGTACAAAGAATGGTAAAAGACAATCTCTATTTCCAAGGAGCTCCCAGTCTAATGGGGGCGACAAGAGGCAAATAATTATGTACAAACAAGCTGTGGAGGGATAGAAAGGGGATCATCAAGAAAGGGAAGGCACTGGCATCAAAAGTGATCTCATAAAAGGCTTCCCGTAGAAGGTGGGAGACGAGGAGGAAGAGCTTCCAGGTATAGAGAACAGCCAGAGAAAATGCCTGGAGGAGGCCAATGTCACTGGAAACAAGGAGACCTTGGGAGAGGGACCCTGAGGCTTTTACAAGGGGAGAGAGGGCAGGCCAGGAAGGGCTTTGAGCTACAAAACTACAGAAGATTCTATATTTGGTGCTGGGAGTGATGGGAAGCCACTGGAGATTATGAGGAGAGGAGGTGAAGATCCCTTCAATAGCTGAGTGGAAGATGTACTGGAGTGCAGAGAGCCTATGGCAGGAAGCCCAACCAGCAAATAGTCCAGGGAATGTGTCTCCCTCTCTCCTTGGAGCACGGGCTGGGAAGCTCTTCCAGAAGCCTCTTTCCAAAGAGGTGGCCTTAGACTTTGGGCTCTTGAGGCTGCAGGGGAGAGCATTGTCCTAGGAGACTTACCAGCTGAATGAGATGCTGCTGAGGCCCCTTCTGGCTTGGAGAGAGACTCAAGGCACTATCCTTCTCTGTTCTAATTACCATTTTCATTAAGGACTTGGATCAGTCAATCAGTCAAATGTTTATGAAGCACCTACTTTGTGCTAGGCACTGGGAATACAAATACTAAAATGAAAAACAGAGTCTGCCGTCCAGGACCTCACAATCTAATGAGAGAGACACCACACAAGAGGAACCTCGAAAGGAGGGGAGGGACAGAAGGAAGGTACCAGGTAGGGAAGTCTAGTCCAAGGGAGTGCAGCCAAGGGGGAAATGAGCCGCAGAGACAGGTATTATGCTCATCAAATTTAGCAGATGGCTAATACACTGGGTATATGACAGAGCCTAACTCCCCAAAGGTCCTAGCAGTCTAGAGCTTGGGACTATTTGAAAGCAGATGAAATTTGCACTCAGGTTCCAAAATGACTTCACAAGCACACAAATAAAACTCTAGAGCAATTTCACTAATGAGTATAGATGCAAAAACCCTAAATAAACCATTAGCCAGGAGACTATAGCAATATATCACAAAAATTATATGTCTGACCAAGTGAGATTCATGCCAGGAATGCAGGGTTGCCTCAATATAAGAAAAGATATTAACATAAGTGATTATATCAATAACAAAAGCAAAAAAAAAATCACATGATTATATCAATAGAGGCAGAAAAGGCTTTTGACAAAATACAACACTCATTCCTAAAAACACTGGAAAGCATAGGGATAAATGGATTTTTCCTTAAAATGATAAGAAACATCTACCTAAAGCCATCAGCAAGCATTATAGGTAATGTGGGGGTAAGCTAGAAGCCTTCCCAGTAATATCAGGAGTGAAACAAGGCTGCCAATATCACCAGTATTATTCAGTTTTGTACTGGAAATGCTAGCAATAACAGTAAGAGAAGAAAAAGAAATTAAAGGAATCAGAATGGGCAATGAAGAAATAGAACTATCCCTTTTTGCAGATGACATGATGGTATAGTTGGAAAATCCTAGAGATTTAACTAAAAAATTAGTAGAAATAACCAATAATTTTAGCAAAGTAGCAGGATAAAAAATAAATCCACCTAAAACATCAGCATTTCTATATAATGGCAACAATGCCCTGCAAGAAGAGATAGTAAAACATATTACTTAAAATAAGACATATTACTTAAAATAACTATAGACAATGTAAAATACTTAGGAGTATACCCGCCAAGACAAAACCGGGAACTATATGAATATAATCATAAAACACTTTTTATACAAATAAAGCCAAATTTAAATAATTAGAAAAATATTAATTGTTCATGGGTGGGCCAAGCCAATATAATAAAAAATGACGGTTCTATCTAATCTACTTATTCAGTGCCATCCCAATTAAACTATCAAAAAATTATTTTATTGAGCTAGAAAAAATAATAAAATTCATCTGGAAGAACAAAAGGCTAAGAATAACAAAGGAATTAGTGAAAAATGTAAATGAAGGCTTATCACTACCAGATCTTAAATTGTATTACAAGGCAGTAATTCTCTTTTTCTTTTTTTAGGCAATTGGGGTTAAGTGACTTGCCCAGGGTCACACAGCTAGTAAGTGTCAAGTGTTTGGTCTCATTCTGGATTTGAACTCAGGTCCTCCTGACTTCAGGGCCAGTGCTCTATCTACTGCAGATCTAGCTATCCCTAAGGCAGTAATTCTCAAATCTATCTGGTACTGGCTAAGAAATAAAATGGTGGATCAGTGGAATAGAATAGGTGTACAATACACAGTAGTAAATGATTATAGTAACCTTATGTTTGATAAATGTAAAGATTTAAGCTTTTGGGATAAGAATTCACTATTTGGTTAAAAAAATGTTGGGAAAACCGGAAATCTGGCAGTAATTGGATATAGACCAATATCTTTACCAAGATAAGATTAAAATGGGTACATGATCTAGACATAAGAGATATAAATAAATTAGAGAAGAATGGGGCATATTACCAATCAGATTTATGGATAAATGGATAAACATGAAATAGAGAGCAGAGGTGAATGTAAAATGGATAATTTTGATTAAATTAAAAAGGTTTTGTGTAAATAAAATCAATGTAGTCAAGATTAGAAGGAAAGCAAAAAATGACGGGAGTTATTTATAGACCATTTCTCAGATAAAGGCCTTATATCTCAAATATATAGAGAGCTGAGTCAAATTTATAAGAATACGAATCATTCCCCAGTTGATAAATGGTTAAAGGATATGAATAGGCAGTTTTTGGAAGAAAAAAATCAAAGCTATATATAGTCATAGAAAAACGCTCTAGATCATTATTGATTAGAGAAATGCAAATTAAAACAACATCTCACACCTATCAGATTGGCTAAATGATAGAAGGGAAAAATGACAAATGTTGGAGGGAATATGGAAAAATGGGGATACTAATACACTGTCGGTGGAACTGTGAACTGATCCAACCATTCATTTTGGACAGCAATCTTGAATTATGCCCAAAGTTACAAAACTGTGCAGAATACCCTTTGATCCATTTCCCAAGGTGATCAAGGAAAAAGGAAAAGAACCTATATGTTCTAAAATGTTTATAGTAGCTCTTTTTGTGGTGGCAAAGAATTGGAAATTGAGAGGATGCCCATCAATTGGGGAAGTTGTGGTATATGAATGTAATGGAATACTATTGTGCTATAAGAAATAATAAGCTCAATGATCTTAGAAAAACCTGGAAAGACTTGCAAAAAATAATTCAGAGTGAAATGAGCAGAACCAAGAGAAAGCTGTCTACAGAAACAGCAATATTGTTTGAAGAGTAACTGTGAATGTCTGAGCTATTCTGAGTACATGAACATTCAAATAAACTACAAAGGACTCATGAAGGAAGATGCCATCCACCTCTAGAGAAAGAGCTGATCTATGGATGTATGTATTGCATGGTTCCACATATGGATCTGTGTCAACTGTTGGCCTTCTCTAATGCGGGTTGGGAGTGAGGAAGACAATTTGGAACTCAAAATGTAACAAAAATAAATAAAATAAATATTAAAAACCAAGCATAAGATGGAGAGGAGTGGCCTGGCAGCAGTTTGGCTAAAGAAAGACCTGGGGGAGTTGGTGGAAGACAAGCATGGAGAGGCCCTGTGCTTCTGGGAACAGAGGGAGACGATCATCCCACTGTGCTCTGCCATCCCCAGATGCCCTTATCTGTGGGCATATGTCAGGAAGGACATCAATGAGCTAGAAAAAGACAGCCAGGAGAGCTCAAGGCCTCGAGTTCCTCTCCTATGACCATGATCAGTGGAGTGATATGGCAGGCTTACTTAGCCTGGAGAAGAGAGAAACCAGGGATGTGGCAGGGATGTTGTCTACAAGGAGGGACCAGCTGGTATTGTTTGGCTCCAGAGAGCAGAACTGGGAGGAGCAAGGGGAAGAGGCAGCTTTTGGCTTCATTTCAAGAAACACTTCCTGTTTCTTGAATAGGCTGTGGAATAGGCTGCCTGGGGAGGTGGTGGCTGCCCCACTGGAGATCTCCTGGTAGGGACTGGATGACCACCATGTATGCATAGAGGGAATTCCCTTCTGGAATGGATTAGATTCCATGGCCACTGAGATCTCATTTATTCACAATCACGGTGGGAGTAACTCCAATGCTGGTCATTTTTGGAAGGCCCTCCGACTGGGCTGAGAGGCAGGAAGAGCAGACAGAGGCCTGGACTTGAAGTCAGGAAAATGAGGGTGTGAATCGGCCTTGGACACCTCCTTGCTGTGGGATCATCTCTGCCTCTCTGGTCTTCATCTGTAAAATGAGGGAGTTATGCTTGGTTGCCTGGAGAGGGGCCTCCTTCTCTGAGCTCTTCCAGCTCCCTCCAGCTCTGGGGTTGTAGAATCCCAGGTTCTTCCCATAGACAACACATATGAAATTTACCCACCCATGTCAGTGGGCAGGTCATGGCCTTGAGTTCCAGTCTCTATCCTAACTCTGCCCTTCCTCTCTGGGCTTTCTCAGAATGAGAGTGATTAATCCAATGACCTCTGGGCTCCCTTCTAGCTCAGACAATGTGAACTTTGAGCCAAAAAAGCCCACAGTGGCCCACCTAGATCCAGAAATAGCCCTATAGGAAGCAAAACTCAATTAAATTCATTAATCAAGCATATTTCTGGCTTCTAGCTCCCTCTGAAAAGCCTGACTGGAATTACTTATTCAGCTCTGAAAGATTCTACCCTGGGGTAGATACATCCCTTCATCAATACCAGCCAACAAGTATCAATTAAAACAACATTAAGGTATAGGCTGTGGTGTCAGGGGACACATGTATCAGATCAGACAAGACTTACAGAAGTTTTCTCACATTCTATTTTCAGAGCCTCACTCTTTGGTGTGAAGTCTCTGGTGTTTCATAAGATCTCAATTGCCCCTCAAAGCTTTCTCACATTTCTTACATCCAGAGGGCCTCCCTCCAGTATGAATTCTCTGATGTTGAATGAGGACTGACTTCACTCTGAAATCCTTCCCACATTCAAAGGGCTTCTCTCTGGTGTGAACTCTCTGGTGTTGCCCAGGTTTGAGCTCTTTTGAGACTTTCCCACTCTTCTCACACTCGAAGCTTTTGTCTCTGGTGTGAATTCTCTTGTCCTTTGTAAGGGTGAAGCTGCCCTTGATGCTTGAGCACACTGTTACACTGAGAAGGCCTCTCCCAGCGAATATCTGATGATGTTCCAGCAGGTACGACCTTTGGCTGAAGGTTTTTCCACACTCATTGCAGTTATAGGGTTTCTCTTCAGTATAAGTTCTCTGAGGTGGGAGGAAGGCTTTTTCACAGCCCTCACTTCTGGTGTGAATTCTCTGAATTAGTTAAGTGCTGAGCTCTCCACAATGCACAACACTGACAGTCTCCCCAAGAGTGAATCCTCGGGGCGTTCATGGGGTGTGAGCTGTGTTTGAAGGTCTAGCCACATGCATCACAGCTGTGTGTTCTCTCCTGGAGGCTCCTGCTCAGAGAAGGCCTCTCAAACTGAACCAGGGCAGCGCTGCCTTGCCTTGCCTTCCCTCCCTGGGGGAGCCAACTCCTTCCTTCTCCTCTGCCCGGCCCTGGGCCCAGCCCTCGTCCGGCAGGCTTCTGGGGCCCCCAACAACCCACTGCAGAGACGGAAGAAGGCTCCCTGAATCCTCAATGGGGGTTGGGAATAATGGGGGGGGTGAAACTGGAGTCCTGCGCATGCGCCCAGCGCTCCCTCCTGCCCACAGCCGGACCCTCGCTTCCCTGCCTCCCATTGGTCCGAGGGCGGACAGAACCGGAAGCAAGGTCGCACCCACTTCCGGCCTCCACCAGGCTGTCTGGAAGACCGGGCCCTCGAGCTCTGTCCCCAGGATGCCTCTCTTGGAGAACTCTCCTCCCACGGCCCTCGGGGTGCGGCCTCTCCTGACCCTCCGAAAGGACGCGCTCTCGCCTTTGTCCCGTTGTCCCGCCCACACGCCTGGCCCGGGCCAGGGGGCTCGGGCCTAGTCGTTTCTATGACAACCGGGGAGGCGGCGCGTGCACGGGCGGAGCACGGTCCCATAGCAACCGCCTGCTCCGGCTATTGTTCCTGGAGCGCGCGAAGCCTCCTGGGACAAGTGGTGGGGAGGCTGACCTAAAGACTCCTCTGCGCGTGCGCATGACCTCCTCGACGCACTGTGGTTTGTGTAGTCCTGGGCCCGACCTTCAAAGCTTCAGGCGGCGCTTGGAGATAGCCCTCTTTCTTACATAGCCCCAGAATTCCCAGAGAAGGGAAGAATCTTGAGCACGTAGTGGCACAACCAGGAATCCGTCAGTTAGTCAATCAACAGGCTTTTATTACAAAAGCTAATATGATCATCCCGGGAGTTTGCAGAGCCTCTTAGTTCGTACAGAAAGGGAAATCGAGGCATGGGGGAGGGGGATCACAGTTCTTCCCGACGGTGATAAAGCAGGTACCTGCCCTCAGGGAGCTGACAGTCTTGTGCCATCCTCTAGGATGGACCCATGGGGTGTGATGGTGGCGGGGTCCTTCAGAGGTGGGGCTGGAGTAGTCCAGGGGAGGGAGCAGAGCAGGCATGGAGCACTGCGAGGGCAAAGGCTTGGAGTCGGGAGATAGGAGACAGGTCTCCTTGGCTCAGGGAAACCCACAGCCCTGGAGAGCACAAAGCATTGGGCCACCCCTCAGGAAGGAACTGGGGTGGGATCTGGCCTTTCGGTAGCCCCTGGTACCACGCTGCTGGACCCAGGAGTGGGCATGGAGGTACATGTGTGAGGAGGGGGCTTGGGAGGGGCCAGGGAGCTGTGGCTCCACTGGATTGCAGTGGGCAGGCAGACCCTCCAGCACTCAGCACCAAGGGCTTAGGAGATGGGTACAAACATGGTGGATGGGTTGCCAGAGCTGAGTATGGCCTCTGTGACTCAGGGAGAAGTGCTTGGAGATCCCCAGGCAATGAAGGAAGCTCCAGGGGGAAAAGGAAGCTTCAACCCCTCCCTCCCCCCCACTGTGGCCCAGCCCTACTTTCAGATGGAGAGGCTCCCAGAAAGGAAATGACTAGTCCAGTTGGACCCCTCTCCCCTGACCCACGTGGGTGGGCTGACATCCCACTCACTACCTGCAGGACCTGAGAAAGGGGGCTGCCCTTTGCTGGGCCTCACTTTCCTTCTCTATAAAATGAGGAGTTGTACTAGATTCTAGCTCTACATCTGTGCTCCCAGGATCCATCTGGGGGCCCATGACCAGGCCTGGGGCCAAGCTGAGCCCTCCCAGGACAGCCAGGCTTGGCCAGTGCTAAAGTGATCCTCCTCACACTCAATGCAACCTTTGCTCATGCCCCTGCGTCTACCTCGGCGGTTTCCCCATCTATAAGAGGCCCAAGACCCCAGATCTGCTTGGGCTGCCTCGGTTTCCTCTAGGTTTGAATTTTCTGCCAAACCAGATGCCCACAGACAGAAGTCCAACACTCCTCTCTCAGCCCCCCAGAGGGTCACCGCCCATGGCCTCTTCTCCTGGGAACTTGGCCTGGCTCGAGCTCGGGGTTCCAGACCCCTCTTGGCCATCATGAGGCAGGGTCCCGGGATCCGGGGGCCCAGAGAACTCTGTGGCCAGCACATTTCCCAAGGGTTCGGTCTGCCGCAGGAGTGGGGGCAAGGCCGAGGGTCCTGCATCGGCAGTCACAGGGGGGAGAAACCAAGAGGAGTTGGTGGGAGAGGCCAGGGGCGGGCGTGGGAGGACCATAGCGTGAGTGGTGGAGTGGGGAATGAGAAAGAAGATGTAGACCCCAGAGACGACTAGCCCCGCGGTGACCAGCACCGCCAGGGTGACCGCGGCGTGGAAGGCCCACGTCGAGCGGTCCCAGCCGAGAGTCCTGGGCTGGGGCCGGCCCAGCCGCAAAGGAGGGGGGAGCGGGGGGCCCTCACAAGCCTTGGACGACCCCGAGGACGAGGAAGGAGGGCGCAGGTAAAGAAGACCCCGCCGCCTGTCGAATCGGACCGAGTGCTGGCAGAGGCCGGGGCCCTGGGCCTCCCGGGGCAGGAGACCGGGCTCCGTGGGCAGTGCGGGGGGACCGCGGCGGGGGGGCAGGCGGGTGGGCGCCCGGCACATGGGGCAGGCCACAGCCTCCCCGCTGCCTACAGTGGCCAGCGAGAGCCGCGCCAGGCACTCCAGGCAGAAGACGTGGCCACAGGCCAGGCGCTTGGGAAGCTTGAAAACACCGTCAAAGGGGGAGACGCAGATGAGGCAGTCCATGGGGGATGGAGGAGGCAGGATAGGGGACTCCACCTCGGCAGGGCCGGGCCTGGGCCCCCCATCTTCATCCTCCTCCTCTTCCTCTCCCACCGGGGAGCGTGCAGTGGAACCGGCCCCTGGAGAGGTGGGGAGGGACCAGGAACGGGATGGGCCTCGAGGCCATCGGAGGCAAGTAAGTGGGCAAGGCATCAGAGACCTAGATGAGAAAGCAGAGATACGAGATCAGAGACAGGGAGAGACTAGACCTAATCAGGAAGGGAACAATGCTGGGGAGACAGAACTAGAAAGGCGGCAGAGCTGGAGAGACAGGGAGACACCTTATCAGTAAAGGGTCAGATGTGTGGAGACAGAGACAGAGGATCAGAGACAGGGAGAGACGTAATCAGGAGGGAGGCAGAGCTGGGAAGAGACAGGGAGAGGGCACGGTGGGGCAAATCAAGTCAATCAGCACAGCAGCCCAGTGACAGAAAACAGAGCAGAGGCAGGAAGACCTGGATTCCCGTCCAGCCTCAGACCCTTCCTAGCTGTGACCTGCCTCAGTTTCCCAATTTGCAGTACCTAGCTCCCTCGGTTGTTGGCTCAAAGGAGACCATTGTACACTGCTTGGCACCAGCCTGACTCACAGGCACTCTATAAATGCTCAGTCCCTTCACCCACTCCGTAAATGCCTCTGGCAGCCCCGTGCCAAGCACAAGGAATACAAGTAAACCACCACACACACAAGCCCTACACAGGATCACTGAAGCCAGGAAAGGCTTCCTGTAGGAGGTGGGATTTCAGCAGGGATGCAAAGGCAGCCTGGGAGGCCAGTAGCTGGAGCTGAGGGAGAGCCTTCCAAGCCTGGGGCTAGAGGGTGCCCCGGGAGGGGCAGCCAGGGGCTAGAGTCTCTGAGGGAAGCCTCTAAATGGCCCCAGGTTGGGTGGGAGTCCCTGGAGTTGAGCCGGATGGTAGCAAGGAGCCCTGGGGCAGGTAGACCCCCTACAGAGACTGTGGCAACGGTCCTGCTTAAAGAGACCAGAGCCAGAAAGGAGGATGGAGACATAGGGTGAGACAGGGAGACTGACCAAGAAAAGGGGCAGAGCCAGAGGGGCCACCCCAAGGCGAAAGCCCTCAAATGGGAGATGGGCAAGGCTCCCCAGCATCCGATTTTTGCGGGGTGAGGGATTAGAGACAGAGGGCAGCAGCCCAGTCTGAAGACAAGAGGGAGGCTGAGGTGCTGGATGAGGTCGTAGAAGGGCCCCCTTACCTGTCCTGGGGGGAAGCCACAAGCAGTCTGGCCCCTCTGGAGCTGGCTGCCAGACTCCTTCCTGGGCCAGGCTGGCCCAGGCCTGTGCAACCTTGGTTTTCCGGTCTCTCTAGGATTGTCTTCCTCAAGGGGGCGTGGGTGGGGTGGGGTCCACTGCTAACCCCAGCTTGGCTTCCCAGGCCAGACCGGTTCAGCTACATCCCAAGACAGAATGGAAGGGCGGGGGTGGGTAGAACCTCCCCTGGGCCCAGCCTCCCCCCGCTTGCACCTGTGGGGGCCGCCCCACCCCCTTGGCCGGCCGGATGGCGGGGGTGGCCAGGAATGCATGCCCATCTCGGCAATACCACCTTCCCCCCACAGGCATGAGGGGCCTGCATAAGGGGGTGTGCCCTGAGGCTAGCATGCAGTCAGCTGTTGGCTGGCCAGCTATGCAGACCTGCTGAAACCCTGCCCAGCTGCTGCCCGCCCCTCAACTCTGTGACCCCTGGGTTTGGCAGCCCCACTCCTAAGGTGGTGGGGAGGAGTCCCATGGGCTGGAACCACCCATTTCCCAGATGGGGAACTGACACCTACTGCATGCAGTAAAGGGCTTTGCCCAGCATAGGGCCCAGACCACCCACGGATTCAGGGGCCAGCCAGTCCACTAATGAGGGCCAAGGCCACCCACTTACTGGCCCTCCTCAGAGTCCACTGATCCCCTGGGCCGAGAGGGGTGGGGGGCAGCCAGCCTGGGGCCTGGCTGCCTGGCTAAATGGCCAGTGAGGATCCTGGGTATGGCGAGGATGCAGACAGCTGATCACCTGCTTCTCCTGACCTCCACCCAGAGCTCTGGGGGCCAGGTCTATGTGTGCATGTATGTTCTATGTATGTTCCATGTGTGTGGGTGGCCCAAGACCCCCCCCCCCACCCCAACCCAAGACCAGCAAACAGCAGAGACAGGCACAGGGACCCTGCTCCCACTACAGGGGGCGGGGGCATTTATTATTGACAGAGGCTGCCAGGATCAGCGGTTAGATTTGGCCACACGCTCCAGCTCGTCCTTCTTCTTGATGGCATAAGAGTTTGAAGAGCCCTGGGGAGGGAGGACAGCCGGAAATGGGTGAGGAGGGGCCGCTCCCATCCTCTCCCTGCTCACCCGAGCCCACCCGGCAGGCCCCGGCCCACTCACCTTGGCAGCGTTGATAAGCTCATCGGCCAGACACTCGGCGATGGTCTTGATGTTGCGGAAGGCTGCCTCTCGGGCCCCCGTGCAGAGGAGCCAGATGGCCTGGGGAAGGGAGAACGTCCAGGTGAGGGCCTGTCCGACCCCAGCCTAGCCCAGGCTGGCTATGCTGGGGAATCTGGAGGAATGAGCTCTTGCCACCCTGGGACGCCCCCAAGGGTCCCCGCACCACCCACTCGCAGGCTAGCCGCCTGCTGCCCCTACCTGGTTGACCCGCCGGAGGGGGGACACGTCCACTGCCTGGCGCCTCACAGTCCCTGCCCGTCCGATTCTGGTGGAGTCCTCTCGGGGACCACTGTTGATGATAGCATTCACGAGGACCTGCAGCGGGTTCTAGAGACAGAGGCGGCAGCTGATGGGTCCATCCCAATGCGGGAAGCCTTGCCCAGGAGCTCACGCTAGAACTGGCCCTCCAATCCGAGGCCCTTTCCTGAAATCCAGGGCCCAGCTAGGCTTCCTGGCACTGGCAGGCAGCAAGGGCCCTGACCCCCAATGGCTCTCAGTAGGCATGGCCCTTTGTCACGGGTGGTAACGAGGAGACAGCCAGGACGTCAGATATCATAGAGAGGGCAGGTCAGGCCATAAAGGTAGGGGCTGCTCCCAGGGTGCCCACCACGGGGAAGCCCAGTGCCCTCCCACAAAACCAAAGGTCAGGGTGAGAGCACCTACGTCATGGAAGAATGGGCCGGTGTTTGGTGAAAGCAGCACTGGCCCAATGACCCAACAACTCAGTGGGCTGTTTCACCCTCAGCCCCATGGGCCTCAGCCTCACCCTCCTGGGGGGAATCCCACCAGCTGGGCAGCTTCTTCCTGATACTTGGCCTTCTCTCCCATCACGAGACCCTGCCTGCGGGATGGGAGACCCACCCCTCATGCCTCTCCAGCGAGCAGGGGGATGACTCCTAGGACACATCCTGCACCCCCAAGCTCTCAGGCATGCTCAGTAGGTGAGTGTCCTAGGCACACACACACCCCCATACCTCTCCTGTGAGCAGGTGAATGATCTCAAAGCACCCTGCAACATCTGTCCAGGGAACAGCCCAATGATGTCTGGGCTCCTCCCCCCCATCCCTCTCCTGTGAGGAGGTGAATGATCTCAAAGCACCCTGCAACATCTGTCCAGGAAACAGCCCAATGATGTCTGGGCTCCTCCCCTACCACCTTCCTCGTGAGCAGGCACATGATCTCAAAGCCCCTCCAGCATGTGTCTGGTGACTGGCGATGAGCCCCAAGGCCCCCTCACCTCCCCTGTGAGCAGGTGGATGATCTCGAAGGCGTGCTTGACAATGCGCACGGTCATGAGCTTCTTGCCGTTGTTACGGCCGTGCATCATCATGGAGTTGGTGAGGCGCTCCACGATGGGGCACTGGGCCTTACGGAAGCGCTTGGCAGCATAGCGCCCTGCGCTGTGGGGCAGGTACTTGGCATACTTCTCCTTCACGGCGATGTAATCCTGAGAGGAAGGGCAGAAATGGGGCACCCGGGGTCATGAGCAGCCCCCGGGGAGAGCAAAGACACCCCCACCGTGGCTGACTGGTCATTTCTGGGCCCCAGAGGGAGGGTCTCCAGGGAGCGCCCACTCCCCAGGGAAGCCAAGGCCAGGGCTCCCCATCATGCTCACCTGCAGGGAGATGTCATTGATCTGCACGTCGTCCGTACTCCACTTGCCAAACAGCTTGATGTCTGGGGTCTCGGCCACGGCCGGCGCCGCTGTCTCCCACTCAGTCATGCTGGGGAAAGAGATGAGGGTCAGGGCCGGCCTGGCGGGGGGTATGGAGATGCCCCCTCCATCCATGGGGCGATTATTGGGGGAGCAGTCCTTCCAGCGAGAAGATGCCCTCCAAAATCTGGGGAGGCCCTTCCAATGCTCTCCTCTCACCTCCCTCCACCCCGTTAGAGGAGAATTATGGGCAGTCCTTCCAGTGTGGAGATGCCCCCCTCCATCCAAGGAGGATTATTGGGGAGCAGTCCTTCCAGTGGGAAGATACCCTCCCCCCCATCTATAGGATGGGCAGTCTTTCCAATGTTGTAATGCTCCCCCTTCTGTTAGAGAAGAATTATGGGGAGACCTTCCAGCATGAAAATACTCCCTCTATCCACAAGGAGATTATTGGGGAGCAGTCCTTCCAGCAGGAACATGCCCTCCTCTTACCTCCCTCCCATTAAAGGAGAATTGTAAGGAGGCCCTTCCAGAGTGATAATGCTCCCCCCCACCTCTCCCCCACCTCTGTTGGAGAAGAATAATTATGGGGAGTCCTTCCAGTGTGGAAATACCTCCCTCCATCCACAGGGGATTGGGGGTGCATTCCTTCTAGTGTGAAGATGCCCTCCCCCCAATCTGGGGAGGCCCTTCCAGTGTGGCAATGCTCTCCTCTCACCCCTCCCACCCGTTAGAGAATTATGGGAAGTCTTTCCAGTGAGAAGATGCCCTCTCCCTCCACAGAGAGATGGGGAGCCATCCTCCCACTGTGGCAATGCCCTCCCCCCAGCAGCCCCCGGGGCAGGATCCCGGGAAGGCCCTTCCGGTGCGCTGAAGCCCTCCTCCCAGCACAGCCGCTGACAGACGGAAAACCGAAGCCAGACCTGGTCCAATGCGGCCTCCCACCCCTCCTACAGGCTGCTTCTCTCTCGACTCAGTTTCCCCTGTGCACAAGTTGTGTTGGGGGAGGGGTAAGAGGATCGGCAGATGCCGGGCAAAGGCGCGGAGGCCCGCACTCACTCGCTGGGTCCTCGGTCGGCTCTCGGGACAGGAGGAGCCTCTAAATGCCAGGCGCAGAGGCTCAGAGTCACGGCCGCGTTCACCCCACGCGCCTCACTCACACGCCGGAACAGGAAAGAGGCCGCGCCCGCGGGGTCTCGGACTTTATATGGGCCACGACTGCTTCCGGGTCGTCAGCTAACGAGAGATGACTGTGCGCAGCTGCGCTGAGCGGTCCGGAAAGTCCGGGCGCCTACTTCTAATAACACGTGGGACACAGGCTTGGAGACTGCGCGTGCGTCCGCGACTGAAGCCACACCTCCCAATCTGCTTCCGGCAGCTGAGGCGCAGGCGCAGAAACGCCAGTGAGTCCCAGTTCGCCATGTTGTCAGAAGGCATATGCCCTCCTTCCTTCAGCCGTCCTCGGCCTCCCTCCGGCCAGGGACGCTCTCCCTCCTGCAGCCGTCCTGCTCCCCACCCCCACCCCCCAGCATCCTGGCGGCTTCCACCGTCCAGAGCTGCTAGCGTTTCAGCCGCGCTTTGGTTTTTTTCTCTAGGATCTGCATCCGTCCTGTATACACTCTCCTGTTAGGCCATAAGCATTTATTAAGTGCTGGGGGAGGGGGGGAATCCAGGGTTAAGTACTGGGGATGCAAAGAGGGCCATAAGCCCGCCCTGCCCTTGAGGAGCTCGCGGTGTAACTGGGGAGACAGCACCTAACAAGCTGGGAAAGGCAGGCTGTTGGGCACTGGCAAAGGAGGACGCCCTGCAGCTGGGGAAGGGTTGGATTTACCAGTCCAAGCCATCTTAAAGAATGCTGAGTGTCTGGAAGTTATGAGTGGGGAAAAGGGGTGAGAAGAATGCCTTGGCTGCCCCAGGGGCTCCCCCATCAGAGGGAGGGAGGAGCTCCTGGCTGGGGATACCTTGGGGGGCGGGGGGAGAGCTTCCTAGCGGATCTCTTCTTGCAGGATAATTAGATACATAGGACAGAAACAAGGACAGTTGGGAAGGACTTCCTGCAGAATTGTTATTCCGTCCTGTCTGACTCTTTGTGACCCCGGTTGGGGTTTTCGCGACAACCCACTTTATTGATAAGGAACAGAGGCCACAGGGTCTTCCAGGTTCTGGGGTTGGATTTGAACTCGGAATGATGAGTCTTCCCGATTCCAAGCCCAATCTCTGTGCACTCTGGCACCACCTAGCTGCCTTCATGCAGAAGGCGGGACTTGAGCTGCGACTTGAAGGAAGCCAGGGGGGTCAGTAGTCAGAGCTGAGAAGGGAGAGTGTTCCAGGCGTGGGGTACAGGCTTTAAAAACGCCTCGAGATTGGAAATGGATGGTCTTGGTGGTGGGACAGCCAGGAGGCCAGCATATGCAGAACATGTGGGAGGTGTAAGAAGACTGGGAAGGTGTTAGGGGTGGGGAGTGGATGCTGTTATGGAAGGTTTTGCACAACAAACAGGGATTTTCTGTTTGATCCTGAACTAGAGTGAGGAAGTGGGGACTTCAAATGCAGCCTTGGACATATACTAGCTCTGGAATCCTGGGCAAGTCACTTAATCTGTATGTGTCTCAGTTTTCTCAACTGTAAAATAGATAATCACAGCCTCACCTCCCAGAGTTGTTGTGAGGATCAAGTAAAGTGCTTAGCATGGGGCTTCCTTCCCTCCTTCCTTCCTCCTTTCCTCTCTCCCTTCCTTTCTTCCTCCTTCCCCCCCCAGATTATTGTGAGGGTCATATGAGATAATATTTATAAAGCTCTTAGCAGACTTTCAGGCACTATATAAATGCAGGGGACCACTGGAGTTTATTGGATAGGGGGTGCCATGGCCAGCCCTGTGCTTTAGGAAAATCACTTTGGTGACTGAAGAGCAGATGGACTGGAGTGGGGAGGATTGGAGGCAGGCAGCCCTTCCCCCACCCCTCCTCCTAGCAGCTATGGCAGTAGTCCAGTTGTGAGGTGATGAGGATCTGCCCTAGGGTGGGGGCAGGGTCAGAGGAGAAAAAGGGGCCTATTGGGGCGATGTTATTGGAGAAACAATTTATTCTGATCCCCCCAAATGTTCCCCCTTCTACCATCCCTATTACTGTAAAGAGCTACAAGCTCCCCCTCTCACCCCCCCCATCCAATAAGGGGCCAAGGCCTGGTGATTTCACCTCTGCGGCATCTCCAATAGGCCTCCTGTTGTCCCCACCCTCATCGACTCAGGCCTAGACTGGGGGAGGCGGTCCAAGGCTCTCCCCAGTCCAGTCCATCCTCTGTCCAGCCACCAAAGTGATTTTCCTAAAGCACCGGCCTAAAACCTCTGCTCTCCATGAACTCCAGTGACTCACTATCACCTCCAGATCAAATACAAAATGCTGTTTGGCCTTTAGAGCCCCTCAACCTTTGCAGTCTTTTTACACCTTACCCAACATGCCCTTTTCCATCCAGTGACAGTAGCCTCCAGCAGTTCCATAAACAAGACTTCTGGGCCCTGGGCATTGTCCCTGGCTCTCCCTCAGGCCCTGAGTGAATGCTCACCTTCCTCTGCTCCAATTGCTGCCCTTCCTGACTTGCTTCAAGGCCCCATAGAATCCCACCTCGTACACTGAGCTTTCCCAAATCCTCCCTCATTTGAGTGCCTTCCTTCTGGCCATTATCTCCTAGTCATCCTGTGTAGAGCTTGTTTGTACGTGTTTGTTGACATGTCTCCCCCTGAGACTGAAAGCTCCTTGAAGAAAGGGCCTGTCTTTTACCTTTCTCTGTATCCCCAGCACCTAGCAAGGTGCCTGGCACATAGTAGGTGCTTACTAAATGTTTATTGATTGATTGAGGTTATGATGGTAAAATTGATGGCTCTTGGCCATAGACTGGGTGTGGTGGGTATCTCTGCCTTAAATCCCTTCCCACTTCAATGCCTCCTCCACTTAGCCACCAAAGTGATCTTCCTAAACTGCTGGTGTGACTGTGTCACTGCTGTACTCAGTATACTCCAGTGGTTAATAAATGCGTGTTGATTGACTGATTGCCAGGATCTCTGGTTTGTGGAAGCCTCTTGATACCACATGCAAGGACGTGCACGTTATTCGGGTCTCTTTAAGGTGGTGAATGGCTCGCCAGGGTTTATTAGTACCCCAACCAGGCCTTTGCCCCTTCTCCACTAGCACCTGCCCCACACCCTTCATGATCTTTTAGCAGGTGAATTAGTACCAAAAGGCAGCCCCTAGGAGGTCACTCCCTACTGCTGGCCAGGCTGCTTCTCGGTATGCCTTGTGTAGTGATGACATGTGGCCTCCACTGCTGGAAAGCCATCTCTCTCTTGGCAGAACTGTGGCCACACACAGTCATCATCATGGACTCCTTTTTGTGCCCTTAAGCTCCTGGGCCAAGAGATGGCAGATTTTTGCATCCCAAGTGCAGAGAATTCAGATGAGACTTCAAAGCCTCTGCTTGCCATCCCAGCTAGTCAGTCCCTCAGATTGCCTGCCAAGCCCTCAGCTCCCTTTTCTGATGGGTTTTGGGGGAACTTTTCTGTAAGAAACAGGAAACCTGGTGAATCCCTTGGTTGCTGATAGCTACCCTCGGTGGTACGGGTAATCCCTCTTCCTGCCCTAGTTGACACAGGGTTTGCAGGCCTCTGCTCTGTCCCTACCCCCCGACCCAGCTCACAGAGACCTGTCTCCCCAGCCACTGGGGAGCCACACCTTTCCTCTACTCCCCCAAAGGCACTCCAAAGGCCCTGTGGCTCAGCTCCACACCTCTGCAAAGTACACAAAGTACTAGCAATTACTAGTGCTTGAAGGTTTACAAAGCACATATGTGTGTATACATAGACATGTGTTTATGTATGTTATGCTCCCATTTTATTTATTCTTATTAAAATCATGAGAGGTTAATTCTATCATTCTCCCCATTTAACAGATAAGGAGACTGAGGTAGACAGTGGTTAAGTGTCTTTCCCAGGGTTACACAGCTGATAAATATCTGAGGCAGAATCTGAACCCAGGTCTACTGGACTCTAGGCCCAAGAAATTTTCTATCCACTGTGCCACCTAGCTGTGAATAAGCTCTGTGCATATCTCTTCCTTCTTTCCTGGCTGTGGCTATTGGTTCATGAAGAAATCATTGAGGTACTGAGCAACTTCCACAAAATTTAGGAAGTCACATCAATGAAAGAATCTGACTGATTCTCCTTTGTAACTAGTTCTCTCAGACTCCAAAAGTAACCCTGATCCTAGGAGGTTCCAGACTAATGACAAACCACAGGAGGGTCTTTGGGAATGCTCCCTATGATGTCACATGCGCAACACACAAGTGGTAGGCCAACTTCTACAGGAAGTCCTCTGAGAAAGGGGAGCCCACTGATCTGGCAATGAGCCTTTCTGCAGTTCACATCTACCCTGCCCCCTTGCTCCTGGCTCCGCCCTCTACAGCCAAGCAGAACAACCCTGCTGCAAGATGGCCAGACTGGCTTTTTCATTCCCCTACATGCTATGCTCAGGGCCTTGTTGCAGGCTGGCCCCCAAACCTCCCCACCTTTGTACCTGAGAACCCCTATTTTCCTTCTAATTTCACTTGAAACATCAATGGGAAGCAGGGAGAGAAGCTGCCCAGGACAGGAGTCCTCCCTGCCCACTGAGAGCATGAGGCCTAGAACTGGGCACACAGGCCTTGGCCTGGGAGTGGAGAATGAGGTTAGGGGAAAGCAGCTTGGCCCAGAGGACCTTGGAGGTGCTGTCCAGCTCTGTCTGAGATTCTGGGACCGTCTGTGGTTGTGGGTCACACAGGCATCTATCCCAGAGGTGCATCACAAGCTCATGCCTCCTGTGCACAGCCCACATTCCCTGGGCTCTCTGGTCACTGAAGGATGCGGCTGATGGACTGGCCACTTCAGGCCCTGAACATGCACAGCCCTGGCCATTCTTCTTCTGCCTCAGACTCAGGCCAGAGCACAGGTGTGTAGGTGAGTGCATGTATGCCTTTATACGGCCCCATGGTCCCCTCCCACTACTGGCCAGGAAAAAAGAATATTGAGTAAAGTTTGCTTGGTTTTCCAAAAAATAAAACCTTTTCTTGTACTTAGCAACCCCGAGAGTGGGGAGGGGGATCCTCTCAGTGATGAGGTGAAGTGGGCCAGACAGAGAGACTGCTGCCCTCAGGAGGCCAGCACCTCCTACTTCTTCATCCCAGGCCTTCTGGGGCAGGCAGGATTAGGAGTCATTCTGGCTGGGTCAGGAGAGTTTAGATTGAGTCCCAGCACTGGTCATGGGAGGAGGAACAGGTTATCTCTGCAAGGAAGCCGGGATCACGTCCCAGTGCAGGGGTAAAATGAGGGAAAGATGAGGGAAAGTGGCCAGGCTTCAGATAGGGAGGGCCAAGCTGATGAGGGGATAGGCTGGGGGTCAGAACCTCTGGGTTCCACTTTTTCCATCTTTGGAGCCCAGGTTCCCCACCTAAGGATGGGGATAATTATCGCTACCCCATCCCAGGACTGTTCAGGAGACTGGGAGAGAGAACCAGGGTTACAGAAGGGACAGATGAACTTCCACCTACCTCAGGATGACCTGGAAACCCTCTGACTTTAGGGCCTGCAGCCCACCTCCCTCTGTAGGTCTCTGAGAGGAGGCTGGGAAACAGACTAACAATGGCCCACCTGGGGGGGGGGGGTTAAACCCTTGGAGCCCACTCCTGCTAGTGAGGAAGGGACATTGAGGGAGGAAGGACCATATGGGGCCCCACGCCCTGGGGATGTAGGTGGGCAACAGGCTGAACTTCTGGTCACTGTGGTGAAAGTCAGGGGACTGTTACCTGCCCCTCCTCCTATGTCCCCCCCCCAACCAGGCTGTGCCTGGGACTGAAGTGCCTGAGCCAGCTGGAAGAAGCCTTGAAGTCACCCTTGATGCCCAAGGCCCAGAAGAGCTGTGCCCCACACGCGCAGAGTGGACTGGAGACAAGGGCACCAGCAGCCAGCTGGCCAGATGAAAAAATGCTCAGAACTACTACAAATCGCCAAAGAGGACAAAGCCTTATGGGGCAAATTCAAGACCGCAAAGGCACAGGCTGGGTTTTCTTCCTTGCTGCCTACTGAAAGTCAGGAATGGAGAAGGAAAGAACCCATGTGGTCTTAGAAGGTGTTGTCTGCGAATGGCACCTGGGCTTCTGGACCACCTTCTCCATCTCAGGCCAGGGATGGAGCACTCCTCACCAGGGTGGGGAAGGATGGCTTTACCTTGCCTCTGATGCACCAAGGAGGGGCCAGATGGGCCAATGATGAGTGGGGAGGGGACCCTGGGTCCTGAAGTCTGCAAATGGCACCTGGGCTTCTGGACCACCTTCTCCATCTCAGGCCAGGGATGGAGCACTCCTCACCAGGGTGGGGAGGGATGAGTTTACCATGCCTCTGGCTGGGAGTGGTGGTGAACTGATGCACCAAGGAGGGACCTTGGGTCCCAAAGTCTAAGAATGGTACCTGGGCTTCTGAACCCTCCTCCAGGCCTAGCCAGAAAGGGGATTGGGGGCTGATGTACCAAGGAGCGAGGCACAGGGGGCAATCATGGGGAAACATGATGGAGGTGGGGACCCCTGGGTCCTGAAGTCTGAGACACATGAATGCAGGGCAACCTTCCTGATGGGCTTCCCAGGTCAGCAAAGAGCCAGTCTCAAGACCCAAGAGCTCAGAGAATCCCAAGAAAGATTAGGGAAGTCACCATGTGCTGGCCTCTCATGTTCCAGATGGGGAAACTGAGGGTCACCATGACTGCATCAGCACCGTGACACCCTCTGGGTGCAGGGGTTGCTGCAGCCACAGCTGTACTGCATGTGCAGCTCCATAAAGGTCTCATTCGTTCCTGACTGTATTCATTCGTTTTTGCATCTTTTCCTTTCTCCATTTTAGCTGAAGCAGCACAGAGTGCCTGGCTGGAGTCAGGAAGACCCGAGTTCAAACCTGGCCGGCTGTGGGACCCTGGGAAAGTCATGTACCTGCTGCCTGTCTCAGTTTCCTCAGCTGTAAAAGGGGGATCATAACAGCCCCTACATTTCAGAGTCATGGTGAAGATGCAAAGTGTTTGGCACACAGCAGGAGCTTACTAAATGTTCCCCTTTCTCATTCATTCATTCATCACTAGGGGGATAGAGTCTGAATGCTTGGCAGTTTAGCTGAGAAAGGACCTCAGTGTCTGGTATCTTATTCTGCCAGGCGATCTTCAGAATCTTCCTAAGACAGTTCAAACAGAAGCGATTCAGTTTCCTGGCATGGCGCTGGTAGACTGTCCAGCTTTCACAGGCATACAACAGAGGTCAGCACAAGAGCTCTGTAGACCTTCAGTCTGGTAATCAGTCTAATACCTCTCCTCTCCTACACTGTCCTTTGGAGCCTCACAAATACTGAACTAGCTCTGGCAATGCTTGCGGCAACCTCCTTATCAATGTGCACATCCCTGGAGAGTACCATGCCAAGGTAAGTGAACTGATCCCCAGCACCCGAACTCCTGCGTTCTCAGCTCAAGGTCTGATCAACCACAGGCGACACATTGCAACTTGAACTCAACACAGTGACGTCATGGGGGGCTGTGTATCCAAGTCTGCCGGGGGGGGGGGAAGAGAGAGAGGGAGAGGGAGGGAGAGAGAGAGAAAACGGAGGTGGGTGGGCAGGGCCCTGGTGCAAAGGTGGTGAGCTCGGGGGGCGGGGCCTGTGGCGGGGGAACGGGGCCAGATGTCCTCACCTGCCCGACTCTAATCTTTCTTACTCTAGTCTTTCACGACACCCCGGCCCCTATCCCCCTCTTCCTCCTCCTCCTCTTTTCTCCTCTTTCTTCTCTTACTCCTCTTCCCCATCCCTGTCCCCCCTCTCCTTCCCTCTCCCTCCTCCTCTTCCTTCTCCTTCCCATGCCCTCCCCCTCCTCCTTCCTTCCTCCTCCCATTCCCCCTACTCCCTTCCCCTCATTCATTCTTCCTCCTCCTCTTGCTTCCTTCTCCTTCCCATGCCCTTCCCCTCCCTCCTTCCTTCCTGCCCCTCCCCCATCCCCCTTCACCTTCCACCTTCCCCCCAAGGAATATCCCTCCCTGCTTGGGGGCCCTTTGGTGTACTCCCCTGCCTCAGAAGCTGCTATGGCTCCCTGTTGCCCCAGCCAAACTGTAGAGACTGGCACTGCAGGAAGAGGCAGGCAGTTGACCTCTGCCTTGATCTGTCAGGACCAGGAAAGACTGAGCCAGGTCCAGGTCACAAAGGCCCCTTGCAGGACTCCCTGGGAGAAGGAAGGAGAGTGGGGGTCCTGGGTTTGGAGGCTTGACCTTTGGTACCCCCCTTTTCTAGTGCTGGACATGTCAGCCTGGTGTGGCAGTGGACTGCCAAGTTAGGGTGAGGTCTGGCCTCAGGTCCTGGGCAGGTCTGGGAAGCTCTTTATGCCTCAGTGTACTCCCCTGTAAAATGGGGGGAGTCTCCCTACCAGGGTTGTCGGGATTCTCTTTGTAAAGTGCTTTGCCAGCCATGGGATGCTCATCCCCATTAGCTGAGATATTGGGAGGCGTGTGAGCCCTGGGAATACAGGAACCATGTGCCAAGCTTCCCAGCAAACACGGCCAGCTGTGATGAAGTGGGCTCCTTTGCCTCCCTGGGCTATCGAACGTTTGCCACCCTCATTCCCAGGCAGCCACCAAGTCTTCCTCCCTTCCTTGGGAGGCTCTGTCTGGCTTGGAGCCCCCATCACCGTGGTACCCTAAGTAAGGCCTTGCTGCCTGACAGCGTGCTAGAGGGTGGTCGGGCACCAATTTCTGTGCCTGTCTTAAAGAGACAAAGGTACTGGGTCACAGAAGGTGAGAAGACTCAATTCCGCGACATGGCATCACCTCTGAGCTTACAGAAGGCGCTGTCCCCTGTGTCTATGGAGAAGGGGTCCCAAGGTGCCTTTCCCCCCTCCCCAGGACCTCTTCAGAGCCCTGCCCTCACCCCCAGGTCCTGGCCCGTATACACTGGGAGACAAAGATGGCGTCCACAGGAGCACCCTGGGATCCGTCTTCCATAGGAGCCAATGTTTTTGATGATTCCACCTCATTGGGCTCTACTCCCTGGACTGCCGGGCCCTGATCTGCTCTGCAGCTGCCCACAAGCTATTCCATCTGCCTGGTTTTGTGCTCCTCCCTTGTCCTAACCTGCACCCTCCCCCGTCAGTGACCCCCTCCCTCCTCTACTGACCTCCTACCACCCTTAGTGTCCTCTCCCTCAGTGACTCCTTCCCTCCCTCAATGACTCCTTTCCTCCCTCAGTGGTCCCTCCCTGCCTCAGTGACCCCCTCCCTGCCTCAATGACCCCCTCCCTGCCTCAGTGGCCCCACCCCTGCCTCAGTGGTCCCTCTCTCCCTCAATGACTCCATTCCTCCCTCAGTGGAACCCTTCCTGCCTCAGTGGTCCCTCCCTTCTTCAGTGACCCCTCCCTCCCTCAGTGGTCCCTCCCTGCCTCAGTGACCCCCTCCCTGCCTCAATGACCCCCTCCCTGCCTCAGTGGTCCCTCTCTCCCTCAATGATTCCATCACTGCCTCAGTGACCCCTCCCTGCCTCAGTGGTCCCTCTCTCCCTCAATGACTCCATTCTTCCCTCAGTGGACTCCTCCCTGCCTCAGTAACTCCATTCCTGTCTCTGTGGCCCCTTCCCTCCCTTAGGGGCCCCCTTCTTCCCTCAGTTTCCCTTTTCTTCATGGCCTCTTCTCTAGCCAGCCTATATCCTCCAGTTGAGGGCTGCCATTTTTGTTCTCCTCGGGTGCCTGTCCTGTGCCAAGCCCTGTGCTCACCAGTGCTGGATCTGCTCACACTCTCCCGGGGACAGCAATGCAATCAGCACCATCACTATCATAAGGAAATGCAGTTAGGTTAGGAAGGGGGGAAGGCTTTTGACTTCTGACCTGCCAATGCCAGAGGCAGATGAGGAGGCTTCACTTGAGGAGGCAGAGAGCTCCAGCAGCTGGAGGAATCAGCCAAGGCCTTGTGGAGGAGATGGTGCTCAGGAAGTCGGGAATTCCAAGGAGTGCAGGTGAAGAGAGGGGGTGCTTTCCAGGCAAAGGGTTGGAGGCAGGAGATGGGCCGGGTCACTCCCTGCAGAGGATCAGGGTTGGGAGTGAGGAGCACGAAGGATGAGGAGGTGGAGGTGGGGGCGTGTCCTTCAGCTGGGCAGCCGAGGTGGGGGCTTAGATGTTGTGAGCAGCAGAATTTGGGTTAGGACACCTTGGGTTTGCCACTCCGCTGTCCAGGGGGCAGGTTCTGCCTTCAGCAGAGAGAGCTCCTCAGAAGCGAGGCTTGAGCTCACTACACCTGAGCAGCACAGGGACCAGTGTCCAGGGCTAGCCAGCATGGGAGTAATTGGTGTCTCTCCAGGTCTGCTAGCACCCCCCCCCGCCTTTCCTTCAGGGCTCTGTTCCCTCCCCCATTCCCTTACCCTACTTACCCACGAACCCTCCTGGATCATAGGGGAGGCTTCCCATTCAGACCTTGACCAAGGCTCCCGAGAGGTTGAGGACTCTGAGTTTCCTGATGGTTTCCTCTTCTGCATAATGGGGATAATAATGTCCATAGCATGGAATGTGACCACAGGATTGTTCTGAGACTTAGGGTCTATAAAGACCTTCTAGAACCATTTTTTTTTTAGGCAGTTGGGGTTAAGTGACTTGCCCAGGGTCATACAGCTAGTAAGTGTCACATGTTTGGTCTGAGGCTCCAGGGGTGCCCAGGCCTGCCTTCCCCGGCTCCATGGGCTGGCGGCTGGCTGACCCTGTGTCCAGCCTCAGTCTTCCCTGTAGATGATTGAGTATTGGTGGAGTCGTGTCTCTGTACTCTTCCCCTGGTAGAATGGATGCTCCTTGAGGGCAGGGGGCCTTCCTTTGGGTCTCACTTCTCTGTATCATTCCCAAGCCTTGTACATAGTAGTCAGTCAGTTAGTCAACAAATATTTGTTAGGCACCTGCTGTATGCCTGCCCGGCAGAGGGGTTGCCTAATATGGTGGTTGAATTGTATTCTGCTTGGGGCTGCTCCTTCCAATTGTCAGGAAAGAGAGAGGGCAGGGGAAGCCCTCTGGACTCTGTCTCAGTGTCCACTGGGCCTTCCCTTGCTAACATCCCACAGTGTCAGAGCTGGGGGGGGGGGGGACAGGCTGGACAAGTGGAGCATTTCTTTGGAGGCCCCCAGAGCTGCCTACAAAGCACCCTTCACTGAGGGAGACCCCAGGCCTACCACAGGGGTCCATTCCTTCAGGGAGCACCAGTGCAGAATTTTGGGGTGAACCCTGCTGGGGAAGATGATGCCCTGAAAGGAACTGACAGAAATCCTGGGTGGTGGGATGTCACATGGTGCAGGGGAGCATTGGGATACAGGCCCCAAACAAGGCCAGCCCCTAGGCTCCACTGATGTGAGTCCTGACTTGGCCTCCAGTGAGCTTTCTGCAGACCACAGGCCAGTGGCCAGACTTGGCCCTACATCCTGAGGCCTCGGTGTAGATGCCTTCACATCTGGTCTGTCCTTCAGTCTGTAATTGGGGCTGGGGCCATGTGCAGCCTTGGTTGTCTGGAGCACTGAGAGGGAAGGGAATAGCCTGTCCAGAATCCCAAATCAAAGGCAGGACCCCCGAGTTCAAATCCAGCCTATGGAAGAGGGGAGGGTTTTGGGGAAAGACAATGAGCTCAGTTTAAGATGTCTAGGGGACAGGAAAAGACTTGCCTACAGGTCATTCAATGAGTTGAGAGCCAGGATTTGAATCCAGGTTCAGGCTTCTTCCTGGAAGTATCAAGCTGTCCCAGCTGCTGTTGGGAACCCTGTCCCCCACTCTTGGCAGAAGGTCTCCTCCTAGGCTCCTCTGAGACCTCCACGTCCCTCCCATCTCCTCTGTAATCTGGCTTCCACTTCTCCCACACATCTGCCATCTTCCTTTCTCTCAGTCTTTCTCTAAGTCTATAGACACCCTCGAGCCCCTGGCCCCTGGACCGAAGCATCTGGGTGGATGTTCATGTCCTGCAGGTGCCCTTTGCTTCCAGCCCTCCTCTATCATCCCTGCCTTCTCGCTGTACCACTCCCTGCACTCTCCTCCTGTCAGACTTCAGTCCTGGCCTCTCCCCAAGGTAGCCAATACCCTCCCTCCCTGTCACCAGAGCTTTGTTCAGCTCTCCTCTTCTTTGACCTCTTCCAGGCATTTGACACCAGCCATGATATACTTGCATGCCTTGCCAGAAGTTGGAGGGAGCTTAGAGACCTAGGCTAATCTATCCCTGGTCAGGAACCCTCTTTCTACCTGAGGGGAACACCACCACAGAGGGAGCTCACTACCTCCTGGGCATGTGTGTGTGTATCCAGACCTCTGGTCTCCTGTTGTTCGGTTGTTTCAGTTCTGTCCAACTCTTCGTGACCCCATTTGGGGTTTTCTTGTCAAAGATACTGGAGTGGTTTGCCATTTCTTTTTCCAGCTCATTTTACAGATAAGGAAGCTGAGAGAGACAGGATTAAGTGACTCTAAGAATAAATTCTTTTTGTTTTCTCAGTATCCAGACGTGACAAGAAATTCATCTCTTCACAGATCAAAATTAAGCCTCATAATCTTATGAACTCCTTAGGGAATGGCATTTGAACTGTTTCTGTCCGAGTTTCCGAAAGCCTCTCAAAGAAATGCAATAGTTTCAGTAGTTTCTGTAGAAAAGTCTATCGAAGGGAGTAGTGTGTGTGTGTGTGTGTGTGTGTGTGTGTGTGTGTGTGTGTGTGTGTGTGTGTGTGTGTGTATTTGTAACTGTAAGTGTATCTTCAGGCAAGCTCAGCCCTTACTCAGCATCAGAAAATTCTCACAGGGGAGAGATCCTTTGAATGTAATGACTGTAGGAGGGGCTTTATGAGAGGCTCATGCCTTATAAAACATCAGAGGATTTACACTGGGGAGAAACCAAGGACTGTTAGCAGTATTGGGAACAACTTCAGCCTTTGTAAGACATCAGAGAATTCTCCAGGGAAAGAAGCCCAGGGAGTGTAGAGAGGGGTGGGCATTCCACCCTCAAAAACATCCAGGAGCCAGGAATTTCTTAGCTAGAGAAGATGTGGGTTTTTTTTCCCTTGTTTTGCTTCGTTTTGTTTTGTTTTTTGCCATTGGAGGAGTTGGCCATCTAGGTATACTTACTTTCAGGAAAAATGAAGGGCATGAGGAATAAAGGTGTAGAATGTTAGAGACAGAGGAGGAAACTGAGAGTCCCAGCAGTATCCTAGCCAGGTCACACCAGGTGTAAGCACTTGAGGTGCAGACTGAACCATGACCCCTGCAGTATCCCATAGATGGGGGATACTGAGTCAGGAACATTGTATGACACCTCCTGAACCATAGCGTTACAGGGAAAAGAGGAGCTGGTGGCTGGTGAGCAGAGAGGCAGGGAGCCCTCTGGTCAGGAAACAGAAACCATTTCTTTTATGGTTGTGAGCCCAGGAATGTCTTCCTTGGTCGATCTCTCCCAGGAGCTGCTCCCACCCGCTCAGGACCCCACCTGTCTGTTGTCTGCCTCCCCCCAAAACTTGAGCCTTCCCCTGTAATAAAGAAAAGTAGACAAGTGAAAGTAAACCTGTCTTATAAGCATGCATCGGAACCCCCAACCTTTCCTACAGAAGGAGAGAAGCCTGTTCCCTTGCCTCCCTTTGTGCAGAGGTGATAGAGGCCACCTGTGAAGGGCTGCCTCTGCTCCCTGACTGGACACCTCCCCCATCTCTGCTTTATCCCAGTCTTAGATGAAGAGCTGGCCCTTACCTCATCCCATAACTTGTCCCCTCCAACATTCTCTCTCATCTACTGCACTACCCCTCATGCCTGCAAACATGCCCAGGTCTCCCCACCCCCCTAGAAAAGGTTCACCCTGACTCCACCATCCCCATAATCTCTCCTTCCCAAGCCTATCCCATCCAGCCCTTATCTCCCTTCTGAGCTCCTGCTCCCAGAGAGTCTCCACCTGGACATCCCTTAGGCATTGCAGGCTCACTGAGGTAGGAGACAAAAGTCTGGGCACCCACTCAATCCATGCTTTCTGAATAGAATTAAGTGGAGTTTAATGGACTCTTTCCTATTCTTCACTCAGGTAACAGCAACTTAATAGATAAACTGAGGAGGGGTTGGAGGGAGGTGACTTTCACCAGAAACTTAAGTGGGTAGAGAAGGGGAGAGACAGAGACATAGAGAGAGAAACAGAAACATAGAGAGACAGAAAGAGAGAAACAGAGAGACAGAGAGAAGGGAGGAGGGAGAGCGAGACAGAGACAGAGAGAGAAAAAGAGACAGAGGAGGGGGGAGGGAGAGATGAGTAGCTAGGTGGTAAGTTGATGGTAGGTTTATCAATATCTGATAGAGTTTGGTCATACATCCCTAGATCCATAGCACTGAGTGGAGATCAAAATGGACTACAGGGTCCATTCCAGCCCTCCCTACAATGGTCACTGCCAACAGCAAGCCAACCCTGAGTCTCAGCATCCTGCACTGAGGGCTGCCTCAGGCCCCACCAAGATCAGACAGTGCCGCCAGTCTCTGTCACCACGGGGATGAAAAAATACTGCCTCTGCATCTTACACCGCACGCCCCAAGAGGGGCCAGGGGGCTGGGAGAGGCACGGGTGTTCAAGGTTGCTCAGGAGCCTGCCTCGTAATGGAGCCTTGGGCCTTCCTTCCAAGCCAGCAAGTGAGGCTGCTTATCTTCTGCAGGCCTCCCCAGGAGCATGGCCTCTAAACCATTCTTCACCTTCCCCTGTAGGTATCATTGTGATGGACCCTCAGTCTTGTCCACTCAGCCTCCTCATCTCTCATTTCTGTTGCCCTTTCTCCACTGCCAGAGGACAAGCTTTGGGGCCAGGGGCCTCAGGGCCTCATCATTTCTCCCCTACACTAAAGCACAGCCTCCTCTTTGGTCCCTCTGCTTCCAGCCCCTACTACAGACACCAAAATAGTCTTTCTTTTATTTAATTTAATTTAATTTTTTTAGGCAATTGGGGTTAAGTGACTTGCCCAGGATCACACAACTAGTAAGTGTCAAGTGTTTCGTGTGAGGCTGCATTTGAATCCAGGTCCTCCTGACTTCAGGGCCAGTGCCATATTCACTGCACCACCTAGCTGCCCCTAAAATAGTCTTTCTAAGGCAGAAATCAGACCGTGTCCAGCTCTGCATGTCCAAAAGCCACCTTCAATGGTTCCCCTCTGCCTCTGGGATCAAAAGCCTCTGTATGTGATCTGGCTTCCAATCACCATCCCAAACTAATGTCATATCACCTTCATGCATTCAAAGCTCCAGCCAAACCCACCACTCCAGCTCCAGCCTCGGTGCCTTTGCCCAGTGTCCTCCTGCCTGCAGCACCTTCTCTCTGCATCTTTGCCTATTGGAATCCGGAGCTGACTTCAAGGCTTTATTGTCTGGTTGCCTCCTCTGGGAAGCTCTCTTGTTATCCCCCAGTTGCTTGTGGTCTCTCTCCTTTCTCCATTGTCCTTTCATCCTATTTTTCTTCCTCCAGCTATGCTTGTGATGATGTTTCAGGTAAGCTCCTTGAAGGCAGGGCCTTTATCTTTGCCTAGTACAGTTTAGCATCTAGAGACTGGAAAAGAGCTTGTTAAGGAGCAGGGATGAGGCAGGCACTGGCCATGGTGCTGAGATCAGCAATGCCGCCCAATGGAAGCTCACAGAGGGGAGGTTCTGTAGAGCATGGCCACCCAGCACTTGCCTGCCAGGAGACTGAAGCAGGAGAAGGTGTGGGCACGGAACACAGCTGTCAGAGCCTCCCCCATTTCACAGATGTTAATAATTGCAAGGTGGTTTCAATATTAGGAAAACAGTATTTTTTAAAATAACCCAAACCAGATGATTATATCAATAGATGCAGGGGGGAAAAAACCCTTTGACAAAGCACAGTACTCATTTCTGCCCCAAACCCACAAATCACAGGCATAGGGAATACATTTTTTGAAAAGTTTATATTTAAATCCAAAATTAGCATTATTTGTAATGGGGAAACATTAGCAGCTTTCCTGATAACCATAGGAATAAAACAAGGCTCTCTCCTTGCCCCACCATTACTTGAAATTATTCTACAAATGCTCATCACAGCAATAATATAAATGAATCAAAGGCATGAACAAAGGAAGAAAAGGACACATCGTCCCTATTTGCTGATGGCAAGATAATTTATTTAGGGAACAGCTGAACAAGCTGTGGTACATGAATGTAATAGAATACTATTGTGCTGTAAGAAATGATAAGCAGGTGGACTTCAGAAAAACCTGGAAGACTGGTATGGACTGATGCTGAGTGAAGTGAGCAGAACCAGGAGAACACTGTACACAGTAACAGCCACGTTGTGTGATGACTAACGTTGATAGACTTAGCCCTTCTCAGCAATGTTAAGACATCTCCGAAGGTCTCATGATGCAAAGTGCTACCCATATCCAAAGAAAGAACTATGGAGTTTGAATGCAGATCAAAGCATACTATTTGCTATTGTTTTTCTTGTTTTATTTTGTTTCCTCTTTCTTGTGGTTCCTCCTAGTGGTTCTAATTCTTACCTACAACATGACTAATGTGAAAATATGTTTAAGAGGAATGTATATGTAGAGCCTATATCAGATTGCTCACCCTCTTGGCGAGGGAGGCGGAGAGGTAGGGGGAGAAAATTTAAAACTCAAAAGCGTATGGAAGTAAGTGTTGAAAGCTAGAAATAAATTAATAATAAAGAAAAGTAGTGGGCTACAAAATAATCCTACAGAAATCCACAGCATTTCTACCGAGCCACAACAACATCCAGAAGGAAGCAAGGCAAAAGGAAGTTCTGTTCAAAGTAGCCACACAGCGCCTGCAGTCTCTGGAGTCCGTTGATCAAGATACACTTGACTCGTCTAGAAAACCGCTTACAAAGGAGGGGTCCAACTGTTCGGCTGGGATCCTTAGGGTAGAACTAAAAGTGGGGGGGGGGGGGAGTCAGCCAGAGGAAAATCCAGGCTGGAGGGCAGAAGTTCTGGAACGCTCGGACGTTTTTCCAGAGTTGAACGGGTCACCTGTCTTGCCCCCATTTCACAGATGGAGGCACCCCTTACTTAGAGGCTGGCTGGGTGACACCCTTGTTGGGTGGGTTGCAGGGAAGATTCCCTTTTGGGCATGGGTTGGATTAAAAACTCTCAAAGCCTCTGATTCTATGGCTTTTCGGGGGGAGTGCTAAGAAAGGCCAGGACATCTCCTTGGGCGGCAGGGAGTCGCGCGAGGGAGACAGGGAATGGCACGCGTGTCTTCCCAGCGACAGAATCACCGAACCTTACACGGAAGGGACCGGGAGGGCGATGGCCTCCATCAGAAGAGCTGGGGGCGCTCCTGCCTTCGTGGCTTCACCGGCGCCATCGTGGCACCCGTGGGGAGACAGCGGCACATTCAGACCCCCCCCAGACGCCCCCTCCTCAGCAAGGAATGAGGAGAAGCCCCCGCAGACGGGAGCCTGCCAGGGAAGGAGGGAGGAAATCGGTACTACGGGATGGAGGGGCCCCTGAGCAGTGCAGGTGACCCGGGGTGGCGGGGGCAGGCGCCCCGGGGACCTCCCTCCGTCCCTTCCATGATCTGCACTGGGCACAGGAGGAGAGCGCGCCCGCGTGCGGCCCTGGGTTAGGACGGTGGGGGCTGGAAACGCGAGGGGGCCGGGTCCGCCGGGGGGAGCCATCGGCCGCCAGCCCCGAAGCGAGGCGCGTGCACCCGCGGCCCGTCCATGCACACGGCGCGTCTTCTCCCAGGAGACTGTAAGCCGCCCGAGGGCAGGGACTGTGCGCGCGCCAGTGCTCAGCACAGCGGACCGACCGCAGCAAGTGCAGCCTTTAGGGCCGGGGTGGGGTCGGGCTGCTCTGAGGAAACTGAGGCAAGCAGGCAGGCAGGCCGCAGCCAGCCCCGCCCTCGCCCTTCAGGGGGTCCGCTGCGAGGGGGGGAGCGGCCGGAGGAAGGGAGGAGGGGGAGCGGGCGCGCCTCCCCTTCCCAGAAGCCTCCACGCCAGGCCTGGGGGATCCGAGGCGTTCGATCCTCCCGGCGGCCCAGAGCAGCCCGGGGGGGGGATCGGAAGTGACGTCACACGGAGGCGGGGCGATGGAGGGACTACTTCCGGGCGGCGCCAGAGAGAAAACCTGAGGTGAGAAAAGCGCGGGAGGGGGCGGGGGGTTTGGTTCTGCCTGTCTCTGTCTCTCCCTGTCTCTCCCTGTCTCTCTCTCCGTCTCTGTGTCTCCATGTCTCTCTCTCTCCCCATCTCTGTCTCTCCCTGTTTCTGTCTCTCCATGTCTCTGTCTCTCCCTCTCTGTCTTTCCCTGTCTCTGTCTCTCCATGTCTGTGTCTCTCCCTGTCTCTCTGTCTCTGTCTCTCCCTCTCTGTCTCTGTGTCTCTCTGTCTCTGTCTCTCCATGTCTCTTCTCTCCCTTTCTCTGTCTCCATGTCTCTGTCTGTCTCTGTCTCTCCTTGTCTCTTTCTGTCTCTCCCTGCCTCTGTCTCTCTCTGTCTCTGTCTCTCCCTGTTTCTGTCTCTCCCTCTCTCTTCCTTCCTTTGTCTCTCCCCGTCTCCCTATGTCTCTGCATCTCTTTCTCTGTCTCTCCCTGTCTCTCTGCTCTCCCTGTCTCCCTATATCTCTGTGTCTCCCCCCTCTGCCTCTGCAGATTTCCATTTCTCCATCATCCCTCTGCACCTCTGTTATCTCTCTGTCTCTCTCTCTCTCTCTCTCTCTCTCTCTCTCGCTGTCTTTGTCTTTCCCCATCTCCTTGTCTCTGTCTCTCCCTGTCTCTTCCTCTCCTCCCTGTCTCTCTGTCTCTGTCTCTCCCTGTCTCTATATCTCTCTGTCTCTCCCTGTCTCTCTATCTTTGTCTCTCCCCATCTCCCTGCGTCTGTCTCTCCCTGTCTCTGTCTCTCCCCATCACCCTCTCTCTTTCTCTCCCCATCACCCTCTCTCTGTCTCTATCTCTCCCTCTCTGTCTCTCCCCATCTCCCTGTCTCTGTCTTTGTCTCTTCCTGTCTCCCTATGTCTCTGTGTCTTCCCATCTCTGTCTTCAGATTTCCTTCTCTCCATCATCCCTCTGCACCTCTGTTATCTCTGTCTCTGCACATCTCTCCCAGCCTCTCTCCCAGCCGCTCCCCCAGCCCTGACTGTTGTAGAGGCTCAGGGCCTCCTCCCCTTCTCCCCCTGCCCCGCTGACCCCCTGACCCTGCCCTTCTCTCTCGCATCTGTCCAGGCCCTCTCCGCCAGAGGCCCGGCCACCCGCCAGGAAGGACCATGTCTGCAGGGTGGGGGGCCACGGCCTCCCGGCACCTCCAGACTGTCACCTGGGGCCCCTGGAAGCAGGAGGCCCTCACCTGGGGCCGCACCTCCCCAGACATGGGCGCCGAGACGTGCCGCCGGCGCTTCCGCACCTTCCGCTACCAGGAGGCGGCTGGGCCCCGCGAGGCCCTGGGCCAGCTCCGTGAGCTGTGCTGGCGCTGGCTGCGCCCCCAGAGCCTCACCAAAGAGCAGATGCTGGAGCTGCTGGTGCTGGAGCAGTTCCTGAGCGTCCTGCCAGCAGAGATCCAGGCCTGGGTGCAAGAGCGGTATCCCGAGACCGGCGAGGAGGCCGTGAGCCTGGTGGAGGGCCTGCAGGGAGGTCTGGGCTTCTCGGGCCCCCAGGTGCGGGATGCTGGTGCTGGGGGGAGGGGGATTCACGGGCTCCAGCTCTGACTGACGAGAGGCCAAGGGGGACCCTAGAGGGCCTGGGGGGGTGTGGGGTTTGAGCCCAAACCTGTGCTGCCCTTTGGGCCCCCCCCCCATGGCTGACATCCTTGTCTCCAGGTCCCTGCCTGTACACGTGGGGGGAAGGTGCTGGTAGAGGACGCCAGGGTTAGTGGTGACTCCTTGGCCGGGACATGTCCCGAGTCTCCCAGGCCACTCGGCCGCCTCGTTGGATGCCCACCAGGTACGTGTGTCACTCCCTGCCCTCAGCATTCCATCCAGAGCCTCAGCCTCCCATGCTGGAAAGGAGCCTCAAGGAGGCTCCTTTCCACTGAACCTGGGGTGCACGGGGCTTGTCCTGGGCCCTCATAGTGCACCTACTGTGTGCCAGGCACTGTGCTAAGTGCTTTACGTTTGAGGAAACTGAGGCCAACAGCACAGTGAACTGCTCAGGGTCACATCGCTAGGAAGTGTCTGAGGCTGGATTTGAACTCAGGTCTTCTCGAGTCCAGGCTCAGTGCTCAGGGCACCTTGATGCCTCCTCCCTGCCTCATAGTAGGTGCTTAATAAATGTTGATTAACTCAGAATTGACTGACAGGCTGACAGTCCTATTGATGCTGACTACAGAGGGCTTCTTGCCTCCTCATCTGTCTCTTCAGGAAGCCCAGGGTACAGAGTCCATTAGCTTCTCAGGCTGACCCATCCCACAGCCAGCTCTTCCAGCCTCTGCAGTCCACTCAGACCCCTGCCCCATCATTTCAGGCCCAGGCCTCACTCATACTGCCCTCTTCAATTTCATCTCATTCAATTCAGACCAGTTCTGTGGCTCCCCTGATCCTTTAGGGTCCCGATTGTCCACGCCAGGGATGGAGCAGATCCCCAGGGCCACCTCTGTAGACCTTGGGTGCCCTACCCTGCACCTCCTGCCCCACCATGTTACCTTGTATCTCTTGTCTGTCCTGGGGCCAGACTGTAAGCTTGTCAAGGGCAGGGTCCAGCTTCTCTGAAGGCCCTAAGCCAGGGAGGGTGGAGGGCCTCGGCCAGCCAGAGTAGAGGTCCAGGGGGGTGGCCCTGCCTCTTCTACCAGGTCACGTCCACTGATCTCGGGGACTTTGGGGATGAGGCCCTGTGGATAGCATCTTTCAGGAGTGCTTCCTGAGGGCTCCCTTCCCCACCCCGAGGGCTCTTGGCTGGCTTGTTGGGGGCAGTTGGTCAGCGCTGGGGGCTAAGGTCTGAAGAGCAGGCCCCATCTTGGGATCTTCCAGCCATGCTGGGCAGGGACCTGCAGGTGTGGGTCACCAAGGCACACCTGCCCATCCAGAGGCTACCGAGATCCCTCTCCCCTCCTCCTGCTGCTGCATGAGAGCCTTCCTCGGGACCAGCTCCCGGCAGCCCATCGCCCATGTCCGTTGGGTCAAGGCTTCGCTTCCCTCTGCCACCTGTTACCATTACCCTCCTCTTTGGACACCCAAGACCCGCAGCCCCTCAGCCTTCCTTGGGGGCCCCTTGCCACACTCTGGCCTTCCTGATGCCATTCCTGCCCACTGTGCTGAGCTCTCTGCCTCTTCTGCTGCATCCACGGCTGTCCCTTCGCACAATCCCATTTCCTTCCTTCCCTCTGGGGCCAACTTCTCCTGGTGCACTTGTCTTGGTGGGATTCCCACCTATTTGTCCTCAAATCCCTGTGAAATCTGCTTTCCCAACCCCAGGGGGCTTCCCTTCCCTATTGGGGGGGGTCACTCCCCCAAGGGGGCCATCATTTCTGTCCCAGCACCCAAGTCCTCCCTTCCTGTGAACAGGGTTTCTCCTTGTTGGTTTTTCTACTAAGAAGTCAGGAGAGAGATGAGGGGAGAGAGTGGGGAGGGGAAAGAGGGAGAGAAGAGAGAGACAGACAGACAAGGAGAAAGAGACGGAGGGGAAAGAGAAAGGGGGAGAGACATGAGGAAAGAGAGAGGGGGAGGGGAAAGAGGAGAGAGACATGAGGGGAGAGAGAAGGGAAAGAGGCGAGAGAGGAGAGAGGGAAGGAGGGAGGAAGAGAGAGGAGGGAGAGAGAGGAGAGAGAGGAGGGAGAGAGAGGAGGGAGAAAGGAGAGAGACATGAGGGGAGAGAGAAGGGAAAGAGGCGAGAGGGAGGGAGGAAGAGAGAGGAGAGAGACATGAGAGGAGAGAAGGAGAGAGAAGGGAAAGAGGGAGAGAAGAGAGGAGGGAGGGGAAGAGAGGGAGAGGGGACAGGAGAGATGAAAGGGGGTGGGAGGGGAAAGAGGCGAGAGAAAGGAGAGAGGGAGGGAGGAAAGAGAGAGGGAGGAAGAGGAGAGGGGGAGGGGAAAGAGAAAGAGAGAGGGGAAGAAAGGGAGAGATGGGAGGGGAGGAGAGTGAGGGCAGGGAAGGGGCTGGATGTCTGTGTCCTCACTTCTCTCCAGTGACATGGTCACTTCTGTCCCCATCTCCATCCCCTATACGGTGTCTCCTGTTGATCCATAGCCCTCCCCTCTCTCAGCCCTCCTTTGAGCCAGGGTCCAGCCATGACTTCTGGTCACAAGGGTGCCTAAAGTGTGGTCATTTGTCCTCAGACATGAGAAGCCCGGGTTTAGTTCCTTGTGCCTCTCTTGGGATGTGACTCCTGTCCACCCTGCATGGTAACTACATCATTTATTTAGGTGACCTTTTTTATTTAAGGAGCAATGTTAGAGGTGAAAATCAGCTGGCAAATATTGGCCAACCCAGAAGTATTGGTGAAGTGCCTACTGTGTGCCAGGTGCTGGGAATCCAGAGGCCTCAGGCAGCATGCCAGGGTCCTATGTACATATCAAGACTGAAGCGGGGGACACTAGCGGCTGGAGGGAAGGGTCAGGAGAGACCGTGGTGAAGGTGGTGCTTGGAGCAAGAAAGGGATGCTGGGAAGAATACCTCTGCCATGTGAGGCCTGGCCAGGAATCTGTCCTCTCCGTCCTGATATTGGAGGAATCACTCCCCTGGCCCTTTGGGGGCAGCAGAGGAGGGTGAGAACAAGTGCTCACTCCTTTGAGGCCCCCCCATAATGGGCCAGGGCCTCTGCTTGGCCAGTGACAGAAGAAGCCCCCATTACCTTGTAAGGCCTTTGGTAAAACTTACCCCCCAAGACCATGAGCTATTAGTGTGCTTGATTAGGTAAAAAGTGACTGTCAGAGAAATCTCGGACTTGTTAACATGCCAACAGAAAGGATTGTACTAAGCTACCTTTAATGCAGATTGTTTCCTGCCTGGAAGGGAGTCTTCCAGAATGGGGGTCCCACGCCATTTCCATGTGCAGTGATTAATCATTAGGAGTAGGCTTGACCCTGTCCACTGACCTCAGTTCACTTCCCAGGGGCCCCTTGAGCCCAGACGTCAGTTGCAGCAGGCCTAGGCCTAAGTGTGAACACTCCCTGAGTGAAAGAGCCCTCACTGCTGCTCCTGGCTCTGGCTGATGAAAAATGCTTCCCAAAGCTGAGCAGAGAGCCGGGCTTTGTGCTGTGGCCACCTTACAGGGCCCTGACCACGACGCCTTGGTTTTGCACATTACTGGGAAACACTGACCCTGGAGGGACTGGGGAGACCTGGCAGGGACACGGGTAGGGCCTCCCATAACCGTGCCCTGTCTGAGATGACCAGCGTCGATGTGTTTACAGGAAGAGAGTTGGCCTGGGGAGCCAAGGAGAAGGCGACAGTTGGCAGATGGCCAGCTGGTGGTTGTCATCCCCTCCCTGGAGGCCTTGCCCCTTGCATGAGTGCTGGCCACGGCCTCACCAGCTCAGCCCACAATAGGGTTCGTTAACAGCATTGTGGGATGGAGACAGCTCCATTCTGCTTTGATCCCTGCTGTTCATTTCCACTGCTAGAACCCTGCCTACAGCTGCCTTTGTCTTAGCCTCCCTCTCCTGGTCCTTCACTTCTTCCAGGCTGCTGGGTCAGCTCTGAGTCCAGTCATCATTCACCCCCAAGCTCCAACAACCTCCCTTGTACAATGGGTATATTCTTGCTTACAGCTCTAAAATGCTGTGGTCCCATCAAGTGGTTGAGAAGAAAGCAAAAGCAAGTCATTATGTTCTCTTCCTTTTAAACCTGATTTCCAGTTTCCAAATCCAATGTGATGACCAGTCTGGAAGAAGGGGACAAGCTGGGGGCTTTGGACCCACCCAGAGACAAGAGTGCAGGTGGGTGAAGGAGGAAAGCAGTGGAGGTGGGTACCTCTGTGGGGCTACTGATGAGGTTTGTGGGGGATTCAGGCAGGGATAGAATGCCGTTCCTTGATCTTCCCCAGCACCAGTGGCTGCTATTTCTTGCCAGCTGTGGGGGTCTCTTGCCCCCTCTCTCCTTCCTTAATGTTAGCTTTTTAAGGGCAGGGACTGCTTCCCTTTTGACTTTGTGTCCTTAGTCCTAGTCCCGTAACCCCTGTGAACTCTCCTCCCAACCCTGACATTTTCTATCCATTCCCTCTTGTGTGCCTCGAATTCCTACATCCCAGTCTCATCCTCTGTTGTGGACATCCTGGCAGACCACTCTTTCCTCTCATAGCCATCCCCTGGCTTCTAGATCCTCTGAGAATTGTCAAAGCCACATTCTTGGGGTTGATGGTCATTTAATTTCCTTCTCACCCTGTTGCCCTTTTTGGTATCTGTCCCCTGCCCAAGTAATCCTTCCTTTGTAGCAAAAACCAGTTCAGCCACACCAGCTGACGTGACAGCCAGGGCTGACAGCATTTTGGGCCAAAGAAACATTGACAGTTTCTGTTTATACTTTTAGACTTTGAGACTAAGGCCAAGGACCAGAAATGGGCTCCCAAGCAGGAAATGTCTGAAGAAGGAGAATCACAAGGGGTAATTTTGGAAGCTTCTCAGGGACTGGAATATGGAGAAGCTTGGGGTTGTACGGGAGGGTCAGAGAGGAGGCTGGGGGTCTTCATGGAGGAGAAGCTGAAGAAATCTCCTTCTTCAGAAAGAGATTTCAGGAAGAGTTCTGTAGTAGACCAGAAACCTCCTCCAGAGAAGATAGAGAAGGCAAGTGTCAAGGTTGGGCAGAATGTCAATGTGGACCCAAATCCAGTTCCCCGGAAGAGAATTCCCACAGGAGCCAGACCCCATATATGTGACCTATGCAGTCAGAGCTTTAAGCTCAGTGCAGAACTAATTAAGCATCAGAAGATCCATGTAGGAGAGAAACCCTGTAAATGTAATGAATGTGGGAAAGTGTTCAGCCAAAGCTCTTACCTCCTCCAACACCAGAGAGTTCACACTGGAGAGAAACCCTATCAGTGCAATGAATGTGGAAAAGCATTTGCTTGGAGCTCAAACCTTATTCAGCACCAGAGAATTCACACTGGAGAAAAACCATATGAATGTAATGAGTGTGGGAAGGCCTTTAGGGCACATTCACAGCTTATTCATCATCAAAAAATTCACACTGGGGAGAAGCCCTATCAGTGTAATGAATGTGGGAAATCCTTTGGTCGGAGCACAACTCTTATTCAACACCAGAGAATTCACACTGGAGAGAAGCCCTATCAATGTAACGAATGTGGGAAATCCTTTAACTGGAACTCAAACTTTATTGAACACCAGAGAATTCACACTGGAGAAAGACCTCACGAATGTAATGAATGTGGGAAGGCCTTCAGCCAGAGCTCAAACCTAATTGAACACCTGAAAATTCACACAGGAGAGAAGCCTCATGAATGTAATCAGTGTGGGAAATCATTCATGAGGAGCTCAGGCCTTAGACAGCATCAGAGAATTCATACAGGAGAGAAACCCTATCCATGTAATGAGTGTGGGAAGACCTTCAGGGAGAGCTCACAACTCATTCAGCACCAGAGAATCCATACTGGAGAGAGACCCTTTGAATGTCATGAGTGTGGAAAAGCCTTCATTTTGATCTCAAATCTTACAGAACACCAGAGAATTCACACTGGGGAGAAACCTCATGAATGCAATGAGTGTGGAAAAGCCTTTAGTCAAAGGTCAAACCTCATCAGTCACCAGAGAATACACACTGGAGAAAAACCCTATGAGTGCACTGAATGTGGGAAAACTTTCAAGGGGAGCTCTGGCCTGGTTCACCACCAGAGAATTCACACTGGAGAGAGGCCCTATGAATGTAATGAATGTGGTAAGACCTTCCGAGGGAGCTCAGAACTGAGACAGCACCAGAGACTTCATTCTGGGGAAAAGCCCTATGTATGTAATGAGTGTGGCAAAGCCTTTGTTCGAAACTCTGAGCTTATCAGCCACCAGCGAATTCACACTGGAGAGAGACCCTATAAATGTGGTGTGTGTGGCAAGCCCTTCAGCCATCGCTCCAACCTTAATGAACACCAGAAAAGACACATGGGGTTTAAGGTGAAGCCATGATCCTGAAAACTGCCCAGAAGCATGAGTTGTAGCTGAGGACAGAGGAAGGGCTGCAGAGAGGGAGGCAGGCAAAGTTACCTCATGGTGGTGTACAAGTGGGAAAAGCCCCATCCCCGTGGGGGACACAGGGTGTGAGGCCCCCACAAATTCAGGAACAGTTGTAGTTCCACTACTCCCATGCAAGACAAGCCTATATAAACCTAGTTTGAAGGTACCAGTGAATGTGAGATGTGGCTCTCCCTTGATGGCAGCCAAAGGGCAGAATGTGTGTGAAAGGATCACTCCTTATGCAGGGGTAGATGATTGGCTCCAGGTCAATAAAGCTGTGTCTGCACAAAACTCTGGAGCGAATGATTCCCCCTGAGCTCCTCTCTGAAAATCAGCACATCCATTGGCAGCTACTGACGTGTCTTCCACAGGTAAGTTTCCACCATGGACTAGGGTTCCAGCCTGTACCCGAAGCCCATCTCTGAAGAAGCCTGCTCTATTCACTGCTAGCTTTTCTCTCCTATCACCAGCAACATCGACACCCTCTTCCTTTATATCTTCTCCTATACCAGCCAAGTTCCAAACCCTTCCATTTCATTAGCCTCAAAGTCTGGCTATCTGGGTTTAAACTATAACTGAATGTGGTACTGATCCCAACCCTTTCCCTCTGAGCTTAGGGGCTTCATGAAGGAATGAGTTAAGCACACACTGTGCATGAATTTAGTGTACAAAAGCAAAGAAAGCTTCTGGGCCTGGGAACCTACATTCTAACAGGGGAGACCACACTGATGAAAGTCCCTGTGATGCTGAGTGGGATTCATACTTTCCTTCCAGGGGCAATGGCAGAGGTTTGATCGAGGTTTTGGGTTCTGGAGCTGGGGGTGGGGGTGGGAGTGAAGGTAGCACGATGTGGCCTTGGGTTCTTAACCTGAATTTTAAAAAAATATTATTATTTCTACATAATTGGCTTCCTTTGTAATTTTATGCTTTTAAAAACATGATTCTGGGAGGGGGTCCCTGGGCTGCCCATCTGAAGGGTCCAGAAAATGGACAAATAAACATTTACTAGGCACTCCTCTGTGCCAGACCCTGTGCTAAATGGCTGGCATACAAAGAAAGGTCAAAGATAGCCCCTGGCCCTAAGGAGCTCACAGCCTAATGGGGGAGAAGAGAAGCAAACACTCTGTGCCAACCAGTTCTGGATGGATAAATGAGAGAATCACAGAGGGAAGGCCCTAAGATGAAGATGCAGAATCCCCACTCCAGAGCAACGAGGGCTTGTGGAGGAGATGCATTTGGAGTAGGGACTGAACAGAGCAATCCCTGAGGTACGGGCCCTCCCAAGTTTGAGAGAATCCAGTAGAGTCTTGGAAATCTTCAAAGCCCTGGGACAAAGGTCAGTGGTTGTTATCATTACCTGCCTTGAGGAACTCGGGGTTCTTTCCTCTTCCTCCATTTCCACAGCCACCAGGAAACAGGCTCAGGGTAGAGGACTTTCCTCAGGCTGTGCATACAAGTGGAGTCAGGATTTGAATCGAGAGCCTCTAATCCCAGGGGCTTCTGTTAGCACAGATTAATAATAACTGACATTTATATACCACCTTAAAGTAGTCAGGGTGTTTTATAGGCATAACACTTGAGCCCCGAATCAGCCCTGTGAAGTAGGACCTACAGATTTAGCTCCATTTTGCAGATAAGGAAACAGGCTCAGGTGAGGTGACTTCCCCATGGCTGCATAGTTGGTAAGTTCCATTATGCCACCAGCCTACCCTCCACCAGTATCTCTATCCCTCGATTTCTGTTAGCTTACCTGCCTTTTGATTCCAATAGATTTTATAGGTTATTTTTAGGCTGGGAGTGGACTGTGTTGGGGTCATAGACCTGGGGAGCCTTTGTGGGAGGGAGAGGCATGAGATCCCCTTTGGACCCTCCCTGGAAAGCCCAGTTCAGTTCAGGTCATCTCTCCCTGCCATGTATGAACCATTGGTCCCTCAGCCCCTTGCATTTGACCAGGGCCTTCCCCTTGCTTTTATCTCACTTCCCTTGGCCCTCTTTCCCTCCCTTCGACTGTTGCAAGCCCTACCTGCATATAGGTACTTAATGCTTGAGGGGCCTCACCTCTAGGGGAGCCCCACCTCCACAAGTTGGCCTGACCAGAACAGGCCCCAAGGCTTTTGTAGGAGGAGCCTCGGGTACATTCTTCCTTTGGCTTGAGACAGCTCTGGATGCCCAATTAGTTCATACTCCATCCCTCTCTTATCGATAGCAAATGCTTCCTTATCTCTGGGCCTCAAGAGCTCAGTGAAGTGACTCAAGTATTTAGTGTGAAACAGGCACTGGGGAAATGAAGCCATTCCTGTCCTCAGGGAGCTTGTATTTTGGTGGAGGAGACATCTCTATATGAGTCTGTACAGAATCAATCCAAGGGAGCTATGGAAAGGGGATGCGAGCCCTTGGGGGTGTCATGGAGAGCTTCCTAGAGAAGATGGTGACTGGGCTGAGCCTTGAAGGAAGTGAGAGGCTTCTGAGCCAAAGGAGATGCTCACCTGCTTGGCTTTCCTCAGCCCCAACAGCCAGCGAGATGGAATGCCTTTCTCCACCCTCCTGTTGGGCCCCACAGCAGCCTCTGATGTAGCACCTGGAGCCTCTCTCCATGCCAGTGGTCCCCTTTGCTGGCTCTTTATGCAGCTGACACCCATTGCTTGAGAGTTCACTGGGGCTCTCTCTGTCCTAGCCTCATTTGCTTGGTGATCTCAGCTCCCATGATTCCCACCTCTGGAGAAACAGTTTGAGCCTCCTGAACCACAACCCTATATTTCCACCTGCTTTTTGGACATCGGACTGGATGTCCCAGAGGCATCACAAACTTAACATCTGTCTGTCTCCAGATAAGAGTCCCCCCTTTGCTCCCTGCTGCTGTCTTGGTGCAAGCCCTCATCACCTTTCCCCAGCACTCTTGCCCGAGATTCCTGGCTTGTCTCTCTACCTCAAGTCTCTTCACGCTGATCGATCATCTGCACAGCTCTAAAGTGATTTCCCTAATGTTCAGCCTGTACTCAGTAAACTCCAGGGGTCCACTATGTCCACCAGCATCCAACATAACATGCCCAATTTGGTGCTCAGAGCCCTTTGGAGCCTGACCCTGCAACCTTGCCAGGCTTTTTATACCTTCTCTCTTCTCCACTGTGGCCTTAGCAGTCTAGAGACACTGGCCCTGTCTGCCCCCACCCCACCCCACCTCCGTACCTGGCATGCTCTGCTCCTTCATCTCCACCTCCTGGTTCCTTCAAGACTTCACCCAGATCCTCTCTCCCTGTTCCAAGGTTACATCGTACCTCTGATGCCACTGTTGCCATTGCGCCTTGGTAGCATTCTGGAAGCATCTGCTTTATGTCGAGGTCTGTGCTGAGTTCCAAGGAGACGAGGAATGGCAGCGATGTGGAGCAGGAGGGGAGCCTGCTTGCCAAAGCCCAGACCACTGTGCTCTGTCTGTGTCCCTGATCCTGCCTTGCCTGCTGCCGACAGCGTCCCCACACCTCTGGCTTGATCCTGGTGTGCTGAGCCCCTCCAGGTCTGCTCCGCTTTGTTCCCAGCTGCTGTGAGGATCAGATGAAATGACATTCAGACAAACCAAGCTCAGTGCCTGGGACTGTGTGCCTGGACTCGGCCTGGTGCTGGGGTCATCGCCAGGCCTCCAGCCACCCAACCCTGTGTCCTCTCTCTGTCCCAGATGTTACTGGCACCAGAGGAGGTGGCTACAAGGTTGGAAGGAAAGGCAGCTTGGTCCCAGCATTGGGAAACAGGGTTGGGGTGGAGGGTTGAGGTGAGGTTGGAAGACTTGGGATTGGGTCCAGATTGATGTCCCTAAATGCACACACTGCGCCCCCAGGCTGGTATCACCTATGACCTGGTACATATAATTGCTGGGCTTTCTTCCCAGTTGGGGCCCAGCACAGACCCCTGGGGCCCAGCTCCTCCTCAGCTTAGCCCCTCCCACCTGACCACACTGCTCTCTGGCCCAAGTCTGTCCCTCTGGTGAAACCTTTGGTCCAAACTGGCCAGGGACTTGGAGGCAAGGCCTAGAGGGAGGAAGCAAACACATGAGCCTCATTCTTTCTGCCTCTTCTTCTTGGCAGTGGCCCACCAAGCTGGGCCTTATCGAAGGATGGGGACTGAGACACTCCCACCAGAAGGGAAGGAGCCGTGGGCAGAGTTCTTCCTACTGGGCCAAGGGGTGGGGGATCGGGCTATGGGACCTGCTCCAGAGCCTAGCTAGCCAGAGTGATCAGCCTGGTGCCTTGCCCACACTACCATCTGTGCTGCCCCTTCCTGTCTGTTGTTTCTTCCCTGTCTCCTTTGCTGGAGTATGAACCAGGTCTTGGCCCAGGATGGTGGGGGTCTCCCCAAGGCTCTCTCCTGGGCTCCCTTGGTAACCTCATCAACTGCTGAGGGTCCGATAACTGTGCCTCTACCTCCACAAAGTCTTCCTCTGATGCCCATTGTGACATGGAGTTGACCCCAGGGTCCCGAAAAGATTTGTGTGCCCATGCTCAGAGCAGCCTTGGTCACCAGGTGAGGCTCTGAGAGGGCAGCCTGGGGACCCGCTCCACTCCCAGTGGAGAGGCCCAGCAGCGCAGGCCTCCTGGTGATGGTTGTGGCGCCCAGTGGCACTGGGCCCGGGCCACTCTGTCCACCTCTGGGGTGACAGAGGCAGAGGAAGGAGGGCAAGGAGACCAGGAATCCCCTACAACTTCCTTTGTGCCTCCTCCCCTTGTACCTCAAGGTGAAATCCTTGGGATGGTCACCAAGCAATCATATGTTGGAGCAGCTGAGCGCCTGATCCCATGCTGAGTGCTGGGGACAGAGAGACAAAAACTCAGTCCTGCCTTCACCCAAGACAGGTCCCTTGAGCTAAAGCCCTGGGGAGGGGGAGGGAGCTCCCCAAAGGGCCTCATGCATAGGCTAAGATTTGATCTGCAGCTTGATGGAAACCGGGAAAGCCAGGAGGTGGGGGTGAGGGGGGAGAGCTTTCTCAGCATGGGAGGCAACCAGGGAGAGGCCAGGGACACTAGATCCAAGAGTCCACATGGGCACTGAGTGTGAGAAGACTGGAAAGGGAGGAGGGAGCAGGTGACGGAGGGCTTTGAAAGCCAAGCAGAGCATTTTGTATCCGATCCAGGATGATAGGGAGCCAGGGAAAGTTATTGAGGAGGGGGTGACTTGGTCAGACCTCTATCTTTAGAAAATCACCTTAGTGGCTGAATGAAAGATGGACTGGAGGTGGGGGGAGGCGGGCAGGCAGACACCCCTCCCCCCCCAACAGTTATTGCAATAGTACAGGTGTGAGGGGAGGGGAGGGGGCTGTGCCAGAGGAGAGGAGAGGATACAGGTCAAGAACACAAAAGTGATAAGGTGACAGCAGATAGTATGTGTGAGGTCGGTGGGAGTGAGGAGTTGAGAACATGAGGGTCGGTTGCTGGATGCACAGAAATAGGAAGGTTTGGAAGATTCATGGATTTAGGGGGAAAAGTCATGGAGTTTGTTTTGGACTTATTGAGTTTGAGATTCCTACAGGATGTCTGGTTCAAGATGGCCAAAAGGCGTGTGGTGACATGAGCCTGGGCTAGATCTATGGGTTATCAGCACAGATGGTCATTCAATCCATAAGAGCTGGTGAAAGTAGAGGGAGAAGATAAGAGGGTCCAGGACAGGAGCCCGAGGGACACCCTTGGCTGGCGGGTCTTTACTGGAATGATGCTCTCTCAAAGGAGACTGAGGAGCATCTGAGCCAAAAGAGATCAGTATCATAAAGATCTAGAGAAAAAAGAATGATCCACATGGCGAGGAAGGAAGAGGATTGAAGAAAGGCCATTGCACTTCGCAACTAAGAGATTGTTATTAACTTGGGAGAGGACAGTTTTGATTGCAGGATGAGGTCAGGAGCCAGACTGCAGAGGGTTGAAAAATGAGTGATCAGAGAGGAAGTGGCTTCTTAAGGAACTTAACTGAGAAGGGCGAGAGAAGGTGAAGAGAGTCACAGGCATGGCTGGACCAGATGAAGGATGGGGGAGACATGGAGACAGCCAGCAGGCAGGGAGAGATTGAGGATTGGGGAGAGGGGGGGCGATGGCAGAGGGGCAGTCTGTTGGAGAAGGGGTGGAATGAGGTCACTGGGGCATGGAGAGGGGCTGGCCTTGGCCAGGAGAAGGGCCACCTCTTCATGTGACACAGCAGTGAAGGATGAGATGGTGGAGGGAGATGTCTGAGTGATGTGGGAAGAGGAGGAAAAAGAAGAGGAGAAGGATGAGGCAGAAGAGGAGGAGAAGGAAGAAGAGGAGGAAAAGGAGAAGAAAGGTGAGGCAGAGGAGGAGGAGGAAGAGAAGGAGGAGGCAAAAAGGGAGAAAGGAGAGGAGAAGGAAGAGGAAAAAGAAAGGGGAAGGAGGAAGAGGAGGAGGAAGAGGAGAAGGATGAGGCAAAAAAGGAGGAAGAAAAGGAGGAGGAGGCAGAAAAGGAGGAAGAAGAGAAGGAGGAAAAAGAGAAGGAGGAGGAAGAAAAAAGAGGAAGAAGAGGAAAAGGATGAAGCAGAGGAGGAAGAGGAGGAGGAAGAAGAGAAGGAGGAGGAAGAAGAGGAGAAGGATGAGGAGGAGTTCTTGGTGAATGGCCTTAGGGACATACCAGGTCCTCAGCTGTGAGGTGGGAGGAGAGAGCTGGGGGGAGCTTCAGGACCCTCAGAATGGTTTGGGAGTAGGAGAGCTGCTGAACAGGGAGGTGTGGAAGGCTTGCCTGGCAGCAGGGAGGGCCCAGTGGAGGTAGTGTCCCAGAAATCTGTAGTGGAGCTAGTCAGCACAAGTGTCCTAATTCTCAGAAGCCTGTGAGGAGGGTGAAGGCAGCCAGTGGTGGGAGTGACCCAGAGCACAATCCTGTCCAAAGTGGGGCAGGGAATGGAGAGTTAGGGGCATCAGTCTAGGAGTGAGCAGTGCTCAGAAGCCCTTGGCTGAGTGAGTCGGCATTTGTGGGAAAGCCTACAGACATGGCCAAGCCCATTGGCCACAAGGAGCTGAGTACCTGGCAGGCTTGAAGAGAGAAGACCATTGGAGGCAGAGGAGAGCCTTGTGAACTGTCTCAGTGGTGAATTCCCAGGGCCCCCTGACAGCAATGATTGGTGGCAATATCTATGTCTAGACACGGGAGGAGGGGGGAAGGCAGCTTCCTGGCAATGGGCCTCAAGGGCACGTCTGGAGTTGCCTACCAAGCACCGGGTCATGTGGCCCCCTTGTCACATGTGCTCTCTAAGCTCTAGCCCCCTCTCCCCTGGTCCCAGGTTCTTGTACCACCTGCCTACAATTTCATTACATGGGCTGACTGGTTAGTGTTGTGGTCGGGGAAGCACGCTGATAGGGGCTTATGAGCTATAGCCCTGGAAAAGCTCCTTCTCACCTCCTTGGGGGCCCTAGAAACTGGAGAATAGAGGTGACCACTGCCCTTTGGGGATCCGATCCTCTAGGATAGGTTGGGGTTGAGGGAGACAGTAAACTCCCAAGCATGCAGCATATAATAAACCATTCCCATAGCAATGCAAGGTTTGCAAAGCACTTTACAAGTATAAACTTATTTTACCCTCACAATGATCCCCATTTTACAGATGAGTAAACCAAGGCAGACAGGTTCACTGACGTGCCCAGCTAGTAAGTATCTGAGGCTGGATTTGAACTCAAGTCTTTCTGACTTTTATCTTCTTTGACATCTAGCTACTACATGATGAACCCTTTATTGAGAAAAAGAATGAGTGGGTTCCATCCATGTCAAGCACTGACTAGCCCCACAATGACACTAGCTTCCTTGTAAGAGACAAGAAAAGATGTGATTTACATGGAAGTTATTCCTGAGTCAGCTGTCTGTGTACAGTCAGGCCACTGAAGCATCTGAGCTAAGGAAAAAAACAAAACACCCAAGAAGAAGGGGACAAATGGGGTAGAGAGAGGAGCTGGGCCCTGGGTTCCTTGGGGTAGGGACCCTGGTGAGCATCTTCTCTTCATCTTGGAGGCTGAGGGAGGGTGTGGCCTGCCAGGGTCATGGGGCCAGTTTGGTCAGAGTCAGGTCTTCCTAGCTCTGAGGCAGCTCTTTATCTCTACCATGTTACAATGTGAGAGATTTGCCCCCAAATTATTTTATCAAGTTATTGAAAAACCAAGAATAAACAGTGGACAACAGAAATTACGTAGGCGCTGACTAATAATTTCATCCAGCAGTTAAATGTAGACTTGTTGCCAGCAAAGAGGAGGCCAAAAGAGACCATGATTCATAAGTCTGTGTGTCTAGCCCTACCCTCTCTCTTGAGCTCCAACCTTTCATCACCAATGGCCATCTGGCCATCTTGAACTGGATGTCCAAAAGAATTATCTTTCCCCCCAATCCTTGACTCTTCCCAACTTCCCTGCTGTTGTTGAGGGCACCATCATCCCCCTAGGATCCCAGGCTCCCAATCTGTCATTGTAGATTCACCCCCACCCCCATGTCTAGTCTACCACTGTCTTGTTTCTGAATTCTGAAAGCTCTCCTGTTTGCCCCACCTCTCCTCTGACACTGCCCCTGCCCTGGTGCAAGCTCTCATAAACTCAAGCCTGGACTATTAATCTTAACAGCCTGCTCGTGGTGGTGGGGGTCTGCCTGCCTGTCTCTCCCCACTCTAGTCCATTCTCCATTCAGCCACTAAAGTGATTTTTTCTTAAAGCGAATGTCCGACCACTTCACCCCACTACTCAAATACTTTCCAGTGGCTCTTTATTGCCTTCAGGGTCAAATACAAAATGCTATTTGTCACTCAAAGCCCTCCTTCACTTGCCTCTGAGCTCTGAGCATTTTCTCAGGCCTCCTCCCCTCTGTCTCCCAGCTCCCCAGCTTCCTTCAGGACCCAGCTAAAATCCCACCTATTGCATCAAGCCTTTCCCGATCCCTCCTAATTCTAGTATTAACTTAATAATGTGTATTATTTTGTGTTAATTTAATAAAAAGTTGTGGGTTCCTTGAGGGCAGAGACCGTGTTTTACCTTTCTTTGAATCCCCAGTTCCTGGTGCATAATTAATGTTTATTGACTATTTGACTTAATGACTGGACCATAGCTTTGAGAACAGTATTTTAATATGCCTGTTTTCCTGCTTTGCCCCTCCCCCAATGTGTCTTTTTTTTGGGGAGGAATTAATTTTGCCAATCTGTTAAGTAGGAGGCAGAACCATGGAGCATTCCCCCCCCCCCCCATGACTACAGATAGCTTCAGGGACTGCACTTTGAAGACTACTGGTTCATATCCTTTAACTATTTATCAATGGGGGAATGGGAATCAGTTCCTTATCTATCTTGGAAATGAGACCTTTATCAGAGAAACTTGCTACAAAAATTTTTCCTCAGTTTTTTCTCTTCTACTCTTAGTTGCATTGATTTTGTTTGTGCAACATTTATTTTATGTAACCAAAATTGTCCATTTTATCTTTTGTGATCTCCACCACTTGTTTGGTCAATCAATCAAGATTTATTAAGCACCTACTATGTGCCAGGCAGTGTGCTAAGCACCAGGGGATAAAAAAAGGCAAAAGATAGTCCCTGCCCTCAGGGAGTTTACAATCTAGTGGGAGAGACAACTTGCAAACAAATGTATACAAAGCAAGCTATTTACGGGATAAATAGGAAATAATTAACAGAGGGAAGGCACTAGAATTAAGAGAAGCTGGGGAAGTCTCCTGTAAAAGATGGAATTTTAGTAGGGACTTAAAGAAAGCCAGGGTTATGAACTCTTCCCTCGTGTCAAAGAAAAAAAAATTAATGTTGATAACATACTGCGATTTAGGCTCAAGTCTGCCAGAAAGAATTTAATTTAATTTAACATTAATTGTATCCAAGCTATATCTAGCTGGAAGAGAAATGTCTCCCCAACCCGTCATATGTGGCTGCCCTAAGACAAGCTGAGGAAACATTTATTGGAATTCTGAACAAGAAACAGAACACAATGTATACAAATACGGTTTAGGTGAACTTTGAAGAATAGTTCAGTAGCCAGGTTGCCTTCCCACCCTGCCCTGGAACCCTCCCCTAAATCCCTTTCAGAAGTAAGCCAAGGGGCCTTTTCCATGGAGAAGGGCAGGTCCTGCCATTGGGTCATTCCCAATGTGTGGAGGCAGAGACAGAGACTAGGCAAGGCCCATTCTAGGTTGGAAAAGGTTGGGTACCATGTTACCACATATCCCTGAGAAAGGCCTTTTTGTCCTCTACCATCAGCCACCTTTCTTTTCCAAGGAGATACTCCAAGGGTTTTGGCATGGGCATTTTAGACCAGGGAAATATTATTTCTTAATATTTCTGGTATTTTGAAAGGACGAGTTTTAAATGCACTTCTACACCTACATACCATTCGGAAAGATACTTTCTTACTTGTCTCATTTGTTTCTGATGTACCCATTGAGATCTAGGTCATCTATCCTATCGGAGTTCCCTTATGTCAGTGGAGGTGAATTAATTCAGGAGGTGAATTAATTCAGGATCTGAATTAATCCAAGACTCCTTCCTTCTCAGTTAGCTTGTGAGTGACTCATTGTTCCTGGCTCTGAATCAGGTTACAAGGAAAAGTACCGGGAATGCATGCGGAAGAAATTCCAGGTCCTGGAGGAGAGAAATGGGTGCCTGGGTGAATGGGTCTACCTGAGCCACCACTACACGTGGCTGCTTCTGGTGAGGGAGCCCGCCAGCCCTCAGAGCAGACAGCAGCAGCTGCTGGCCTCTAGGGGGTTGCATGGGTGCCTTCAGGAGGGGCATGGAAGGCCCATTGAGCTCAAGGCTCTCTTTGATGCCGATGGAGGGGAAGGAGGCAGTGCCCCGGCCACCGTAGTGCTGCAGGAGGTAGCTGGGATTGGCAAGACCACCCTGGCCCGGAAGGTGCCGCTGGACTGGGCGTCAGGGACTCTCTACCCTGGCCAGTTCGACTATGCTTTCTACGTCAACTGCCGGACTGTGGAGTTGGCGGCCCAGAGGAGCGTGGCCGAGCTGCTCTCGGGCTGGCTCAAGGGCACTGGCCCAGGTTCGGGGTTGCACCCGTGCCCACCATGCTGGCTCGGCCGGAGTGCCTGCTGTTCGTTCTTGACGGCTTCGATGAGCTTCTCTGGGGCACTGGGGGGCAGGAGTATGGGGCCTGGGTCCCGAGGCGGGAGAAGCAGCGGGTGGATGTCCATCTGAGGAGCCTGCTGGCAAAGAGACTGCTCCCTGAGTATTCCCTGCTCGTCACCACATGGCCCATGGCACTGGAGAAGCTGCAGCAGCCTCAGGTGGCCGAGGTCCTGGGTTTCCACACTTTGGAGAGACAGGCCTATTTCTACAAGTACTTCCCCAACCTGGGGCAGGCCGGGCGAGCCTGGGCCACCGTGCAGGCTAACGAGGTCCTCTTCACCATGTGCTTTGTGCTGCTGGTGTGCTGGGCTGTGTGCACCGGGCTGCGGCAGCAGGTAGAGAGGGGCAAGGCTCTGGTTCAGACTGCACGGACTACCATCACCATCTACACGGCTTTTCTCTCCAGCCTCCTGCGTCCAGACTGGCTCGGCCCACCCAGGAGCCGGCCTGCTGGCCTCTGGGCCCTGTGCTCCTTGGCTGCCACTGGCCAGCGAGAGCAGAGGCTTTGGTTTCGACAGCAGGACCTGGCCTGCCACGGGCTGGACGTGGCCACTGTCTCTACCTTCCTGCACACAGACCAGGTTCAGCATGAGGTGGAGTGCAAGGCCACCTATAGCTTCTTCCACTCTACTTTCCAGGAGTTCTTCACTGCCCTGTTCCTGGTGCTGAAGCGGATGGACTCAATGGCTCTTCCATAGTCCTCGCTTGGGGCAGCTGCTGAAGGGCCCCTCCAGTTTGGAGGCCGACCTTCCCCTGACCTTCTGCTTCCTCTTTGGGCTCTCAAGCCAGGGGAGAGTAGGCATCCTGGAGAAGATAGTGGGAGCTCCTGTCCTCTGGGGGAGCCAGTGTGTACTGTTCAAATGGATTGGGCGGGCAGGCGGCCCAGTGCCTCGGGTGGGCGAAGACCCTGGAGCTGTTGTACTGTTTGTTGTGAGTTCATCCTGAGCGCTATGGCATGTTTCAGGGAAGTGAAGGTGAGAGTTCGCACCAGGATGGATGGCCTGGTGGTTGCTTTCCGCCTCCGGGGCTCTCGGAGCACCCTCACAGTCGAGCTGGATGGTCTGAGCTCCGGAGCCGCAGACCTAGGCCTCCCAGAGTGAGGCCTCACCAATCAAGCAGCTGGGACCTATTCTCTAAAGGACGTGTGCAAAGACTTCTCCTCCCGGCTCTGGGTACGAAGGAGTCTTTCTGAGCTGGGACTAGGGGCGGAGGCCCTGGGGGATTCCGGAATGAGATGGCTGTGTGAAGACCTCAAGCAGCCCACCTGCCCATTCCAGTCACTCCGGTAAGGCCTGGCTGGCTTCTTTCCCTTCCCAGCAATGGGGAGAAAGGGGTGGAGGGTAGGAGTCGAGGCTTGGCCTTGGGCAGGTCAGTTCCCCTCCCTGGCTCTCGGTTTTCTCATCTGAAAAAGTAGCTTTGGACTTGGTGATTATTTAAGTGGTTTCTAGCCCTGGCATGCTTCATTTGCCAAGGGTTGCCAAGGTGGCCACCTTGTGGTCTTGGGTAAAGGGCCCCCCTCCCTGGGCTACATTCTGAAGTTCTGACATTCTGTGGTTCTATCTTTTGAGGTTAAGGGGCAGCCCCTAGGAGGGCATCGTAGAACCAGGAAAGGGGCCCTTTCTCCCAGGGCTTCCCAGGGATGCCCAGTGAGGCAGTATCCAGAGTGAAAGTGAGGGAGCAAATCACTCAGCCTCCTCTGGTCTTTGATGGACTTTTGCCTGGGGCAGGGGAATGGTGTGTGAAAAAAGGCCCACAACACTGCATTCTTGCAGGTTGCTGAACTGCTGGCTCACTTCAGATTTTGCTGGGAGCCTCTCCTGTGCCTTTAGTATGAGTTGGACACTGACAAGACTGGATCTGAGTTACAACCCCCTGGAAGACCAGGGAGCAGCATTGCTCTTCAGGGTGCTGGAACATCCTAGCTGCAAGCTTGAGAGTCTGTGGTAAGACTACACAGCACCCTGCCTCTTTCTTTTTTGTCTTTTGCCTCTTCCGCCTCTTCTCTCCTTCATCACAGAAGGAGCTGTCCCTGCTGCTTACCAGGACTCATCTGTTTTCATGTACCGTGAGTCTTCTCCTCTGGGAATAAAAAATGAGGTCAGAAGATCCATAGTAGATGCTTAATAAATGTTGATTAATTGGTTGATCAGTTGACAGCTGGGGAACCTAGGGTTCACTGCTCCCACCTATACAAACTAAGAACATAGTAGGTGTTAAATAAATATTTGCTGATTGATTGATTGAAACAGAAGATTTTGTATTCGATCTGGAAGTGATAGGGAACCACTGGTGTTTATTGAGTAGGAGAGTGACATGGTCAGACCTAGGCTTTAAGAAAATCACTAGAGTAGAGAGAGACTTAAGGCAGGCAGACACCATTCCCCCACCAGCTATTGTAATAGTCCATGTGTGAGGTGATGAGGGTCTGTACCAGGGTGGGGGCAGCATCAGAGGAGAGAAGAGGGCATATTGGAGAGATGTTTCAGAGGTGAAATGGACCAGAGGTGCTGGGGAGGTGAAATGGACCAGAGATGAAATCAACAGGCCTTGGCATCATGTTGGATCTGGGGGTGAGAGAAAGTGAGGAGTCCAGGATGACTCCTAAGTTGGGAGCTTGAAGGACTGGGAGGATGATGTTACCCTCCACAGTAGTAGTGAAGGTAGGAAAAGGGGGAGACTTTAGGAGGAAAGACAAAGCATCTGGCTTTGGGCATGTTGAGTTTAAGATGTTTACTGGAACACTCAGTTGGAGATGTCTGGATGTGGAGAGATGTGAGAGACATCCCTCTTCTTTTTACATTTACTGAACTGTGTTATACAAATGACCCCAAGACTGCTTCTGAGGACACCCCAAGGAGGGAGCTGCCTGTTCCCCAGTGGCACCTGCCCTCAGTGGAGAAGACCAGTGCCTTCCTTTTAGGGCACTTTCCATGCAGGTACTATTAACCTAATTTTATAGATGAGGAAGAAAGGACCAGTGTGAGTGAGTCTCTCAGCTTTGGGACTCAAACCCCTGGTCTGGGCTCCTTTGGCGCTGTGTCCTTTGACTCTACCTCCCAGCAGGGCCTTGGTATTGGACACATTCAGGCCTTCAATGGCAAGAAAGCTTTCTTCTATTCAGGAGTTCTTAAGACCACATCTCCTGCTGTGCAGAAATTGATAGCAGCCTGAAATGACATTGGAGTCATACCCAGAACCTGAGACACCCATGGCCCCAAAGGCCTCTGGCTTTCAGCCCAGTGGGACCAGAGACATCCAAGAGTGGACTTTCCCTTGGCTTCCTGAGTCTGAAGAGGAACTGTCAAGAAGCAGCCAGGTGGCTCAATGGGCAGCTCACTCACCTGAGTGGGGAAAAAGCTGAGTTCAAATCTTATCTCAGACAATTCCCAGCTATATTCTTATCTTTTTGGTCTCGGTTTTCTCATCTGTAAAATGGGGGTGATAATGCTAGCACTCACTTCTAGGGTTGTTGTGAGGCCCAAATGAGACAATATGAGCAATGAGGTTGGCAGACTTGAGAGTCCCTTTTAATCGTGGCAGTGGCTGCTGCTGCTGAATGGTGAATGATTGCTTGTTCCTTGTTTCTTGTGTGTCTGTCCCCTAGTCTGAAGAAATGCCAATCACCGAGGAGTCATGTGAGGGCCTTGGCTCTGTCCTGGGCATCAGCCAGACCCTGCAGTGGCTGGATCTGAGCTTTAATGCCTTGGGAGACCATGGCATGGGGCTGCCGTGTGGAGGCCTGCGGCAGGCCAATTGCCAATGGAAGACACTCAGGTTAGTCTCCAAAAGTCTTTCCCTTGCCCAAGGCCCCCACCATGGGGTCCTACTTAGCATGGTGGCTTGTGGGTAAGAGTGAGTTCCCCATCCCCAGAAGTATTCCAGCCCAGGCTGGAAGGTCTCCAGACTCCTGGGGTGGGGAACTTCTGCAGACAGCAGGAACCGCTGTGGTTCCTTCCAGGTCTGAGCTGATGGACACGGAGACCTAGAAGCTGCAGCAGGTGGAGGATTTCCTTTCCCAGGAGGTCTTGGGTGGGCTGGTTTCTTTGTCAAGTTGATTGACGATTTCTTTGGGCAAGGGGTACCCCAGGGAACATGCTTTCTCCACCTGCTCTGCACCTGAGGCCCTTGGAGATGGGGAGTCACTGGGCTGGGGTCCTCCAGCCAATAGGACTTGGGCTTCCTGACCCAGAGGCCAGGGCTCTGACCACTGCTCCACACTCTCTCCACACCCCTGGCAGCAATTTGTTTAGGTTAGGAAACTGCAGCCTCACTGGCCAATGCTGCCTTGATCTGTCCTTGGTGCTTAGCCTGGGGCCTAAGCTACTCTGGCTTCACCTGAGGAACAATGCCCTAGGAGACTCAGGCTTGCAGCAGCTGTGCCAAGGCCATAGGGCCCCTCACTGCAGGATGAGGAAACTCAAGTAAGATAAGGCACGGCGCCCCCCCCAGCAGGGGCAACCTTTTGCACCTGGGGAGGGGGCTGGAGCCCATGTGACTGCCCATGGGGGGGAGGGGGGAGGGGGCTGGAGCCTGTGTGACTGCCCCCCACTCTGAGGGCCACCAGTCCTGCAGGAGGGCCAAATAGTCCTAAGACTAGTGCATGGGCCCTGAAGAGATGGGGTGGGGGAGAGGGGCATCTCTCTGCCCTTCCCCTCCTGGCTCTGAACAAGCGCTCCTGGAGCACAGTGGTCCCCTCAGCGCTTGTGTGCCCCTCTCCCACAGCCTGGCCAACTGCCGCCTCACCCCTGCTGGTGGCCCCAGCATCTCGTCTGTCTTAAGTGCTTCCAGCAGCATCGAGTTCCTCTTCCTCAGTGGCAATGACTTGGAAGACATGGGGATTCAGAAGTTGTGTCAGGGCCTGATTCACCCCAACTGTAAAGTGCAGGAGCTGAAGTAAGTGACCTCCATCCCCAGGGACAGACTCTGGGGAGGAAGTAGAGAGTTGTACAAGATAAAAGAGGTGTGGCTGGGTAGCAGAGCACCTGAAACAGATCTGAGGACCTGAGTGGACCCCAAGATCAGTAAGAGGCAGTAGTGGGATTTGGCGGTGAAGAACTTCCATAGGTTGCCTTAGGAGGGACAGAGGCTTACTCTGTGTCACGTCACACTCTTTGGTGACCTTGAACCCCTAAGAGGAGAGAGAACTCACCTCCTTTGCAGGCAGCTGTAATGCTGAGGAAATGTGCCCTGTTGCCCGTGACAGCCTCTGAAGGACTTGCAGGCAGCTTTCATCTCCCCCCTCACCCCCAGCCCTCTCTTCCCCAGGCTGAGTGTGCCCAGTTTCTTCCTCCAAAACTCATCTGATAAGGGGTTGAGGTCCCTCTCGTCCTAGCTGCCTTCCTCTGAACCCTGAGCCACCTGTCAGTGGGGCTTGGTGGACAGAGTGCTGTACTCAGAAGACCTGGGTGTCAGACACTGACCCTAGGCAGATCACTGCATGGCTCTGGACCTCAGTGTCCCCATCTGTAAAATGGGGATCGGCCCCCTGCTCATTAGGCTGTGTCTGTGCAGGACTTTGCAAAGCTGGCAGTGCCATGTCCTGACCGTGAGGACCTTTCTTTCCCGGCCTCCATGAGGTTCTGCCCTGTTCTTGGTGTTGGACATTGTAAGGACTCTACAGACAGGCCACCCAGGGAGGGCCTTCAGTCTTGGATTGTACTGGTGTCCTAGGCTCCATCTGGAGGTGGCCCACCTTCAGTTACAATGACCAGATCCAGTGCTGTGGCCCTATTACCCTTTTTTTCTGTGGCTCCATGAAGGGATGTCTCCTGTCTAAAAGGGATTCTGTGGATCGTCTGCCTATGTTGGGTCTTCAGTGCTCTTCCTTGTTTTTGGTGAGGAAGGTTCCTCTTTCCAGAGATGCCGGAGGCTCCTGTACTCTGGGCTTCATTGACGTTGCAGGCTTTTGTTAGGACATTTTGCAAATCTACCACAATCCGTGTTACAGTTCTGAGAGTGGTGGCCTAGACTAGGATGGCGGAGGAACTAATCACTTTCAATGCTCTTTTCCTGGTTAGTTTAGATTTCAGGATGCCAGTGAGTCACTGGATATATGCAGCCCCAGTCTGATCCTTGATGTGGCTTGTTTGGGGGAGACCAGGGGTTTGTAGGAATCTCCTTCATCCCTGAATCGATGTGGCTTTCCATGGTGGGTGTTCAGAATTTTGCTCTTCCTTGGTTGTGCCAAAGACTTTCTGATACCACAAGGTAGAGGATCTGCTTCTGGCTGGGCTGTAGATCTCCATGACAATCCCTGAACCTTCAGGACTTTATAGGACAGGCAGATGTGCCATACTCAGTTCTACTCACCTGTGGTGACCATTGATTTAGCAAAACCACCCTAGTCTCTATCCCTCTCTCCCCTCTCCTCTCTGTCTGCCTGTCTGCCTGTCTTTCTCTCTTGGTCTATCTCTCCCTGTTCGTTCTCTCTCTCTCTCTCTCTCTCTCTCTCTCTCTCTCTCTCTCTCTCTCTCTCTCTCTCTCTCTCTCCCTCTTTCCCCCTCTCCCTCCCCCTCCCTCCCTCCCTCTCCTTTCTCTATCTGTTTGTCTCCTCTCCTCCTTTCTCTGTCTTCCTCTTTATGTCTTTCTCTGTGTCTCCTAATTTCTTCATTTCTCAGGCCCCTTCAGGACAGTTTGTGAGCAAAGATGAATCGTTTATTTTGTATTTTCTGCTCTGTTGACTCCTATCACTCTAACCTTTTGGTTTCTCCTCCAGAAGGCCAAGGATTGGTATTTCAGGGGATTTGATCTGGTGTGTCATGCCTTCATGTGGTATTCCAGTACCATGGGGCACCCCATCCTCTGTTGATGAATAGGGCCAGCTTGCAGGCCCACACCACCCTATTTCAGTCAGTCCCCTCTTTATCAAGGGTTTACTATGTGCCAGGCACTGTCCCAAATGCTGGGTACAAAGGCAAAAAAACCCCCAACCATAGTCCCTGCTCCCAAGGAGCTCACAGTCTATGGGGGAGACAATATGTAAATTGTAAGGTACATAGGATATATGTTAAGATGTGATTTTAGCTGAGTCTACAAGGAAATCTGGGAAACCAAGAGGTGGTGATGGGAAGGCATGGAGGCAGCCAGTGGGGCGATGGAGTGCACTACATGAAGAGGAAGAAGAGCATGCCCAGGGGAATAAGGTGTAAGAAGCCTGGAAAGGGAGAAGGGATTAGGTATGAAGAGCATTGAATGCCAAGCAGAGTATTTTGTATTGGATCCTGGAGGCCATGGGGAGCCACTGGAGTTTATTGAGTGAAGTGTGGTGTGTGTATGTGACATGATCAGGCCTGCATTTTAGGAAAATCGCTTTGGTGACTGGAGGAGGATTGGAATGCGGACAGACCTGAAGCAGACAGACTCCTCCCCCTCCCCCAGCAGCTATTGTAATAATCCAGGTATGAGATGATAAGGCCTGCACCAGGGTGGGGCAGTGTCAGAGGGGAGAAGAGGGGCTATTAGAGAGATGCTGCTGAGGTGAAATGGACCAGAGATGGTACAGAGGTGAAATGGACTAGAGGTTCAGTTCTACAGAGGTGAAATGGACAAGAGAAGAGGTGAAATGGATGGTGTGGAAGTGAAATGGACCAGAGATGCTGCAGAGGTGAAATGGGCCAGAGATGGTACAGAGGTGAAATGGACAAGAGAAAAGGTGAAATGGATGGTGTGGAAGTGAAATGGACCAGAGATGCTGCAGAGGTGAAATGGACCAGAGATGCTGCAGAGGTGAAATGGACCAGAGATGTGGCAGAGGTGAAATGGACCAGAGATGCTGCAGAGGTGAAATGGACCAGAGATGCTGCAGAGGTGAAATGGACCAGAGATGTGGCAGAGGTGAAATGGACCAGAGATGCTGCAGAGGTGAAATGGGCCAGAGATGGTACAGAGGTGAAATGGGCCAGGGTGCTGCAGAGGTGAAATCGACAGGTCTTGGTACCATATTGGATATTGGGGCGGGGGTGAGGGAAAGTGAAGAGTCCAGGATGACTCCTAGGTTGAGAGCCTGAAGAACTGGGAGGATGGGGTGCCCTCCACAGTAATAGGGAAAATAGGAGGCAGGGTTTGGGGGAGAGATGAGTTATATTTTAGCCATAGTGAGTTTAAGATATCTATTGAACATCATTCAGTTCTAGATTTGAGCCCAGTTCTTCTCGTTCAAAGCTTAATTTGCATCCCTGCTGCCTCTAGGCATGTCTCATGCACACATTTGCTGGTGCAAGTGAATAATTTTATAATTTTATTTGCTTTTTTTTGGTGGGGGGGGAGTGTGATTTGCTAAGTATGTATGGAGACCTCCCATGTGATGGGCCCTGAGGAAAGTCTGTTACTTTCAAAAACTTTCCCCTTCATATTTCAATGTCTAGGCCTTTTAGCCCCTGTTAGATTTTGAAGACTTTGAAGTCTCCCTTCCCCTTCACCCCACATGAGTAGAAAGAAGAGAAGTGCTGTTATCATCCCTATCTTACAGAGATGGGGTTGCTCTGGGGCCCAGAGGTATGACTGGTTAGGAGGGGATTTGAAGTCAGGTGCTCTTGTCTTCCAGCCTGGCACTCCAGTCACTGCTCCAGCCCCTACCCTCTTCTTAGAGTCAGATAGCTTCACCAAGAAAAGGAACCTAATGGCCCAAGAGGGGACAGGCAGACAAAATTCTATTCTCCTGGCACTGGGATGGGAAGGCATTAGGGTTGGGGCATTTAGCAGAGACCTTGGGGTTGGTAAGGAGTCTAAGGACGCTTCACATTCATTTCATAACCTTAGGTAGGTCCTCTCTGGGTGTCCCCAGTAACCTCCTCCAGGACAGGAGGCCCCTTCCACTTTTGCTCTGTCCAGAGTTTGGACATTCTCTCTCTCCCCCCGACTCACCCCTTAAGCCCTCCCTTCTCCTGGGTAGCCATCCATCCACCCATCTTCTCCCAGCTACCTCCTTCCCTCCCCCATGTCTCCCCCTTCATCCCCACCTGGCCTCCCAGCTCTGCCCTCAGTAGCCTCTCCTCTTCCCCCTGCAGGATCCAGATGTGCGGGCTCACCTGGCTAGGCTGTGAGGCCCTGGCCTCAGCACTGCGCTGCTGCCCCAGCCTGAGGCAGCTGGACCTCAGTGACAGCTCCCTGGGGGAGGAAGGCTCAAAGTGGCTTTGTAGGGGCCTGAGGCAGCCCAGTTGTCAGCTGCAGAGATTCAGGTGGGTGTGGCCAGGGCAGCCTGCTGGGGCAGGAACAGGGCCTTTGGGAAGGCAGTGGGGTAGGGGGGGCGCCCAGTGAGGAGTCCAGAGTCCGGGGTCTGTGGCCTTGAGGCTCCCCCTCTGAGGCTGCTTCTGAATCTCTACAGGTTATTCAGGTTTGTCCTGAGCGAGGCAGCCAAGGCTGAGCTGGCAGCTGTGGCCAGAGTCAAGCCTGGCCTGGAGATCTCCTACAATAACAATTGGACTGGGTTTGCTGAGCTCTTCTGATGGGGGCTGAGCAGAAGGAGCAGGAGGGAGTGGCCTGTCCTTGGGCCTTCCACCTCCCCTCCCTGGCTTTGGGGTTTCCCAAGTGGCTCCCATTTTCATTCTGGACTCATCTTGTTTGGCTCCCCTGGGACTGGATCTCAAGTCCCTGGCTGCCTTTTTTGTTGTATGTTTCCCATCCCTCTACAGGAGCTGTGGCTCCCTATTGCCTCCAGGATGAAGCACAGGATGAAGCCAGTGGAGATGGTGGTGAGCATTAGAACCTGGGAGGCACAGACCTAGAACACCTCTATGCACAGCCCAGCTCCAAGGTGGAGGAGCCTGGCCCCACAGAAGAGATGGGAGGAGCCACATAGCCCTGCTTCTTAGCAGAGGTGGGAGCCCATGGGGGTGGGGCAGTGCATTCAACACCAGATTTTTTTTTTTGAATCATTGGTCCGTTTGCTGAAATTTTTTTTCCTGCTTTTAAAAACTTTTTCTAATAAGGAGTGGTTTTCTGGGAGGGGCAGAGTGGAAAATACAGGTGATATAAAGACAACACAACTATAAAATTTGTTTTTTTTTAAATGGGTCTAGAGCTTGGGCTGCCCTAGTTTTTCACCTCAGAGACCTCTCCCAAGTAGGTGAGGTGGGTGAAGAAAAGGCAGGATTAGCCCCCAGGCATGGCCATGGCCTCAGCCTCTGCACAGCCCCATTCCTGGCCCACTGGAGCCTGAAAGCTGCTTTGCTCCAACCTCCTATCTGGAAAATAAGCCACTTTTTATGTATTGACTTACTTGGGTCTCACAAGAAGCCTGTGAATTGGGTCCTAAAAGAGGAAACTGAGGCACAGACAAGGCAGGGTGAGGTGTGCCAGCTCTGTGGGCCTACCTGTCCCTGGAAGGTAGGTGGTCCATCATGGCAGCATTGATGAGATTATAGGCCCTACTGAGGAGTGACAGGAGGTAGGAGTGTACAAGAGCTTTTGTGTGGAGGGAGGTGTCCAGTGAGGGAGATTCCAGGGCAGGGGCTTTTCCTGGGAAGCATCTGAGGGACATCTCCCTGTGACCCACACCCCATAGAGCTTCCTTGGGGCCCCAGGGCTGGGGACTGCCCCCTAATGACTGATGGGCTACTTAGGACCCTGGGCCATGCTCTTGTCAGAGAGATCTGGGCCTCACCTCTCAGTGCAGAGGTAAGAATGGGGAAGGAGAATGCTCATTTGGCGACCCCAGAAGACATAGCCACCTTTTGGGCTACAGTGTACAAAGCCCCAGGATGGCAGTTAAACCTTGGGGATCTGAGAAGTACTCTTTGGAAAAAGGCAGCTGGTGGGTCAGCAGATAGAGCTCTGGATCTGTAGTCAGGAAGACCTGAGTTCAAATCCAGCCTCAGATACTTGCTAGTATAGCACCCTGGGTAAGTCACTTCACCACTGTCTGCCTCAGTTTCCTCATCTGTAAAATGGCAATAATAATAGCACCTACTGCCCAGGGCTGTTGTGAGGATCTAATGACATCATTGTAAAAGCTCTCCTAGCCTGCCACAAATGCTCATTCCTTTCCCAAAAAGGGATTCACCAGAATGTCAAGGGGCTACAGCTCCCTTGGAGAGCAGGAGAGAGGCTAATGGATGTTTGGGAGCTTTTTACGTTTCTGTATCTGGTTATAGGCTTTTGGGAGTTCCATACTCCCACATATTCTGTGGTCCTCTGAGGAAAGGCTGTCCTATACCTGGTTTGCATTTGCTAACTTTAGTGTTTGTACACGAACTGGAGGCTTTGTCAAGTTTCCTGGAGGAGCTCCAGGTGTGGACAATAAGCTAAATAAAGAGATAAGGAATCCTTCTGGTGTCAGCTTCCAGAGTCAGACTCAGATTAAGTGAGCCCAGAATGTTTGGGAGTGTCCTGGGCCATGGATTAAAGAATTGTCATGTGGGAGAAGACTAGCCATTGGTGGAATTGAGAAAGGCAGGGCTTGAGTTGAGCCTTGAAGGAGATGGAGGGACTGCAGGTCAGGGTCAGAGGTAGGGGGGTGGCTGGTCCTAAGTCATGCCTGTGCTAGAAAGCCTGAAAGGGACTTTGGATCAGCTCAAGCCTGGCGCGCCACCTGGTGGCGAATCCAAAGACTGCAATCTCAGCGACGTGCCACCTCACCTCCTCATGAGAACTTGGCAATGAGGGAATAGAGCGTAACCCATAAGTGGCTCCCAAAGAACTGCGCTCACCCTTCAAGGCTTTGATCCTCCCAGCTCCATTCCACAGAAAGCGCTACATAAATGTGGATTGATGGATACACACAAATTTTGTTCATTTGCATGGTGGCATCCCAAGAATACATCAAGAGATGTATGATGAGAAAGACAGTCACAGTGCCCCTGACATGCTCCCTGGAGATGTAGCCTCAAGCACGAGGGACAGCACATGCGACGGTATGGACTCCAATTGTCCGGGATGGGGCTAGTGTGGACGGGTCATCGTGGGCATCCTTGGAGGGTGCTGCCTAATCCATGAAGTCAGCCAATAGTCCACCAGTATTTCTCAGTGGCCACAGTGGCTGAGTCCCAGATTTGGCCATTTGGAGGCATTCTGGGCTCCATGGACTTTCTTCATTTGTCTGTGACTCTCCATTTAAGGTGGGCAGATGGGAGAGACATCTCCTCCTTCCCCACAGGCTGTTGTAGCATCTCCACCATGTCCCCAGGAAGCTCATCATTGAGAAATTCCATCCTCTGGCAAGAGCACTCAGCCTTGGTATTCCCTCGTCTTTGGGACCTTCTGGCCCTCTGATTGGAGGGAGAAGCTATGAACTTCCCAACCACCATATAAGGAGGAGAGATAGGACAGATGCAGGCTGCACACATCTTGGATCCTTTGACTTATCCACCATGCCCGTGCTGGCTATCCTCCTTCCCCAACCCCCACCCCAACTTTTTTTCATAGTTGTATTCCACACTAGCTTGTTCAGTTGTTTCAGTCATGTCTGACTCCTTAGGACCTTCTTTGGGGTTTTCTTGGTAAAGGTACTGGAGTGGTTTGCCATTTCCTTCTCCAGCTCAGTTTACAGAGGAGGAAACTGAGGTAAACAGGGTTAAATGACCTGCCCAGAGTCACACAGCTAATAAGTGTCTGATGCCAGATTTGAACTCAGGAAGGTGAGTCTTCCTGGTTCCAAGCCCAGTGCTCAATGTACTATGTTGCCACCTAGCTGCTCTCTCTAGCACACAGTAGGCATTTAATAAATATTTACTACTGACCTTTAGTTTTAAAAAAAGAAAAGACAACATTAATGTTTTCAGCTTCTCGTGGTAAGTTTCAAATGTATTCTCTGAAAACTCATGGAGAACAGTAATATTAAGAAGGCTCCTTGGCAGCGGGTCTAGCCGGTTTTTCTTTGGGGTGTGGAATGGAGCTGTTTGAAGGCAGTCAGCAGCCCCTCCCCACCCTGAAGTAAGACCAAGGCTGGTGAGAAAATCCACCTAGAAAGGATCTGTCTTGAGTTGGTGAGAAATGAAAGAAAGCCCTTCCCAGAGGCTTCAGAAGCCCTTAGCAATGGCGATGTACAGCTGTGTGGGGCAAGCTTCGGGAGCAGTGAAGAGGGAAGCAGGGAAGGATGTCCCCCAGCCTTTATAAATGCGGCCACTGGAAGGACTGGAGTCAGGGAGGACTTTTACTTGTTGGGTGGCTCAGGTTGGCTCAACTGTCAGAGCTGTCTTCCCCCTCCAGGTTCTGAGAGCAAGTAGTAGAAGCAGTAGCAGCAGTAGTAGCAGTAATAGTAATAGCAGGAGTAGTAGCAGGTAGTAGTAATAGTAATAGTAGTATCAGTAGCAGCAGGAGCAATAGTATTAATAGTAACAGTAGTAATAGCAGTAGTAGTAGCAGTAATAGTAATAGCAATAGCAGCAGTAGTATTAATAGCAATAGTAGTCATAGCAGTAATAGTATTAGCAGTAATAGTAGCAGGAACAGTAGTAGTAATAGTAATAATAACAGTAGCAGCAGTAGTAATAGTAATAGCAGCAGTAACAGTAATATTAATAGTAATAGCAATAGCAGTAATAGTAGTAGTAGCAGCAGCAGCAGCAGTAGTAGCATCAATAGTGATAGCAGTAGTAATAGCAGTCGCAGTAGCAGTAATAGTACTAGCAGGAATAGTAGTAGTATTAGTAACAGTACTACTACTAGTAGTAACAATAATAGCATTGGCCTCCACCAGGCAATATAGTCACCTTTCCGTGGTGGGCATGTAAAATATGCTTAAAATGGCTGGAGTTTATTATACAGCATTTTAAGGTTTGAAAAGCACTTTGCAATTCTTACCTCATTTGATCCTCACAACAACCCTGGTAGGTAGGGGTGATTGCTATCCCCATTTTATAGAGGTGAAGTGGCTAGTCCAAGGTCACACCTCCAGGGAGTACCTGAGATGGGACTGGAACTCAGATCTTCCTGACCCAGGCCTCAGGCTCTGGAAATATAAATAACAAGGAAGCTGCTTGAACTCCAGGCAAGAAGGACATTGGGAAGTATACCAGGCTCTGGGCGGCCCTTCCTGCCACCTGCCCAGCAGCACTTGGGGTCCTTTCATCCTCCTCCAGCCCGTGACAGCGGCAAGGGGGCAGATGACCGGCCTTGTCCTGCTGGCAGGGTTGTTTGGACGGTGCAGAGCCTAGGTGAAATGGTCCTGAGGACTGCTTCACACTCCCTTGATATCTGATCGTCCTCAAAGACAGCTTCTAAGGGACTGAATCATGTTATGAATTGTTCCATTAATGCACACAGCCTGACCCACGGTAAATACTTCCTGAAGGTGGGTTCCCTTCCCCTTTTCTCCCCATTCATATTCTGAGCTCCCAGCAGCCAGAGAGGCTCTCCACTCCACCTATGCCCCACCCAGCTGGGCTAAGTGGACCTAGGACTCTGGGAGGAAGCTCCTCTGAAGCTCTGAAAACTTCCAAGGCTGGATCCCCACCTTTCCATTCCATTCAACTGACTACACAGAGAAAGACTTTTGAGAGTCCCTTGGACTGCAAGATCAAATCAGTTAATAAAGACCTTAATTCAGCTATTCACTGGAAGCTGGAGCTTAAATACTTTGGCCACATAATGAGAAGACGGCACTCATTGGAGAAAAGAGCTTGACGCTGGGAAAGATGGAAGGCAGATGGGCAGACCAGCCGGGACGACAGAGGCTGAGATGGATGGATGGGGTCATGCAAGCGATGTACACGAGCTCAGACAGACAGTGAGAGACAGTGGATAGATGGGCCTGGCATGCTGTAGTCCATGGGGTCACCAAGAGTCGGTAACAGAACCACCCAGAGGAAATGAAACCCTGTGGCTGTCCTCAGGCAACTTGCATTCTAAGGACTCTGCTCCTGCACTGTTGAGGTGTGGCCCTGCAGGGGAGATGGGTGGGTGGATGAGACGGGCTGGAGGTGGGGGCAGCATCTACTATAAATTAAGCAGACCAGACCCTCCCCCAGTCCCAGCTGGCTTCCGTGTTCCTGCCTAGGTGAGTCCAATCTGCCAGAGAACTTGGCTCTTCTCTGCATGGATGTCTGAGCCAGGTTCCTGCCCCGCCCCCCAGGGCCACTTGGGCACCTTAGCTCTGGGCCTGGGCCCCTGCCTGGGGGGTAGGATAGGAGGACTGGGACCCACATGGGGCTGGAACCCTTCCTTTCCCTTCCTTCCATCTGGGCTGGCTGGGGCCTGGCCTATCATATTTCTTCCTCCCCTATGACCTGCCTACCTACCTGAGTCCTGCCCTCTGACCCTGCCAGGCCCCCAATCAGGACTGGCTAGAAGGGACCCAGACTCTTGCACGGCCCAACCCACCTCCCTTTCATGGAGAAGGCCCAGATCGGAAAAAGGAGTTGCCCAGGGGTTAGCCAGCCACAGTCTCCGGGTCAGTGAGGGGCTAAGCTGGGACCGGGGGTCTCCATGGATCTTTCCACTCTGGTTAGCAGAGCAAGAGTCCTGAGATCTGCATTAACCCTTGTTCCAAAGCTCTGAGATTAGGTGACTTCTACAGTCACCGATCAAAAGCATTTATTAGGCACCTACTGTGTGCCACGGAATGGAGCTGAGCACTGGGTTACAAAGAACTGCAAATACAGGGTCATGTTCTCTAGGAGTTTAGTCTAATGGGGGAGAGAAAATGCCAACTGCTATGTACAAGCAGTAGTCTGTAGCAGTACAAGGTGCCACTGGACAGGATTAACTGGAGCTGAGGCCCCCTAGGAAAGGCCTCTTAAAGAAAGCGGGGTTCTGGCTGGGGCAGACAAGGGGCAGCATTCAGGGCCTGGGGGAGGGACTGCCAGAAAGAATGCCAGGGGCTGTGAGATGGACACAGCCTGCAGGCCAGTGTACCTGGAGAAGAGCAGGTGGTGAGGAGAGTGGCTGGGCGCTGGTGAGGAAGGGCTTTGAATGCCAAGCAGAGGGATTCATACTTATTCTTGAGACAATAGGGAGCCATCGAAGGTTTTTGAGAGGGGGAGTGACTCCTAGATTGGGAGCCTGAAGAACTAGGAGGATGGAGGATGGTAGCACCCTCTAGTAATGGGGAGTGCAGAGGGTTTAAAGGGAAAGAGAAGTTGTGTTTTAGACACTTTGATTGTAAGATGTCTACTGGACATCCAGTTGGAGATAGGACATGAGGTCAGCAGAGAGGCCACCACAGACAGCCCTGCTATCTATCCACCCATCCTCTCTTCCTTCCCTCCATCCTTCCTTCCTTCTTTCTATCTATCCACCCATCTTTCCATCTATCCATCCATCCTTCCAACCATCTTTCCAACCATCCTCCCTTCCTTCCTTCCATCCCTTCCTTCTTTCCATCCATCCATCCATCCATCCATCCATCCATCCATCCTTCTCTCTATCCTCCCTTCTGTCCTTCCTTCCATCCTCCCACCCTTCCTTCCTTCCATCCCTCCTTCCTTCTTTCCATCCATTCATCTTCTCTCCATCCTTCTCTCCCTCCATCCTCCCTTCCATCCTTCCCTCCATCCATCCTCCCTTCCACCCTTGTATCCTTCCTTCCATCCATCCAGCCTTCCTTCTGTCCTTCCTTCCTTCCATTCTCCCCTCCATCCATCTTCCCTTCCATCCTTCTCTCCATCCATTCTTTTCTCCTCTCTTCCATCTTTCTCTCCATCCTCTCCTCCATCCATCCATCCTCCCTTCCTTCCATCCTCCCCTTCATCTTCCTTTCCATCCTTCCCTTCATCCTTTCTTCCATCCCCCCTCCTTTTTTCCATCCATCCATCCATCCATCCATCTTTCCATCTATTCAACCATCCTTCCCTCCATCCTTCCTTCTTCCTTCTCTCCATCCTTCTCTCCATCCTCCCTTCCATCCTTCCCTCCATCCTTCTATCCTTCCTTACTTCCATCCATCCATTCTTCCTTCCATCCTTCCCTCCTTCCAGCCTCCTTTCCTTCCTTCTATCTTTCCCTCCATCTTCCTTTCCATCCTTCCTTCCATCCTTTCCTTCATCCTTCATTCCTTCCATCCCTCCTTCCTTCTTTCCATCCATCCATCCATCCATCTTTCCATATATTCAACCATCCTTCCCTCCATCCTTCCTTCTTCTTTCTATTCATCCATCCATCCTTCTCTCCACCCTCCCTTCCATCCTTCCCTCCTTCCATCCTTCCTTCCTTCCCTCCATCTTCCTTCCATCCTTCCCTTCATCCTTCCTTCTTTCCATCCACCCATCCATCAATCCATCCATCCATCTTTCCATCTATTCAACCATTCTTCTATCCATCCATCCTTCCTTCTATCCTTCCTTACTTCCATCCATCCACCCCTCCTTCCATCCCTGGGCTCAGCTCCATCCGGTCTCATGTCATCATTCTCGACCCCTCCCTCTCCTCCATACCCACTCTGCTGCCAAGCTCAGTCCTTCTTCGGACACCCCTCTCTTCCCGCAGAAGCCATGGACATTGCTCTCGTGATACGCTCCTTGGAGAAGGAGCTCTTCTGCCCCGTCTGCTCTAACTTCTTCCAGGACCCTGTCACCGGCCCCTGCGGCAACACCTGGTGCCGGGCCTGCTTCCCTGGGGGAGCCCCCGAAGAGCTCCGGACCAGCCTGTGCCTGGACAGAGTCGGGGCACTGCTGAAGCGGCTGCAGCACCTCCAGCCCAGCGCACTCCCCCAGGACCACTGCGCCCAGCACTCCGAGCCCTTCACCCTCTTCTGCTGCCAGCACCGAGAGCCCGCGTGCGAAGTGTGCAAACACTCCTTGGAACACGTGGAGCACCACATGGTCCCCTTGGCCGCCTGGGCCCCCGGAAGTGAGTGAGCCTGAGGCGGGGAGCGGGGGGCGGGGCGACTGCGGCGGTGGGGGATGGGAGATGCACCGCCCTGACGGCAGGCTGTTGGTCCTGCATTTGCTGCCCTGCTGAGCTCCCCGTCTCTCCCAACAGAGTGTCGCTCCCGAAGCGGCTCCCAGCGCCAGGCCCAGGCCTGAAGGAAGCATGGATGGATGGATGGACAGCGCCCTGTATTTGACACGATGATAATAAATAATAGTTAACATTTATATCGTGCCTACTATATGCCCGGCACTGGGCTAAGCTCTTTACAATTATTATCTCCTTACGAGGCGGGTGCTGTTAGGGTCCCCATTTTAAAGATGAGGACACTGAGGCCGGCAGCGGGGAAATGACTTGCCCAGGGTCACAGTGCTAGTAAATGCCTAAGGCTGGATTTGAACTCGGGTCTTCATGACTCCCCAGGTTCCTATACTCCGTCGCGCCCCCTAGCGGCCAACAAAGCCCTGCACCTGGGGCAGGAGGGGCGAGGGAGGGGAGCGGAGCCACCCCACGTGAGAGCACGGTGGAACAGGGAAGACGTGTACCTGCTCAACACCTGGACTGAGCGAGTCCTGCGCAGCAGCGGGAAGGGGGCGTGGCGGAGAGGGAGGAGAAGGTTAGGTAGACTCTTTGGCGCCATGCGCTTGCGCGCCATTATCCCTTACCATGCTGGGAGGTGTAGTTCGGAGCGGGATGCGTGGCTGCGTACCCATTGGGCTCCTTGTCCCCAGGGGTTGGTTCTCTCAGTCCCGCCGCAGTGGGGAAGGGGGGAGGCGGGGCAAGGCCTGGGGAGCAGAGGGTCAGGGGAGATTGACATGAGGTCACAGAGGAGGAGAACCAGGAGGGAGGGATCTGAAAACCTGGGGAGAAGAGAGTGACCCGCAGTGACCAAGACTGCAGCCAGACAGGAGGTCACTAGCTGACCACTGGTCACTTTGGTTGGAATGGTGAAGTCGGAAGAAGGAAGGGCTGAGGGAGCCGCTAGGTGGCGCAGTGGGTGGAGCATCGGTCCTGAAAAGAGGAGGAAGAGGAGGGAGGAGAAGGAGGAGGAGGAGGAGGAGGAGGAGGAGGAGGAGGAGGAGGAGGAGGAGGAGGTGGAGAAGGAGGAGGAGGAGGAGGAGGAGAGGAGGAGGAGGAGGAGGAGGTGGAGAAGGAGAAGGAGAAGAAGAAGGAGAAGGAGAAGAAGAAGGAGAAGAAGGAGAAGAAGGAGGAGGTGGAGAAGGAGAAGAAGAAGAAGAAGAAGAAGAAGAAGAAGAAGAAGAAGAAGAAGAAGAAGAAGAAGAAGAAGAAGAAGAAGAAGAAGAAGAAGAAGAAGAAGAAGAAGAAGAAGAAGAAGAAGAAGAAGAAGAAGAAGAAAAGTTTAGCTGCAAAAGGCAGAAGGGACATAAGACCATAGTGGGGATGGGAGGGTCAAGAGAGGGTTTTTACAGGATGGAGGAGGACATGAGCCAGGAGAGAGGAAGAGATTAGAGATAAATGCAGGGGGAGGGGGGTGATAGAGGGGGCTATCTGTTGGGGGGGGCCACTTGAGCAGGTGGAGGGGTCGGCCTTGGTCAGGGGTAGAAGACACCTGAGTGATGGGAGGGGAGGGAGCTCATGGTGAATGCCTTGACTTAGGAGGCAGGGTCTCAGCTGAGAGAGTGGGTAGGGGGAGAGGGAGCTGATGAGGGCAGTAGAGGGGGATTGCCTGGCAGCAGTGGGGGTGGGGGGTGTCACATTACTTAGTGTGGGGGCACCCTGTGTGAGTAAGAGTGAGCATCTGCACTGGTCTCTCCTACCTGATTTTTGCCTGTACCTCCATACTCTGTCCCCAGATGGGCACCACTCCCTCTCTGTTGCTGTGGGCTTCAGTCTGCCTCAAGTCATTTCTCTTCATCTTGCCCATCTCTGCCCCATCCCAGAGGACGACTGAGCTGAGGCCCCACTGGGAGAGGCAACCAAATGGTCTTTGATGTGTGGGCCGGCCAGCCTGGTCGTCCTCAGGCTGCTCACCTCAAAGGGGACCCTCAGGGCCCTGAGACATCCTGCCAAGGCTGCAGATGTTCTGCTACCAGGAGGCCGTGAGCTGGCCGGGGCTGTGCCCCCAGGGCCTCACCAAGGAGCAGATGCTGGAGCTGCTGGTGCTGGAGCCGTTCCTGAGTATTGTGATGAATGAATTTAGAAAAGACATCCTCACCTCCCTCAGTATGCCTGCAATTTGACCCTGGCTCTTTTGTCATGTTAATCTTATTCCTGGCTAGATGTCCAAGTACTGTTTTTATGGTATTTGCTCCCTGGTAGGGCATCCCTCCAGGCACCAGAAACATCCTTGAACAGAATTGCTTTCTTTTTTTTTTTTAATTTTATTAATTTATTTTGATTTATCAGCAATCACTTCCAGAAGCTTTTGAGTTGAAAATTTTTCTCCCCCTTCCTCCCCACCACCCTCCCCAAGACAGCGCACAATCTGATACAGGCTTTACATTTACATTCCTATTAAACATATTTTCACATTAGTGAAGTTGTAAGTAAAAATTAAAACCAATAGGAGGAACCATCAGAAAGAGGAAACAAAACTCAACAGAAGGTAAAAAATAAGTGATAGCGATTTGACTTCCATAGTTCTTTCTTTGGAGGTGGACAGCATTTCCCATCCCGAGGCCGCTGGAGATGTCTTAGATCCTTGTAATGCTGAGAAGGGTTCAGTTTAACAATCTTAGTCATCGCATAACATGGCTGTTATTGTGTACAAAGTCCTCTTGGTTCTGCTCACTTCACTCAGCATCAGACCATGTAAGTCTTTCCAGGTTTTTCTGAAGTCAAGGATGTTTTGAGAACCGAGCCTTCCCCACTGAGCACACATTTATTCTAGCAAACTGCCTTCTTAGTTAGAAGGAATAACTAAAACCAGGTAGCCCCAACTTCACCTTCGGAGTCTCCCCGGAAGTGCAGACCTGTAGCCTGGGATTTTCCCACTGGGACTCTGGAGGCTGAACCAGGGACTCCCAGCCCGTGTGAATGAGATGTAGATGATTCCCTTAATGGGGATGATTGATTGTGAAGAGATTTGATACTGCTGAGACTTAAGTATGTTATTGTTACCTATTGGGACTCTAACTCTATTCTGTTTTCTAATCTTAATCCTATTTTACTATCTTAATAAATACTTTTACTATATACTTATATGTAAATCAAACTTGAGACTGACTCTGTGTCATTTCTAAACCAAAACTAATTTAAGCTGCAGTACATAAGGCTGCTTAGCAATACAAGTGTCCTGCCCTGAGATCCAGGCCCAGGTGCAAGAGCAGTGTCCCGAGACCAGCGAGGAGGCTGTGAGCCTCATTGAGAGAGGAGAGCTGTCAGGGTGAGGGCAGGCCCTAGATGGGCCCCTTGGGGGTCAGGAGACATGGGGCCACATCCCCAGACTTGTCATGCTCTGGCCGTTTCTCTTCGGGCTGTGACTGGGCCCCGTGCTAGCTCCTTGTCCCCAGTGGGATGCGGCACCCCGAGCAGGCAGGTGTCTCCTCCATCCTGGGCACTAATGGAGTGGTGATGCAGAGGCTTCAGGTCTGCCTGCTGTTAACAGCATTTTACTGAGCCCGGCTCTAACCTGAGAATGATGAAACAGTAGGCCAGAAACAAAGTACCAATAATCAGGTAGCCTTTAATTAATTTGTTTCATTATGAGGAACAGATTTGGAAATCAGGAATTCTCCTGATCAGAATTCCACCTTGCTGAAGTGAAGACAGAGATTGTATACCTAAAATCACAATGGGAAGGGAGGGGGGAAGGTGAATATCATCTTCCCAAGGCCGGGGTGGTTTCCCAGACAAACCCACAGATGGAAGATGGTCCAATTCTGGAGTCCTGAGAGAGCAATGATGCTCAAGTGCTTGGGGGTCCTTATTTGGTGGATTACGGGACCCGAGTTCTGTGATGGTAATGTTCTGCAGGCTTTGATTCACTTTGCTTCAGGTACGCAGGCAGAAGGAAGCTGGTGATTGTGAGCCTTGTCAAGGTTTCACTGATCAGTTCAAACTGCATTATGAGCCCATCAGAATTACCCGCACACTGCCAAAGGTTCTTTTTGGAGGAAGAAAGTGGTCTTTGATTAGTCTTTAAAATGTAGATGGAAGCATGGTATATCTGAGTTGAAAACAAATTGGCCCTCTAATTTTGCTTTCTAAATGTAAAAAGGCCCTTTTTCCTGGCAGAGTCCTGAGAAAGAGCCAGGGTTCCCAGTGGCCAGTTCTGCAGGAGGCTGAGCAGAGAGGCCCTCCCACAGCCACAGTCACAGCCAGCTCTTTGGGATAGAGGGAGACCCTGCTTAAGCCTGCCCCTGGCACTGTTCCCTGGGGATCCCTTGAAGCAAGGAAGGGAACGGGTGGGGGACCACTTGCTGACCACCCTATTACCTTCTTCCTGGGCCAGGCCACAGCACTAACTGCTTCACACTGGGCAGAAGCCCTGAGTGTTCTGACTGTGGGAAGGTCTCCAGCCAGGCCACACACCTTGCACAGCACCAGAGAATTCACACTGGGTAGAAGCCCTACAAATATTCTGACTGTGGGAAGGTCTCCAACCAGGCCGCACACCTTGCACAGCACCACAGAATTCACACTGGGGAGAAGCCCTACGAATATTCTGACTGTGGGAAGGTCTCCAGCCAGGTCACACACTTTACACAGCACCAGAGAATTCACACTGGGGAGAAGCCCTATGAATATTCTGACTGTGGGAAGGTCTCCAGCCAGGTCACACACTTTACACAGCACCAGAGAATTCACACTGGGGAGAAGCCCTGAGTGTTCTGACTGTGAGAAGGTCTCCAGCCAGGCCACACACCTTGCACAGCACCAGAGAATTCACACTGGGGAGAAGTAATACAAATGTTCTGACTGTTGGGAAGGTCTCCAGCCAGGTCACACACTTTACACAGCACCAGAGAATTCACACTGGGGAGAAGCCCTATGAATGGGAAGGCCTTCAGCCAGCATGGTTCTCATCCAACATCGGAGGAGTCACACTGGAGAGAAACCCTTTCCATGTGAGGTGGGAAGGCCTTCAGCCACTGGTCCCCCCAGCCCAGCACCACAGAACCCACGCCAGACAGAAGCCTCGTGGGTGTCATGGGTGCAGAAAGGCCTTTGGCCCCTGTTGTTCAATCCTTATTAAGCACCAGAGAGTCCACAGTGGGGAGAAACCCAACAAGGGCCTGTGAGGGAGAGAGAGAAGAAGGCCCCTGGGGCTCGGAGAAAGGAAGGAGTGAGTGCCTGACCACAGCCTGGCAAACCAGCTAAACTTGTATGTGCCTTGGCAACCTTCACGTGAGGACATGTGCTGGCCAAAGGAGACATTGTTTTGGCATCCAAGGGCTTCTGGCCTGTTGGTCAGGCTCACACCCCCATTGGAAGGTTGGGCCCCCCAGAGGGAGACAAGATCAAAGTGTGGGAAACTCAGCAAGCTAAATTGGTCAGCTGGACCTACTCATGCCACGTGGGATCTGTTCAGAGATGGCCACGTTGGCTTGGGCATTGAGAAGGGTTCCCAGAGAACTGAAGAATTGAGAGGTGGCCAGGGTCCCAGAGGGGGACTCTGAGACAGGCCCTGTGCCTCTGGTCCCCCCCATGCCAGAACCTGAGGTGGGCCGATGGCCTCACTCACTCTCCACGTGTATGGAACATGCCCTCCTGGCCACTCCTGGAGATATGTGCTCTTGGCTCACAGGTATTCAGAAATGAGTATGAGGAGTGCACCTGGCCAGAGAGGGCATGTGCATTTATTTAGTGCCCACGGTGTTTAGGACACTGGGCTAACAGTGCTTTATAATGATCTCATTTGAGGCTGGATTTGAACCCAGGCCTTCCTGACCTCAGGCCCACAATTTATGCCCTGGAATGCCCCTAGATGCCCTAGGAATAGACCCTGCCCTCAAGGAGCATACATTCTAGGGACTGACAGAGTAGCTGCTGAAGTTATGGGGGGCTGCCTGGAGGAGGTGGCAGGCACTCCCTAGGCCTTCCCCTCATGTTTAGGCTGGGGCTCACCTCAAACAATCATAAAAACTTGAGGATAAGAGAGAGATGTGTAAATGGAGCCCAACAGCTGACCCAAGGTTCAGGGAAGAGGGCTGCCGGGGAGGTGGGGCACGCATGCATGCAGTAGGCGCTTAACTAGTGCTTGTGGGCTTGGTGCCCAGACTGGGGGGGGAAAGGCTGGATAAGAAGGAAAGGTTGGCTCATGGCCTGGGCCTTCTTATCAAGTCCCAATGTAGTATTCAGTCCTCTTCGGGGATGAGGGTGGCCACGTTGGGGGAGCAGAAGAAGAGCTTGCAAGGGGCCCCGCCCTGTGCTTCCCTGGTTACTATGGAGACCAAGGGCCTGCTGCGCATCATCTGCGCCTGCTTTGATCCTACGCCCGCAGGACTCCATTTCCCTGCAGTCTTCAGAGCTGATTGAAATGTGATGTCACCCAGCAGGCTTTTTGGGGGCGGAGTCCAGTGGCCTGTTGCGCACAAGCGCGAGCCCAGGGGCTCTTGGGGGTCGTAGTCCGTGCCTCCCTGGGCGCAGGCGCAGTGTGTTGGGAGGCCTGGCGCTGTCCGCTTTGTCCGGCTCGGGGCTGGCGGGGGGTGAGTCCGACCCCCCAGCACCGAGGGACGGATGGGGGAGGGCGGGGAATGAGGGTTGGGGGAGGTCATCTTGCCCGGCGTTCCCCTAACCTGCAGAGCAAGAAGGTGCCTAGAGATTCCGGGGTGGCGGGCGGCCCCTCCCCCGACACCTCCCATCTTTCTCCAGCCCCTCCCCTCATGTCCCCCCAACTATCGCCTAACCTGTCTCAGTGGTCAACGCACAACAAGCATTTATTAAGTGCCTGCTGTTTGCCAGGCACTGGGATACCCTTGGGCAGCTCTCGGGGAGGAGTGGTAAGCTTCGCCCCCACGCCCTTCCTCCAACAGACTGTCCGCCGCCCCTGACACCCCTCCCCCCACCCCATGCCGGGGATGCTCCCTTTTCCAGGGAGCCTTCCCTGATTGCCCTGGTTGCCGGTGCCCTCCCTCCCTCCCTTCTTTGGTTCAGTCTCTCCCCTCGTTAGACTGGGAGCTCCCTGATGGCAAGGACTGTCTTGTGCTTCTCTTCAGAGAAGCAGAGGAAAGGAAGTACCTATTAAGTACCTACTATGTGCTAAGCAGTTAGATTATTATTTCACCACAATCCAGGGACCCCCATTTTACAGATGAGGAAATTGAGGCAGGCCGAGTTGAAGGGACTTGCCCACAGTCACACAGCTAGCATGTGTCTGAGTCTGGATTTGAAATTGGGTCTTCCAGGTCCAGAGCATCCCCTGCGGCCAACCCAAGTGCTTGTGGACTGACTGAGAAGCCCTGGGAGGTGCTGAGAGGTGCCGGAGTCCCACAGTCACTGGCTTTAGAACTGGGGGCATGCTTTGAGATCCTGGGGGGGGATGGGGGTAGAGAGATCTCCCCTCCCTGAACCTTCCTCTTCCCTCTTAGGACTCACCCCTGAGCTGCAGGTTGAGGAGGAAGAGGAGGAAGGAGCCAGAAGGGCCATCCCAGGTGAGTCCTCTTCTCTCTGTGGGGGATTGTGGGAGGGAGGGGCCCACTGATGGAGGGGACAGCTGTTTGTGCCTCCCTTTTTGGCCCTTCTCTCCTTTCATTCTTTGTGGGGTCCATTTGTGACAAGGCCTCCTTTTCTGTGGCCCTGCTTCTGTTGCCTTTGGGGTGCTCCTCTCCCTTTAGGAGATCAGATCTGGTCTTCCCAGGCTCCCCTTTTGTTTTCAGGCCTGGGATGGACAGAGGGCCCTGGTCCTGCGTTCCCTGGGGGATTCCTCCTCTCCTTTGTTTGTTTCTGTAGTCCTGGCTGCCAGGCCTCCTCCCAGGACCCCAGGCCCTGCCCCTCCTCAGGCCTCGTCCTCTGAGGGGTTGGGTCCAGGGCAGAGTACAGGGGACAGTCCCCTCCTGGTGCAGCCCATGGTCCTGTGAGCTTTCTTGGTGGTGACCATTCAAACCCCAAGATCCTCTTCTGACCTGCTGCCCCCCCCTTTGGGAAGCTGATCTTTTGGTACCTTTTTCATCTCATTAGCTTTGGCCCTTTGGGGGCCTGACTGTGCCTTGTGTCACTATGGATCTGAGAAGCCATCTGTGCCTCCATACTGGTCACTGATAAACATGGGAAATCATGCTGGGCCAGCGCAAGGCCCTCCCTGTTCTTGGCTTCCCTGGCCAGTTGGAAAGACCCTTATTCAAGCCCCTCTCCTCTCCTTGCTCCCACTTCAACACTGCTTCCCTCTGTTTCCTTCATCTGTAAATTGGGGATCATGTCTGCACTGACCTCCCAGGTTGAAAGCATGTTTGTAAAGTGTTTTGGATGGGGTCTGGCACCCAGGAGGCTCCTCGTGAATGCTGCTTGTGATTCTGATCACCGCTGCCATAATCACACCCAGTTCAGAATCCACCTCCCCTTCTTGCTGCCTTCTGATCTCTCTGTCTCCCCAAATCAACCTCCTGTGACTGTCATTGATCTGTGAGGGGCTCCAGGGCTGCTGGTGCTGCTTGCTTCTGACCTTCCCGTGATGGATCACAACCCAAAAGCATTTATTCAGCACCTATGGTGTGCTGGGGTAATGAGACAGAGGAAGCAGTCCCCACCCTCCGTTCTGCAGGGGCGCGTGCTTGTCTGTTGTGTATAGCACAGATGCTCAGCGATTGGGGGAGGGTGGAGAGCACCTGAACTGAGCCAGAGGGGAAGAAGAAAGGGTTAGCATTCCAGGCTGGCCAAGGGCATGGAGGTGGTAAATAAATGCCAGTTCAGGGGCTCGCAGTGCCTACTTTGCTCAGACAGTGTGAGGGGGAGCTGTGGTCAGTCAGGCTGGACCAGGATCCTGGAGCCAATAGGGAATCACTGACACTTCTTGAGGAGGGTGCCTCCTGGTCAGGCTGGTGCCTTAGGACCTGGGTGTGACTGCAGCTGTGCAGGGGATGGGTGGGAGAGAGGAGAGCCTGGAGGCTGCTGGAGACAAGGGGGACAGCCAGGTCCTGGCACTGATCTTTAGGAGCTGTGACCTTCCCCTCTCTGGACCTCAGTTTACTTCCTTGTCAAATGGGCAGCTCTTGGGAGGACAGCATTTTCCAGAAATGGGTGTGACCCTTATTGTTTGTATTAGTTGAGAAGCTTATGCAGACAAGGGGAGGGAGCCTGGGGTCAGGACCCTGGAGAGGGTGCAGAGGATTGGGGGAACAGCCTGGAGTCTATGCAGTGGGAGAGCCTGTCAGGGGCTGCCTGCCCAGAAAGACCTTGGCATCCCTTCATTCAGTAATCACCTGCTGTGTTCCAAGGCCTGGGCCAGGGGGAGGGATTACTGAAGCAGGCCGGGAACATCCCTTGGCCTTCTTGGAGGATGAGGGCTCTGGAAAGCCAAAGGTAGATTCTGTTCTGACCAGGCACTGAGTACAAAGAGAAAGGAGGAGCACCTCTGCCCATTGTGGAGGCTTCATAGACACAATGTATCCGTTTTAGTTGCTACAGTATAACTGGAGGAGTGGGGGGAGGGGCACTGCTAGGGCATCAGGAAAGGAAGGTGTCATGCACGGATCCCCTGAGCTGACCTTTGAAGGGGTGTGTTAACAGAATTTTAAACGTAGTGCAGACAACACAGGTCTCTAACCTGGGAATGGCGGGAGGTGACCATAGAGCTGATCAGAAGCAAGCTGCCAGAAATCAAATAGCCGTTTAATTAATTAATTTCAGAATGAGGAACTCAGTTTGCAAGCCTGAAGTTCTCCTGAGAAGGAGACGCATCCCGGAGCAGTGAAGGCAAAGCTTATACACATAAATCACAAGTGTGTGGAGGGCTCGGGGGAGGGGAATTACAACACAACCATTTCTGGGTCCTGAGAAGGTTCCCACAGCAAACCCTGGAGTGCAAGGCGATTGTTTCCCAGCATTGTCTCAAGCCTCAGGTGTCACAGAATTAGAGCTCTGTGACTAGAACAGCTTTACGGTCTTTGCTCGCTTCCCTTCAGGTGCGAGCACAAGAAGGTAGGAACGCTCAGAGGCATTGTCCTGGGAAAGGGGGGCACTAAGAGATCTCAGTTGTTAGTATATTCATTGCACAAATCATGTCGATTCATAAGACGATCGTAAGTCCCTTTACAGAGGCAAAGGTTTGGAGAAACAGAGGTGAAGAGAGAGAGCATGCCAGGCAGGAGGCGCTGCCTGGGCAAACACGGAAATGGGAGATCCATTTGAGAAACATCGAGAAGGCCAATTTGGCTGGTTCGTGGACTGGATGGGGGAAGCAATATGAACTCAGTCCAGAAAGGGAGTTTGGGGACAGGTTGTGGAGGACTTCTGAATGCCAATTAGAACATTTTGTATTTGGTCCTAGAGATGATAGGGAGCTACCAGGGATTATTGAATGTGGTACATGGTACTTAGGAAAATCACTTTGCTGAATGAGTGGAGGATGGACTGAGGGCCCCCCAGCAGGCATCGAGATAGTCCAGGTAGGAGCTGAGGATGGTCGGTGCCCAGGTGGGAGCTGTGGGAGAAGAGGAGGGGGAGGGGGAGAGATGTTTCAGGCATCTCCCCAGCAGACCGTGGCACCGGATTGGTGAAAATGAGCCAGAGGGAATTAGGGTTCGGGAGAGCGATGCCTGGGAGAGACGCCTGGCTCACAGGACTGCGTGGTCCCCGGCCCTGAGGGGGCAGACGAGGGGCATCACTTAGGGTGTCTCTGTCTATGGTTTTCTCCTCTGCCAATCCTTTTGGAGCTGTGTTTGGGGCCAACGATCTCCTGCTGGGAAGGCACAGGGTCCTCAGCCTCTTTGTCTTGCAGAGATGTATGGAACCATTGAGATGTCCTGGCATACATCTTCCTTTCTGTTAGCAATATCTTCCCTGTTGGTTTCTCTGCTTGGGCTCAAGATTTTTAGTATTTTTTTCTTCCTGAGAACTTTGGTCTTTCCCCCTTATACTCCCCTCTTGCTTACTTTCTGGTTTTTTTTTTCTTTTCTTTTTTTATTTTTTTGGTTAGGCAATGGGGTTAAGTGACTTGCCCAGGGTCACACAGATATTTAGTGTTATGTGTCTGAGGTCGAATTTGAACTCAGGCCCTCCTGAATCCAGGGCCACTGCTCTGGTTGCCCCTCCTTTCTGGTTTCTTACCCTAAGGGTTGGACCTCAAAGTTGTTTCAGCCCTCCTCTCACCTCTTACCCCTGTGCTGAGAGTTCACTTTTCTTTTTGTTATTGAGGCAATCAGGGTTAAGTGACTTGCCCAGGGTCACACAGCTGGTAGGTGTCAAGTATCTGAGGCTGGATTTGAACTCAGCCCTCCTGACTCCAGGGCCTGGTGCACTACCTGGCTGCCCCAAGAATTCACTTTTCACAGGCCTTAGACTCTGCCTCAAATGGCTTTCGGGGAGACAGACCCAGCCTGAGCAGGATACCAGTCCCCTCTCCTTCAGACACACCATGGTGTTCTGCCCCAGCTGCCTCTGTAGCTGGGTGGGGGGCAGAACTGAGTGGTGCCCTGTGCCTGGGGGTGGGGAGGGGGCGCTCAGGCACGAGCATTTGCTGCCCAACAGTGCTGTGAGAAGGATGGGAGAAAGTCTGTACCTCTCCCTGCCTCCCCACCTTGTTGGTAACTGACCTTGGGGTCTGCCCTCTGCACGAGTAGCTGGGCATTGGGGTACCCTGGAGGATGGTGCACCAGGATAGGGCTTCATGGACTGAGGGTTTCCAAGAGCCCGGAGGGTTTCTTTGCCAGGGGGGTGGGGGAAGGGGTGGGGAAAGCTTGGCTGGGAGGTGTCAGGGCTCCATGTGTCCGGACCACCAGACTGGGCTTGGGAGACAAGGACCCACCTGGCAGATCCAGCTCACCCCGACAGCAAGTAGTGTGAGGCCAGGCTGGAAGGGAGTGGGGAGCCAGGCCATGAAGGCCAGAGGCCAGGGAGGGGGCCAGGAAACCAGTGCTGAGCGGGAGAACAGATAGAGGAGATCCAGGAGAGGGAACAGGAGATGGCAGCAGCTGCCCTTGTGAGCTGGGTTTGGGGGCCGCAGAGTTGTCCTGGTTGTTTGGGGGAGGGGCAGCAGGTGGAAGAAGAGATCAGAGGGAGGAGAGGGGTGGGGGAGATGCTGAGAAGGGAAGATGACAGCAGCAATTAGGGTTAGAGTTATTAATTAGGTTAGGCAATTAGAGGAGCCTGTCTCCACACTGTAGGTGCGTGAGGATCCTCATTGACTGAGGAGGATCCATATTTTCTACCACAAGGAAGATTCTTTGTGGATGTCTGACCTACTCAAAGTCCTTTGGGGAAAAGAATCCCCATTTATATAGCACCTACTATGTGCCATGTACTGTGCTAATATCTCCTTTGATCCTTGCAAGGTACTCTTGTGACCTCCATTTTACAGTTGTGGAAACTGAGGCAGGCAGCAGTTCAGTGACCAGACCAGGGCCCCACAGCTAGTGAGTGTCTGAGGCCAAATTTGAACTCAGGTCTTCCTGACTCTAGGGCCTGGCCCCTGACTCCACTAACCCCAGGGCTCCTGATTTGAGCTGGCTACCCAAGCACCAGCCTAACTCCAAGTTCCCGGAAGGATATTCCTGGTGGCGACCTTGTGGTCCAGCCACACTGGGGAGGAAATGCAGGCTGCTCTCTCCCCAGGGGTCACCACCTGCTCAAGCTTGGCCCCCCTACCCCCCACAACGGCCCAAGCTGGCCCTTCTCCTTGTTCCTCTTCACACCAGATCCAGGGGCCTGGTCCCCCCCTCCCCCATCATCAGGACCTCCAGATTCCCAGGGAGGAGGCAGTGGTCCTGAGACCCTTGGGAAGAGTCAGTGAATCAATGGAGAGGCAAGGATGGAAGAGAGGATGTTTAATTAGCATCAGCTGATGGGCATTTGGGCCAAAGAGAGAGCCACACACAGAGGTGTCCTACCCGAGTTAGGGCAGGTGGCAGGTGAGGTTGCTCAGCCACCTTCCTTGTTGGGGAGGTCGAGTCATGGGAACAGGACTTCAGGTGAGGGGGGTGGGGGTGGGGAATGTCTTAACTTTAGGAGTAACTTTGGTGCTTCCCAAGTTCTGGTCTGTCCCCTTGGGGTGTCTCCCTGGAGTTGCTAGTACCCAGGATCAGGTCTGCCTCCAGCAATACCAATACAGGCAGAAGAGTTTTGACTCTTGGTCTCTGAGGGGAGAAGGCAGGTGAGGAAGTGGGGAGGAGGTGACACTGTGGGGCAGGAGAATGAAGTTGGAAGGATGAGGGACAGATGGGGGGGCCCTTCCTGGCCAGGGAGAAGGCAAGGGTGGGACCCTAGTATGGTTTGTGGCAGGGGGGCTCCCCCAAGAGCAGCAGCCACATCCCTGGCTACTGCCTCCCACTTCCTCTCCTCCAGTGGGCACCTGGCCAGTGGCTGCCCCAGCTCCATCCCCTGGGCTTCCTGTCCTGTCTGGGGGCCACCTTTGCCCTGCTGTCACTGTGTGGGATGGCCGCCCACATTGTCACATGCTTTTCTTTCATTCCTACCAGCCCAGGGAACATGTGCGGTTTTTATGTCTTTCAGACTGTCCCAAGGAGACAACCTGTTTCTAAAGACCCAAAGACTCAGAGGGGATGTTCCCCGAGACCTCACACTTGGAAAAGCCTGTAGTGAGAACACTGCTGGGATAGGATTGAAAGTCTGAGTAAGGACCACTCACAGGAAACACATTGCCCAGTACTCGTGTCCAGCCCCTGCCAGGACACCCCGGCTGGGGAGAGAGAGGCATTTGGGAGAAGCTCAAACCTTGCTACCCAGGAGAAGGTGCCTGGAGGAGAGGGGCCCCAGCCCATGGTACCAGGCGAGGAGAATTGCACGCCACCGAGTGTGCATCCAGCCAAGTGTGAGGTGACTTGTGCAAGGAAGAAAAATGCCTGTAAGTGTGAGGAGTGTGGAGAAGACCTGAAGCTGCCCTCAGCCCTCATTGCCCACCAAAGGGCTCACACCAGAGAGAAGCCCTATGCATGTGGCCTGTGTCAGAAAGTGTTCAGGTGCAGGTTGAACCTCACTGGACACCAGAGAATTCACACTGGCGAAAAGCCCTATGAATGTAATGAATGTGGGAAAGTTTTCATTCAAAATTCAACACTTATGTTGCACCAGAGGATTCACACTGGAGAGAAGCCCTATGAATGTGGTGAGTGTGGGAAGACCTTCAGGTGGAGCTCCCCCCTTATCAGACATCAGCAAACACACAGTGGAGAGAAGCCCTACCAGTGCAGTGAGTGTGGCAAAGCCTTCAGCCAGAGCTCGTCCCTTATTGAGCACCACAAGGTCCACACTGGGGAGAAGCCCTATGAGTGTGCTGAGTGTGGGAAGGCCTTCAAGGGGAGCTCAGACCTGAGCCAACACCGGAGGGTTCACACTGGTGAAAAGCCCTATGAGTGTGAAGAATGTGGGAGAGCCTTCATGTGGAAGACAGCCCTCATCACTCACCAGAGAAGCCACAGTGGGGAGAAGCCTTATGAGTGTCCTGAATGTGGGAAGGCTTTTGTCCAGAGCTCACACCTCACTCAGCACCAGAGAATTCACACTGGGGAGAAGCTCTATGAATGCAGTGTGTGTGGGAAAGCCTTCAGTGTGAGCTCCTACCTTATTGAGCACCAGAGAATTCACACTGGAGAGAAGCCCTATGAGTGCAGTGTGTGTGGGAAAGTCTTTCGCTATAGCTCCTACCTTATTCAGCACCAGAGACTTCACACCAGGGAATAGCTGTGGTGTGAGAGAGCCCTCGTCACCCTCAGTAACCAGCCTGGCAGCCCCCTCCTCCCTCCCCTTGTCTCTATACAGAGGCATTCTTCTTTCCCTCCTAACTCAGCCAGGAGTTGCCTGTCTTCCTTTCCAAAACTGACCCCTTCACATATCCTCTGCTTAGGAATTAGGGGGGCCAGTGGTTAGAGTACTGGGCCTGGAGTCAGGAAGGCCTGAGTTCAAATCCAGCCTCAGACATTTACTAGCTTTGTGACCATGGACAAGTCACTATACCCCTACCTCAGTTTTCCTCAACTATAAAATGGGGAGGGTATTATGAAGATCAAGTGAGATATTTGTAAAGGGCTTAGCATGGTGGCTGGCACACAGTAGGCACTTAATAAATGCTTGTTCTTCTTTGTTTTCTTCCCACCCCCTCACCCCCCAGTTTGGACAGATCTCCTGCAAACTGGAAGATGTTTCATTTCTTTCAGCACGATCTAGGTTCTCTGCTCCTGGGCTCTGCCAGGTGTCTCATGGCCTGGCTGCAGGCCTCTATCCTAGAATGGCCTCCCCATCCTCCATGACCTCTGCAGCTCTTGCCCACTTTCCTTCTCACCGCACTGTTCTGACCTCCTGCCTCCATGGTGGCCCCTTTCAGAGCTAGGCTGGTCCTGGTTCTGGGGTCTGCCATCGGGGCCTGTCTCCAGACAGGATTCTATCTGGGTGTCCCTTGGTTACTCAGTTCTGGGTAACTCAGATGGGACTGAAGTCATCTCCCTGGTTCCTGTCCATCTTCTGTGTTCTGTTCATGGTGCCGACCCTTCTCCCACCAAGGCCAGTGCTTGGCAGTCACCACAGTGGGTGAGAGAGAGAGCCTGGTGTGGGACAGGAAGGGGGGATCTGAGGGAGCTGGACAGCACTGGGGTGCAGGAATTCTTTGTCAGGGGAGTTGGGGTGGCCCAGTGAGAAACATGAGAAATAGATCCCTGTGGTGGGCTCTGGAATCAAGGCTTCGGTGGAGACACAGTCACTCCATCCCAACCCAGGCCATCCCACACACAACCCTTGATGCTTGTGTGGCAGTGCAGCTGTTCTGTGCCTGACCAGTCTGAAATGACCGAGGCCTCTGGGCTTGGTGAGGAGGCCGAGCTCCTTAGCACTGAGAAGCTGAGAGGTCACACCTCATCTGGAGCACTGGGCTCTGTTGTAAAGTGGTCTTGCTCACCAGAGGGTGGCTAGGAAGGGCCAGGAGCCCATGCCAGGGCATGGAGGGATTTTCAGTTGAAGGAACAGGGCTTGTTTAGACTGGAAAAGAGAAGATTCAGGGGACACAGAAGAGTTGTCTTTGAGTATCTGAAGGGCAGTGACTTGGGGAGGGATCAGATTCAGGGGATAGAACCAGGAGCCAAGGCAGGAAGAAGTCAACCGAGTCTCCAGGTCAGGCAGCAGCACCTAATGCCAGAGCCATCATGGTGTGGAAGAGGTGTCCTGAGGGGAAGGGTGGTGGGCTTCCTCAAGCAGGAACCCTTATTGAGGAAGTTATAATGGGGATTTGTGTGTGTGTGTGTGTGACTAAGGCCTAAGGCTGTGAGGTCTCTCCCAATTCCTAGGAGTCTTTAAAAAAAAAAAGTTTCCATCTGAAGATATTTACTTCCTTTCCTTCCATGAAAGAGATACAGAAAAGGCAGCCCTAGAGAGATGTGTTTGTGTCTCAGAAGGCTGCCAGGGCTAGGCGGAGAAACCAGGTCGAGCTCAGTACATGTGGCACACTCCAAGGTGTGGCTTCTAATTCCAGAGCTAGGCAAAGAGTGATTCAGATGGTGAAAATGCACTAAGAGCCATATGAGCTCCAAGATTCAGCATTTGTAAGAAAATTATTCTTCCCATTGAGAAAGTAAGAAAACAAAACCCTGTTCTAACCATATAGAGTCAAGTCATTGGCCATGTCAAAGAAGAAAACTGAGCCTGAGTCTTCCCTGTGCACTGGGAGGTGCCCCTTGGAGTGCTGGCTGCTCCCCAGGCTGCTCAGAGTTCTTAGGTCTTTCCAAAGTTTTGTCTGTCTATCATCCCCATACAAATGGTTCTGCTCACTTCCCTCTGCAAAGTCTGTCCAGATTTCTCTGAAGCTGTCCCCTTCTTTAATCTACATGCCCTGCCCCCTTCTGTTTCCCTCTTGAATGAAATTTGTTTCTGTCCAATTGTGTGTGAGTTCTTCCCTTCTTTGGCCAGTTCAGTCCCTCTCCTCATCTCCCCTTGTTTGTGTACCCTAATTATGTGAGATGATTTTCCCCATCCTTCCTTTCCTTTTCTTTTCCCAATGTATTTCTCTTTCCTCCCTTTCCATTGCTTTTAAGACCATCAAGATATAAAAGAACCATTCCTTGGGGCAGGCCTTGGAGTCAGGAGGACCTGAGTTCAAATCCAGCCTCAGACACATGACACTTACTAGCTGTGTGGCCCTGGGCAAGTCACTTAACCCCATTGCCTTCCCCTGCCCCCCCCAAAATAAATAAAATAAATAAAAAATAAAAGAACCATTCCCAATTTAGTCAGGTCTAATAATTTGTCTAATTGGAGTCCATGTGTGATGCTTTATAATGTTAGGAATTCTGAGGGGACACATGGATCATTTCTCCCTGTCAGAATGCAAACAATCTAGTCCTTGTTTGTTCCATTACAATTACTCGCTTATCTTTATCCTTTTATGTTTCTCTTGACTCCTGTGTTTGCATTTCAAAATTTCTATGCATCCCTGGTCTTTTTGTCAAGAATGCTTGGAAGTCTTCTGTTGCATCGAAGATCCGTTTTTCCCCTTGTAGGATTATACTTAATTTTGCTGGGCAAGTTACTTTTGGTTATAAACCTAGACCTTTTGCCTTCTGGAGTATCATATTCCAAACTCTCCATTTCTTTGTAGTGGTGACTGATAAATCATGTGTGATCTTGGCTGGGGCATCTTCATACTGGAATTCTTTCTTTCTGGCTGCTAGCAGCCAGATTTTTTCCTTTGACCTGGGAGCTCTGAATTTTGGCTAGGATACTCCTGGGAAATTTCATTGTGGGGTTTCTTTCAAGAAGGGACTGGGAGATTCTTTAAATAATTTGTCCTCTGATTCCAAGAGATCTGGGCAGTTTTATGATTTCTTGAAATATGCTGTCTGGACTTCTTTGTTCATGATTTTCACATAGTCCAATTACTCTTAAATAATGTCTCCTCAATCTCTTATCTCCAGATTTTTCTTTGAGATGCTTTCTATTTTTTTTTCCAGTCCTTTGATTTTGCTTTAATACTTCTTGGTGTCTTCTGGAGTCATTGGCTTCTATTTGGTCCATTCTAATTTTCAGGGAATTTGTTGCGTGGTCAAGGTTTTGTACCTCTTAAGCCAACTATTAATTCCCTTTCCAGTTCTTTCTTCCATAGCTCTCTTTTCTTTCCTTTTTTTTCCCCCTGTAGCACTCTTTTCATTTATTAAAAAAATTTCTTTCTTTTAAAAAAATTCTTGCTTCATCTCTTCCAGGAATTCTAGTTGAATTTGTGCACAAGCTGAGTTGTTGTTGTCATTGTTGTTTTTTGGTTAGGTAAAGGGGTTAAATGACTTGCCCAGGGTCATGCAGCTAGTAAGTGTTTATGTATCTGAGGCTGGATTTGAACTCAGGTCTTCCTGACTCCAGGGCCAGTGCTCTATCCACTGTGCTACCTAGCTGTCTCTGTGTTATTTCTTTGAAGTTTTGCTTGTAGATGTTTTGGAGTCATCCTCTTCTTCTGGGTTTGTGCTTTGAGTGTCCCTACCTCCATAATACCTTTTCATGGTGAGATTCTCTTTTTGTCTGTGATGTGAGGACTGAGCTGACCTTACTGCTGATTTCTTGGGATATCATGTTATTCCAAGATCTCAGGTTCAGCTCATGCTGGGGACCTGCAGGTGTTCAGTGCTCACAAGGTGGTCTGATCCCGGGCAAAGTCTGCTTTCTGTCCTGGTCTGAGCTCAGCAATTTCCTGACCCAAATTTGGGTTTGAGCCACACACCTATGGGCCTGTCCCTGCTGGAATTCGAGTAGGCACAGGTCTTCTCCTCAGTCTGCCCTAGATCTATGACCCAGAACTGGGTGGTGAGCACAGAGCTGCCACTGACACCTGTTCCTGCACCATACATGAGCTTAGACCTCTCTCTTCCACCTGGGATAGTCTCCTAGGGTGGCCCCTTCCTGCCTTCTGGGAAAGGAGAGAAAAGTCATTCTATCGGCTCTTCCCACTGGTTCCTACTCCTGAACTACCTAACACCCAAAGAGAGCTCTACCCAGAGGCCAAGCCCCTAGACTTTGATAAGTCAAGTGAATTCATTCACCAATGACTAAAAAACTCCCCCTGCTCCTATCCTCTCCATCTCTGTGATTCTTAACCCCCAGCTTTCATTCAAACCTTGTTCTCCATCTCCCTCTGCCTCTTTCCCCCAATCCAATCATCTCTTGATACACTCAACCTCCTGCAGAATGTCCCCCAACCCTTTCCACAGTGCTCTCTGGAATTCCTGCTCCATAGGTAACACACTGGTTTTAATCTTAAATCTTTTCATCTCCCCCTCCTTCCATCTACTAGGTCTAAATGAAACCTGGCTCCCTCCACATGACCCAACCTCCCCCTCTAGCCCAGGCTTTCCCTTCACTCACTCTCATCAGCTCACTGGTCAAGGTGAGGGTGAGGTCAAGGTGGAATCCTTGCTCCCCAAAGTTCTCTCCCTCCATCACTCAATGACCTCTTCTCCTTTGAAGTTCATGCTATTCACATCTCCCACCCAATCAGAATTCTGGTGGATTTTGTCTACTGACCTGCCCCCTGCCCCCCACCCCCCACATTTCCCTCCCTTCTTCAATGAGATCAGGACATGGCTCCCAATTTTTCTCTCCCCCACCCTAGGTCCTGCCCTCTTACCAGGGGACTTCCACATAGACACTGACTCTCCCTTAGACACCCGAACCTCTCGATTCCTCCATACCCCTCAACCACACACAAAGATGGCCATACCCTGGACCTTGGCATTACCCGTAAATGTAGTACCTCTGTGATTACTCACCTCTGTGGTCTAGAATGCCGGAATTCCCTAATCCGACCCCGATCTATTGTCTTTTCCCCTCTCCCTCTGACTCCCCTTACATAACCCTACCCTCCCTGACCCCTCAGCCTTCTCCCCTGCACCAGTGACCCCCTTCTCTTCTCCCCATCTGGACCCGTTGGGAAACCAGATCAGTTTTACACTGTCCTCCTCTCGTGAATCCTTCAATCTCCTGTCGTATCCCCCCATGCCCCCCAAGCCTCAGCCTTGACTCACTTCCACCATTCACCACCTTCACACATACACATGATGGTGAATGAAGGTGGAGAAAATCAGGCTCTGACACCCCATGCTGGGCCCTCACTGCTGCCAGGCAATCCCACTCATCCTCCCTTATCAGCTCCCTCTCTCCCTCCCCATGCTCTCAGCTGAGACCCTGCCTCCTAAATCAAGGCATTCACCATGAGCTCCCTCTCCTCCTCTCTTCCTCCCCTCCCATCACCCAGGTGCCTTCTGCCCCTCTCCTCCCATGATGAGGTGGGGCTGTCCCCTCCACGTGCTCAAGTGACCCCTTCCATCCCATCTCCTCCAACAGATCGCCCCCCCTGTTACCCCCCTCACTTGTCTTCAGTCTCCCTCTCTCCTGTCTCTTTCCCTGCTGCCTATAAACTTGCCCATGTCTCCCCCATCCTGAAAAAAACCTGTCGACCCTTCCATCCCTACTATCTTGCTAGGTCTGTTCTGCCTTTGTGGCGAACCTCCTCAAATGATTACAATGGTCTCTCCTCTCTCTTCCTAACCCCTTACAGCCTATCTTCTGACCTCATCATCCCATCCAAACTGCTCTCTCCAAAGTGACCAGTGGTCTCAGTGGCCAAATCCAATGGCCTTTTTTCTGTCCTCATTCTCCTGGCTCTGCCACCAAAGTGATTTTCCTGAAATGCAGGTCTGATCATGTCACTTCCCTCCGCCCCTGGTTATCTCCAGTGGGCTTCATCACCTCCAAGAACAAACATATAATTCTCTGCTTGGCATTCAAAGCCCTTCCTGACCCAGCCCAGGCTTTTTCCACCTCACTCCCCCATACCTCCTCTGGGACCCCATGCCTTCAGCCTCCTGGCCATTCTGCTAACAAGGCCCTCTATCCCCTTCTCTCTGGCTGCAGCCCTCCAGGGCTGGGACACTCTGACTATTGACCTCCCCAGCTTCCCTTAAGTCCCAGCAAAATTCTCACCTTTGGCAGGAAGCTTTTTCCTGTTCTTCCTGGGCTTCATGCTCTCTTTCTGTCCAATATTTCCTATTTATTCTGTATGTCGCAGGTCTGTTTGCATTATCCCTCCCCCTCCCCCCCATTAGACTGTGAGCTCCTTGAGGGCAGGACAGCTTTTGCCTCTGTATCCCCTGCACTCTGCACAGTGCCTAGCATAGGGCAGGCACTGAATAAATGCTTACTGCCTGACTGACTGGCCCTCTGCTAGACCTGGCACAGCCCACTCCTGGACAGACCCTGTCTCCCAATGCCAACCTGGCCTGAAAGGATGATTGCATTTTTTTTAAATTCCAGATCAGGATTTGGCCTGGTATCTTTCCTCCATCTCTTCGGAACAGTCAGGAAGGGTGAGGGTTGACTCTACCTCCCCCAGTATCTAAGATTCTGAGAGAAGACTGAGTTGGGTGGAGAGTGGAGAGATCCAGGCTGAGTGGCAGGGCTTGGGTTTGAATCCCTCTGCTGAAGGAGCTAAGACCTTGGCTTCCCCTTCTGAATGGGCACTGCCAAGTGTGGACTTGAGTCAGCCGCTGACCTTGCCACATAGCCAATGGTTGGCCGAGGTCCTGGATGCAGTGCCATAAAAGGGGAGGCTTCTGGAGGGATCTCTAGTGGGAAGCAGACAAGACCCACCCCCAGCCTGCCCTCCAGAAGTATGAGGGAGCAGGCTGTCCAGGAGGGGGACCCTGCATGGGCACACACAAGGCAGGTGGGAGGGGCTATCTGAGGGCTCCGTGGAGGAAGACAGGTGGACAAGCTTCCCTGATGGTTGGGCCCTGCTGGGGGGTGGGGGAATTGGTGGTGACTCATCACCTGTGGTCCTACCCCAAATCCTTGGTCTGCACTCAGCCCAAGAAACCCAGGAGAGTCTGGGTCAGCAGCAGACCTGGCCAATGCCCTAGGGGAAGCAGAGGGAGAGGACCCTGTCTCCTGGTCTCCTGGGTTCTAGTTGGGGCATTGGGCCAGGTCTTAGCCCCAGACTGCCTTGGAATCAACTGCGCTGGAGGGTGTGCAGGGCCAGTCTGACTCTTAACAGCTCACATACATGGGGAAAAACTGAGGCCCAGAGAGTGGCCAGTGCCCAAGAGACTCACCTCCTTCCCTGCCCTGGGCTTCTGTTTCTCAGCTGCACTACCTTACAGAAACCATGGGAGGCTGGGGCTAGGGGCTTATTGGCCCCATTTCTTGGAGAAGGGTGCTGAGGGCTGGGATCCAGCTTCTCAGAAAGGGAGCTTTGTTTCTAGCCCAGGCTGGCTGCCATGTTGGCATCCTCCATGACATGTCCTGGGGAGGTCTCTGCAATCCTTCCTGCTTCCGTGGGTAGTTAGAGATCACTGAAGCCAACCCCTCATTTTGTTAAAGGGGAAACTGGAAACCTGGAGGTTACTGGGCAGGATTCACACCTAGGACTTCTGGTCCCCAACTGCCTGCCTGGGCAGCCTTAGTTTCCTTCCCTGTAAAATGATTCTCTCTCTCTCCTCCCCAACCCCCAGCTCTGTGAGGGAGACTGGATCTGAACACCAAGAATCTGGCCTTGAACCCTGGCTCAGCCACTTGTTCCCTGTGTGCTTCTGGGCACCTCAGTTTCCCCTCTAAAATGAGGGTCTTGGCTTCGGAGGTCTCAGGAGCCCTTCCTAGCTCTGACAGTCCTGTCCACGTTCCTTATCCGCTCTTCAGGGAGTCTGGCGGGAGCCCAAGTTCAGGGAGCAGGACACCACGTGTGGGTAGCCAGGCAGGCAGAGATCTGGAAAGGGCCGCCAGTGACCTGCAGAGCCCTTCTCCCTCCCACTGGGAGGGAGCACTTCAGCCTGCACCTGGTCCCTCTCTCCTCCAGCCTCCCCACCTTTCACTGTAAGCTCCCACTCCAAGATGTCTGAAAAGGCAGCCCACCAGTCATAACAAGAAGACTACAGCCTGGCCTGAGACCAAGAAGACAGGCTTCCATACCCAGCTTGGCCACCGCCTGGTGCCGAGGCCAATCACTTGAGCTCCCTCGGAGAGTCAATTTCCTTGTCTGTGAAATGGGCACAATAGAACCCCTGAGTCCTGTAGGTAGCTAGCTGTCTCAGAATGTCCAACAAGGAGATGCTATTTGGAGACCTCCCTGGACTGGAGCTCCCCCCACCCTCCCTGAGACACTGTGTGAGAGAAGCAGCATCTTTGTTCCCATCACCCCCTCTGGCTCGACCACTGACCCATTGCCTGCTCATGTCCGGGCCCTCAGATGAGTCTTCTGCCCTGGGAGCCCTCCCACCCCTGGACAGGGGGAGCCGGTTCTTTGTCCAAGGTCCGTCCCTCAGGGCCATGCCCCACTCATCTCTCCCCCCTGTCACCAGCTCCTAAACCCTCTGAGCTGCTAGAGTTACCTCCCTCCCTCCTTCCGGTGCCCGGAAACGGTGACGTATACATTTTCAATCTTTTTCAGACTGGGAGGCTAGGACTGAGACCAAGGCATCCACTCTACAAAAGGACATTTCTGAAGACCCAGGGACAGGAATGGAAAGACTAGAGGGGAGTGAGCCCCTGGGTCCCGTGTTTGCTGAGGCTTGTGGACCTAATGACACATTAGGGAGGCAGACTCCAAGGTCACCCGGTCCCAAGTGCGCAGCATGGGCACCCACAGCATCCTTCTCCCCCGGGAAAAGCCCCAGTGGGGAGGAAGGCCACTTGGGTCCGAGTTCATCCCCTCCGGGAGAGAGAACCCTTAGTCCAGAGGATACCAGAGGAGAGAGACAGAGTCTTCCCTCGGGGATCCACCAAAGCCCCGCTGGCGAGAAGCCCTATGAGTGTGGTGAATGCGGGAAAGCCTTCATGCAGAATTCAGCCCTTACCCTGCACCAGAGAGTTCACACTGGAGAGAAGCCTTACAGATGCCACGAGTGTGGCAAAGCCTTCAGGTGGAGCTCAGACCTCAGAAAACACCAGAGGATTCACACTGGCGAAAAGCCCTATCAGTGCAGTGAGTGTGGCAAAGCCTTTGGCAGGAGTTCGTCCCTTATTGAGCACCACAAGGTCCACACTGGGGAGAAGCCCTATGAGTGTGCTGAGTGTGGGAAGGCCTTCAAGGGGAGCTCAGACCTGAGCCAACACCGGAGGGTTCACACTGGTGAAAAGCCCTATGAATGTGAAGAATGTGGGAGAGCCTTCATGTGGAAGACAGCCCTCATCACTCACCAGAGAAGCCACAGTGGGGAGAAGCCTTATGAGTGTCCTGAATGTGGGAAGGCTTTTGTCCAGAGCTCACACCTCACTCAGCACCAGAGAATTCACACTGGGGAGAAGCTCTATGAATGCAGTGTGTGTGGGAAAGCCTTCAGTGTGAGCTCCTACCTTATTGAGCACCAGAGGACTCACACTGGAGAGAAGCCCTATGAGTGCAGTGTGTGTGGGAAAGCCTTCATCCAAAGATCACACTTGACTCAGCACCAGAGGATTCACACTGGAGAGAAGCCCTATGAATGCAATCATTGTGGGAAAGCCTTCCGCTATAGCTCAGACCTGATCCAGCATCACAAGCTTCATACTAGAGAATAGTTGGTGCAGTATTATTGTCTCTTTGAAAGCCAAGCTAGCTAGTCATACCATGTGGCCTCCATCTCTTCCTCATGTCTGCACTCTCCTCCCCACTGCCTCTTTGTCCTCTTTTCCAAATGTGCCCAGATCTCCCTAACATGAGAGAGCAAAGGCTCAGCCTTGTTACTACCTCAAGCTCTCCTCTAGTTCTTCCCTCTTTCCCTCCTTCCTCTTTCCTTCCCTCTTCCTCCCCTTTCCCTTTCTCTCCCTCTCCCTTCCTCCCTCCCCTTCTTCCTCTTCCTTCTCCCTTTCTCCCTCTTCCCTCCCTCTCTCCCTCTTTCCTCCCTCTCTCTTCCTTTCCCCTCACTCCTTCCTCTATCCCTCTACTCCTCCATCTCTCCCTCCTCCCTCATTCTCTTCCTTCTTCCTCCTCCCTCCAACCTGCTCTCCTTTCCTCCCTCTCTCCCTTCTTCCTCTCCTTCCCTCCATCTCTCTCTCCTCCCTTCCTCCCCCTCTTTCTCTCCCTTCTCCCTTTTTCCCTCTTTCCTCCCTCTTTCTTCCTATCCCCTCACTCCTTCCTCTCTCCCTTTACTCCTTCCTCTCTCCCTCCTACCTCATTCTCTTCCTTCTTCCTCCTCCTCCCTCCAACCTGCTCTCCCTTCCTCCCTCTCTCCCTTCCTTCTCTCCCTCCCTCCATCTCTCCCTCTTTCCTTCCTCCCCTTTTTCTCTTCCTTCTTCCTTTCTCCCTCTTTCCTCCCTCTCTCTTCCTATCCCCTCACTCCTTCCTCTCTCCCTTTACTCCTCCATCTTTCCCTCCCTCTTTCTCTTCCTTCTCCCTCCTCCCTCCAACCCTCCCTCCCTCCCTCATTCTCTTCTTTCTTCCTTCTCATTTCCCCCCTCTCCCTTCCTCCCTCTCTCCATCTTCCCTGCCATCCCTCTCTTCTTCCTTTCCTTTGCTGACGTTCTTGGTGCTTGCCCTGCGTTTCCCCATGGCCCACCCCTCTCCAGCCAAGTGGCTTTGGGCCACTGCCCCCCACTTACTTCTTCGATTTTCTCTTCTCTTGCTTCACTGCTTTGAGGCTGGGCCACCTTGGCATTTCTCTTGACTGCTCGGCTGTCTCCTGGTCTTGTTGCCTACTTGACCAAGTCCCAGGGCCCCATCTCTGGTCCAGTCTTCTTCTGTCTTGAATTCTGTCCACAGTCCCAGCTTTCTTGGTCCATTCGGGTTGTTGCTTCCCGAAGGTATGACCCAGGCTGGAGCTCCGGACCCCCGCTTGTGACTGCTGACTTCACAGAGCTCTTCTTGTGTCTCTCTCCCCCTCCCCTCTTGTGCCCATCCTCTCAGTCCCCCAAGCTCTGGAGTGTGTTTCACTTCCTTTGAGCTCTGAGGAAGTCAAGTCATTTCCTGTGCCCTTCCATGGAGGGCGAGTGTACATGTGCCTCTGGAGCCTGCCATGAGGAGGCAGGGATTGGACTGTCCCTTTTCAGGGATGCCTGCAAGGGGCTCCTGCTCAGGGCTGGGCTGGGCTAGCTGGCCACTGCAGTCCCCACCAGCCCTGAGATTCTTCAAGGATCCTGTTGGACTGGCCCATATGTGTGGTCACTGGAGGGCAGCCCACAGGTGGGTGATCAGCTGTGGGTGTGCAGACCACTTCAGGGAGCTATGTGGTTTCAGCCAAGGCAAATAGAGTTCATCAATCCTTACATTCCCAATGAAGGGGCTGAGGGCTGGGGGCTGGGGAAGGGGTGTCCCTTCCTCCTGAGGCATTGACATTGAGCCCAAAGCAGCCTCTGCCACCTCCCTCCATTGCCCTGGCCCTAGCCCCTGGCCTCCAGATACTCAAAGAGGATTGTCCTGTGTCCACCGAGTCTTGTCTTCTCCAGGCTGAACATGGGCAGCTTCTTCTGTGTCTTCACGTGACACAGGCAGCAAGCCCTGACCATCCCGGCTCCCTCCTCCAGAGGCTCTCCATAGTCCTTCCTGAAAGAGCACATGAGAAATGGCCTCCACCCTCTGGATGTGGGCAGTGTCTCCCCTCCTGGAGCCCAGAACTGTGCCATCCCAGCTCTGGAGCTTCTCATGTTCCACGTAAGGAAACTGAGTCCATGGAGATGAGGGGATTGCAGAGGCAGCAGAGCTGCTCAGTTGGGCTTCCCCGGCACTGAGCAAAGTGCCTGGCATACAGTTTGTGCTTAATAAATGCTTAGCCTCTCTGGGCTGCTGGATGTCATTCTAGAGTGAAGCATTTCTCATCCCTCCTCTAGGAATTAGGCTGAGAGGTCAGGTTCCTTCCCTTCTCTCTTCCCTCTCCCATTTAAAAAAAATTATTTAGTATTTTATTTTTCCCCAGTTACATGTAAAAGCAATATTTAACATTTGTTTTTTAAAACTTTGCGTTCCAAATTCTCTTCCTTCCTCCCTCTCCCACCCCCCCACCCCCATTGAGAAGGCAAGCAATTCAATATAGGTTATACATGTGTGGTCGTGCAAAACATTTCCATATTAGTCATATTGTGAAAGAAAACATAGATAAAAAAAAAACCTCAAGAAAAATAAAGTAAAAAAAGTCTGCTTCAGTCTGAGTTCAGACACCATCAGTTCTTTGTCTGGGGATGGACAGCATTCTTCATCCTAAGTCCTTCCGAGTTGTCTTGATCATTGTATTGTTGAGAATAGCCAATTTATTCATAGCTGATCATCGCACAATACTGCTGTTACTATGACACAGTGCATTTCACTTTGTATCAGTTCATGCAAGTCTTTCCAGGTTTTTCTGAGAGCATCCTGCTCATCATTTCTTATAGTGCAATAGTATCCCATCATAATCACACAGTATACAATAACAGCCATGTTATGCGATGACTAAGATTGTTAAATTGAACCCTTCTCAGCATTACGAGGATCTAAGACATCTCCAGAGGCCTCGGGATGGGAAATGCTGTCCACCTCCAAAGAAAGAACTATGGAAGTCGAATCGCTATCACTTATTTTTACCTTCTGTTGAGTTTCGTTTCATCTTTCTGATGGTTTCTCCTATTGGTTTTAATTTTTACTTACAACTTCACTAATGTGAAAATATGTTTAATGGGTATGTAAATGTAAAGCATCAGATTGTGCGCCATCATGGGGAGGGTGATGGGGAGGAAGGGGGAGAAAAATTTTCAACTCAAAAGCATATGGAAGTGATTGTTGATAAATCAAAATAAATTAATAAAAAAAAAAAGAAAAAAATCACATACCACAGCTTGGTCAGCCATTCCCCAATTGATGGGCTGCTAGAAATATTTTTGCACATATAGGTCCTTTTCCTTTTTTTTTTTAATCTTTTGCCTCCTGTCTTTTCTTCCATGTCTTCCTTCTCTCCCCTCTCCTCTTCTTCCCTCCCTTCTTTACCTTTCACCTCTCTCCCCTCTTCCTTCTCTCTCCTCTCCTTCACTCGCTCCTCTCTTCTGTGTCTCTCTTTCTTCTCTCTCTTCTGTCTCTCCCCTTCCTCTTATTAACAGAATTTTCACTGTAGACTGGACAGGACCAGTATCTAACCTGGGAATATCTGGAGTCTTATAAAGCATGCCAGAGACTGGAGTGCCAGGAAACAAGTCACAGTTTAATGAATTACTTTCAGAGTGAGGAATCAGTCTACAGACCTTTAGAAGTTCTCCTGAGGAGAGCTCCACATGCTGGAGGAAAGGTGCAGTTTATAGACATGTTTCAGAGTGGGAAAAGGGGTAGAGGGAGGTCATTTCCAGGGCCTGAGTGGTTTCCCAAGACAAGCCCATGAGTGCAGGACAATGCAGGCATTTGGGAGTCCTGTGGGAACAGTGTTTCAAGTCTTGGACGTCATTATTTGATGGGGTGCAGGTCCAGAGTTCTGTGATGGGAACAGCTTCTACAAGCTTTAATTCACTTTACTTAAGGTACACAGCCATAGGAATATAGTGATTGTGAGAGCATTGTCAAGGGTTTGATCATTTCAAGCTACATTGTGATTTGTGACTCCCAAGCCAGAAAAGGCAGCTCTGAGAAATCTCAATTATTATATATTCATTACACTTATCATATCGATTAATATGAAAATTGTAATTCCCTTCACACTCTTCTCCCCTCCTCTGCTTGCCCTCCTCCATTTTTCTTCCTTCTCTCTCCTCTCTTTCCTGTCCTTTCTTTCCCTCCCTCCCTTTTCTCTTCTGTCTCCCTCCCTCCTCTTCCCTTTAACTCTCTTCTCTCTTCCTTCTCTCTTCTCCCCTCCCCTCTTTTTCCCTCATCTCCCTCCCCCTTTCCATTTCTTTTCCTTCTTTCCCATCTCTCTCTCCTTTCCTCCTCTCCTTTCTTTCTTTTCTTTTCTCTTACTTCTCTCCCCTTTATCTCTTCCCTCTCTCTCCTCTCCTTCCCTTCCTCCTCTCCCCTCTATCTTTCCCCTTCCTCTTTTTCTCTCTCCCTCCTCTCCCCTCTATCTTTCCCCTTCCTCTTTTTCTCTCCTCTCCCTCCCCTCTTCCTCTCTCTTCCTTCTCCACCATCTTTTCCAGGTTCTCAGGCTAACCAGGTTTATAACTAGTCTGCAAGGGTTTTAGCAAGTGGCCCTGGGGTGAGGGGGGAAGGAAGGGGGAGCTCACAGCTGTTGTTGGAGCAAGCATCATTGCAAGAGTAGGGAAAATTGGGAGCCAGCCACATCAGCAACTTAATACCCTGGGACCTCAGAATTCCCACCCTGGGGTACTGTGGTGCCACTTGGGAGGTGCCTGGTCTCCTGAGGGACACCAAAGATTCAGTGACCCTACCCATCCTTTCCTGGAGGAGCTGATAGAAGGAGGTAGCTTGAGTGTAGCCTGACTTAGGCTGAGACTGTTTCACCAGGACCTGGCCTCCCCCTGCCCTGCCTCACCTACATCCTCCTCAGGCTTCAGGCACTGGGCTAAGCACTTTACTATCATAATCCTCACAATGACCCTGGGAGGGGGTTGCTATTATGATCCCCATTTTACAGATAAGGAAACTGAGGCAGGCAGAATATCACACAGTGCCTGACTAAGGCTGGATTTGAACCTGGGTCTTCCTGACTCAGCCCAGATCTCTGTCTCCTGCATCACCCAACTAGCTGTCAGAGGGTGAGGCATGTGTGTGTGCCTGTCCTCTGGGGGCAGCCATGGTGTTCTCACCCTGGACTGATGCTGAAGCCAGGAACATCTCCTGGCTTGGGCTCCTCTTCCCATCTGTAGAATGAGGGCAGGTCAGATCCACTTGTGATATGAGGGGATTCTGTCTCTTCCCCAGTTTGGGCCTCATTTTCTCCCTTTGTGAGATGGAGTGGGGCAGACTGAATGATCTCTAAGCATCCTGGGATTACTGTGTGACTTAGGGGAAAATTCCTGTCCTCTCTGGGCTTCTTCAGTTGCCTCCACTATAAAATGGGAGCATTGGATTTGACTGGGTGGAAAGAGGCTGAACAAGGAATCTTGAGTTTGACTCTTGACTATTATCTGTGGGACTCTGTGCCTCAGTTTCTACCTCTGTCAAATGAAGGGCTTGGCCTGGATGGCCTCTTAAGTGCCTCCAAGCTCCCATTCTGAATTTCTTCCCTCCCCCAACCTATCCTTTTTGTGGGGAGAGGACCCTGAGACTCCAGTTCCTCGAATTCTCTCTGTGGTTCCTGGGGCCCCTTCCTGCTTTTTGGGAAGCCAAGAGGGGAGGAGGCTGAGGGGCCGACACACCTCCAGCAGCTACCCAGCCTCTTCCCCAGGCCCCTCTGTTCCTCATCTTTGTGGCTGTGCACCTATGTGCGCCTCTGTCTTCCCTGGGGAAGCTGGGCTGGTCCCCCGGCCCCTTCCTGTTCCCTGGTCATGAGGGCTTTCCCCCCTCTCCCCTTTCATCTGGGGCCCCCTCTGTCTTTTTGGTGGCACCACGGAAGTCTGTTTCACCATGGTGAGCAGAAGAGCTGGGTGTAGCAGGAATGAACACTGGATGTGGCCCTTCCCTTGGGGCTGCCTCTGTTGGGGGCCCTCCCAGGTCTTGATGCTCTCATCCAGTTGCAGCTTGATGGCCTATGTGGCCAGGGAGATGGGTGGGGGAGAGGCCTGGGGGAGTGACCATCTCACCAACAAGGGCCCTGCTCCAAGCTGCCCTTCTTCTGGGTTTGGACCTCCTCATCTCCTTTTCCTTCCCTCTCAAATTCATCCCCCACCCCCAGTCTCAAAAGCTGAGGCTTGCAAGGGATGTGGAGGCAAGTGCTCCTACCCCTCCCCAAATAGGCCTCTGCCCTCTGGACATAGGCCTGGTGGACTGTGGCTGGTTGGCCTCTGTCCACTCTGGGGCAGGCAGGTTTCCTCCTGGCAGCTTCCCGCTCAGGGCTCCTGGTCTGCCTCTGACCAAGCAGGATGAGCCTGACCCTGCCCTCACGTGACAACCCTTCAGAAAAGGTCTTCTAGATTCCCTCCAGTATTTGCTCCTTGTCTGCTCTTCCCAGACCCTCAGCTTGGCTTCCCAGCTAACCATCCCACTGGACTGTCTGCCTCTCAGGGTTGGGAAGGGCCCAAGGCTAGAGGATTGGCCACTGGGAGATGAATGTAATGGAGGTGAAGGTATGGAGGAGGGTTTCAGTCTGCAGTGGTAGAGGAATAAGACCACACCCAGGTCTGACATTACCTAGGTGACCTTGGACAAGTTTCTGTCTCTCTCTCTGGACTGCCTCAGTTTCCTTCTCTGTAAAATGAGGAGAGGGAGGGTCAGCTAGATGACACAATGGATAGAGCACCGGCCCTGAAGTCAAGAGGACTTGAATTCAAATCCAGCCTCGGACACTAGCCATGTCACCCTGGGCAAGTCACTTAACCCCAATTGCCTCCAAAAAAAAAAAAGGAGGGAATCTCTGAGGTACCTTGTAACCTGAAGATGTGATCTCCTAAGGATGGACAGTGATGAAATGGAAGGTCCCTGAGAGAGTGGAACCCAGGTCATTTAGGACAATAAGCATGCCTCATCCTCGATCAGCCTCCTCCCAGTGATATGTGCATTTCTTCATTTTTTTTTTCAGACTGGGAGGCTGAGAACGAAATGTCACATCCCCAGCAAGAACTTCCTGAAACCACTGGGACAGGAACAGAAAGACCCCAGGCAGATGGTCTCCAGGGCTCTGGAGCCTGTAGAGGTCTCCAACACATATCAGTGAGGCAAAAGGAAAGTCCCCCTGGGGAGCCCCACAGGCAAGCCATTCCCCAGAAAGCAAGTGTCCAGAGCATGTCCAGCATCTCCCACAAGGAAGAGGACACTCAGGAGAGAGATCAGGGTGGCAGGGAGGTTGGGAGAAGCTTCTGGCTGGGCTCTAGCTTTGCAACTCAGGAGAGCCTTTGGGAAGAGGAGAGATCACCACAAGGCTTTGGTGTGGCTGGTGAGAGCCTATATCCCAAGCCAAGTGCCCGGGAGAAGGTCTATGCTGGGAAGAACACTGACCAAGATAGCGACGCCCTTGAGAAGGAGGCCTTCAAGCAGCCAGGAGCTCCTAGCAGAGGGAAGACCTATATGTGCAATGAATGTGAGAAAGGGTTCCGGTGCCGGTCAAACCTCCTTGAGCACCAGAGGATTCACACTGGAGATAAGCCCTACACATGCCAGGAATGTGGGAAAGCATTCATCCAGAGCTCCACTCTTACTAAACACCAGAGAATTCACACTGGGGAGAGACCCTACACATGCAGGGAGTGTGGGAAAGCCTTCAGGGGGAGTTCAGATCTTCGGAAGCACCAGAGAATTCACACTGGAGAGAAGCCCTACGAGTGCCATGAATGTGGAAGGACCTTCACGTGGAGCTCAGCCCTAGTCACACATGAGAGAACTCACAGTGGGGAGAAGCCCTATAAGTGCCTCCACTGTGGGAAAGCTTTTGCTCGGATCTCATCCCTGATTGAGCACCAAAAAATTCATACTGGAGAGAAGCCCTATGAGTGTAATGAATGTGGGAAAGCCTTCAAGGGGAGCTCAGACCTGAGTCAGCACCAGAGGGTTCACACTGGTGAGAAGCCTTATGGATGCAAGGAATGTGGGAGGTCTTTCATGTGGTGGACGGCCCTCATTACTCACTGGAGAACTCACAGTGGGGAGAAGCCCTATGAATGTCAGGAGTGTGGGAAGGCCTTCAGCCAGCGCTCCTCCCTTACTCAGCACCAGAGAATTCATACCAGAGTGAAGCCCTATCAGTGTAAGGAGTGTGGAAAGGCATTTAGCCAGAACTCCTACCTTATTGAACATCAGAGAATTCATACCTGAGAGAAGCCCTATGAGTGCAGTCAGTGTGGGAAGACCTTTGTCCAAAGCTCACGCCTGACTCAGCACCAGAGAATTCACACTGGTGAGAAGCCCTATGAATGCAGTCAGTGTGGAAAGTCATTTAGATATAGCTCCTACCTTCTCCATCATCAAAAGCTTCACACCTGAGAACTCATTTGGAGGACTGTTCTTTATGGTCAATGATGAAAATTGAGGCTCCCCTAGGCTTCTCTCCTCTCTACCTCACAGCACCCCTTTGATTCCTTCTCCCTATCCCTTGCCAAGGCTCAGCCACTGGTCTCCTCTCACTCTTGCCCACCCCTCCTCTTTCTGACCTTTGCAATCCTTCCCCTCTCTTCTGGCTCCTTTCTTTCTGCCTACAGACCTGCCTGAGCCTTCCCTTTCCTGAGCACTGACCTCTTGAGCTGTCCAGGTCATGGTACAGCCCCAGCCCCACATTTAGGTCCTGTCCTCACTCCTGGAAGCATGCCCTGCCCTTGCCACTAGCCATACAGATGCTGTTGTCTTCTCTCCCTCTCTCTTTTGGGCCTGAGGTCACCAGTGACCCCTCTGTGGAGCCTGGTCACCTACTCTCAGGCTTCACCCTTGACCTCTCAGGACCGAAAGACTCATGGCCATGCTGCTTCACAAGGATTCCTTCCTGTGGATCACCCCTCGGATTCATCACTCTCCTCACCCTTTGTCTTCTGTGGCCCCTTGTCCCTGCTCTTCTCTCCCTCGGAGAGCTTGGCCATTGCCCATGGCTCCATCTCAAGGTCCGTCCTCTCTCTCAGAAAGGCATCAGAATCTATCCAGCCCAAGCAGTCCAGCCACAGCAGGATCCTCTGTACTGGACCAAGCATGGGCTTGCAAACACCCAGCAGGATGTGGTTTGGCCTCTGCCGGTCCCCTCTCTGGGACAGCTCTCATTGGGAAGCCTGAGGGTCTGGCCCTGCAGGGGCAAGCTGAGCTAGTCTGTCCTCCCTCCTGTGACACCTGAAGGCAGCTCTGCCTCCCTGAGCCTGCCTGCTTCTGTGTCCATGGCCCATAACTCCCCTGCTCTCCCTCCTCTGGATTCTGGGCAGTTTGTCCACACCCTCCCTCCCTGGCAGCCTAGAACCAAATGCATCCCTCCAGATGTGGCCCAGCAAAGGCAGACTGGAGTGGGGCACTTCCCCCTCGTGTAACCTGAGAACACACTCACTCTGAGGCTGCCCCAATGTGGTCCCTGACTCATCTCACATTGGCCAGGACTCCTGGGTCTTTTGGGGGGATTTCTTTCCACTTGGATATTCATGGTGCATGCTCAGCACAAAGAGGCCTCTGATGCCCTCAGATGGCCTCCCTGCCCTGATTCCCGATTTCTGATGACTGCTTCATCCTAGCAGGGACTCTGTTCAGGCCCAGCCTGGCCATTTCCTGGTGTGTCCTGAGGAAGGCTCTGGTTCCTTGGCTCATGATGGAGTTCATGACTTGCTGTCCTGGGGAGAGGAGAGGCAGCCATGGCCCTATGGCTGCCTTCTGGAGAAGAGACTGGCCCTTCACCCATGGGGGCTTGCCTGGAGACTTCTCTGAGGACAGTGACCAGACCCCCCCCATTGTTCCTGGTTTTGCACTGGGTGGGGAAGGCAAGCAGAACAAGACTAACCGCCACCCCTTAAATGCTTGAATATGGCTCTCCTGCCCCCCCTGAACCTCCTCTGGGCTAAACAGACCCAATTTTGCCAGTCACATCCTGGGGTGGGGTGGGGCGGGGGATGGGCTGGCTCTGGGTCTCCAACATTCTACAGCTGCCTCCTCCCCTTCTAGCCTGATCTGTTCTCTAAGTGTGATTCCAAGCCTGGAGGCTGAGAGCTGAAGGAGGCCATACAGATTACCATTTTACGAGGAAGAAACAAGAAGCCAGCTCAGAGAGGGAACAGAAGGCACCCAGGGAGCAAGGCCCAGACAGAAATTGAACCTGAGTCTTCTACAGACCTGGAGTGGAGGGGAGCTAGCTGGGCTATGGAAAATGGACAGGGAGGGCTTCAGTGGGGACTAGCCCTGCCTGCCCGTGCCCGGGAAGCTGTCACTGGGAGCTCCAACCCCTCTCATGCACTGAGTTGAGATTTTTGAAGGGACCCTCTGTATGAGGCATCAAGGAGGTGGAGAGAGTGGGGAGACCCAGGGAGACTTACCTGTTAGGGCTCCTGGATAAGCTGGGCTCACAGGAGGGTCCAAGGCAGAATAAGGATCAAAGAGTAAAAGGAAGTGGGGATGTTGGTCTTGGAGAAGAGAAGTCTAAGGGTGGGGGCCACATGACAGCTGCCTCTATATTGGGTCCTGCTCTAGAGGGCTGAACCAAAACCAGGAGCATGAGGTCAGCTTTAAGTAGAAATCACAGCCTTTTCTTCCCCACCCCCCACCCTCACCCCCTGTCCCAGATGGCTCCAGAGCCCGTCATAACCTTGAGCCTCCTGCCCCTGGTCACCATTGGTAGGACCACTCCATGGCTCCAAGCTGGAGAGGATGGAGTGCCAGCCCTGAGTGGATGTGGGTGGGGCTAAACAAGGACAAATTGCAGTGGGCCTTGAATGCCAAAGCCAGGCCAGGGAGCAGACTCAGCTTTGGAGTAGGGTGGTTATATGACCCAGAGTCAGTCCCTTTCCTTCCTCTGGCCTTCCTCAGTTTCCCCTTCTGTAAAATGCCACCTCCCACAAGCTATCTAGCCCTGGCCTCCCAGCTGAAGGCCAATAGGGGTGTACCCCAAACCTAGGCCAGTGAGGTGGCAGAAGACTTTGGGAAATAGAGGTGGGGAAGGAGAGCAGGGTGGGTCCTGTAGGAGAGGAGTCCTGCCCCTCTCCCTCATAGTTGCCCATACCTAGATTAGTGTCCACATGGGAAGAGGGGGGAGAGCCCCCGTCTGCTGCACGTGGCCAGGCGTGGCTGTGAGCCTCTGAGCGTGGGCTGCCTGTGGGAGAGGAGGGGACTGGGAGAAAAGGGGACCCACCTATGGGAAACTGAGGCCGATCGCATAGTGGTCCCCTGCCGTGGCCAGGGGTGGTTATCCCAACCCTGCTTGAAGGCCTCCAGTGACCAAGTGCGCTTCCTAGCACCCTGCAGCCAGTCGTTGGCCGTTCAGACCCTGGACAGCTCTCCTGGTCTGGACTGGGCTCACCAGAGAAATTGTGGCTGGGCATCCTGCAGGGGAAAGGAGAGAGAGGTCCTCGGAGGGGAAGCGCTGGAGATGGGCAGGAGGCAGGAGCTTCTCCTAGCTGGCCTCCCCTCCCTTCCTCTGGGCCATTCAAAGGGACCATCCCCAAGTGCCGCTCTGACCTCATCCCAAGTTTAGGGATTCCCTCACACTTCCAGGTCAAACATAAAAGCCTGCTTGGGTTCCCAGCCCCTTCAGTCTTCCTACACCTTCCTTCCCACCATGAGGCCCCCATCTCCAGACTCCTCACCTTGTACTGGGTGTGCCCTGTTCCTGCGATATCTCCCTCCTCACCTCTGCCTTTAGGCTCCTAGGCCTCTTTCGAGACTGCTCAAACCCCATTCTCTCTGCAGGAGACCTTTGGGTCCCCCTTAAGCTAGTGCCTTCCCTGTGAGGTCACCTCTCATTTACCCTCTATATAAGTGTCTGCATGTGGTAGCCTCCATTAGACTATGAGCTCCCTGAGGGCAGGGACCCTGTTTTGGCCTTTCTTTGTATCCCCAGCCCTTAGCTCAGTGACTGACACAAGTGCCCAATAAATGCTTGTAGACTGTCTGCCTGACCAAATCCAGGACCTGAAGATTTCAGGGAGCTGCTGAGCCAGCAGGGGCAGGGGAGTGTCCTCCCTCCCCCTATCCCCAGGCTTTGGTACATGGGGGAACTTGCCCAGCAACAGGGGCACCCAAGCCAAGGGGCCCTTCTGGTCTGGAACTCCAGGGAGAGGTCTGGCCCAGAGCTGACCCTCCTTAAGTCCAGAGGTGAGAGCCCAGGGCTGAGTGCTTGTGTGGGCAGGGAGCAGAGGGGAGAAAAGGACAGACAAAGCTCCATGCTGCCTGGGCTTCCCTGCCCCTCCCTCGTAGTCTCTGCTCGTGGGGTTCCCCAGCTTAGGTCACCAATGAATGGAGTCCCCCCGGTCTGTGCTGGTTCCCTAGCTGTGCCCTCCCACACGGAGAGATTCTGAAAGACTCTGGGAGCCAGTTCTGAAAAGGCCCAGGAAAAAGGTCTCTCACTCCCTTGGTAACTTAGGCCAGTTCTTTCCCATTGCTGGGCCTCAGTTTCCTTGTTAGTAAAATGAGGGCATTGGACTTTATGTCTAAGGTCATTCCAGCTCTGTCTCTGAGCTCACCAACCAACTATCATTTTAAGGATGGGGAAACTGAGGAAGGAGGCTCTGCACCCCCTGCCCCACCTCACTATCACCAAGGTCACACAGGGATTTAGGCCCTGGCTGGATAATAGTGACATTAACTGACCTTATTCAGTCAGTGTTAAGGTCCTTCCCAGCTCTGGCATGTGAAGTTTTGGGTTCTGGGTTCTGGCTGAGATCTTGAATGTTTGAGGTCCCTGCCTGGAGCCCTGACATTTAAGGTACAAAATTCTAGCTCTGACATTGTATGTTCTAGGTACTAGAAGGGCCCTATCTCAAGCTCTGAGTATGGCATTTGGTGCTTCTAGACCATATAGAGAGAAGGAAGAGGGAAAAGCAGAGTCTACCCCAGGGGGAGATGCCCATGCCTATGCCCATGCCCTGGGCTGAGCCTGACCCTTCTCAGCAGAGCTTCAGGGAAGCAAGGCTAGTCACTTCCCTGTGGTGATTGTTAGCCCATGGTGCTTGGGAAAGGAGGTGGCTGAGATGGGGTCAGGGATGGGCAGAGGGGCTACTGGGTGGTACACAGGTGAGCCAGGCTTCTGTCTCCCCAACAGCAGCTCTGCTCTTCCAGGACAGAAGTACTTTCCAAACCTCATGTTGGATTGGCTGGCTGGCCCTGAGAACACAGAAGCCTCCTCCTTCCTATTATGGCAGCTCCCTCCTGATCTCCCCTCTCAGCCCAGATCTCCCTCTTCTGCTTAACTAGTCCAGTCTTTGGAAGCCTTACTTGGAAGGGGCCCAGGAGTTCAGGGCACTCCAGAAGTATGTCTAAGGTGGGAGGTACAGCAGGCAGGCCCAGGAGAGATGGATTTCCTGGAGGTATCTCAAACATGTCCTAAACAGAACTCATTATTTTCCCTCCTAAACCTCCTACCTTCCCTATGACCATAGAGGTTACCTCCATCCTCCCAGTCCCTTGGGCTCCTAACCTGGGAGTCATCCTGGACTTCTCACTATCTCTCACCCTCCAGATCCAATATGGTGCCAAGACCTGTCAATTTCACCTCTGGAGCACCTCTGGTCCATTTTGCCTCTGCAGCATCTCTGGTCCATGACCTCCCTGGCTTCCTTTAAGTCCCAATTAAACTCTCAGTGTCTAAGCCTTCCAAAGCTTTTCCTGTGTTAATGACTTCTTATTATCCTGTAGATTATTTGTATCTATTTATTTGCTGGTTGTCTCTCCCATTAGATTGTAAGCTGTTTGAGGGCAGGGACCATCTTTTGCCTCTTTTTGTATTCCTAGCATCTAGCACAGTGATTGGCACATCATAGGTGCTTAATAAATGTTTATTGATTAGTGATTGCTCTCAGTATTGGGAGTACATATTGATCTTGGTTTACTCTAGCAGTTTGGGTATACTGATGCTTTCAAAAAGAGTCAGACCAGCCTGGTAATCCAAGAACAAGAAAAAAGTCCTTATTATCAGAGAGAAGGCAGGTGGCTTTAGGGGTCCCCCTAGGGCAGAAACAGCAGGTCCAGAGGCCACCAAAGGAAGAGAAAGGGATTGTTCCCAGATGGCTCTCCTCTTTACAGCTGTAGCTACCCTTCCTCAGGGTAGCTAGCTGATGTCCTAGACCAGGAACAAGATGACCCCTGAGCTGGCCCCTCTGGCCTCTGCAATGGGGCAGCTATGGAAAGTGGGATAGGACAGGCTCTCTGGCAGCCATGTTCAATTGGTGGCCCATCCCCTGCCAGGGAGTGGCCAGTGGGGCCCAATAGAGAACAGTCACGGCCCAAAGAAGGTTCTGCACATAGTCCATGAGAGGACAGCTAGTTGCACAAAGATCTCCAAGAGGCCAGACTTAAACACTCCATAATCTTTCTGTACTTGGTTTCTCTAGAGGATCTTGGTCATATCAATCAATGGGAATTGATCCAAGTCTGTCTTGCCCCTACTGGTGTTTTCACCCTCAGCATCATTCTGGGGTGTAACTGGGTGCTGAAGCTAGAAGTGACCTTAGAGAAGGTCCCATTCCTTCCCATTCCAGATGAGAAGTTGGGCCCAGAGAAGTGATATAGTAATCAATAAGTAGAAGTGTTGCAATCTGGGGTGCTGGGAATCCCGAAATGTAAGGGTACAGGAGGGTCTGCCTGGAAAGAATTCAAGCACTCAAGCCTTCTTTCAGTCAAAGTGGCGGTTTATTTTAACACCAGTATGGTGGGCAGATTCCTAGTAAATCTGCAGTATTGTAATGCCAATAGGAGCTGGCAGAGTCCCCAGTGAATTGTAATTTAATGGAGGTAAAATTGGTACTTATATCCAAGAGAAGAAAGTCAGAAGATCTGGGTGGGACAGTGGGGTGGCCCAGGAGCTACACAGAAAATCCTAGGTAGGATTAAGGAGGGGTAAAAATGGCCTGCGGTGCCCAGGTGCAAACAGTGAAAGGATCTAGATGGGATTACGGAGTATCAAGTAAGCTAATTAAGTAATCAAGGTGGGCTGGAGTGGGCCAGATGCCCTAGGCAAGATGCCAGTGATCTAGGTAGCTGAAAATGTATAAGATAATTCAGGGTCCAGGTCCCATCACCTCACCAAGGGTACAGAGCAAGTCTGCTTGGAAAGAATTTGACCTCTAAAACCTTCTTTCAGTCAAAGTAGCAAGATTTATCATGACAATAGAAGCAGGCAGAGATTCCTAGTGAGACTGCAAATTTGATGAGGATGGGACTGATACTTATATACAAAAAAAGATTGTAAAAAGATTTGGATGGGATAAGAAATGGTAAATATCCTGGGATGGCCCAGGTGCAACAGTGAAAGGGTCTAGATGGGATTAAGGAGTGGTAAATACCCTGGTGTGGGCCAGGTGCACACAATGAAAAGAGCCAAGTGGTCCTAGAGCCACAGTGAAAGGGTTGTAAAAAGGATTACTGAGTATCTAGGTGGGCTGGGCTGGGCCAGATGCCTGGGGGTGAAACACCAGTGATCTGGGCTGTGTGGGAAAGTTCAGGGACTGGGCTGCTTTCAAAGACATGGGTTAGGGCTTCTTTTCTTTTTTGGGGTCAAGATCCCACCACCCCATCAGAAGAGCCAGGATTTGAACCTGATGCTGACTCCAAATGAAGCTCAGATTCCATCATGCAGTCTTGCCTCTTCATGAGGAAAACAAGCTCCTGCTTGTGAGGTGAGGAATAAAGGCATTGGTTTTGGGATTGGTAAATATGGTCTGAATTCACCCTACAGTCTCATCTACCTCATGCTAGAAGATGGAGGAGGAGGAGGTAGGAAGAGGGTATCACAGAATTGGGAGTGAGGGAGAAAGGAAACAAGCATTTATTAGGCATCTAGGTGTGAAAGGCACTATGCTAAGTATTTTACAAATAATCTCACAACAACCTCCGGAGATAGGTGCTGTTATTTCTATTTTGCAGTTGAGGTAAACAGAAATTAAGAAATTTGCCCAGTGTCAAACAGCTGTTAAGTAAGAATAGGAAGGGCTGTCATGTGGAAAAGGGTTAGACTTGTGTGGTCTTAAAGGGAAGAACCATGAGTCAAGTCAGCAAGCATTTATTGCCTACTGTATGCCAGGCACTGTGCTTAGTGCTGGTGAAGAGGTCTAAGACCTCGGCTTGGGCCATGCCCATCATTCCCCCCTCAAACAAATTGACACAAATTCTTTTGGTGAAGGGGGCGAAGGTCTCGGCTTCTGAAACTGCTTCCTGCTGGCAAGGGGCATAGAGCTGTCCCTGTCTTTCTGGGTCCTGTTCGAAGGGTCAAACTTCAAAACCCGGCTGATGCCAGGTTCAGCAGGCTGGAGTCCTATGGTTGGTATACAGCCTGAGAAGACATCTGGAATTTGATGGCTCCGCCCCCAGAGGAAAGGAATCTGGCAAGGATATTTAGTAAACATGGACCAAACAAACACAAGAGAAATATGATCACTAAAGCACATACACCCCCACTGGAGGCAAGCAAGCAGTTTAGGGCTATTCTATTATCTAGAACTACTTTTGCTAAGGAATTCAAAGATCGCTGGATTTCCCGGAGACCATAAGCTGTCACATTTGCCAACTGGTAAATAGTCTCTGTAAGGTTAGAGAGAATATGTTCATGGTGTAAGTTATACCAGGACATAAGATAGTCTGCTCCCTTTTTAAGAGACCAGAGGACATTTCCCCAAAATCCACATTTTGCCCTTTAAGTTAGAGATTGTGGGCTGTTTGGCATTGAAAATGGAGAAGGGGGTGTTAAAAATCTGAGGATGCACACCCCAAAGTCCTGGTAGGGTGCCAAACATTGGGTGGCCAAGACAGTAGTTCTGGGGTCTTGCCATGTGTTGGCACTGTTTCATCTTTCCCCCCAAATTCTTGTCATTAGTGGTGTCTGCACAGGTAGTGCAGGTCAAAATATCAGCAGAAACTCTAACAAGCCCTTCCTCCACAGGGGTGTTAACTTGTCTAGTGGCCTTGCAGCTTGTCTCCCAAGTATGGGAATATTCCCCTGTGGAAAAGCAAGGTGTGGATACAGAAAGAGTGGCCCATATAGAAGTGGCAAGCATAAATGGAGAGGTCTAGGACTTTGGGATTCTGCTGGGAACCCCAAGAATGTGACACCGGACCCTGCCTGAAAGAATTCAACTCAAATCTTCTTCCAGCCAGAGGAAAAGTTTTATTAGTGATAAAACACTTAGGCCGGGTGATGCCCGTAAGGACAAGCTGGCATGAGAAAGACTCAGCCTTTTGGGCATGAGATTCTCAGCCTATGAATGGGGGCCAGGGTGGATCTTATATACTAAAGTGACTTTGGGTAGCCAGAGGAGGGGTCTGGGAAAAGGGTCTGGGTGAGAATTCCAATTGGAATGTCTGAGACATTGAATAGACAATGGGAATAGATAATGAAGGAACTGAAAGGCATCTGAATGAGATCAAAAAGATGGGGCTAGGGCTTTCAAAAGGAGATGAGGGGCTGGGGCCTGTATACAAATTGGAGCCAGATTCCCTTTGGGGCAAGGGGTGAAGATCCCCGCTTGGGCCACACCCCATAATTGGGGGTACAAAAAAAGGCAAAAAACCAGTCCCTGCCCACAAAGCGCTCATTTACAGTCTAATGAAGAGACAGCAAGCAAATAACTATATACAAACACACTTACAGGATAATTTGGAAACAATCAATCCAGGAAAGGCATCAGTGTCAGTGGATCAAGGAGAAAGGTGTGAAAAGACTAGAAAGATAAGAAAGGGCTGGTTATGAAGGGCTTTGAATGCCACACAGAGCATTTTGTATTTTCTCCTGGAGGAAACAGGGAGCCACAGAAATTTATTGAGTAGGAAGTGACATAGTTGGACTTCATGCTTTAGGAAAATCACTTTAGTGGCTCAATGGATAGATTGGAGGGAGGAGAGACTTGGGGCAGCCAGACCCCTCCTGTCCCAGCAGCTACTGCATTAGTCCTATACCCTATTCCAGGATGGGACAGTTGTTATACCGAGAAATGAGCGAGTTGACGACCCAAGCTAATTTTAAATTGTGGACTTTATTAGCTATTAGCGCACGGCTGCCAGGGATATTCACATCCAAATCAAGCAGCCCCCATCAGGGGTTGAGCTAGGGTTTATATAGGGAGTATACAGGACAGGGAGGGGGATGGATCTTTGAAGTCTGGCAAGAGGAAGAGGTTTTTTTGGGGGCTGGTCAAGGACACCCTTCTCCCTCTGTGTAGATATGATAATGCTGTGCAAACTTTCTCACAATGGAGGCTTCCAGAGATATGATCTGAGGGCTGTGGCCTGAGCAGCCAGATAAGGGTCTTGCTAAGGAATCTAGAGGTTTCCAGAGATATGATCTGAGGGCTGGAGCCTGAGCAGCCAGATAAGGGTCTTGCTAAGGAATTTGGAGTTTTCCATGGCCTAAAGGGTTCTACTACCTAAATGGTAAAATAATGTTCTGCATTACATTCCCCACTTCTTTTGTGTACCACGTCAAACCCTTGACGTGGTGGGGGCTGCCTCATTATAGGGTGCAAAGAAGGCAGACACCAGGGTCTGATAACGGGGACCTTTAACCAACAGTAACTTAACTAAATTAATACAGGATCTAACAAAGTCAAGGAGCCGATTAACTAGACAAGGACCAAGAATTAGGGCTATAGTAAGGAGGAGCAAAGACCCGGCTAAGGCAGAAATAAGAATGGTTAACCATGGGGAAGTCCGAAACAGGCTGTGGTACCAATTTTCGTTCCCTTCTCGTTCCCTCTGCCTGTCTGCAATATTTTTCCGTGCCAGGGAAAGGCTCTCCTGAACTACACCTGAGTTATTGGCATAGAAACAGCAGGCCTCCCCTAGGGCGGCACAAAGGCCACCTTGCCTGAGAAACAATAAGCCTAAATCCCTCTGGTTCTGCAGAACCATCTCTGCCAAGGAGTTGACCTGTCTCTCAGTTGGGATATAGAGTGCTCCAGATGACTGACTGAGGTCTGCATCGACCTGAGCTAAGTTCTGGTAACTGGCCTCTCCTCGGACTAGGGCAGCGGTACCCACAGCAGTTGATCCCACTAACCCCAACCCCACTGAGGATAGGGATGAGGAGGGGAACAGCTCGCTTGCTTCAGTAGGACACACTGCCCTCATGACTGAAGTACTCCCAACCCTCCAGGCCCTGAAGAAGGGAGACCCTGGGGATAATGGAGACTAATATACATAGAGGCTCAGATTCTTTTAGGAACACGCAGCAGAGACACACTGTGTGATCCCATCCAGACAGGCCCACCAAGTGCCGGATGGTGCTGAATAAAAAGAGGAGGAGGATTGGGGAACAACCACAGTACTATTACAGACAGGAGAGTAAGGAGAAGTTTTCAGGGATGTGGTGGATGAGGTAAGACAGGTACCTTTTCCTTGGACATCCCCAGGGTCAACTTAGGTTGTTCCCACCGACAATTCCGAGTCTGGGCTATGGGAAACAGAACCATTAACTGCCACTCCCACATAGTATGGGGGTTGTGCATCCATACACAGCCAGCAGCTAGGTCCTAGGTCAGGCCGGGTGGAGTTGACAACGCTATGGATGGCTCGGAGCAGTCTCATAATCAAGGGGTGAGGAGGATCTGCCTGAGGGGTCCTACTAGGAGCCAGAGGAAAAGGGAAGGAGAACCAAGGAAAAGGGGGATGGGCAAGTAGGTGGGGGCATGTGAAACAGGGAGGGGTAGTGGAGAATAGGGAAATGCAGGGGGTCAAGGGAGATTGAATAGACAATGGGAATAGATAATGGAGGGAACAGGAAGGCAGAAGTTTGAAAGGCATCTGCACAAAATCAAGGTGGGGCTAGGACTTTCAAAAGGAGATAAAGGAAGGCCTTTCTGGGGCCTATAGACAAAGGGAGCCAGATCTGAATAAGATTAAAAGGTAAGGCTAAGGCTTTCAAAGGGAGATGAGGGTCTGGGGCCTGTGAGTCAGATTCCCTTTGAGGCAAAGAGCGAAGATCTTGGTTTGGGCCCCCCCCATCATCCCCCCTCAAACAAATAGGAACCAAATTCTTTTGGTGAAAAGGGGCGGAGGTCTCTGCTTCTGAAACTGCTTCCTGCTGGCAAGGGGCGTAGAGCTGTCCCTGCCTCTCTGGGTCCCGTTCGAGGGGTCAAACTTCAAAACCTGGCTGATGCCAGGTTCAGTGGACTAGAGACCTTGGGTTGGTATACAGTCATCTGGAAGTTGATGGCTCCGACCCTAGAAGAAAGGAATCTGGCAAGAATATTTAGTAAACATGGACCAAACAAACACAAGAGAAGTATGATCAGTAGTGGCCTCTGTGTTTTCTTTCTGGAGTCCCTGCAGGAACTTGGTTAAGGAAGAATTAGTGCCATCTGCCCTGAGTTCCTACTCCCCCTTTTAGTTTTTGGCAAAGGAATCATCCAAGGAAGAGGACTGCCATAAGAGCCGGACCCATACTGCCAACCCCCACTAAATAGTAAACAAGAGCAAACAACAATATGCATACCTTACATTAATCCACAGGCCCCAATACATACATAGATATATGAAAGAATCCATTTTAACACAGTGCATATAGGATCTTAAATGTTTCAGTCATGCCATGTTTCTCTGATGACATGGACAAGATAAACCACAAGCCATTTCCCTTTTAACATTATTAATTGTAACACAACTTTAAACAAGTATGATATTACCCAAATAACAAAATAACATTCTCACAAACCCCTGAATTGTAAAGAAACTTAACTCATATAGGAACACACACAGAACACAAGTCCCAGTTCTATAGTACCCTAAGATGTCACATTGCCTAAGGAACATTTCCAAAATGAGCCCTAAAATGCTTGCATGCATTTCTACTCTTGTTCATAAAACCTCACTAAATTGGTACAAAAGTTCTTAAATAACACAAATTCCAGAGTAGTATTAAGGAAACTAAATTCCTAAGTATTCCAGAATCCCTCATAAGTCTTTAGTTAAAGGCACATAGAGATAGTTCAGTTTTCCCAGTCACACAGGACTAGGTTCAAACAATACAACAAAGTTTACTCATAATTCAAAATTGCATAATTACATTAAGTCAGGTACAGATTAAACCAATCAGAGAGCTCACAATAGACTAGTTTGGAAAAGAGAGATTTACATGTAATCAGGGTAACAAAGAAAACCTTAGACAGGAATCATACAAATCAATACAATCAGTATTACCTATATTAACTGACATTAAGTTCCTTGCTCATGTACAATCGGTTTAATTCATAGGCAGTTCAAAAAGGGAGCTCTGCTTCTCTGGCTTAGTGTAAAAATCCAAAACTGTGATCTTCCTACCTAAACATGCTTAAAGCTTGGATTGCTATGATAGATACATCTTGGAAGCCAATCATATCAGTCTAATCCTATTGCTTTTCTCAAAATTTGCTATCCTATTTAATTAGACATCTATCACATTACACCTTTGTCCTATTATTGTGTGTAAACATTTCCTCCTTAGGGGGATGTTATCCCTATATTATTATTATGTGGCCATGAATGTACTTGCATCCTATTACGGTAACACAGGGATGTTCCAGAGGGACAGGGTCATATATCATATCAGAAGGAAAGAACTTCCTTAGCTCCATTTGATTCCAGGCATGAGTCATATCTGATAGGTAATCACGTAGTCACTGGATGTTAAAAGCAGGGCCTGGGATTAATCAGGTGGGGATTTCCCTTGTCAAAAAGGAAATAGCACAATTGGGAAATAGAGTCAGGAAGATCCTATCTAGGCTGTGTCCAAGGTTGTCCTCAAAAGTCTTCCCAGGAACAGACTTCCACCTTTATCAGTTATCAGCCTGCAGCACATGCCATTCTGCTATTGGCTTTATGACAACTCAGACAAGTACCCTGGTAATCAAAGCTCAAAACAATAGTAAATGTCTGTCCCATAAAATCACAAATCCTGGATAATAAGAATTTAATCTCACATTGGTAATAGTAAGAGACTGATCACAGAAAAATACTACTGCTCTCATAATTCCTTTAAACAATGGGAACATCTTGAGGTGAGTATAATCAATTGAACCCCAATAAGGGCCAAAAACCTGAACTAATTCTTTTTTTTTTCAAGTGAACCAAAAACACCCCTTTCCAGGACCAGTTAGAACTGACCAACATTCTTTCTGTTTGTTATCACTGAGCCCAAGATGTCTGGGACCAAACACTCTCCAGAACAATGGGACTTTTCTTATCTTGGTATCTTATGGACATAGACTATGCTATGTCATGTTAATGGTAAAAGAAACAGATATCTTGGTCTATAATTTCAACTGACACTTTGACACCCTCCCGCTCTATTGAATTTACAACCCATTCAATTAAGAAAATTCCTTCCCATGCCACATGTCAAACAAACATATGGAAGCTGCACTTTTTTTTTTTCAGGGCAGATGACCTTCCCCCCCCCCATAGTTTCCAGGGATCCTGGCAAGTTTACAAAATAAGGGGAATTGCCATGTGCCCCTCCTTTTCACACACAAGTAATCAATTAACAATCTTAGGTTTTGATATTAAAACAATAACCCCAAAACTTAGTTAACAATCTCACAAATTTTATAAATTATAACAAAACAATTTCAACTGAAAATTCCCTTTCAATAGAGACAAAATTTGAAAATTTATACTTCCTTGAATTACAATATTTAAAAGGAAATGTTACAAAACAGGATCATATAAAATGCCCCAACAGCCAAATTGACTCCTTTTTTTTTTGAAGACACAATTAATTTAACATTCAGATTATAAAAGAAATTGCCCTTCCAGCAACATAACTAATACAATTGACCCAATAAAAAAATCTTTCTTCTTTCTAGACCCTTTCACCAGGTCCAACAGTCTCCTGGGGCCACTCCATCCCTATAGACTGGCTTCTTTACCTTGACCCATCCCCTTTTACTCCCATGGCTGTGTGCTGGAAGATACTTCCAGGCTGTAGCTGCTACCCCTCCCCTTCCTTCCTATAGCCAGGTGGGGGAAGGTGAATTTTGCGGGCAGGGGAGAGGGGGGTAAAACACTCTCTTCCTAATCTGATCTGGGCTGAAAGGGGTTAATAGAGAAACCCAGCTGTTTGGGATCCCCACACAGAGATACCCTCTTGACTCAAGGGGAGGAAGTGGGGGAAAGAGTGACAAGATTGTAAGGAGGTGTTTAAAAACTCCTTAATGATCAATCTCAAAAACTTCCAGAATCTGCTAAGATGTTTTAGCTGTCCTATCTTTTTCACTTCTATGTCCACCCCTTAAAAACTTAGAGTGGGGCATTGAACTTTCAAACCTACATTCTTGAGACCAGTGCCCTTTCTTATGCTACCTGAAGCAGGAACCATTGACTCTGTTTCTCTGAAAGCACCCATTTAAGGCCAATTCAAGGACACACTTTACATAGGAATGAAACTTAGAAAATTCACAGTGGATTAAGACATAATTGTTATCAGTATTAAATTATTGCAACAAATTAGCTTGCAAATGGAAATTTAGTAGGCCTTCTAAAAATCATACAAAAAGATTTTGCAAAACATTACTTTGTAAAAAGTATTTCCCTTTCTAAAAAAGCTTACAGTTTATCCTGATGTTAGAAGGAATAATCACTAAACTTTCATGAAGAACATTTGTTAGAAATTTTTAAGGTGATAGATATCTTTCCTTTCTACCTTAAAGTAAAAATAAACCTTTAAAAATGGAATTTATTAAAACTAAGTTGATGTAAAATGTCCTCAAGTAACATAACTTCCCAAAGTACCATAACAAACTAAATTCCTAGTTGTTACAGAATTCCTAGACATCAAATTTCCTTAGTCAAAAACAGAAAAAAATTCAGTTTTTATAATGCGTGAAGAACATTACCACAATAACAAATATTATCAAACTTTTAAAAATTTACTCAATTTTTATCTCTCAAGAATTCTCATTTACTCAGGAATTTCACAACACAGAAAACGTTTACACAGATTTGATAAGAATTATAGGTGAAACTTCCTCTTAAAAGCACATAAAATTTGGAAGTTTATTCTAACCCATTCATTCTCCCCTATTTATTTATTTAGTTTTTGGAGGGGTAGACAAAAATATATTCCCAAATGCAATACCCTTGTTAAGCTTAGAAATGTACTGGACCAGTATTCTGATTGCTTTTTCTTTCCCATAATGACCAGTCTTTAAAAGAACCCACCCGGGGATCTAGCCTGAAAGGTGGGTGGACATAATTCCCTCATCTCTCCTCAAACTGCCCTCACTGTGCACTCAAAACAATCCACTCGTCTGAGTTTCCTTCAATGTACCTAAGTGCAAAACAGTGTAACAAATGCTGAAATTGAAAACCTCACATATTTACCAATTTGGATGAGCTGGGGCTCGTGGGAAAATATCAACTAAACCCAGCAAGCCATAGTCCTCAGCATATAAACCATTTGTCTGTGTTCTGGTACACAAGAACTTTTCTCTTTGTCTCCACACTCAAACTTGGCCAGAGTTAGAATGCAGAGAGAGAGAAACTATTACTCATGCAAAAGTCCCAAAACCTTCTCACTTTCAAAACCTCCAGTCACACCATGCAACTAAATCATATTCCCTTCAAATTTTCTACACACACTCCTCTCTCCTACATGCTTAAACTTCCTTGCCTTTCTTTCTAATGATTTAAAATCCCCTTAAAACCTGTACATATCTCATTCCTTTCTAATTCTGACCTGACACTTCAAAAATCCTTCCCAACTTGCCCTCTACCAACCATATAACCTAAATAATAAAGTATTCTTCTCTCTTTCCCTCTCCCATCCACGCACTGCTTTGAAGCTGCTGTTACCTGGGGAGGAGAGGGGAGAATGAAGGCAACTTTTCAGAGTCCTGCTGCAGCCTTTGGCTGTCTGGCTGCAAACAACCCAAAAGGGAGGGAAATGATGTACTGGCCGTATCCCCCCATTATTGCAGAACACAGACACAGACAAACAATAAGAGCCTGAACACTAACACATCCTCCCAATAGAAGTCAAAGGAACTGCCCTGGAGAAAACTGTCTGCAATCCAGTCTGACACCTGTCTTTCAGTATGAAACAGAGGTGGCTTCAGGCAGATGATTGCAAAACAGAATCTCTTAAAAACACAATCTCTACACATATAAACTAATAGACCAACACTGAGACAGAAACCAGGAACGAGACATGGGCCCAACAGAACTAAGACAGAAACCAGGAACCAGAAACCGGGTACCAGGAACCAGATACAGGCATAGTCCCGACGTCTCGGGGTGCCTGGGGGATTGAGGCACTAATTAGGTGCTCTGCCACGTCTGGCACTCGTTCCCCACCAGAAAACAGGTTTGCAAACATTTACCTCCAGAGGGTTACCAGGTCCACGATGGCCGAAATGAGGTACAGTCGGAGTCGGGGAGGGAGGCTTCTCCTAGTCCTGAGTCCTGGGGCCCTGGAACATCATCAGGGGCCGGCTCCCCTAGAAGTCAGAACAGAACAATTCCCCCTCCCGAGGCCGATGTCCTCTCCAGGTGGGTCTCTGCAGCGACACGGTACGCTGCTATCTCGCTGGGGCCTCCAAAATGTTATACCGAGAAATGAGCGAGTTGACGACCCAAGCTAATTTTAAATTGTGGACTTTATTAGCTATTAGCGCACGGCTGCCAGGGATATTCACATCCAAATCAAGCAGCCCCCATCAGGGGTTGAGCTAGGGTTTATATAGGGAGTATACAGGACAGGGAGGGGGATGGATCTTTGAAGTCTGGCAAGAGGAAGAGGTTTTTTTGGGGGCTGGTCAAGGACACCCTTCTCCCTCTGTGTAGATATGATAATGCTGTGCAAACTTTCTCACAATGGAGGTTTCCAGAGATATGATCTGAGGGCTGGAGCCTGAGCAGCCAGATAAGGGTCTTGCTAAGGAATTTGGAGTTTTCCATGGCCTAAAGGGTTCTACTACCTAAATGGTAAAATAATGTTCTGCATTACACAGTGTCAGAGAAAAAAGGGGGCTTATTGGACAGATGTTGCAGAGGTAAAATCAACACAGATGCTGCAGAAGTGAAACTGACTAGAGATGCTGCAAAGGCGAAATTGACTAGAGATGCTACAGAGGCGAAATCAACCAGAGATACTACAGAGGTGAAATAGAACAGAGATGTTGCAGAGGTGAAAGGGACAAGAGATGCTGTAGAAGTGAAATCCCCAGGCCTTGACAAGAGATTGGATTTGTGTGTGTGTGAATCAACATCAAATGCCAACTAGGTGTGAACAAGCCCTTTAAAATAAAAAAAGGCTTCTGGTGCTTTGCTCTTTGTATGGCTACAGAAGAGCCCTCAGGGTAGAAAACCAATCTCACCCAATAGGGCCCTGGGTAAAACAGCAATGGTGTTTGAGTCCAGCAGGGAAGAGCTCTGAGGGGTGCCACACCAAAAAAGGGTACCCAGAACACAGACTTAGCCCCACTCAGAGATGCCCAGAAAAGGCAGAAATCTTTGTGGTGCCCCACACCAAGGGAAATCCCAGGACCTCTTTGGGGTCCTGCCCTGCCACAGGAGACATCACCTTAGGCTCTACCCCCAGGGCCCTTATGCAAATTGGGATGCAGTGGAGGGATCCTGGGAGTTCTGCCCCAGACCAGCTGTGGTACTTCAGATGATTCCCCCCTCCCAGCTTCCTCAGTTTACTCATCTGTAAAATGACTAGATGGTGGTCTCTTAGGATGCTTCCAGCTCTAAATCTCACGTCTCTATGTTACTTCCCCTACCTGGGCCTCAGCATCCTTATTTGTGAAATAAGGATGCTCTCTCAGGACACTTCTAGCTTCAATAAGTTGCTAACCTAGCTCAAAGGAATCCTTTGGAACTGGCTTCAATCTCTCCTGGAACCTTTCTCTTAATCCATCCTCCGGCCCTTCAGGTGCTGGGAAGGACATTTCAGATCCCCATCCTGCCCTGTGTGACCAGGACAAGCATGGGACTAGGGAACCTCTCTTCAAACCACAGTTCTGGTCACCAAGAGGAAGTCGTGACGCACGGGTTCAAATCTTGGCTCCACATCTAGTTGTGTGGGTGGCTCTAGGCAAGTCACTTACACTCTCTGGGCCGGTTTCCTTTTCAGTAAGATGGGGACAAGAACCTTGGAGGCCCTTCTTCACACAGGGCTCCTGGGAGGAAAGGGATTTGCAATTCCTAAAACAAGATGGAAATGGAGGCTGGGATCAAAATGACCTGCTCCTCCAAGGGAAGATGAACTTCAGGAAGCATGGGTACCAGGGTGCTCTGAGAGAGAGGAACGGAGAAAGATGAGAAAAGAGAGACACAGAGAGAGGGAGGGAATGGGGAAAAGATACAGAAAGAGGGAGAGGGACAGAGAAAGAGGGGATGGAGGAGAGATGGAAGGGGGAGGGAGAGGAAGAGAGAGGGAGAGGGGGGAGAGGGAGAGAGAGAGAAAGAGAAAGAGAGAAAGAGAGAGAGAGAGAGAGAGAGAGAGAGAGAGAGAGAGGAGAGAAAGACAGAGAAAGAGAAGAGAGAGAAAGACAGAGAAGAGACAAGTGCCAAGGGCCAGAAAGTGACCTGTCTATTTACATGAGTGCTGACTGAAGAGAAGGGAAATGTTCCTAAGAGCCTGGACACCAAGGACTGGGTGTTAATGGCTGGCTGGTTAGCCTGTGGCTAGGGATCCTGTTGTGTGGATGCTCCAGGGGGCAGGGACTGTTTCCTTTTGGTCACCATATCCCTTGTGTGTCAGACACTGGCTGGCACATAGTAGGTGCCTGACAAGTGTTTGTGGTCAGTCACTTGACTGATTTTGTTAGGGAGGGGATCCTAAAGGAGCCTGCGTCGAACCCTCTTGTCTTATGTGAGGAGACTGAGTCCCAGGGAAGGAAAGGTCTGCCAGAGTTCACTCAATGTGTGAGGTTTGGAACCAGAATCCTCTCATAGGTTAGTTCAGTGAGGTGAAGTCAAATCAAGAACTCTTCATCAATCACTTACTTTGTGCCAATTACTGTGCTATTCACTGGGGATACACAGGAAGGCAGGGACCCTGCTCACGCTCTAATGGGGTGAGAAGTGTAGCAGCTGGGACCCTGATCTCAAGCCCAACTCTGCCATCTGGTAGCTGTGGGAAGTCTCTTCTCTCTGGGCCTGCTTTCCCCACCTCAACCCCCCCCCCAAAAAAAAAGTCCCAGGGCTAGCATTTGTTAAGAAAGCTCTCTGTCATCCAGAAAACAGCCCCTGAGCAGCCAACTCCCAACAATGGAGCCCCTCAGCCCAAGTGACAGCCCCTACCTGGCACTGAGAGGGAAGATGCCAGACTGGCTTAGACTGCTCTGGGCAGCAATCCTGGGGCTGCCCAGATTAGCAAAAACCAACGTTGCTCAGAGGCAACAGACGCTGACCCTGGCCTGGAAGCTACAGGCTGGTGGGGACTGCCTGTTTCCTTCTGTGAAGGCGATACTTTGCCAACCTTTGAGGCTCCAGAAAGACAGCTCAGTCCTATGTTCTGCAGGAAACACACTCCAGAGACTGCAAGACAGGCACCTGCCCACCTGGTCCACAGGTACCTTCCACAATCCCTGGGTTGGTGAGGGGCTCCCCTAGCCCAGACCCTGGGAATTGGAACCCTTACGGGGCACTCTACACCATCGCTGTGGAATGCTTTTGAGGGCATACCTAGAGTTGAGTCTTGCCTCAGACACATTCATCATTTCCTAGGCTGTAGACCCCTCTACCCCGGGGCCGGGAGGCACCACTGAGAGTGCTTGTAATTCAGAGGGGGCTTAGCCGGCCACCTCATTCCCCGCCCTTCCTTTTGGGACATTCAGGAGGCTCTGCACTCCCAGAGGCCCTTCTAGCCCAATGCTAGATGCACTGCTCATTACTAGCTTAAGGTGGAAAGCAGCCTGTTCTCCAGCTCTGCCTGTCGGGCTTCACTTTCCTAATCTGTAAAATGAGACACTGATCCCAGTGACAACTAGGCCCCCCCCCCCCGGTCTTATTTTCATCACTTCAGCAAAGAAGAGCTCCCTCCCGCTCTCTTCCTGCCCAGCTTATCTGCTCCCCATTCATTCCTGCTTGTCCCTCTTCTGACTCCCCAGATTATTTACAGGTGTCTGAGTTTTCTGACTCCCATCTTCCCCCTCTCTTGATATCCACTCCTCTCCTGAGGTGGTCAGTGTGAGACAAAGGGGGTGGATGGTACAAGTAAAAGAGGCAGGAGTCATGGGAGAGAGGACCATGAAGGGTCCAATGGGAAGACCGATAGCACAGAGAGGTGGCACCAACAAGGAACATTCCTGCTTATCATCCACAGGCAGATTCTGTTCCATCCACTGCCAGGAGTGTTCACATCTGACAGTATCTGGGTGAGGATGCCTCAGCAGCCTGAGACCCAGGCATTGGCCCTGAACAGGCCTGAGGGATCTGTGACCTATTCAAGTCTGTCCAACTTCCCCACCTCTCCTAGGATACTGGAGGTAGAGGGCTGTCTTGGGAAAATTTGGAGTTCTTCTCTTCTCCACCATCAAGAAGACAGGGTCATCCCCTTGAGGTCCAAAGTCAAGAACCAAATCTTTCAGCAACTAAGGTACCACCAGAAAGTATCCTTTCCTTTCCATCAAAACCTGAACCTTGAGGACAAGTTCTGAAAGAGATAAGCTGTTACAAAGTCTGATGAGCAAAACTTCTTCCAAGTGGTCACTCAAGGGGGACATATCAGTTTGTTTTTCGTGCATGAATTCTCTGGTGTTGAGTGAGATGTCTGGTCTGTATAAAAGCTCTGCCACACTCATCACACTGGTAGGGCTTCTTTCCAGTGTGAATTCTCTCATGTCGAGTAAGGTGCGCGTTCCAGTTGAAGGATCTTCCACAAACATGACATTCAAAGGGCATCTCTTCAGTATGTATTCTCTGATGTTCAGTAAAGGAAGCAAATACTCTGAAGGCCTTCCCACATTCATCACACTGAAAGGGTTTCTCACCATTATGAATCCTCTGGTGTTGAGTGAGATGTGTACGCCGGTTAAAGGACCTCCCACATTCATCACACTGAAAGGGTTTTTCTCCAGTGTGCACTCTCTTATGTTCAATAAGGGCTGAGCTCACCCTAAAGGCTTTTCTCCAGTGTGAACTCTCTTATGTTCAATAAGGGCTGAGCTCACCCTAAAGGCCTTTCCACATTCATCACAATCATAGCGTTTCTCACCAGTGTGAATTCTCCTGTGTTCATTAAGGAACGAGCTCACTCTGAAGGTTTTCCCACAGTCAATACACATATAAGGTTTTATTCCAGTATGAATTCTCTGGTGTTGAGTTAGGGATGAACTGCGGCTGAAGGTTTTCCCACATTCTTCACATTCAAATGGCCTTTTTCCTGTGTGAATTCTCTGGTGCTGAGTGAAGGATGATCTTTCTGTAAAAGCTTTTCCACACTCTTCACATTCAAAAGGCTTCTCCCCCGTATGAATTCTTTGGTGTTGAGTAAGGTGTGTGCCCTGGCTGAAAGCTTTTCCACATTCAGTACACTCATAGGGCTTCTCTCCAGTATGAATTCTCTGGTGCTGAGTAAGGTTGGAACTCTTACTGAAGGCCTTCCCACACTCATTACATTCATATGGTTTCTCTCCAGTATGAACTCTCTGATGTTGGGTCAGTTTTGTACTTCTGTTAAAAGCTTTCCCACATTCACTGCATTTAAAGGGGTTTTCTCCAGTGTGGATTCTCTGATGTTCAATTAGAGACTTGGTGGAAATGAAAGCTTTCCCACATTCACTGCATTCATAGGGTTTTTCTCCAGTGTGGATTCTCTGGTGCTGGGTAAGATATGTACACTGATTGAAGGTTTTTCCATTTATCACAAAGATAGGGCTTCTTTCTAGTATGAAGCCTCTGATGTCGAGTAAGGCATGTAGTCCGTGTGAAAGCTGTCCCACACTCATTGCATTCATAGGGTTTCTCCCCTGTGTGTGTTCTCTCCATGTAGAGCAAGGGATGAGCCCTGGATAAAGGCCTTCCCACGTTCATTACACTTATAGGGTTTTTCTCCAGTATGAATCCTCTCATGCCCATCGAGAGAGGAGGAATGGATGAAGGCTCTTCCACATTCTTTACACACATAAGATCTCTCTCCAGTGTGAATTCTCTGGTGCTGATTCGGGGATGAGGTTCGACTAAAGACTTGACCACATTCTACACCCTTGGAAGTTTTCTCCATGGTCTGTGTTTTACTGCACTGAATCAAGTCTGAGGAATCCCTGAAGGCTTTGCTACAGTTGCTGGACCAATAAGCCATTGTCTCTGCCTTAAGTGTCTGATGTTCTTTGTCTCTTTCTCGTCTGGCATTGCCTCGATGGGGTCTCTCTCCTGGCAGAATTCTCGGTGGACTGAGGAGGCCTGAGCTGGTGCCCACCTGCCTCTCAAGAGGGTCATGTTTGGAGAGCACATCAAGAATCACTTGCCTCAAGCGTCTCCTTCCCAACCTGCAGCCCCAGAAACCATCAATTGAGGTTCTTTATAGTCCTTGTGATAAGAGGTCTTCAGAAATGTCCTGTTCTGGGTATGGCTCCCTGGTCTCAGGCCCAGCTGCCCAGTCTGAAAAGACACTGAAAATGTCACACATTCCTGCCCTGTGGTGATGAAGTCACGGAACAAACCCCAACACCTGGAGGAGAGCGTGGCTGGGATGGCTGGTGGTGAAGGAGAGGAAGGAGACGTGGGGGGCAGGGTGGGGGGAAGACCAGAGGACAGGGGAGCCAGGACCTCAGGCCGGAGGGATCTGAAGGACCATTTGGCCCAAGCCCTGCCTCCCTTTAGAGGTCACAGACTTCCTGTGGGGGCAGGGCACCTGCCTCTGCACCAGGGCCTCTCTCCACAACAACCAGGAAGGGGATCAGGAACGAGTGGGGTGACAGGAGCTCGGTGGCCCCAAAATGGGCTCACCTTCAGGGGACAGAAGGGTCAGCTGCCCTGACTTGGGGAAGGTGACCAAGAAAACTCCTTGGAAGAGATGGACCAGGGGGAATGGCGACGCTTGATGAATGGCTGCCATATTTTCCAAGCACCCGTGGGAAGACTTGCTGGGGGCCTCTTGCTGCCCAGATTGGGGGAAGGTCCCTGAGAGTGGGGCTGCCCGGCCCCACCTGTCTGGCACCTGCACACCTGAGAAGTGCTTTCTGGGTCCCTCACCTGGCCAAGTGCCTCGGAGGACTTCAGCCTCTGTCCTCCAGAGCTCTTCCCCTCGATCCAGGCTGGAGATCTCCTTTGGGTTGGGAATCCAAAGCCCTGCTTGGGTGGGGAAGAAATGCCTTGCTTGGGGACCTGTTGCCACCCCACGGACCTAGAGGAAAGGGGGCCAGAGAGCAAGGCCCAGGGTACTTTGGAGAGATGCTCTGGGCCTGGGCCTCTGGGATGGGAGGGGGCAGCGCATGATGGCTCATATGGTCAGGGACACAGGCAGCAATTCTGGGTCTAGAAGGACCGCCTGCTTCCAAGTAGAAACCCATCCTGTCAGGGCAGAAGAAGGTGCATGCAGATCATGCCCTTAGACACTCCCTGGCCCTGACTGAAATGTGGTCTGTGTCTGGAACGGGGAGAATCCCCTCTGTTACCTCCCTGAGAAAGGAGGTGGTGAGAGGGCAGGTGGGGCTGCATTCTAGTACAGTGCCCAGGCCACAGGAGGTGCCCGCCTGACTCCTATGGCATGAACAAATGGAAAGGGGGAAGCCGCCTTACCCAGGGAGACCAGGTTCCGATAGGTCTCCAGCATCACATCCTGGTACAGCTGCCTCTGAGGGGGGCCCAGCTGACCCCACTCCTCAGGAGTGAAGTCCACGGCCACATCCCTGAAGGTCACGGGCTCCTGAAACACCGAGCACACGCCTGCTGGCCGGGGAACAGATGGACAATCCCAGGAGCCCTGGAAGTCAGGGTAGGGGTGGGAAGGGGTCTGTGTTCAGAGGCAAGAGGGACGCAGGGTCTGTTGTGCTTCCCATCATCCCCCTTCCCTCATGTCCAGGCTGTTCCTAATCTTGTCCTTTTGCCCCTTCTCTCCTTGGACCCTGCCACCCTCCCCCCTTGGGTCTGACCATGGCCACGGCTGCTAGGGGTCTAACTGCCTCAGGTCTCTCCCCATTGCAGGCCATCCTCCATTCGGCCACTAAAGGGATGTTCCTAAGAGGCAGGTCTGACCACGTCACCCCCTCCTCCTTGTGACCTGCCCCCTCCTCCCTCTCCTGTCTCCTCACACCTTACTGCCCGACATGTTCTCTAACCCCGGCCTCCTGGCTTTCCATGAACAAGACCCTCCCAGGCCTGGATGCTCTCTCTCCTCTGAGCCTACTACTGACATCCCTGGCTTCCTTTAAGTCCCAGCTAAAATCTCCCGTCTTAATTCGGGCGCCTTCTCTTTTCATCCTGTCATATTTATAACAGAGTCTGTTCGTACATATTTGTCTGCATGTCGTCTCCTCCATCAGACTGCAAGCTTCCTGAGGGCAGGCACTGTCTTCTGCCTCTTTTTGTATCCCCAGTGCTGGGCACAGTGCCTGGCACACAGCAGGTACCCAACTATTGCCTGATTACTCAACTTGACTTCCCCACTTGTGCGCCAGTCACAAAGAGGCAGCGCCAATGAGTATGTGCTGAGTGGAGGGGTCCCGAGGGAGGGTCTGCAGCAGATTGGGAGCCTTCCTTCTGATGCCCGTCATTGCCCAAGGCAGGCCCAGACCCCAGCGGGACTTCTTTAGTCAGAGGAGCCCCAGGACCAGGGAAGACAATGCATCTGCCCTCTGAAAATGGAGAGGACACCTCAGGAAGGCTGGAGAGCAGGGCCAACTCACCTGGGCTGAGGCAGCCTGGAGTCTGGTGGCCATTCCTTTCTCTGCCAGCTTCCTCTAGGGGGAAGGGGTCGAGCTGAGGGGAGGGGAGAAAAGGAACAGGTCTGCTCGAAGCCCCCAGCCCTGACTGGCCTCAGGGATCCCAAGGGGCAGAAGGGGCCTGCAGAGCCACATCTCTGGCCCCGGGATCTCCTCAGGGAAGGGAGCTCAGAGCAAGGGAAGGCCAGGCCCTCTGCCAGTCAGGAGTGGGTGGGCAGGTGGGCTGGGGCCTAAGGGTCAGCCTGAGTCAGAGGTAGGCTGGTGCTCTCTCCCAGCAGCAGGGGAGGGGACTGCCTCCATGGGGCAGGAGCAGGGGTGCCGCGAGCTGGGCAGCAGGAAAAGGCGTAGGTGGCTGGGGAGATTCCACAGTGCCTTTGTATTACTGTCCTGGTCAAGGAGCCCTTTGGGTTTACATGTAGCACTGCTTCTAGGAGGAGGAAATAAATAGCTGTCCTATACCTGATCTGCCTTCTCCACCAAGAACTTGGTACCTGAGCCAGGGCAAAGCCTCAACCCTCCCTGTAGAGGCCAGGCTCCCCCAGGACTGAGTCCAGAGCTGGGCACTGATGCCTCCTCCCTTCCCCGTACCAGTGGGTGCTGCCCCAGGGCTCCAGGAGTCTGGTTCCCAAGGGTGCTTTCTCTCTACCAGCAACCTGCACTGTGTCACTGGGATCCAGGAGCCAGGACTATTAGACTGCAAGCTCCCTGAGGGCAGGCCTGTCTTCTGCCTCTTTTTGTAACCCCAGGGCTTGATACAGGGCCTGGCACATAGTAGGTGCTTAATAAATGTTGACAGGATACATGAGGGGAGCACACATCCTGAGTTTCCTCATCAGAAAAATGGGGATAATGGCACCCCACCTCACTCTGGAGCTTGTGAGGCTCCAAAGGTCACTCATCCTTAAGCTCCTGCTAAGGCGTGCTCCCTGCCCCCACTCGGGCTCACTTTCCCTAGCCCTTCCCAGGCCCCTGATTCCCTTCCCTTCTGGGCCTCAGTTTCCCTCACCGTGCGAGGATCTCCAAGCACTTTCTGAGCTCGGACAAGAGGATCGCTCACTCACAGGCGGCCAGGGGGAAAGGAGGCTCTGCGCATGCGCGAACCTGCTCCCCATCACTAACGCATGACGTCACGGGACTGCTTCTGGGCCCTCCCCCCCAGAGAGTCTACGGTCATGACGTCACTCGTCCCGGCCTCCGCCCGCGCGAGCTTACGGCGGACACGCCCACACGCAGGTGCGTGGCGTCACGGTCCCTTCCTAGCCCGCGGCCCTTTGGCCTGCCTGGACGTGGACCGCGCACCTGAGCGAAGGACGGGCTGCTCCAGGGGCAGGCCCGGCCGCGGAGCCCCTGCCCCCAGTGGGTCCGCCCTGGCGCCCACCTCTGCGCGCGCACGCACGGCCTCCACGCCCACAGCACGCCTGCGCGGCTAGCGTGGCTTCTGGGCCCCGCAGTGCGCCTGCGCACCCAGCCGGGGGGCGCCCAACCGGGGCTGCGCGGCCCTCTCTGTTTTCAGGGCGCCTGCGCACCTCGCCGCGCCACTACGTTCCCTAGAAGCGTTTGGGCGGCAACAGTTTCTGGCTGCCTGGACCACGAAGCTTAGAGATCTGGCTCCAGCCTGCCTTTTCCTTTCTTTTTAAAGAGGGGAAACTGAGGCTGCAGGAGGGGCCGGGATGTAAGTCCTTCCTGGGTCTTGAAAGTCACCTCACCCCACCCCCTGAAGAGGGCCAGGTTTGCTGAGGTCACCCAGCACTGCGCTTGGAGATTCTCACGCCTTCTAGCCAGGCGGTGAGCACGTATTTATCACCTGCTGTATGCCAGGTGCTGCACTAATCCCAGGGAGGACTAGAGCCCTGGTCACCAAAGCTCCTGAACCATGTCTACTCGCTTCAGGGCCTGCCTCTGTTTCTCCATTTCTCTCTTAGGTGCCCTCGCCATTTGGGGGTGCTTAAAACAAGCACTCCTCCCTTTCCCTTCCCCTCCAGCCCAGGATCTCGCAGAGGACCAGCCACAGACCCGGGGGCTTTCCAAGCTGCTCACTCGCTCAGGCCTCCCCAAGTCTAAATTAGGGCACACCTGGGTTCCTATCCTGTCTCGGAAGACCTAGGTGCCAGGTCATCCCCCCTCCCAGGGAATGGAGGAGGCTGCATCTGCCGGCAGTGCTGGTTCCTCCGTCCGTTCTGCCTCTGCCTCCACCATCTCTGGTGGAAGAAAGTTGGTTCTTCCTACTTCTCACTGGAGAAAAGTGAGTCCTTCAGACATGGTTTCCATTGAACTGCCCTCATTTTAGATTTCTTCTGGTCCCTGTCATTCTACCCAAATTGCCCTCGCCACAGTGCCCAATGACGTCTCAGTGGTCTTTTCTCAGTCCTCAGTCTACTTCCAGTGTGTGCAGCCTGGAACATGGCTGATCACGCTGTTCTCTCCCCATCATTGGACCACCCCTCCCCGCCCTCTCCTGGCTCTCCTCCTCCCTCTCTGACTGCCCTTTTTCAATCTTCTTGGCTGTATCATCCTCCAGGCTATGCCCTCTAACCTTGGGTGTCCCTCGGGCTCCGTGCAGGCCCTCTCTTCTTCCTCCATACTATTTCACTTGGGGATCTCATCCTCTCCCATACATTGAACGACCATCTCTATGCTGAGGATTCTCAAATCTACTCATCCTGCTCCAATCTCTCTGCTGACCTCCAATCTTTCATCTCCAATGGCCTTTCAGACATCTCCACCTGCATGTCCAGTAGACATCTTAAACTCAACATGTTCTGAACCAAACTTATTATCTCTCCCCTAAACTCTCCGCACCTTCCCCCTTCCCTATAATGTAGAGGTCACCCTCATCCTCCTGGTCCCCCAGGCTCCCAGCCTAGGACTCATCCTGGATTCCTCCTCTCTTACTCCCTCCCCCTCCCCCATTTCCAATCTGTCTCCAAGGCCTGTCAATTTCCCCTTTGCAGCATCTCCCAATATGCCCTCTCCTCTCTTCTGACACTGCCCCTAATGCTGACCCTCATCGTCTCACCCCTGGACTTTGGCAATAGCTGCTGAGGAGTCTACCCACCCTAAGTCTCTCCTCACTCCACTCCAGCCTCCATTCAGCCATTAAAGTGGTTTTCCAAATCACTCTGGCTCTGGCTGATTGGGCAACAACAGGTCCCAGCCAAAGCCTCAGTTGGTCACTGTTTGGGTTTTAATGGCTCAGAATGAGTGTAAACAGCAATTCTTTCTGTTGTGGCCAGAAACCCTGAGGGTCTTCCCCTCTTTGTTTGTTTGTTTGTTTTTCTTTTTTAGTAGCAAACTAGGCTATCTGGCCTCATTTCTTATTTAGCCTTGAATCACTGAATGGGTGTTGCCTCAGACAAACTGAGAGCCGGAAAAGACCTTCCTTTTAAAAGGCCCAGGTCTCCCACTGCATCTGGGACCATCTCCAGTCACCCTGATCTGTCTTTTGCTGCTGAACTCAGCTGACCCTAGAGAAGAGAGTGAGGCTGGTGACTTTGAACTCCCCAGCCTCACTTCAATCCAGTTCACTTCCAAGTCAAGGCATCACCCTGCTGATGTCATCTATTCTTTTCTAGAAGGAAGGACAAACACCAAGAGAGTGATTTTCCTAAAGTGCAGGTCTGATCAAGTCATCTCCTACTCAGTCAACTCCAGTGGCTCCCTACTGCCTCCAGGATCAAATACAAAATGCTCTGTTTGGCATCAGAGCCCATTGTAACCCAGCCCCTTCCTACCTTTCCCGTCTTCTCCCCGCTTACACTGGCCAGTTCTCTTCAGACCAGGGATGGCCTCCTGGCTCTTCCATGAGCAGGACAGTGAATCTCTGGTCATGTTCTCTGGCCGTCCCCTGGGCCTGGAATGCTCTCTCTCCCCCACTCTGACCGCTGACCTCCCTGGCTCCCTTCGAGTTCCAACTCAAAGCCCGCCTTGTACAAGAAGGCTTCTTCAGCCCCAATTCATTCCAGCACCTTCCATCTCTTAGTGTGACTTCCTATTTGTCTTGTATAGAGCCTGCTTTCTGTAGATTTGTTTGCATGTTTGTTGTCTCCCCCATGAGATTGTAAACTCCTTAAGGGCAGGGATTATTTTTCTTTTTTTCATATTTATATTCCTCACACGATGCAGTGCTTGGCACCCAGTAGGCCTATGGCAAATGTCTGTTGATGACTGACATATGTGACTCTGAGCATGTCCCTGCCCCTCCCTAGTCTGTCCTGGTTTGAATCATCATGATAAATGCTCATTGACTGACTGACTTCGTTCAAACCCGTAACCTCTTATCATACCTCGTGTGAGATTCTGACTCCTTGGGTGATTCTGGACCAGAACCATTCCCACTCTGGTATCCACAGAGGGTGCTGCACTATGGCTCTATATTCTGTGGGTCAAGGAAGGCTACACCTTAAAATGTAGTCACCATGGACAGAAAAAAGAAAAAAACACCACCACCTAACTTGTCCTAATAATCATCATGGAAGCTGGCTCCCCAGAACAGAATTTTATTGAAAAGTTGTTATTTTTGAACATTTCTCTATGACTGGCTTGAAATGTGAAAACAGGTCATTAGTAACACTTCCCTCTGTTTCTGTTTGGAAAATTAGAAGGGATCAGAAAGTTGTGAGGGAAAAACTATCCAGAAAACAAAAAATGAACATCTTGGCCTTATATCTATCAGGTGATATTCTAACCACAATCATCAAATAAGTGAAGAGCATCATTTCTCCCCAAGTAAGTGAGAATCTGCTTGAACCAGCCCAGATACTGCTCTGGAGGGAGACCCCCAGCCCCTGCTGGCTCATCCTCTACTGGACCTAACCCCCAACACCCACCCCCCTCTGCCTTAGGTTCCCCTTCACCTCAAAGAAGCTGGCCTTCACCTCATCCACTTACTGGGAAGCCTAGGCCTCGGACTGATAGTGAAACCTTCCCCTAGGCCCCTTGCTTTCTCCTCCATACCCGCTGTTTGGGCAGAGATTTTCTGGCCGGAGAAGCTGGCATCTTACTCTGTGCAGGGGAATGAGCGTATACGAAGGTCCTAACCCCACAAGCATATGGTGACCCCAAATCCAGGCTGAGTGAAAGCCCCCGACTTGGGCTCTTGCCACCATTGCCTCTCTGTGACTGATTTTCTCTAGATTTCCAGCTCCAGTTCCCTGGGAAGGAGGTCTGGGGCCATCAGCTCTCCTTTTCTTTCTCAGCCAACAAGCACTTATAGGCACTGTGTTACATGTTTGGGATACAAGTATCAAAAATGAAACCATTTCTGCTGTTCAGCCTTTAGTGAGCCCTGCCTCTGAACTGAACCAAATGCACTGGACTTGGGGCCAGAGATCCTGGGCTTGAGACTGGGCTGTGCTGCTTATAAGTCCCATGATCCTGAGCAGGCCATTGCACCATCTTGAGCCTCAGTGGCCTCAACTGCAAACTGATGTCAGTCTGCTGAACAATGACAGAGGACCTGCCTTGTGGGGATGCTGGGAGAGAAGCCTTTTGGAGACCATAGATCACTCTAGAAGCGGGAGGGCCTGTTTTCCTCCTCCTCCCCATCTGTGTTGCCTTTCCAGGGGCACGCTTCAGTATAAAGCTTCAGAGGTCTGATGAGGGCTGCACTGTGTTGGAAGGCTTCTCTTCATGCATCACATTCATGGACTTTCTCTTTATTGTTGATTTCCTAATGTTTCAGAAGAGAGGAGAAGTTACTGAAGGCTTTCCCACATGTGCTACACCTATAAGGCTGCTCTCCAGTGTGAACTGTCTGGTGTCCAGTAGGGTGAATGATCTGAACAAAGGTTTTTTTCACATTCATTGCATTCAAAGGGTTGAATGCCAGCTGAATCCTTTTGTGTGAGTCCTTTTGTGTTTGACCAGAGTTGGAGAATCACTGAAAGTTTTCTCACAATCATCACACTTATATTGTTTGCTCTAGTGTGAATCCTTTGATGTTTTGTAAAGTGACCACTCTGGCTGAAGTCTTTCCCACATTCTTTGCATTCATAGGGTTTTTCTCCAGTGGGAATTCTCTGGTCTTAGATAAGGGATGAATCATCACAGAAGGCCTTTTACAATGATTGCATTCATAGGACTTCTCCCCAGTATGAATTCTGTGATGCTGAGTGAGGTGTGTACTCTGACTAAAGGTTTACCTACATTGCCTACATTCATAGGCCTCCCACCAGCATGAGTTCTCTGATGTCTTGTAAGATTGGCACTCTGGCTGAAGGATTTTCCACCTTCATTGAATTCAAAGGGTTTCTCTCCCATATGTACCGTCTGCTGCTTAATGAAAGATGAATGATCTATGAATACTTTCATGCATTCCCTGCATTCATAGGGCTTCTTTCTAGTGTGAATCCACTGGTGTTTAAGAAAGGATGAAGAGTGACCAAAGCCTTTTTTACACATTTCATTCATGGGTTTTTTCTCTCCAGTGTGAATCCTCTGTTGCTCAGTAAAGTATGTACTCCTGCTGAAGGCTATGCCACATTCATTACCTTCAAAGGGTTTGTCTCCAGTGTGAACCCTCTGGTGCTTAGTAAGGTGTGCATTTCAACAGAAGGCTTTCCCACATGTTTTGCATCTAAAGGATTTTTCATCAGCGTGAATTCTCTGACATCAGGTAAGGGAAGAAGGAATCACTTCTTTAGCACACATTGCACATACAAGGCTTTTTGCTCATGTAGATTCTTTTGTGTTGGTTATGGTTAGGTGTGCAATCTCTTCTTGTGTCCCTCCTTGCCTCTCATATATATCATGAGGCTCTGCTGGAGGGACTTGGTGCTGAGAAATAAGACCTGGCCTTAGACCTGAGTTTCTCCCAAATTCTCCATTCTCATGGCTTTGTTTCACAATGAGTAACCTCTTCCCAGGGATGTTGGCTCGCTTCGGATATCTCTTCTGGTTTTCCTCCTGCCTTTCTAATTGGAAATGGCATTCCCAAACTTCTCCTAATATGGAGTTACAGATCATCCTTTCTCAATCTTTGGAATGGTTTGTCTTCATAACTTTTCTGCTTTGGAGTATACTCCTTGAACTCAGTCTGAAAGATCACCAACATGACACATATCTTCTGATCTTAGCCACTTGCTGTGGCCCAGATGTGCTATCCCATCTCCCATCTGTGAGCCTTTGTATCGGCTGTCCTGTGCGCCTGCAATGCCTTCCCTGCTCACTCTCCCTCTTAGAGTCCTTAGATTCCCTCAAAGCTCAGCTCAAGTGCCACATGCTAGACACAGGAAGCCTCCCCCTGCCTGCCCATGAGTGGGTGCGGGCAAGGCCAGGGAAAACAGAACAGTTGGGACCCAGAGGTTACTTAGGGACAAAAAAAGATCAGAAGTGGATGAAGGCTTTTCAGCACCTCAGTGTGGTCATTCATTTACTGGGCCAGTAGGTGTCCCAGAACTGGGTCATTGGCAGCTCTGGCTGGCTGGTTTTCTAAGGATGGCTTTGCTTTTTAGCTAAGGATGACATAGGGCTTGAGTTTGACCTTTTAAAGGACAGAGCACAGGTGCTAGGAGAAAAGGGGGGACTTACTGGGGAAAGGGGGGTCACTGACATACATAGAAACTCCGACTTTTCCCATATGTTGGTGCATTTTGCTGAGAATGTTTTCCCAAAGAATAAAGAGCTTGGCTCCCTGGCCAGCCATGGTGGTCCATGCTTAGAAACCTTACCCCTAGAGAGGCTGAGGCTGGTGGATTGTCTGTGCTGTGGAGTTCCGAACTACAATAAGCTAAGCAGATCTGGTGTCCTTACTAAGGCCAGGGCCAATGTGAGAAGGCCCTAGGTTGGGAGAGAGAAACCAAGGTGCCTAAGGAGGGGTGAACTGGCCCAGTTGGTCAGTCAATAAACATTTATTAAACACCAGTTAGGGATCAGATGCTGGAAATTTTGGTTTCTTTCCTGTCCAACTCTTTGTGACCCCATATACAAATAAAAACAAAGACAGTCATTGCCCTCCAGGAGCTTACAATCTTATTGGGGAAGACAAGACACAAAAGGAAGCTGAAAGGGGGATGGGGTGGGGAGAAGATACCAGACTTTGGGGTAGGGTGAAGTCAGTCAGAGAAGTCCAAAGTGGTATAGCCAGAGGAGAAATGAGATGTGTGAGCTGATGAGATCTTACAGGATCAGAAGAGGGACTGGGCTCATGAAATGGCCCCTACAATTCCAGACTGAGCAAGACAGAAGAGGAAGAAAGCAAGAAGGAAAAGAAGGAAGGAAGGAAAGAAAGAACAAAAGGAAGGAAGGAATGAAAGAGAAAGAAAGGAAAGAAAGAAGGAAGAAGGAAAGAAAGGAGAAAGAAGGAAAGGAATAAAGGAAGGAAGAAACGAAGGAAGGAAGAAAACTGAATCCCATAGCAAGATATTCAGCACAAAGCAGGTACTTTTGAAATGTCTGACAGGTTAAAAATCTTGGGCAGAGCTTTGGTCACAAGGGTCCTATGAGGGAGGAGTTGCAGGGGCATGACTCCTATTCCCACAAGAGAATTTATTCTGATCTCATTTTAAGTGAAACTATTATTATTATTATTATTTATACTATATCAGGAAACTTGTTAGCTGCATGGTTTTAAGCCAAATTAGCCCAGTTATATGATTTCTAATGTGTATAAAGATAATGCCTAATATTAATTTGATAATTTACTGTATTAGAAATGTGAATTCTTTCATTCTTTTGGGTTATGGATTTAACTCTTAAAAGATTGATGTAAATTAATAACAATAAGAGTAAGAATAATCAGTAGTCGATTAGAAACTGGGTTAGGGTGTCATTATGTTAAGATTTCAGGATCTAGCCCCATGCTTAGGTAAAAGTACAGTTAAGAACTAGAAATTGCAAAGGAAAAGATGTTTAGAAATCTGTCTGTAATCCAGCTTTAGTTTAAGAGTAAGGTCAGATAATCATCTGGTTAATCATGTCCACCCACCTTTCAGGATAAATACGTAGGAAGGCCTTATTAAATCTAACACTACATAAATATTGGCTATGCTAAAGATATTGGTTATTATGATTTGTGATTGTTATATAAAATCTTAAATAGTTCTGTGTACTGTTCAATTATTTAATTATTATTTAACTATTTAACTTCCTCTGTGAAAGCTCTTGCAAGTATCTGCCTGGGGAAACTGGCCACACCTGCCAGCATTAAATCAAATTCCTTGGGTCTCCCTGCCAAAAGGCCAATTTAGAATTCTGGGATATTTTAGCCCAGTATATTTAAAGCTGACCTGATGATAACAGGTGTGACTTCAAACTGTTTATAAAACTTCATATGTATTTCCTAGTATACGCAGCTTGAAATTCCTGGGAGGAAGGGGCTCTGGTGAGCTGGAAAACTTAGGGCAGCTCTTTGTTTGAAAAGTCTCAAACAAAAGTAAAAGAGGCAGGCGATTGGGAAGCAGGAAAAGTTTATGCGGAGCAGGGAATCATCACCACCTGTCTAAACACAAAGGACCCCAGTTTACTGTTCTGTAAGGGGATGTAAGAGCACCTACCTCCCAGGGGCATTATGAGGATTACATGATTGTGAAGTGCTTGGCACGGGGCAAACGCTATATGAACGTCAGCTGTTTTGATTATCTCTTTAACTAGGTGGAATTGCTTCATATTTGGTAATTTGATATAGGTTTTTAGATGTGATCAATATACAATGTCAATGGTAAGGAGATGAATGATTTTCTGTGTAAGGTAATTTTGAAATTCATTCAACTGAACTGAGGCTACCTGATTTACCAATCAAGATTACCAATGGGTTTTGTTTCAAGTTACATTGTTTATAGTATCATTTTATTTCTAAATTTTCTTATATTACATAATCTGGTAAACAATCAGTGATTTGTCTTAAAATCCAGATGTTGTTAAATTAAAAATTGTACTGTTAAAAAAAAAAAAGAATGTATGGGTTAGGAAGCTGTTAAGTCATTCTACCTGCCCCGCTGGCCATGTGCTATAATATTCTGAAGCTCTGTAATGAAGAACTTAACTTCCAAGTTTTGCCTATGTTTAAGAGAAAGTTTTATCTAAAGCTGTTTTGGCTATCACTTATGAAAACTATGAGATTGGTAGCTAAGCTATTTGGAGTTACTGTTATAATGTTAACACCTCTCAAGTATTTACATAGGTATTTTAAAAAGGAAGATTGGTTATTGTACAAAGAAAAGACCTTGTAAAATCTCCTTTGTAAACTTATGAGGATTCTTGGAACCATCTAGTCAAATTCTTATCAACCCTGTGTAAGAGCTTGTGTTGTGGGATTCCTGCTGAGTAAATAGGAATCTTCACACAAAATGGGGGTGTAATCTTTAAGCCTGCTTAGGATATTGAGCAAGCTTCATCTAAGGATACATTTATAGAAGACTAATTTAATAGGGTACATTTTTTTGGGCTTAGAATAACTGAATCTCCTCCCCATTGTAAACACTTTTTGATGAGACAGGGGTGGTTAACTAGGAATTTTGTGGTAATCAGGAATTTATCTTTTTACAATACTTTAGGGATTTATTTGTTACTTAAAGACATTTTATACCAACTTAGTCTTGATGAATTCAAATTTTAAACATTTGTTTTTTGCTTTAAGGTTGAATAAGAGAGATATCTATAAGTTTAGAATTAAGCTTTTTAACATCAGGATAAATGTTAAGCTGTCTAAGAAAGGGAAATACTTTTAGGAAGGAATGTTTAAGTAAAAAAAACTTTTGTAAAAGACTCTTGTGTGATTTTTAGAGGGTCTGAAAATCTCTTAACTGTAAGCTAATTTATTGTAATAATTTTATGGTATTGATAATAATTGTATGCAGACCTATAGTGATTAGGGAGACTTTATAGTTTGAGGAGATAGCTTTTTGGGATCCTGAGTGTTATTTCTGAGTTCCATTCTTAGGTTTGTTGTGTCCTCGGACTGGCCTTAAAGAGAAATGTCAGCAGTCGAAGCAACACCTGAGATCTAAGGCTAGTGAATATCTATCTGTCCATACCTGTCCCTGATGGTACTCTTCTTAATTCATTGTCCCATACAAGAAATCTGTCCACCTGGTTCCATATGCGACAGAACTTATAGTGATATAGGCCTTGAGGACCAGTTTGGATGCTGTTATAACCATGTCCCTGCTCATATCTCTCATAGCAAATTTCTATTCTCAGGGTATAGACAAAGTATAGGGTTGCCATTGCAATACTGAGTCTATTAGTTATTAGATTAATACTAAAGCATCTGAATTACTGCAATAAGCTGTAAGTGGGAAAGATATTGTTGTCTTGACCTGAATTTATTGCTATGCCATGGCCTAAGCAAGAGTTAAATTAGTACTTGAACTTGTCATACATAAAGATTCACTTCCTGAAGTATCTAATTCTTTCAGAATAATATGAGTATAATTAGACAAGGGCAGAGAGGGTTGTGAAGCAAAGATGTAAATCTATTAAGTTGTGAGGTTAAAGTCAGGAACCTCTTGTTTTTGTTTTAAGGAATAGAATTTTATCACAGACAGTTATGTTAGTGAAGAGTAGTAACTCATGAGCTATCTTGTGTCACCTTAACGGGAAATCTGATTTTACTGTGTAGAAATGCATGCAAACTACTTCAGAGACACGTTAAGGATGTTCCCAAGTTTTAATAGGATTCTGAGAGCAGTAGTCTATGTTATGTCCATTTGAATGTGGTTAATAACTGAACATGTTTTACTATAGACAATGTTTCATATATCCATTCTCTGTATGCAATTTGGGATTATTATATTTACATAACCAAATCTTTTGTTGTTTGCTATTAACCATTTTAAGGCAAAATCAGTTAGGGGAAAAAAAATCTACTTAGCATGAGTTCTAGTTATATCAAGATGTGATTTTTCTGTGATGAATATCCTACTATTACCAATGTGAGAATATAATCAATACTTGTTATCTAGGATATGTGATCCTTGAGAGCTGAATCCACCTGAAGCTCTGATTATTGGAACTTGCTATTTAAGACCTCATGGGACTGCTAACTGATATTATTCTCAGTTTGACTCTAGGTATGATCATCAAGGAATACTACTGAGCCAATGAATTGATGATGCCAACAATCTTATGGGGTTTTACATCCATGAACTGCAGGTGGAGTTCTCATGGAAAAAAGGTCGGGGGGAATGACTTTTGGCATTGACTTAGGTAGGATTTCCCTGACTGTATTCTTCCAGTATGACATTTCCTCTTGAATGGAAAATATCCCACCTGCCTGACTTTAATACTGGCTCAATGGAACTGGTTATCTATGTAACTTTTGCCTGGAATTAACAACAAGATAAGGGGCCATTTTCCATTATGTTTCTATTCTTTTATGGCAAATTTCTATAATCATATCAGATCATCAGTATGAATACAATAGTAAATGTTTATCTCATAGGCTAATACTGAAGCACATCTGAGTTACTATAGTAAGACTCAGGTACAAGATTTGAGCTCTTTAGCCCAGAATGTTAGTCCTTTCTATATTCTAAACAACTAAGTATGAAGCCTTGACATCTGTTACTAGCTATATATTCCTGTGTAAGTTAGATTTCTTTAATTTCTCACAGTGGGATGGGGATAATTAGGCAAATGATGCAGACTTGTGAAACCAGGATACAATTCTGTTATTTAGTGATTACCATAACTGTCTCTGTTCTGTATTAAGGAAAGGAACACCAGTACAGTTAGCAGTCTTAGAAGAAGAACGGCCTGGGGCCTATCTTGTAAATGCCCTAAAAAGACATCCACTTTTGTTATGAGCTACTCATTGGAACGTAGCTAGAAGTTGACAATGTTTTATTATAAATAACTTACTTGATATACACTGTTTTAAAATTAATTACTCTGTATTTACATATCCCATCCCAGAACCTTTTGTTACAGCTGAAGTTAATCTGGCAACTTTTAAATGAATTTATTTTGGTAGTATAATCCATCTTCTTATAAAAAGTGTTCTGTTATTAATTCCTTAGTGGAATCTCATCCTCCTAATGGGGGAATGAATAATGCCAAGTGTAAATATTGGGTTCTAATTTTGTTTATATATGAGTTTCCTATATATATCACCATGGAAATTGGCCAACCTAAAAATGTAAATTCCCTGGTTTAAAAGGTTCCAAATTTGATTTTCTAATAATAAACATAAGGTTTGAGCTAACTCTCATTATCTGACCTGGTTATTGGCAAAGTCAATTTAAAATAATATTAAAACCAATTTTATTCGAAATTTTTAGTGGGGGAAGATAATTTGTACAAGTGACCTGAGCAGGAGAAGAACTGCTGAGACCACACCCAGACCACAGGATCACATCAGATGTTTCCAGAGGAACAGAATGAGACACATCTATGAACTGCACAATTCTATTGTTGTTTACTTTTCCCCTTTGTGCCTCTTATCTGTAAGCCCACTTCTATTGGTGTTACAACAAACCTTGCAACTTTGTAAGACAGTTTGGGTGCTTGAATTCTTTCCAGGTGGACTCTCCTGCACCCTGACATTTCCAAGTTCCCAGCAACTCCAACCCCATCAGCTCTAGAGTAGGTGAGGCTCGTGACTCTGCACAGCCCTCCTCACTGCAATCCAATTCACTTGCATGTCATGGCATCATCTTACTGATGTCATGGTCCTCTTGGAGAATGAAGGACAAACAACAATTCCTTGTATTCCCTTAGCACAGTGTCTAGCTGTCGGACTGTGCCTCAGGGTTCTCACTCAATTCATCAGGTGCCAAATTCTGTCATTTTAAATTCCACAACTGATCTCATCTCTCTCCCCTGGTGTCCCCTCACACGCCATCACTCCTCCCCTAGACTGCGCCAAGCCCCTGCCCCTGCCCTGCAGTTCCCCCTGGGATGGTCTTTCTAGCTTGCGTTTGAAGGTTCCTACCCCTTCCTCTCTCTTTCCACACCCTTCCAATCTCTTTCTGGCTCTGAGAGAACTCGCTTTCTTTTTTCAAGTCCAAGCACACCTGGTTGCATCAATTAAATTACGGGAAAAAGTCAAGTCGTTCCATAAGGAACGTATCTGGATAAAAGGGAGAAGGGGAAAAAGAGGGAAGCACATAGAGATGGAGAGACAGGGAGAAAAGAGGGAGGGGGAGAGGAGAGACAAAGAGAGGGGAGGGGGAGAGAGACATGAAGAGAGGAAGGAGATGGGGAGAGGAAGAGATAGGGAGAGACAGAGAGAGGAGAGAGAGAGGGAGGGAAGAAAAGGGCAAAGACAGAAACGGAGAGAGACATGGAAAGAAGCAGAGAGGGAGGGGTGATAGAGAGAGAAGGAGGGAAGGGAGAGAGTGAGAGGGAGACAGAGAAATGAAGAGAGGAGGCAGAGACACAGAGACGGGGAGTGACAGAGACAGCAGGATGAGAGGAAAGGAGGCGGGAGGGAGACGAGAGGGGGGGCTGTGAGGCGGGCCAGGGCCGGGGAAGGAGATGGAGGGAGGAGGGGGAGCGGCCGACGCTCTTCTGGGGGAAGGGGAGCCGGAGGACTGAGGACCCTGAGGCAGGGTCTAGGCGCCTCTGGGAGGAGGGGCCGCATAGCTCCCCCAAACCGAAGGGGACGGCCCTGGGTGGAGCCCGGGGATCATTGGTCCCTTCCTGGAAGCCGGGTAGGTGGGCGCCATGACCCCGACCGCTCCCTTCCTGTGATTGGGTGCCCGTAGAGCTGAGCGCAGCATCTGGCACATGGGTCCCACGGGTGCTCTGCCCGCTGGCGGGCGTCAGGCGCTGGGACGGGGCTGGGGAGGAGGAGGGAGGAGTCGCTCCCGCGGTTGTCATGGAGACAGAACGCTCGCCCTCCCCGGTGGAAAGCTGGAGCAGACGAGTCCGGTTTCACCGCCCTTGGTCATGAACATGCGCAGTAGGCACGCAGGGGGCGGGCCGAAGGAGCGGAAGGCAATCTCAGGGGGGATGCTGGGAAGTGTAGTCGAAGGTTGCTGGGACGCAGGCGCACTGTGTCACCCGAGGCTCGGAATGCGCGCGTAGTTCCGTCCACCATTGCAACCCTTCTCCGCCCTCTTGGCCTCGATGCTTCTGCCGGTGTCTGTTTTCCCGCGCCCCCAGGGAAACGCCTTCGCAGGCGGTATGTTCCTTCCACTGCGCCAGAGGCAGGGAAAGGGCGGAGCTAGTGACGTCACAAGGGCTGGTCTTCCGGACCACAAAGGAGCTGCGGGCCTGGTGATGTCATCTGTTACTGGGGTCTCTAGGCAGAGGCGGAGAGGAGGAGGGACGGAGGAAGGGCGGGGATAGTGACGTCACCTGTTGCTGGGGCCCCAGGAAGAAGAGGAGCTGGGTCTCCTGTGGTCTCCAATAGTTGGGCACACAGCAGGTGCCTAATATGTGCCTGTTGAGTCCTACGATGGTATAGAATGATGAGCTGGCCTCAAAGTCAGGGGAGGCCCATGTTTTTTGTGAGCCTCAGTCTTCTCATGTGGACAATGGAGACAGTCCTCAGTCAGTGGGCTCTTGGAAGCTCAGAGGACCCCTTCCACAGCCCCAGGAATTCGAGCCTCTCCTTTGGCTGCTGGCTGATCTTGGGCAGGGGTCCTCTTGAACCTCAGGCTCCTCTTCTGGCCCAGGAGACTGATCTGGGAGGGGTCGGTTCTGCAGTCAGTTGGGGTCTCTGGCTCCCATATATCCCCGGAGGGTCCCATGTCATGGATTCCTGTGGCTGAGCTGTGGAAGGGAGGCCTCGGCTCCCTCCTGCTGACGTCCCCCTCCTACCCACAGCAGCCACCCTTGAAGGGACGGTCAGCAAGGCCTCAGGCTGGGGCCCTGGAGGGTGACTTCCTGTGCGGACCCCTGAAGGCAGCAGGCCTGACCTCTGTCTACCTGAGGAAGCTCTGAGGCCAGAGGACCCAGTGGAGGACTTGGACCCTGAGACTGCAGGGGAGATTGGCTGGCCCTAGTGAACCCCCACTGAGGACAGCTTAGCCCTGCTGGCCTGGATGCTTGAGGAAGGAGGTAAGGAGGGGATTTGGAGTCAGGGGCCCTGGGTTTGATCTTTAAGGCATGTTCTTTCCTTTGCCTGAGCCTCAGTTTCTCCATCTATAAAATGAAGGGCTCTGAGCTATGACAAATTGTGGAGTGGAATGGAGAAGCAGGTTTTCAGCATTTATCGGGGGCCAAGTGTGGGGTGAAGGGCTGGAGATGTGTAGAGCAAGATCTTCCCTCCTGCTCTCCAGCATACCTAGGTTGGGGTGGGATGTTGGGGTTTCCACTAGAGACCAGAGAAGGGGAGGGAACAGCCTTCTGTGCTGCCCTCTTCAGTCATGGCTGCCCCTTCCCTTGGCGAGGGAACTGGAACCCTCCCTGCTCCCCAGAGTCACTTTTGGCTTCTCCCCTTCCTCACCACTCAGTGACCTCGCCTCCTCCGAGGTCCGTGCTGGTCACACCTACACTCAGTCAGAGGCCAGGGTCACATGGGATGTGCCCCTTCCTCCCTCCGGGAGCTCGGTACCAGCTCACAGACTTCACCCCCAGCTCCTGCCCTACTAACCAGGGACTTCCAAATAGACACTGACTCTCCTTCAGACACCCAAACCACTCAATTCCTCACCCTGCTCACCTCCACTCCCCTCAGCCACACACAAAGATGGCCACACCCTGGATCTTGGCATCCCCCACCAACGTAGCACCTCTGTGGTTACTCACCTCTGTGATCTAGAATTCTGGAATCCCCTTATCCAACCCCGATCTATTGTCTTGTCTCCTCTCCCTCTGGCTCCCCTACATAACCCTACCCTCCCTGACCCCTCAGCCTTCTCCCCTGCACCAGCCACCCCCTTTTCTTCTCCCCATCTGGACCCATTGGGAAACCAGATCAGTTTTACACTGTCCTCCTCTCGTGAATCCTTCAATCTCTTGTCGTATCCCCCCATGCCCCCCAAGCCTCAGCCTTGACTCACTCCCACCACTGACCTCCTTCACACATATACTCATGATGGTGAATGAAGGTGGAGAAAACCAGCTCTGACCCCTCCCCCCCCAACTGGGCCCTTACTGCTCCCTCCCTCATCATCGCCCTCTCCCAAACCTTCTCAAGCCTCCTCAAACCTCCCATAGCTTTTCCACCCCACCCCCCCAACTCTCACAGCTCAGACCCTGCCTCCTATTTTACAGAAAAAATCGAGGACATTCACTGTGAGCTCCTTCTCCTCCCCTCTTCCTCCCCTCCCATCATCCAGGTGCCTTCTGCCCCTCTCTTCCCATAATGAGGTGGGGCTGACCCCTGCCTGAGGCTGACCCCTCCACCTCCTCAAGTGAGCCCCTTCCATCCCGTCTCCTCCAACAGATTGTTCACTCTGTCACCCCCCTCTCTCATTTATCGATAATCTCTCCCTCTCTCAGCCTGCAAACATGCCCGTGTCTCTTCCATCCTGAAAAAACCCACTCTTGACCCTCCTGTCTCTACTAACTATCTTTCTGTGTCTCTTCCGCCCTCCTCAAATTACTGCAATGGTCTCTCCTCTCTCTTTCTAATCACTTACAGTCTGACTTCACCATTCCATCCAAACTGCTCTCTCCAAAGTGACCAGCGGTGTCTTAGTGGCCAAATCCAATGGCCTTTTCTTAGTCCTCAGTCTCCTGGGCATCTCTGTAGTGTTAGACACCAGTGATCACTCTCTCCTCCTGAATACTCTCTTCTCTCTAGGTTTTCAGAGCACCCACTCTCTCTTGGTTCTCCCCCTTCCTCTTGGAGCACTTCTGGGTCTTCTTTGCTGGATCTTCCTCCAGACCATGTCCTCTAACCATAGGTGTCCCTTTTCCCTTCTTTCTCCATACTACTTCACTTGATGACCTACCTCATTGGCTCCCATGGATTAAAATTACCATCTCTATGCTGATTCTCAGATTTACTTCTTCTGTCTCAAACTCCTTGCTGATCTAGAATCTTCAACTGCCTTTCAGACATCTCAAACTGGATGTCCAGTAGAGAACTTAAACTTAACATGTCCAAATTAGAACCCATTATCTCTCCCCCTAACTCCCCCCTTCTAACTGTACAGGGTACCCCAATCCAGTTCTTCAGGTTCTCAACCTAGGAGTCATCCTGGACTCTTCACTCTCTCACCCCCCAGATCCAATATGATGTCAAGGCCTGTCGATTTCACCTCTGCAGCATCTCTGGTTGATTTCACCTCTACACTGTCTCTGGTCCATTTCGCCTGGGCAGCATCTCTCCAATACTCCCCTTTCTCTCCTCTGACACTGCCCCCACCCAGGCACAGGCCCTTCATCACCTCATACCTGGGCTATTGCAATAGTTGCTGGGGGCACTACCTGCCTCTAGTCTCTCCCCACTCCAGTCCATCCTCCATTCAATGACCGGAGGGATTTTCTTAAAGTGAAAATGTGACCATGCCTCCTCTCTTTAACACCTCCCCCCCAAATAACCTTCAGTGGCTTCCTGTTGCCTCTGGGAGCAAATACAAAATGCTTCATGTCAGTCAATCCGTATACATTTATTAAGTGCCTTCTATGTGCCAGGCACTGCACTGGGGATACAAAAACAGGCAAAACAATTTTTCCTGACCATCTGCTCAGCCACCATGGCCTCAGGCATCACCATGTGGTAGGTCCCCCCGGCCAAAGATTCCTGGCTTTGAGACAGCTGGTAGTGCAGTGGATGGAGCACTAGGCCAGGAATCAGGAAGATCTGAGCTGTAATTCTGCCTAGCTAGCTGGGCAACCCTGGGCAAATCTCTGATTTTCTGTCTGCCTTAGTTTTCTCATCTGTAACATAGGGATAATAATGGTACCTACCTTGAAGGATGCTGTGAGGATAAGATAATACTTTCAGTCAGTCATTAAGTCAATAAATAGTTAAGCCCCTATTATGTGCCAGGCACTGTATAAAGCCGTGGGGATTTAAAAAGAGGGAGAAGACAGTCCCTGCCCCCAAAGAGCTCACATTCCAATAGGGAAGACAACAAGTAAAACAGGTATACCAGGCAAGCTCTATCCAGGATAAGAAGGAGATAATAGCAGAGGGAAGGCACTGGGCTTAAGAGGGGTGGGGGAGGCTTCCAACAGAAGGTAGGATCTCAGTTGGGACTTGGAGGAAGCAGGAAGTCAGTAGATACAGGAAAGTGGTGGAGAGCATTTCAGGCATGAGGGACGGCCAAAGGAAATTCCCGGAGTGAGAGGTGGAGCGTTTTGTTGGTGAAACAGCCAGGAGGGCCTCCACCCCCTTATAGGAAGAATCAGAGCTAGTGACTTCTGCTCATCTAAGCAAGGTGAGAGGGTGCATCCCCAGCCAATGAGGGGCCAAGGGCCCTTGACTCTACTTACCTCCTGGGAAGGGGGATGGGTTGGGGGGGGTCACTATCCAACCCCCATAAGAACAGGACAGTAAGGCTGGAGGCAGAGGAAGGGAACGGTTTTTTCCATGGCATCTGTGAGCTGCACCTTGACCTTGGGTTGGGGTCTGGGTAGCACTAGCCAGCCTGAGCCTGGGGAGGTGAAAGGACAGGATGGGAAGGGCGGGGGATGGGGAGAAGCCACCTAATGGCCCAAGGGGTAGAGGATCATGGGCTCTGGGGATCAGGGGACTCCCCTGGGTCTGGTGCCCTGACTCTCCTTCCTGCCTCCCACTCCCAACTGGGGCCTCGGTCTCAGAGTAATGGCTCCTACAACACCTGCTGGCTCTGTGATCTAGGGCTGTCATTTACTCATTCTGAGCCTTAGTTTCCTCAGCTGCAAAATGACTACTTTGTTGGCCCACACAGTGTTACCTACTGGCTGTGGAAATGAGTCTTTAGCCTCCTGATCATTCCTCTGTCGGTATTCAGTGACTCCAGGGTCTCTCCCTGCCCATCCTGGGACATCTTGTCCACATCTGTTCTGCTCCCTGCTCCCTCCTTGGAGTTATTGAGCTCAGGTCCTTGGAGGGGCTCCAGAGGGTTGGGGGGTGATGGGTGGGGCCAGGTGGGTCTGTGGCTGTTCTCCCTCATGGTCTCTTTGTCCTGCCCAGCTCTGTCCTCTGAGGGGATAGCCTGCACCCAGACTCCAGGCGAGGACTTAGGCATGGCCCCCATGGGATCCCCAGTGGACACTTCCAAGGTGAGCTTCCTTCCTGAAACATTGCCAGGTCTCAGGGCCCCCTCCTTGTGCCTGCAGTGGCCCTTGCTGTCCCTCCTGCTCCCTGGGGATACTGGGCTCCCCTGGAAGGTGATGGACACCTTGGGAGACAGGCCCTATGGCTCCCTGCTGTCCCCTCCTTGTCCATCCCCTGCTTCCTGAGTGGGGGCTGCCTCCAGGCTCCCTCAGCTGCTGCTCATCTGGGGCGGTTCACAGTAGCCAGGGTCGCTCCCTTCCCCCTCACCCCTTGCCAATGAGATGCTGGTGGGCCGTGTCTTTTTTTCTGACCCCTAGGCCAGTCTTCTTTGTATCCGGCCTGGTCTGGTCTTTGCCACAGCCGAGTCTCCCCTTCCCCAAGATGACAGTCAGCCCCTCAAGGCAGAGACTGTGGTGTGTCCTGCATCTGGACCCTACTCCCCTCCCCTGGAGACCCTTGGTAAAAGCCCTGGGTCCCCAGCCCACCGGGCCCTGTCCAGGTCCCCTGGGGTCCTCCATCCTTCTGTTCTGGGGCCAGCAGACGTGTGCTTCGTGTTTCAGGAGCCTGTGACTTTCAGGGACGTGGCGGTGGACTTCACTCCTGAGGAGTGGGGGCGACTTGGTCCCTCTCAGAGGCAGCTGTACCGGGAAGTGATGCTGGAGACCTACCGGAACCTGGTCTCCCTGGGTAAGGTGGCTTCCCCTACATCTCCCCCCCAACCCATAATTCGGTATCTGCCGGGAGGGAGGGGATAGAGAGAAGGAGGGAGACAGGGTTGGAGTCTCTGGGAACTGAAAGGTCAAAGCCGTAGGGGAGGTCAGTCAAGCCCCCTGGGCTCTTGATAGCCTTCATTGAATTCATTCCCTTCTCTGGGTCTTAGTTTCTTCATCCATAGAATGGGAAACTTGGATGAGGCTCAGGACCTGTGACTTGTAAGAGGGGTCTGTCCCCTCTTACAGCTGTCCTGGGGCCAGGCAGTGTCCAGCAAGGGGCTGTCCTGTGGAGGGGTCGGGCCTGAGCTCAGCTCGCTCTCCAGCATGCGTTGAGGATTCTCCCCTCTCTATATCACAGGGCTGCCTGTTTCCAAACCGGACATGATCTCTTGGCTGGAGCAAGGGGATGGCGACCTCCTCCAAGCACATCCCCACCATCCTCCAGGTCATTCCCTGTCCTTTGTCCCTGAGCTCATGGCCTCATTCTCCACCCGCTCACATTCTTGGGGACCTCGGTGTCTGTCCTGATGCCCTGGCAAACACCCTGGCCTCAGGCCTCAGGTGTTGCACTGTCTGTCAGAGGTGGTCACTAGTGGAGCTCAGCCTGTGATCTCTGCAGAGTTCAGCTCTAGGACCCAGGATTCTCTACTCTCTCCTCTATCTGTGGGTCCATCTCTCAATCTGCTGGCTCCTCCCAACCTCATGTTGGTCTTCAAGCCCCTGCCCTGCCCAGGCATGACCAGTGCCTGTGACCTTTCCCTGCCTGCTCTTTCTGCTGTCCCTGTGTCCTCCTTCCTCCTGGTGCCACCCCGCTCCTGCATGCTGTCCCCTTCTCCCCTGTGCCATGCACCCCTCCTTTCCTGTGCTACAGATCTAGTGAGGATGCCTCCTGAGTCTAGAGAGATCTCTCTCAGGTCTCCTCTGGCCCTGAGGCCATGGCTTCCCCGAATGCTGATGGGGACAGCTCTCCTGTTCAGGGCACATCTCTGGACATGAATTCTGAGGGCCTCTGCCACTCCCCTCCCTGGCCCAGCTTCTGGTTCTGCCCTCAATGGAGCCAGAAGAGCAAGCCTGGCCTTCCAGAGGTATCCCAATATATCATGTCCCCTCAGGGACTGAATGTGTGCAGTCCCTGAGGAGCTGGTCCTCAAAGGATTTTTATCACCAGAGGGTAGAGTTAAAAAGTCATCTTGTCCAACCCCTCATTTGGGCAGATTTGGGAATAGTCCAAGAAGGGAGATTGGGCACTCAATGCAGAGTGGGGATTCAAACCCAGGCCCCTGACTCCAAATCTGAGGTGTTTCCTCTGCCCTGCTACTTAGCACTTCAACATCAGTCAGTCAATCAGTATCACACATTGAGCTAAGTGCTGGAGATACAAAAAGAGGCCAAAGACAGTCCTTTCCCTCAGGGAGCTCACAGTCTAATGGCGGAGGCCACAAACAAGCTCTATCGAGGATAAATAGGAGATAATTGACAAAGGGAAGGCACTAGAATTAAGAAGGTTTAGGGAAAGAAGTAGGATTTTAGTTGAGACTTGAAGAAAGCCAGGAAGAAGAGCATTCCATGTATGGGAGACAACCAGAGAAAATGCCCAGAGCCAGGAGGTGGATCGAGGAGCATGTGCTGAGGAGCCATTGGAGTTTGGGAAAGGGAATGTTGGCCCTGAGCTTTAGGAAAATCATTTTAGTGGTTGACTGGAGGATGGATTGGAGTGGGGAGAGACTTGAGGCAGGCAGACTCCCCAGCAGCTATTGCATCAGGGCCAGGCGTGAAGTGACGAGATCTGCATCAGGGTGGGAGTGGTGTCAGAGAAGAGAATGGGACGTATAGGTGAAGGTGACCAGAGGTGCTGCAGAGGTGAAATGGACCAGAGATGCTGCTGAGATGAAACGGACCAGAGGTGCTGCAGAGGTGAAACGGACCAGAGGTGCTGCAGAGGTGAAATGGACCAGAGGTGCTGCAGAGATGATATTGAACAGAGATGCTTCAGAAGTGGTATAGTCAGGCCTTAGTAACATCCTGGTTGCCCCCCCCTTGAACCTCCTTTGGCTTGTCGACTTCCATCGTCTGACCAGGGCAAGGGATAGACATTGTCTCTTCCTTATTCCTTGTTCTTAATGTTGCTCAACTCCACATCCCATGATTCACTCATCTTGGGTCAGCCCGTCCTCTGAAAGCCTCTCATTTTCAGGCAGATGCTGCCTGGCCAGACCTCTCTTGCCTTGGACTGGGGATAGTGGTTTTTTGAACTCAAGTGTAAATCTTTTCATTTTCCCCTATTCAAATCTGTCTTACTCAGTTTAGTGCAGTGCTCAAGCCCAGTGTTTCTCAACCTTTTTGGTCTCAACAATTATTGAGGACTCTCAAAAGGTTTTGTTTGTGGGGCTTATATCTCTTGACATTTACCTTGATGGCAATTAAAATGGATAAATTTTAAGAACATTAATCTATTAAAAAATAAAAATAAACCCACTACACATTAGTGTAAATAACATTTAAAAATAACTATATGTCACCAAACAAAAGAAGATGAGTGAGAAAAATAGCATTATTTTATGTATTTTTGCAAAGCTTTTTAATAAGACAGTTGGATTTTCCTATCTGCTTCTGCATTCAATCTGTTGCAATATATTGTTTTGGTTAATATATGTGAAGAAAACCCTCCCTTAGACATACAGGAACAGGGAGGAGTATTTTAATAGGCAAATGACATCTTAGTATTAGTATGAAATTCTTTTTGACTCTAAGGATCCCCCTTTAGGGTCTTGGAGACCACTGTGTATATATGTACTGTGTACATACCAGTATCCTCGCCCATTAATATTCTCTTGGTTTCTGATTCTTCTATCCAGGAAGTTAGCTCTTCCTCCCTTCCAGTGTTATTTGCCTGTATGATGAGTATGCCAATTATGCCTTTATTCAAATCATTGCTAAGCATGCTTAATAGCCTACGGCCCAGCATAGATACCCAAGGTACTCCCTTGGAGACCTCCTGACACTGAATCAGTCACTTAGCCGCCACTTCCCAAGGTGCTCTTTTCCACAAGAGCAGCGTGAGAGATTTTATCAAATGCTTGGCTCTAATGGAAGTAAACCATAACTCCATCTTTCCTCTCATCTCTTAGTTTAGTGACCCTGTCCCAAAATGAAATGTGACAAGTTTGGCAGGATTGATCCTTTCCTCACCTGTTATAAATTTCCAAACATGTCAAGATTTGAGAACAGTGAGGAGGGTTGCATAAGAAACCATGAGTTTTTGTGACACATCTCTGTTAGGCTAACAAGGGAGTAAGAACATGTGTGTCCTGCCCTTTCTGCTCATTAAAAAGGTTTTATTGCTGCTTTTTTTCCTCCCCCCGGCGAAGCCCTTCTTTGTAACAAAAGAGCAATTAAGCAGAACAAATCCACCTTTTGGTGATGCTTGAGGATGTACCTGCTATCCCTCCCCTCTCTTTGAAGGGTTGTAAGGTGTGGACAAGCTTTAGGCTTGGAGAGCCATGAGGGGCTGTGCTTTGGTCCCAGTTCTGTCTTTCCAGTTGTTTCTACTTTCATGGCTGCTCTGGTCACTGCCTCAGTTGACCCCCTGGTTCTTCTCATAACACTGCCCCAATTCATGCAAGTGTTTCCCTATTTTTTCAAGTCTCTTATGTGACTCATTTCTTTTTTGTGTGTGTGTGAGGCAATTGGGATTAAGTGACTTGCCCAAAGTCACACAGGTGCTCCTGACTCCAAGGCCAGAGCTCTATCCATTTGGCCACCTAGCTGCCCTGACTCATTTCTTATGGTGCAATAATACTCCCATTTTGTCCATATCCCATTCTCTGTTTGGCTACCCTCTTATTGATGGGTACTTGTTTGGTTTCCAGTGGGTTGCTTTAACAAAAAGATCTGTTTTCAGTTATCAGAGTCGATGTGGGTCCTTCCCTGGGAAACCTTGCCCATTTTAGGGACTTGAGGACCTTAAGGTTCCAAACGATTTTCAGAATGGCTGGACCAGTTCACACCTTTACCTATATGGCATCACTGTGCCCGTCCTCCCATGGCCCCTCTATTAATGGCTGATTGTCATGTTAGTGTCTTTGCCAATCTGAGGGGTGTTAATTGTTATCATTGGCATTTCTCTCAGGCTTCCATGTAGTTGGTGCAGAGCTTGCATCCCTTCTTTTGAGAGCTACCTATTCACATCCAGCTGCATTACTTCATTCAGCAGTTTCCATTCTCTTACAATAGAGAACTTACAAAATACTTACATTTTATCTTATTTTTTTCAGACTCAGAGTCTCAGTCTGAGACCAAGGAAGCAACTTCAAAGCAGGGCACTGCTGAAGAAGCATCCCAGAAGGTGACAGTAGAAAGACTCCAAAGGTGCAGTCTTTGGTGCTGCATTTTGAAAGAAACAGCGGAATGTGAGAATCCAATGAAGAAGCAACTGGGGAACAAGAAAAGACATGTGAAGCAAATCTGGAAACATCAACAGATTCATACAGGAGAGAAAACTCATAAGTGTAATGAATGTGGGAAAATGTACAAGAAGCATGCAAACCTTATTATTCATCATAGAATTCACAAATATGAATGTAAAGAATGGGGCAATGCCTTTAGTGATCGTTCAAATCTTATTAAACATCAGAGAACTCATAATAGAGAGAAGCCTTATCAATGTAATGAATGTGGGAAAGCCTTCCATCACCACTCACACCTGGTGAAACATCAGAGGATTCACACTGGAGAGAAACCTTATCAATGTAATGAATGTGGGAAAGCCTTCAGTCAGTGCTCCAGCCTTATTCAACATCAAAGGATTCATACTGGAGAGAAGCCTTATAAATGTGATGAATGTGGTAAAGAATTCAGTCATCGCTCACACCTTATTAATCACCAGAGAATTCACACTGGAGAGAAACCTTATAAGTGTAGTGAATGTGGGAAAGGGTTCAGTCAGTGCTCCAGTTTTATTAAACATCAGAGGATTCATACTGGAGAGAAACCTTATAAATGTAACATATGTGAGAAAGAGTTCAGTCATCATTCACATCTTACTAATCACCAAAGGATTCACACTGGAGAGAAGCCCTATAAATGTAATGAATGTGGGAAAGTCTTCAGTCATAGCTCGCACCTTATTGTACACCAGAGGATTCACACTGGAGAGAAACCTTACAAATGTAATGAGTGTGAGAAAGCCTTCAGTCATAGCTCAAACCTTATTGCACATCAGAGGATTCACACTGGCGAGAAACCTTACAAATGTAACGAATGTGGGAATGCCTTCAGCCATCGCTCAAACCTTATTAAACATCAAAGGATTCATGGAGAGAAATCTTATCAATGTAATGAGTGGGAAAGCCTGCAGTAACCACTGAGATCTTATTGTCCATCCAAGTAGTTGTATTTGTGAGAAACCATGGAAATGAAGATGGAAAACACTTTCACAGCTCATTGCAAAGACATCATGTAGGGAAGAGAGTGCTGGGCTTCTAGTCAAGAATACCTGGAGTTGAATCTCACCATAGACATTTATTAGCAGTGTGACCATGGACAAGTTACTGAGCTTCAATTTTTTCATGTATAAAATATGAATAATTATAATACCTCACAAGGGTTGTTTTGAGAGCCAAGTGAGGCCATATGTATAAAGTGAACATCTTAAAGCATTTTGTGACAATTATTATTCATAGTAGACACCAGAGGATCAACACTGGAGAGATTTCTTATTAACATGTATGAGAAAACCTTCACTTAGGCAGAATTTCCAAACTCTGGGGCAGAAGACCCTTTCTGAGGAAGAACAAATCAGTGGCCAAAATGTTTAGCTATACAAGTCCCACATAAATAACCCACTTTCTTCCATGAAAACAGCATGGCATATGTAGAGTATAGAGAGCTGGCCTTGGCACCAGAAGGACACGGGTTGAAGCCCCACCTCTGACACAGACTGGCTGCAGTATCCTGGACAAGTCACTTCCCCAAGATGTTGAGTTACCCAGAAGATGCTGGCAGGCCTTGGTAGAGGGGATTCCTCCTTGGGAGCTCCTATGACAGTGACATCACTGTTCTGTCCCTGTCCTCTCTTCCATGAAGACAAAATATGAATAGTCAGAGAAGATGAGATTCAATGGAGTACAATTATTCAAGGTCACACATCAGTGCTTCATGTTGGACTTTGAGGCATCATTGCCAACCATCGGTCAGTGTGACAGATGAGGTGTCTGCTTGGGTCACTGTGCATCTGCTCCCTGCATTCAAAGTGAAGCATGTAAACTTGAAATGATACAGCCTTTGTGTGGAAGGTCAAGATAGCATAATACATGCTGTATTTCTCAACATTTATTTGGGCAAGTACAGTGTAGTCTTGTTTTAAAAAAAACAACCCTGCAACTTAAAAAAAATGGAAATAACTAAGAAGTCATTATAGACTCTTGTGTGAAGTTTTCAGTAATTAAATTCAAATTGAACTATCTTAAATTTTTTTATCAAATTTTAAAAAATGAAATAATTTCCCTCCTTGAGAGATAAATGCTTAGCCAGTTTTAAGAGAAAGTCCACTAGAACAGTTAAAACTAGTTTGAATGAAAAATGCAGAGCCATTTGAAGTACCATAAATGGAGAAACACAAAGGGAAAAACGTAAATGTGAAGATCATATTTGTCACTGGGATTCATAAGTGTAAATACTCTGAGTAGCCAGAGAAGGCTATGGCCCCACTCTCCCAGGCCTGTTTCCTGTTATGCAACTCTGGGACATTTAAGGTTTCACTGCACCCAGTTTTAGTGAGAATCAACTGAAACTCCCTTGAAATCTTTTGGATGCAGCCTACCTTTAATGCCGCCTTCCATGGCATTAGTAGGTCTTCCTGGTTAATCTTTAGAAAACCCCCTTTTGCCAATGTCTGTGTTCCCTGACCCCATTATGCTACCAGTGACATGACAGCTGCCCAGGTAGGCCCTCCAGTGAGTGGTTCTGTGCCTTGGACCAGAGGACGTGTCCCACTGCTCATTGGGGCCAACACCCTGCATGCTGTTCCATGAAGCACTGGTGCAAGGAAAACCTCAGGTATCTTTCTCCAACCAACTTTGCTTTTCATCTGGCCATATTAACAAGCCATGTTGACCCATTCTAGTGGTGTTGTATGCCGTCCACCTGAACCAGTTTTTGATGGAATGCTTACTGTTCATACAAGTGATTTAGCTGCAGATGGCATGAAATTTCAAACAGACTTTCTGAGAGTTTCTACACAGAATTTGTTGGCAAAACAAGATATATTCCCCAATAAGATCACATGCTCTTAAGAAACAAAACCAGACCCTTTCAGAAGCCTTGTCTGTGACACTGAAGTAGTGCTTGAAGCCTTAGGTTCCTTAAGGAATTGCTAAATGTCAGGAACTTCATTCAATAAAGGATTGGTTGCTGCCTGTAGTGATCGATAAGGTCTACATGTGCTCAGTGGATTGTGCAGAGGGACCCCCACTTGGAGACAGTTTTGTGGAGAGGAGAATTGTGCTTATGTCAGAAGATCCTTGTGATCTATTAATTCAGAAATCAAAACCTTCCCATTCTACCTTACGAGTGGCCAGAGCAGCAGATGTAAATAAAGGTGCTCATTTGACTGTAAGGATATAATATATTGCTGACTGATCAAGTCCAGTCTGTAAGTCAGCTTGTACTTATTTGTACCAGTTACCATCCTAAACACTGGGAATCCAAATACAGAAAAGAAGACAGACCCTGCCCTCAGGAAACTTACATTTGAGTGGAGGAAGCAAACACATAACAAAGAGCTGGAAAGGAGGGATGGTGGTAAAAATGCCAGGCAAGGGGACTTAGGAGAAGAGTGCTGTGCAGATGAGTCAGGAGTGCATTCTAGAGAGGAATGAAGACACGGCAGGCCTAGGCCTTCTCCTTAAAGTGGAGGTACTTCGAAGAGCCAGACAATCAGAGGGAGAGGCCACAGGACAGAGGGTGCTTCTAGGATGAGAAACAGTGTGGGGCTGGAGGGAGCTTGCAGCATGAAGATGTTTCTATGACCCAGTGGAGGAAGTCCTGAGAAGAGTCAGTTGTGTGGCTTGGAAAGAAATGGTGTTAGAGAAGATTGGTCACTTTTCAGACTTCTTGGTGGCAACATCCCGGCCAGAGGATATGTCAACATAACAGATTATTTTAAAGAAGACTATTTAACACAGGAGAGTTTGATGGGCTCTGCGCCAGTGGGGCTTAATTAGTGTAATGCAGGCCTCTGGGCATTGGTGATGTAGTTGGTCCCTTATACTATTTGTGCAAATTGCATGCATCAGAGTTACTCATATCAAAGAATGTGAGTGAATCACTTACACAGATTTTCAAGTTATACAAGGGCAATCAAGAATCAGCTTGCCTTTTGGGGCAGCTAGGTGGCACAGTGGATAGAGCTCTGGCCTTGGAGTCAGGAGGGCCTGAGTTCAAATTCAGCCTCAGACACTTGACACTTACTAGCTGTGTGACCCTGGGCAAGTCACTTAACCCCAATTGCCTCACCAAAAAGCAAAAAAACAAAACAAAAAATCAGCTTGACTTTTCCCCTAAAAAGCCATGAGAAAGAAGTCTCTTTGTAAAATCTTGTAATGCTTTTGGTGAGAGGGTAGGGTACCTTCAGTTTCAGGGGTGAAACATGTTATTTACTGACACCAAAGTACTTCTAAGGGTATTTGAGCTAAAATAAGAAATTTCCGTTTTTCTTTGTGATAGTAATGACATATATGTCTCATAATGCAAATTTCCTCCTGAGATTTGCAGATGTGGTAGATACTTGTAAGAAACTCAGTACTCTAAAAAAAAATGCCAGGACCTCAAATTCATGCTCTGATAAGAGGAAAGTAACTAAATTTATGAAAAAGTTAAGAATTACAGATAATAAACATACAAAATAATATCCTTCTTGTTTCCCAATTTGAAAAAAGCCAACCGTGAAAGTGAAATAGAAGTAGAGACCATTGGCCAGTCCACAGAAGCAACTCACATTTTATTTTAAAAGCCTAGATTTTAAAAATGTGGATGGGTAAAGAACCCCTTTTCCCAGTATAAATATGGTACATGTGGCCCTACTCCTAAATTAGAATGGTTAATAGATATCTCTCATGATAATTCAATTCAGTTCATTAAATGTTTTCTAAGCAGCTAGGTGGTACAGTGGATAGAGTGCAGGGCCTGGAGGCAGGAGGACTCCTCTTCCTGAGTTCAAATGTGGTCTGAGACACTTCCTAGCTGTGTGACCCTGAGCAAGTCATTTAACCCTGTTTGCCTCATGGATGGATATAAATTGATACAGAGTTAAGTCTGTGGAGCCAAGAAAACAACTCACACAATGACAACAACCATGTCAATGGAAGAACCATAACCATAAAAATTGAAAGCAAATGCTTCAAAACTACAAAGAAGAGTGGCTTGAAAGGAGAGCTTTAAGAGGACACCCCTAACACACCCCTTTGAGGGGGTCAAAGGTTGGAGGTTCACAGGGATTGCATGTTGTATACACTTTCAGACTTTATGTACTGGTTAATTATGCTGATTTTTTCCTCTTTTGTCATTAAAAATGCTATTTGTTAAGTGGGATGGCTCTCTGGGAGGGAGAATGAGAGGAATACTGGAGGACACTAGGTGATGTAAAAAAATAGATGTCAATGAAAACATTTAAAAAGGAGGAGCTCCAGTCAATCAACTATTGTTTAAATGCTTTCTGTGTACCAGGCACTCCAGGAAGAATTAAGGATACAAAGAAAGGCAAAAGGAGCTCAGTTTAACAAGCAAAACAACATGCAAGCAATTACATACAAACAAGGTATGCCAGACTGGATCAATTGGGAATGATCTCAGAGCAGAGTGTGCTTGTGGCTGGGTGAGCTAGGAAGAAGGCTTCCTGCAGAAGGCAGGACTTCCTTAGGGGAGAAGGAGGAGGGAAAGCCTGGAGGACAGCCAGAGAGGATTCTGGGAGCCAAGATAAGGAGGGTCTTCTTCATGGATCACCCAGGAGGCCAGAGTCACTGGGTTGAAGGTCATGCACCCGGAAAAAGGTGTAAAAAGACTGGAAAGGGAGGAAGGGGCTGAGGGATAAAGGGCTTAGGGAGCATTTCATATCTGATCCTGGAGGCCATACGCAGCCGCTGGAATTTACTGAGTAGCAGAGTGACATGGTAGAAAGTCACTTTGGAGGCTGAGTGGAAGATGGACTAGAGTGGCAAGAAACTGAGGCAGGCAAACCCCTCAGCAGCTGTAGTGATAGTCCAGGTGTGAGCGGATGAGGTACTGTGAAGGTTGGGGTGGCATGTTAGATGAGGGAAGAAAGGTTTTAGGGAGATAGTGCAAAGGTGAAATGGACCAGAGGTGCAGCAGAGGTGAAATGGACCAGACATGCTGCAGAGGTGAAATGGACCAGAGATGAAATCAACAGGCCTTGGCATCATATTGGATCTGGGGGTGAGAGATTTCCAGGTTGTGAGGAGTCCAGGATGACTCTTAGGGTGGGGGCCTGAGGGACTGGGAGGATGGTGGTACCATGAACAGCAACAGAGAAGTTGTGAAATGGGGAGAGTCCATAATCATCTCTCTTTTGGAAAGTTCGAGTTTGAGATGCCAACAGAACATCAAACAAAATCTCTAATAGTCAGCTGGTGATGTTGGCCTAGAGTTTAAAGAGAGACGGGTGTTGGGTACATAGGCCTGAACATAGAATCATCTGCCTAGAGATGATAAATGAAACCACAGGAGCTGATGAGATCACAAGAGAAGACAGAGAGAACAGGAGGAAGGAACCACAGCCTTGGGGGACACCCACTGTTAGTGGGCATGACCAGAATGAACAATCAGCAAAAGAGACAGAGAAGGAGCAGTCAGAGAGGCAGGAGGAGAACCAGCAGAGAGAGGCATCACAAAAACCTAGAGAGAAGACAGTGTCCAAGGCTGCAGAGAGGTCCAGGAGACTGAGCATTGGGAAAAGGCCATTGGATTTGGCCACTAGGAGACCACTAATGACTTTGAAGAGAGCATTTTTGGGGGAATGGTGAGGTCAGAAGCCAGACTGTAATGGGTTAAGAAGAAAGTGAGAGGAGAGGAAGTGGAGGCATCATTGTAGATGAAGTTCTCAAAGAGCTTATCCATGAAAGGAGGAGAATTATGGGAGAAAGTTATTGAGGACGGATGGATAAAGGTTTTGGGGCATGTTTGTTAAGGACAGACTGTCTCTCTTCATGTGAGAGATTGTGGCAGAAGGCTGCCGAGTGTTTAGAGATAAAGGAGAGCTCTCAGAATGGCTTCAGTCTCCCGGTAAAGTAGGAGGCAAGGTTCTCAGCTGAGATGTCACAGTTTGAGGAGGGATAAAGCTGTGGCTTGTGAGTTAGTGAAATGAGGCTTATTGTCTTGCTGTGATCATGTAACAAACTGGTAGAAGACCCAGGCCACATGGTGTGGGGACAGCAAGGAGCTGCCACATCCTTGACGCATGTTGTCCTCAAGGGTCTTCTACCCCCTTTTTGGGGAGACCCTGAGCCCAAGCTGGAGTGATTCTCCCTAGCACCCTGGGGTGGTGGCACAAAGAATCAAGAAGCGTTGCTGTTAGATTCTGTGTGTTATGTTCTAGACATGTCATCTCTCCTCTTTATCTCCGTACCCCCAGTGCCTGGGACAGTCACTGGCATGCCATGGGTGCTGAATGAAGGTGAAATGGGGTCTTTCCAATAGTGATTTGCCATGCAGAAAGGCTGCAGAGGCTGCTTCCTGTTCTGGAGTCATAACGATGGATAAGGGAAGCGTTTTGGAGAAAACCTGGGGCTTTGGCTGCAGAGGCCGCTCAGCTCTGTACATTCTCTCTTTGCGCCCAGATTCCTGGGGAAGCCCAGTGACTCCTCCGCCTCCTAGTGACGGGTGAAGGCAGTGCAGCCTCCAAGTCTTGTGAGTTCAGAAGGTCGGGAGGGCGTCATGGCATCCTGGGGTGACCAGATGAGTAAGGAGGGACTTTTTAGAGTGGGCTTCTGGACTGGCTCAGTGTCAGCCAAAACAAGGCCTGTTCCGTCAATAGGCATTTGCCAAGCTCTTACTATGTGCTAATCTGGGAATACAAAGAGAGGCAAGACCACCGCCTGATGGGGGGAGAGAATGTGCAAAACAAATGTATTCCAAACGAGCTCTATACAGGCTGAATAGGAAACAGTTAACAGAAGGAAGGCCTGAGGATTAAGAGGGTTGGCAAAGGCTTTCTGTAGAAAGTGGGATTTGAACTGGGACAACCAAGGAGGGATGAATAAAGTCCAATCCCCACAGCGGATGGGAGGAGATGGGCTTTGGGGCACATATGGAGTGGGCAAGGAGAGGACCAGTCTTCCTCCGAGATGGGAGCGAAGGACATGACAGTGGCAGCTGGGAGGATGGAAGTGTGGCATTGGAGAGGAGAGAGAGGGAGGAGGGGGAGAGGGAGTTTGCATTGCATGGCCTCCATTGTTGAATGAAATAGGTCCTGGGGAGAGGGCGACAGGAGGCATGGGGGGCCTTAAGAAGAGACCAGAGGTTGGTGCTGCGGGCATAGAGAGGATCTCATCTTCGGTGGGCTCAGTGGTGGGGCGTCCCCTGTTTGTGTCCAGACTAGACAAGGCCGACATGGTGTTGGGATGGAGAGGAAGTAATGCAGAGATGCCAAGAGATAATCACTGATCCCACAGGAGCTGATGGGGTCACAAAGAGCACAGCAGGGCAAGACTCAAAGATGGCCCTAGGAATCCTTGCAGTCAGGGGCATCCGAGACAGCAGGATGGCCTTAGCCTGGGGCTGGCCATCCCCCACAAATGCTTCTTCCTGGCAACCCTTAAAACTCCTCACCTCAGTGTGATCTCCCCTCCCCTCACCCCAGGCCTCTCCCAGGCTTCACTGGAGACAGAAATCCAAGCCAGCCAGACCCAAGCCTGGCCTAAGGGGAACTTGGAGGTGGGGGAGTGGAGCCAGGGCCACCTCACCTCCCGCAGTGCCTCCCTCCCAGGACCCTTTCTTTTTGCCAGGGGCTCCTCATCAGGCCTTCCCTCCCCATGGCTTTGTATAGAGTCCTTTGTCCTTTGGCTAGAGGGGGCAGAGCCTACAAGCATCTGTGGCCCCCTGAGGACCGGGCAGTTGGGCCAGAGTCAGGGAGGGATGGAGCAGGGCCTGAGGAAGTTCACAAAAGAGGATGTGAGTGCCCAAGCCGAGGCCAGGACAGGGTGAAGATTCAGGGCCCAGAGAGGCAGGATTTCTTAGCTGTGGCTGCCTGCTGAGGGCCCCAACCTGGAGGGTCCCTAAGCACTCAGACTCAAATGGGGAGAGAGAGAGAGACAGAGAGAGCGCGAGCAAGCCTGGGAGAGCTCTAAGCGCTTTCCCCTAGCTAACCAGCTTTCTTACTAGGCGCATTGCAAGCCTTTCTCCCCACTGACGAGCGGGGGCCCGAGAGGTGGGGGAGGGGTGTCTATCGCCTCGGCCTCCTGCAGCGGTGCCCGCCCTCTCTATCCGAACGCTCCACAGCGGCCTTTGATCCGCTTTGCTCAGACGGCCCGGGCATCTCCCACGTTTTCCTCGAGCGGACGCGTCGCTGCAGCATTCCCGTGCCAGACCCTGAGCCCCCGGGGCCCTTTAATCGACCCTCGGGGCGGTGTCCAAAGTCTCCCAGGATCTCGAGGTCGTCTCACGCCCCAAACACGGTCGTCTTCTCGCTCCAACGGGCCGCCACTTTCGGGGGGCGGGGAAGGTTGTCCCGCGGGGGCCGTTTCAGGGACACCCAAGGAGAAGCCAGAGAGCCGCGCCTCCCCACCGAGTAAACAACCACGCCCTTGGCCAGCCCCGGCAACAAGGCGCCGCCCTCTCTAAGCGCTCAGCCCCAGGGAGAGGCTAGCAGGCACAAGCGGGCGGGAGCTGCCCTCCGGGGCAGCCTTTGCGTCTGGCCGGCGAGGAGGGGGGGAGAGCCACGCCCGACGCTGTCATGGAGACAGAACGCCCTGCTCGCAGGAAGAGACAAGCGAGGGCTCAGATGTGGCTTATGATTGGACAGCCTATGGGAAGGCCCTGCCCCCGCCGCCGGGGAGGGTGGACCTTCGGAGGGACTCGGGACGCAGGCGCACTGTGCTCCTGGAGCCTGGGGATGCGCGCGCATTGGCGCTGGCCTCGTCCTCGCTGCCGCTCGCACGCCCGTTCCCTTTCGGCCTTTGCGTGCCTGGCTCCCCGCGCCCCCGGGGGAGCGCCTTCGGAGCCGGTACGTGCGGACCCGGGCGTCTCTGAACCCCGATTCTTTTTGCGGATGCTTGGCGCTCGGCGCCTAGGGAGGGGACGTGACGTCATTTGTTGCGGGAGCGGGCGAGGGCCTGGACGTGACGTCACCTTTTGCTGGGGCCCCAGGCAGAGGAGAAGCTGGGGTACGTAAGGTCATCTGCTGCTGGAGCCCTTGGGCGCAGGCAGAAGACGGGTAGGGCCCGCTTGTGTCATCTGTTGCTGGGAACTCTAGGCTCAGGCAGAGGAGGGGATGTGACGTCACCCGCTATTGGGGCTCCTGTGGTCTCCCAGTGGCCGGGCACACAGCAGATCCTTAATGCGCGCTTATGGAATCCGAATCCTAGGATGGGATGGAATGATGAGCTAGCCTGAAAGTCAGGAGAGGCCTTGGTTTCATTCCTGCCCGGGACACTCTGAGCCTCAGTCTCCTCATCTGGAAAATCTCCCATCACTGTGCTCATGGGAGGCTCCGAGGCCCCAGGGGCGGTGGCTCTTCCTCGTGTCATCCTGGAAATGTGAACCTCTCCTTTGGCCACCAAACCTCTCTGAACCTTAGTCTCTTCTTCTAGACCAGGAGACAGCTGTGTTGCTTCCCTCGGAAGTGGATGGGGAGCCCCATGACATAGGATCTGGCGGTCTGTGTGTGGCTGCGGCCCCCAGTGCCCTCCCTCCCCTCAGCGCTCTGCTGGGTCTCCTGCTTCCAGTCTGGAGGCTTCTCTTACGTCCTTTTTGCCTTCTTTCACTGCCCCATGCAAACCCCGTCTGCTCTGGTCAGAACACTGTCCCAGCTGCCAATTCAGCCCTTCCCTCTCTCTGGAGCGGTACAATGTCACATCACCAGCCTGCTGTGCCCCTGTAGGCACTCTAAGCATGGCTCCGCCCTGCCTTGTCGCTGTCCGAGGTACCACCTCTTTTTGATCTCTGGTCCCTGACTCCTCCCTCCCTCTCATACCACACAGCCAAGTGGTCACCAGATCTTTGCAGTTTTTTTCCATGACCTCTTCCTCTGTGACCACCCCTTCTCCTCTGACCCTGATCCTCCTCACCCCCTTCTGCCGGCCACCATTCCCCCCATCCCCTGGCCCCTGTCCTCTCCTCTGTTGCTGCCACCCCTGGGGTAGGACCCCCCCCATCTCCTCTACCCCTTCCCTGCCCCCGCCCCTTGGGGCAGACCCTCATCCCTTCAGCCAGGACTGTTTGAGTAGCTGCTGGGGGTGGGAGTGCCTGCCTCAGTCTCCCCCTCTCTAGTCCATCCTCTATTCAGCCACCAAAGCCACCTTCCTACAAGGGAGGTCTGACAGGCTGTCCCTGCCCGCTCCATTCTCTAAGCTCTGGAGGCTCTTTCTAAGCCCTCCCTCCTGGGTATTTAAAGATCTTCTCCCTTTTCCAGATTCCTGACACCTCAGAGACCAGGGACCAGGTTGTTTTTGTCTCTGTAACCCAAGCACTTCGTATAGGGCCGGTGCACATAGTAGGTGCTTAATAAAAACATGTTAGTGGGTTGATTCATTGATTACTGACATCCCCCCTCGTTCTGCCTACAGCAGCCACCCTGGAAGGGACTGTCCCAGGGTTCCAGGCTGGGCCCCCAGAGGGTGATTTCTTGTGCAGACCCCCACCTGAGGAAGCCCCGAGGCCAGAGTACCTGGCCAAGGATTCGGACCCTGGGACTGCAGGGGAGATTGACTGGCCCCAGTGAACCCCCACTGAGGACGACTTAACCCTGGTGGTCCAGATGCTCGAGGAGGGGAGGTGAGGAGGGGATTTGGAGTCTGGGGCCCTGGGTTCGAATCCCAACTTTGCCACCTTGGACACATCCTTTCCCTTGCCTGAGCCTCAGTTTTCCTTGCTGTAAGAGGAGGGCCTTGGCCTCCCCAATCTCAGAGGCCTGTGACTCTAAGGAGACAAAAGAGGAGAGGAAGATGGGGAGGGAGAGGACAGGGTGGTCACCACTGCGCAGGCCTGCCCCCCCCCATGATTTTTGTGTCCTCCCCCAGCTCCGCTCACTGAGAGCACAGTGCGTGTGGAGGAGGAGGAGGAGAGGAAGAGGAGAGGGAGGGGGAGAGGGAGAGGAGGGGAGGGAGACAACAGGGTGGTCCCCACTGCATAGGCCTGCCCCCCCCACGACTCTTGTGTCCTCCCCTAGCTCTGCCCACTGAGGGCACAGCACGTGCCCCGGAGGAGGAGGAGGAGGGAGAGGAAGAGGACGGAGCAGCCCCCTCTGCACTCCTGGCAGCCCCTTGCCAGGTAGGTTTCTGGCTCTGTTAACAAGCCTTATGTCTGGTTCCCATTGCTGTCCCTGGGCCCCCTCCCTGGTTACCACTTGTCAGAATGGCCACTCCTTGAGGCCAAGGACCTTCCCACAAGGACCAGATCCCCCTGGCTGTGCTCTTCCCTCCGCCCTTTCCCCATAGTCCCCACTCCCTCATTGCTTCCCTGGGGCCTAAGGCTGGAGGGAGTGCTGTCCAGGTGCCTGGGGAGGGCCATACGGCTGGCCCTTTGAGAGACAGGGCCTTGGCTGGAGCCCTTGGAGCAAGCCTCGATGGGAGAAGGTAGGTCAGGCAGCAAGGCTCTCAAGGAAGACTTTGGGGAGGTACTTTTGCGGGGGCCTGGGCATGGCGCTGCTAGTGGGGAGAACAGGGTGAACAAGAGCTTGGAGGTGGGCATTTACGTGCTTTTGGGAGGGGCCTGAGTTGTGGGCTCAGTGTTTGGGAGCAGAAGGAAATGAGGTTGGACACAGTCTGTGGATAGCCTTGAAGGCCTGGCCCTGGCTCTTGGCCGCAGGCTGGTCCGTGCTGGGGCTGTGTTGGCCCCTCTTTGCTGTCGGATGAGGGGAGTCCTGGGCAAGGATTAGGGTCACAGCCACAGGGTAGCCAGAGTATATTCTTGACTGTCAGATCCCTGGGTAGGCCTTGGTCTCTAGCCTCCCACCATGTGCTGCCTTCTGACAGCATGTGTTATCTGACCTCCCCTGGGCCCTCCTGGCCACCCATAACCCACCTCGGTCTCCCACTGCCCCCGGGGCTGTCCTGAGCCTCTCAGCTGAGGAGGGCCCCACCTCCCCCTTCTGCCTTTCACCCTTTCTCAGGCATTCCCCCCTGGGGGCTTCAGAGGCTGTCCCCTGGAGGGGCCTCATCCAGCTCCCCACCGAGGCTGGCCCCTTGTTCTCATGCCTCCAATCTCTTCTCCCCTTCTATGGCATCCTCTGCTGGGGATGGCTCTAAATTTGTGCATCTCATGTTTCTTTTAAGTGACTTCAATTCTGCTTTGCTCATAGAGCACAGCACCTTCTTCGATGTAGGTACTCCATGCTGAGCAGTCCTGTGCCAGCGTCTCCCATGTCACACAATCAATTCCAGAGCTCTTCAGAGAGACCTTGAGAGGGTCCTTGTATTACTTTTTCTGACCACCATGTGAGCACTTGTCCAGTGTGAGTTCTCCATAAATAGCCTTTTAGGCAAATGTACATTTGGCATTCGAATGACGTGGCCAGCCCACTGTAGAGGCGCTCTCTGCAGTGCAGTCTGAATGCTTGGCAGTTCAGCTCGAGAAAGGACCTCAGTGTCTGGTATCTTATCCTGCCAGGTGATCTGTAGAATATTCCTAAGACAATTCAAATGGAAGTGATTCCGTGTCCTGGTATGGCACTAGTAGGCTGTCCAGGTTTCACAGGCATACAACAATGAGGTCAGCACAATGGCTCCTTAGGCCTTCAGTTTGGTAGGCAGCCTAATACCTATTCTCCCTTACACTTTCCTTCGGGGCCTCCCAAATACTGAGCTAGCTCTGGCAACGCGCACATCAATCTCGTTATCAATGTGTACATCCCTGCCAAGGTAAGTGAACTTATCCTCAATATTTAAAGCTTCTCCATTTGCTGTAACCGATGGTTCCACCTATGGATGGTGTGGTGCTGGGTGGTGGAGCACCTGGGTGGTAATTGTTAGGCCAAAATTAGCACAAGCAGCAGAGAATTGATCCAAACTTTGTTGCATCTACGCTTTAGAAGCTGCACTGAGTGCACCATCATCTGCAGATAGAAAATTATTCACTAGCACTCCCTCCGCTTTAGTCTTGGCTTGTAGTTGTAGTCTTTTCAAGTTGAAGAATTTATCATCAGCTGATCTTTATGCCATGTTCGTCCTCATTGAAAGCATTTGACAACATGACTGAAAACATCATGCTAAAAAGCATGGGAGCAAGCACATGGCCTTGTTTCACTCCATTGGTGACTGGGAAAGCATGAGAGCACCATCCATTATCTAGATCCTGGGCAATCATGCTGTCATGAAACTGATGTATGATACTGATGAACTTCTCTGGGCAGCCAAATTTTGGCATAATTGTACACAAGCCCTCAAGACTTATAGTATCAGAGGCCTTTGTCAGATCTACAAATGTCATGTACTGACCTAGCAGTGGTATTGCTGGATCAAAGGGTATGCACAGTTTTACAGTCCTTTAGGCATAGTTCCAAATTGCTCTCCAGAATGGTTGAATCAGTTCACAACTCCACCAGCAGTGCATTAGTGTCCCAGTTTTCCCACGTCCCTTCCAACATCTGTCATTTTTCTTTTTTGTCATATTAGCCCATCTGATAGGTGCGAAGTGGTACCTCAGAGTTGTCTTAATTTGCCTTTCTCTAATCAATAGTGATTTAGACCATTTTTTCATATGACTATAGATAGTTTTGATTTCTTTGTTTGAAAACTGCCTGTTCATATCCTTTGACCACTTATCAATTGGGGACTGACTTGTATTCTTATAAACTTGACTCCATTCTCTATATATTTGAGAAATGAGGCCTTTATCAGAGATATTTGCTGTAAAAGTGTCCACCAGTTTTCTGCTTTCCTTCTAATTTTGGTTTTGTTGGTTTTGTTTGTGCAACTTTAAAAAAAATTTATGTAATCAAAATGATCCATTTTACATTTTGTAATGTTCTCTGTATCTTGCTTGGTCCTAAATTCTTCCCTTATCCATAGATCTAACAGGTAAACTATTCTATGCTCTCCTAATTTGCTTATGGTATCATCCTTTATGTGTAAATCATTTTGACCTTATCTTGGTATACAGTGTGAGATGTTGGTCCCTACCTAGTTTCTGCTGTACTGTTTTCCAGTTTTCCCTGCAGGTTTTGTCAAATAGTGGCCCAGTCTACATCTTAAACTCCACATGTCCAAAACAGAACTCATTTTCTTTCCCCCTAAACCCTTTTCCCTTGCCTATCACTGTTGAGGGAAACACCATCCTCTTGGTCCCTTAGGCTCCCAACCTAGGAGTTATTCTGGACTCCTCACTATTTCTTACCCCCTATATCCAATGTGGTGCCAAGGCCTGTCAATTTCACCCCTGCAGCATCTCTTGTCGATGTCACCTCTGCAGCTTCTCTTGTCAGTGTTGCATCTGCAGCATCTCTGATTGAGGTCACCTCTAGCATCTCTTGTCTATTTCACCTCTTCAGCATCTCTTGTCGATTTCACCTCTGCAGCATCTATTGTTGATTTCACCTCTGCACTGTCTCTTGTTGATGTCACCCTGCAGCATCTCTGCAGTACTCCCTCTTCTGTCCTCTGACATTGCCCCCACCCTGGTGCAAGTCCTCATCACCTCACACGTAGCCTGTTGCAAAGAGCTGCTGGGGTGGGGGTCTCCCTGCCTCAGGTCTCTCCCCTCTCCATTCTCCATCTAGCCATGAGTGATCATACTGTGTCTGCTTCTTGTTCATTGAGCCCCAGAGGCCTCCTCTCTTGTTGAGACTATAAAGGTCTCCTCAACCTGGCTCTTCCCCACCTTTCAAGTTTTCATGTATTTTCCTTCCCTTTGTGTGTGCCAAGATCCAGTGACACTCGCCTTCTTGCTTTTCTTCACTTGACTCACTATCTCTCACCTCCATGCCTTTGCCCTGGCTATCCCTTTTGTCTGGAATGCTTGGTCTCCTCTCCTCCATCTATTGGGTTTCTTTGCTGCTTTCAAGACTCAACTCAGATCTCTCCTTCTCCAGAGCCCTCCACTGCAGGTGCCAGCCTTAATTTAGCACTAAGCATATCCAGTTGGGCAGGGACCTTGCATGTCATCACATCTTACGAAAGAAGAAATGGTGGCCCTAAGACCTAGAAAAAACCTCTGCATATCTTCTTTTTCTCTTGTACACCCCCATCAGGCATGTGCTCTGTGTTTCAGGAGCCCGTGACCTTCAGGGACGTGGCCGTGGACTTCACCCAGGAGGAGTGGGGGCGGCTGGGCCCCTCTCAGAGGCAGCTGTACCAGGACGTGATGCTGGAGACCTACCAGAACCTGGTCTCCCTGGGTAAGGCAGCTTCCCTCTGGTCCCCATCTCATAATTCGGTTTCTGCTTATCTTTGCTTCCCAGCTGGGGAACAGGGCTCCCTACAGGGCTGAGTTTGGAATTGAGGTCCAGGAATGAGTGGATGTATATACGTGTAGATTTGGGGTCGTCATTTTATGTGTATATGTAGAGTCTGAGAGGTGCATTGGAGGTGTTCATACATACACACGCATACACATATATTAACTCAGAACTCAAAGACTCTGGACATTGACTCATCCGACGTCCTCATTTTATGATGGAAGGAACTGAGGACTGCAGAGATTAAATGACTTGCTCAGCTCATGTATCTCAGGGTCCTCAGACTCCAGACCCAGTTCTACATGAGTCTGTTCTTCACTTTTGGGGGAGCAGTCCTTTGAACCCAGGCTACGGTCATGGTCCCCCATGCCAGGGAGGGTGGAGCTGCAGAGGAATCTTGAAGCTGGAAGTGACCTGGTCCTGGTGCTTTTCACCTGGGCTATTCGTCCTTGAAATGAGGGCATGGTGCCAGCTGACCTCCAGGGCTCCTTCCAGATTTGTCTTTGGAGATGGACAGGAGTGTCTGCAAGGCCCAAGGAGACCACTCCATGACTGGAACAAGGATCCCACACACCCGCAGGGGCAGGGGTATCGAGAGGCTCCATCTCAGAGGCCATTCACACAATGCTGGGGCAGCCTACAGCTCAGTGTTTGCCAAAAGGCTTGACTTGGAGGGGCAGCTCCAGGAAGGCCCAGGCCTATAATGGGTCTGAGAGGCTGGGATGGTGGAGGAGGGTACTTTGATTGAGGTACAGCACAGATTTGGACAGAGAGGAAATCTGTGACAGAGGGGACAGAGGCCCTTGGGAAGAGGGCCCAGGAAGAGTGGGGGCAGTCAGTGCAGCCAGCCAGTCGGGCGGAACTAAGGATGAGCCCCCGGGGTCCAGGGAGCAGAGGAAGGAAGGTTTGTGAGGACTCCCAGGCAATAAGGAGGGGTGTGCCTTCTGCACTTAATATATGGACCTTTGTGGAGGCCCCAGTGGGTGGGAAGAGCTGCTGGGGCCAGAGCAGAGCTGGTGGGAAGCTCACACTGGAAGTGGTATCCTCCTTATTGGGAGCATACGTCTCTCCTGCTCCCCAATTTCCCAGATGTGTACACCGAGGCCCAGAAGGGTTTGGTGACCCGCCCAAGATAGCATAGGTAATAAAGGTCAGCATTCAAACTCAGGTCCTCTGACTCTCAAGTCTGGGCCTCTGAGAATCATGAAGATGCCATCTGTGAGCGTGGGTGTGCATACACATTTGTGTGTGTGCATGTATGTGTTTGAATATTTGTGTGTGTGCATATATGCACCTGTGAGCACACAAGTCTTCACATGTGGGGGTGTATGCCCATGTGTGAGAGTGTGCACACGTGTGCATGGTGAGTGGGACCAATGTGTACACATGTACTCATGTGTTTGTGTGTGTGTGTGCTTACACATGTCTGCATGGTACACATGTGCATATGAGCAAATCTATACATGTAATATATGTATGTGTGCAAGTGTTAGTGTGTACTGTGAATATGTATTTGCCTGCTGTGTGCATACATGTGTTCCTGTAACCTGTATTTACATATATGTGCATGTGTTCAGTGTATGTGTATGCATAGGTTTTGTATGCACAAGTGAGTGCATGAATATGTGTATGTGTGCATATATGTGCATGGGTGCCTTGTGTGTAACTATGTGACTGTGTACATTTCTGTGAATTGTGCATGTGCGGGCAGCATGTTTGTGTGTACCTGTGTGTGTGCGCCTGTAAGCAGATGTGTGTGCATGTGTGCTTGTGTGTGTGCACACATGCCAGTGGGTGTGGGTGTGTTGGTATGTGCATGTTTGCAAGTATTCACACAAGAGTGCATATCTGCATGTGCATGTATCAAGATGTACAGATTAGTGTGCGTGTGTGCATGCGTATGCAAATGGATGTTTAGTGTATATATGTGCCTCACACATGGTTCTGCATGTGTATGCACAGACATTTCTAGTGTGCACATGTGTAAGCATGTCTGTAGCATGTTCTCATGTATGCGCGCACACACATGCGTACCATGAAGCCGAGTTTTCATGTGTGCGTTTGTGCAGGCACGTTTGCGGGCATGTTTGTGTACAAGCATGCATATGTGTTTGTATGTGTGTACACATGTACATGTGCACACACACCATGGTGCATGTGTCATCTTGTGTGCACCTGCACATACAAACAAGTGTTTGTGTATATGTATATATGCTTGGGTAATTTTCCTGCGCAAGCGTGTATGCGTGCCTGTGTGCGCTTGCATGTTTCCACATGAGTACACATGTGTGTACATATGTGGACTTCTGGGCATACATGTGTTTGTGTATGTATATACATGTCTGTTGTGTGCACTTTTGTGTGTGCATGTTTGTGTATGCACTGCCTCGAGTGTCTGCATACATGTATATATGCGTGCATATTTGTCTTGCAACTCTTTGTGTGTGTGGCACGTATACTTTTGTGTGCGTGGATGTGTGTGGATGTTTCTGGGTGTACCTGCTTTTGTGTGTTTGTGTAGGTCTGCTTTTGCGTGCTCATATTTGCACGTGTATATCTGTGTCTGCGTGTGTGCATGCATGTTCTTCATGTGTCTCTGCCTATTAGTGTGTGCACATCATTGTGTGTTTGTGTGGTGGTGTGTATGTGCACACATCCAGTTTTGCACATTTCCATGTTTGTTCATGTGCATGAAGTTTTGTATAAGCATGTATATTTGTACAGTGGAGTGTGTGTATGTGCATGTTTGTGTGTTCAACCATGTGTACGTGTGTGCGTCTGCATGAATGTATATTTGTGTATGCTTGTGTGTGCGTGTGGATTTATGGTTGTGTCTGTACATAAGATGGTATGTGTGCATCTGCGTGTGCATGCATGAAGCTGCCTGTGTGTGTGTGCTTGTGGGTTTTTGCATGTGCAATGACACATATCTTTGCATGTGTGCTTGTTGTATGTGCGTGCAGATGCTTTTGTGTCTGTGTATGTGCATCTGTGCGTATGTCCATGTGTTAGTATGTGAGCATGTGTGTATGTGTATGTGTGCACGCACCCGTGGGTGCTTTTATGTGAATGTTCCTTTTGCCTTTGTGCAGTTCCCAAGTCCTGTGTTTACATTTAAGTGTCTCCACACAGCTCTTCTCTTTTCAGTTAGTTAGTAAATGTTTATTAAGCACCTTCTGTGTGCCAGGCACCATCCTGTATTTTTATCAGGAATTCTGGGAAGACCTCCATCTTGTTAAAGGTCCATTTCCTGTATCTCCCTGCACGCTCCCCCCCCCGGCCCCCCGCCAGTCTCTCCCCCTCCTCCACCTTCCTCATCACTTGTAAGATTGCCTTCGCTTTTGTTGCCAGACAGAGGATTCTTGGTGGTGAAGTAGCTTGGTGTAGCCTTCTGGGGTACTGTGTTCTAAGTTCTCTGCTCTTTTTTCATGCTGGCTGCTAAAGCCTGTGTGATCCTGACCGTGGCTCCTTAGTTCTTAGATTCTTTCTTCTAGGTGCTTGCAGCTCAAGGTTTTGGCTAGGACGCTTCTGGTAGTTTTCATTTGAGGGTGTCTGTTAGGAAGTGTCAGGCAGTTTTCTGGGAAAACGCTGTCCAGACATCTTCTTCTTTCCTTTTCTTTTCTTTTTTTTTTAAAGTCTCTTAGGTATTCCAGTGATTCTTAAATTATCTCACCTTAATCTTTTTTTGTTTTTTTTCCTAGGCTGGTTGTTTTTGCTATGAGATAACTTATATTTCCTCCTTTTTTTTCCAGTCATTTGACTTTAATATTTCTTGCTGTTTTATGGAGTCATTGACTTCAGTTTGGTTCCTTCTGATTTTGAGGGAGTTTGTGACTTTACCAGAGTTTTGTATCCCTTGAGCCAAGCTTTCATTCCTTTTCCATTCTTTCTTCTGTAGATCTTACTTCTTCCACCAATTTTTCTACTAGCTCTGTCATTTCTAAAAGCATGATTAAACTTTTTTTAAAAAATTTTTGCTTCATCACTTGCAGGAATTCTAGTTGAGTTTGTGCCCAGGCTGCCTTTTCCTCTGGGGCTTTGCTAGTAGATGTCTTAGGGTCATTCTCTTCTGAGTTTCTGTCTCAAGCGTCCCTGGTGCCATCATGGCTCTCTCTGGGCAGATTATTTTTCTGTTTGCTCATTTTTCCAGCCTCCTTCCTGACTTCAGACTTGATCTGACAGCTGAGCTCTGCATTGGAAGGAAGTCTGGGCTGATCCTGTGGTTGCCTTTTGGGGAGTTGAGTGCTATTATTCCAGGATTTCAGGGGCAGCTCAGGCTGGAGACCTGCAGGCTTTGAGTTTGGTTCGTACAAAGTCTGATTGCCGCCCCCTCGTCTGAGTGCTGCAGGTTCCTGACCTGGGTTTGGGTTTGGTCTGAGCAGCGTCCCTGTGGGCTTGACCCTACATGGAGCTCCAGTAGACTGCTTCTGGCCTTAGCCACCATCAGCCAGCTGGAGAGCTCGCTCTGCTGGTCACAGGGACAGGATGGTGGCCTGCCTTTTGGCCTATGCTGCCTGCTCCGTCCACGGCCTGGGGACTGCTATGCCTCCTCCCTCTGGAAGGCCATCCCACCTTTTTGTCCCTCCTTGCGCAGACCTGGGCTGGAGCCTGACTCTGTGGCTCTCTCTTGGATTTCCCTACCAGGACGGGATCTGGCTGGGCCTCTACCTGCTCCTCTGCACCCTCCTGCACCTTCACTTTGCTCCCGTGAAGCCTGGCCCTGGACCGCCATGTCTTGAGGCCCCTTTCCCAGGCCTCTCTTCTCGTGTCCTGGCTCTGCCTCCTTTGCTCTGCCTCCGGCCACATTCGTTGTCTGCTGGGGTTTCTCTGCCTCCTTTCTTAGGAAGCCCATGGGCTTCCTCTCCTTGATGTCATTATCCTCCGTCTGTTCCTCTGGATTTCCCATTTTTGTCCTCTTACTGCGCTCTGTTGTTTCCTGGCCTTCCCAGGTGAGAGTGTGTAGCCGTTCTCCCTTCAGTGGGCACCCGCTTCGCCAAGGGTCTGCGCTGTGTTCTGGTGCCGCTCTGGGTCCGGGGCCTTGGAGCACTCTGTTCTCGTATGAGGACTCTCTTAACCTCTGACCTCTCAAGGGCACAGGCCCTGCAGGGGCATTGTTGGGTCAGAGGGGAGGAATTGTCTTGTTTTCTCTCAGAATCCCAATTTTTTCCCTAGAATAGCTAGAACACAGCCCCACCCCTGGTGTGGTAGTTTGCCGGTGTTCCTGTGGCCCTCCAACAAAAGCCTGGGACAACACACCGTCTGTCTTGTTGCACGGATTTTCTTTGGGTCTGCTTGACCGGCCGCTGCCTACGAGCCAGGACCCAACGGGGCAAGGGAGGCACATGCCCCGCCTGGTTTGGCTGCAGTGCTCCCCACTGCAGGAGACAGAGAAGGAAATGGCTGCTCAGTGCCGGGCACCATTCACGCAAAGGCAAGGACTTGGAGGGAGGCTGTGCTTCCCCAGAGAGAGGAGACGGAGGAGAAGCGTGGCCTGGCTGGTCCGGCTCGTAGTGCCGGGTCAGAGGGACTGTCTACCCCTGGCTAGGGATGGGGGGCAGCGGGCCCCATGGACTGGGTGTATCTTCTTGTGGCAGCTGGTCCAGTACTCAGGCAGGGTCACATGTAGCAAGAATGGCAGAGCCAGAATCTAGAACAGAGTCACTTATGTCTCCAGCAGCTGGTGTTCCCCTTTGCATGACAATCCTGTCTCGGTAGCCCCCTGCAGTTGCCTCTCCTTGTGTTTGGGGTTGAGTCTTCCTCCTTCTGTGAGCTTGTTGCCTCCCAGCAATAGAATGTGGACTTAGTGCTCGTGTGTATTTGCTATTGTGTCCTCTGGGCTTGGCCCATATTCACCAAGTCCTTGCTGAACGAACCCCAAACCCAAAACCAAGACTGCTGTCATTTGCAAGGAGATAGCAGAAGCCATCCTGTGAGTGAATTCAGGAGTAAAGCAAGGAACTCCCTCCATGCATATTGGCAGGGAAGGAGCCGGGTGATCCAGGGCCCCTAGATTAGGGACTGCCGTCATTCACCCCATCGATGATTTAGTCCTCCGCAGTTTTGTTAAGTTCAGAGAGCAGACCCGTCTGAGCAGGCGGGGAAGAGAAGGGGCAGAGCGGGGCCTTCCACCCTGGCCTTGGAGCTGCAGCCTGGGCCAGCGTCCTCCTCTGATCGTGGCTGTGGCCAGAAGTCCGAGCCAGTTTCTTCTATCAGCAGCAGCGGCAGCAGCAGCAGCGAGGCTTGAGCGGGGCCTATCACAGGTGGTCTGGAATGGTCTCTGTCTACAGATGGTATGACAGCCATTCATAAGGATGAGGTGGTAGTGCGTGGTGGGGTCAGGGGTTAGGGGCTCTTGGGTCTCATACACGCTGGTGGTGGCGGAGGCGCCCTGGCCAAATCACCTGACTTGTCGGCTGTAGAGAGGGGCGGAGGATATCTCACTGGACTGTCTCTGGCGAGGGCCACCATAGCTGGAGCAGGATACAGATCAGTCGCCTCAAGTCCTCACTTTCTCGTTGTGGAGGAAATGCGGTGGAGCGGTCTCCTCCAGGGTGACCTTGAAGTGCATCAGGCGTCTTGAAGTCTAGTCTGTCTGTATGTCCCACTCTTTTCTTTTTTTTTGTTTTTTGTTTTGCTGGGGCAGTCGAGGTTAAGTGACTTGCCCAGGGTCACACAGCTGGCGTCAAGTGTCAGGTCCTCCTGCCTCCAAGGCCGGAACTCTGTCCACTGCCCCAGTGCTGGCTGCCCCAGTCCCAGTCTCTTATAACACAGTTGCAAAGCTGTCTTTGCAGAGAGAACGAAAGACTCACCTGGTCGTGTGAGAGGACGTGGGGTCCAAGTGTCACCTCGGTGCCTCCCCCCAGACTCCACCTCCAGGGTCAAACACAGGTGCTCTGCTCGGAGTTCAGAGCCCCTTACAACCAGCCATCCTCCTGGAGCCAGCAGCATTGGCCTCCCGCTCTTCCATGAAAAGACCCTCTGTCTGGGCGTTTCTCTGGCCGCCTGGTGCCTGGACCATCCTGCCTCCTCTAGCTTCTGTAGAATCCTGGCTAAGATCCCTTCACCCTCAGGGGCCTGCTTGGATTGTTCTTCATGGCAGCCCCTTCCCCGGATTAGTTTGCTCGAGGCCTCCCTTTGGACTGTGAGCTCTTGGCAGGGGGTGGAGGAAGGGTTGGTGGAAAGAATGGCTCGCTGGGGAGAACACTCACAAGGCCAATGTGGTGATGAAGGCAGGATGAAGGGGACAAGAGGGAGTGGGCAGAACGGTGCAGCCCCGAGAAGTGATGTTGACGGGCTTTGGGACCTGACTGAACTTAGGGAAGAAAGGGGAGAATTGAGGGCAGAGATGAGTCTGTGGCTCCAGAGATTGGAAGGAGGGGTGCTCTCCGGAGGAATCTATAACTATGGAGATGGCGTGGGAAGCCAGAGTGCAGGAGATGGATTGGCTCACTGGACATGATAGATGATAGATGATAGTAGGCCGCAGGGCAGGGGGCTGCTGAGGAGGAAGAGCAGGCTCCCTGAGGGGACGGGAGGTGCTAGCTGAGGGATGGAAAGGCCGGGTCTTCGTCAGTAGCCCCACAAAGAGTGACAGGCCTGCAGAATGGGGTTTGATGCTCCGACTGTGGGGGAACGAGGAAGTCTCGACTAATAGTCTGGGGAACCTGGGGGTCGTGTTGTGGAGGACAGGAGACTGAGGCTGAGGAAGATGGAAACCGAGGCTGTGGTCAGAGAGGGATTTCAGAGGCCACCCACCTTCATGAAGTACCTGTGATACTCTAGGCACTGTGCCAGAGCTGGAGATACAGAATCCCTACCCTCAAGGAGTTTCTATTCTGCTGGAGAGGAGCAGTGCATACAAAGTGAAATATAGAGTATAGACTCAGTAATCTGATGGTTGAGCCCTGGGAAGGAGGAGGAGAGGGGCGGCTCCTGCTGCAGGGGCTGCTAACCGAGGAGGGGGATGCTCGGGCCAGGAGAGGGGGCTGAGCCAAACAGCGTCTGGGTCGGTCAGTACCTGGGAGTCCCTGGACAGAAGTGACCGGTGATGAAGCTTCCGGCAAGGGTTGGTGTTTGTGGCCCTTGTCCTAGAGAGGACTGGTCTTGGGCAGCTCCATGGGTACTGAGAGCTAGGCCAGGGCTTTTCTCTGAGGGCAGAAGATGCATTCCACTGCTGGGTGGAGTGAGGGGACCCAAAGGGCAGCAAGGTGTGGGATCAGTGGCCAGCTGTGTGACCTTGGACAAGTCACAGCCTCTCCTTTCGTGACTGTAAAATGGGGCTCTAGGAATCATTCACATTATCAGTTACTGTCCAAGGTCTTTGTGAACCTTTAAGGGCCACAGAAGTTGAAGGTGTTACTGAGCAGCCCTTCACAAATCACTTCCCCTCTGCTCCTCCATTTCCTCATTTCTAAAAAGGGGGTAATACGATCTATTCTATCGGCAAGGCAGAGTTGTGTAGCATCAGCCTTCCCTAGGAGCAGTGGCTTGCACTCCCAGAGACAGCTCAAGAAGTGGCCACAGGCCTGGGCCTGTGTCCACCGTGTCCCTGGTGCAGGCGCCAGATGATGGGGGTCTCTGCTGCTCTGTTCTTTCTCCTTTTACTCTGTCTGGTTCTCCCTAATGCAGTCTTTTTCCGTCTTGCAGCCCAGTCCTCCTGTATGTTTTTCTGACATTTTTGTGCCCCCCTCTCCCACAAATCAGGTAGCTTCCTTCCTCTGTTCCCATTCTCTTGTGGGTGTGCCATTTTGGGTAACGGCATTAGCTCACTTGCTCCACAGCTGGCTCAGGGAATTAGTAATGTTTACGTCATTTCATTCTCTTTTAGACTGTGAGGCTCAGACCGAGACCAAGGCGGTAACTCCAAAGAAGAACCATCCCAGGGGCTGATAGAGAGACATAGGATGGGCGATGTGTGCCACCTGATTGGGGGGAAGCTGATGGAGGTGGGATGCAGACCCAGAGCAGCAAGGAAGAAGCCAGGAGAGACGGTTAAAGCGAGTGGGAGGAGACCAGAAGCCCGATTCCGGGGAGCAAGAAGTCTCACAAGTATAAAGGGCATGGGAAGGGCTTCTGGCGTTGTGCTGGACAGGAGCCTTCTGATGCTGGTTGTTGGGTTGCTGGCCTTCCTGCTTGAAGAGGACCAAAGTGACGTCCCTGTGTCTGGGTCAAGCCACGGGTGTCTCCTTGGGGCTGACTGGACCAGTAGGAGCTTGGAAAGCTCTACCACAGCTCAGCTACAAATAGTCCGTGTAGGGGCAGCTAGGTGGCACAGTGAATGGAGCACTGGCCCTGGATTCAGGAGGACCTGAGTTCAAATTCGGCCACTTAACTAGCTGTGTGACCCTGGGCAAGTCACTTAACCCCATTGCCTAGCCAAAAAAATCAAAAACAGATAGTCTGTGTGAATGTTTAGAGTGGAAATGCCTTTCAATGGGCAGACCTCCCATTTCTCTGGAGCTACTGCAGCTCAGCTTTCAGAGCAGCGAGGCCGGGCAGTGCATAGAGCTCTAGGCCTGGAGTAATGAAGACCCAAATTCAAATCTGGCCTCAAATGCTTACTAGCTGTGTGATCCTAGGCAAGTCACTTCCCTCATTTTCCTCATCTGTAAAATGAGCTGGAGAAGGAAAAGGCAAACCATTCCAGTGTCTTTGCCAAGAAAACCCTAAATGGGGTCACAGAGTTGGACATGCCTGGAATGACTCCACAACAAAAATTCTGCTTTGCACGTAGAGCACAGCACCTTCTCTGATGAGGGCACGCCATGCTGAGCGGTCCTGTGCCAGCGTCTCCCATGGCACCCAATCAATCCCAGAGTTCTTCGGAGAGACCTGGAGAGGGTCCTTGCATTGTTTCTTTGAACCTCTTTGTGAACGCTTGCCGTGCGTGGGTTCTCTTTGGCACCATAGAAGTTGTGCTCCTTTCAGTAGAGTCTGAATGCTTGGCAATTTAGTTTGAGAAAGGGTCTCAGTGTTTGGTATCTTGTCCTACCAGGCCATCTTCAGAATCTTCCTGAGACAATTCAGATGGAAGCGATTCTGTGTCCTGGCATGGCTGCGGTAGGCTGTCCAGGTTTCACAGGCATACAACAAGGAGGTCAGCACAGCAGCTCTGTAGACCTTCTGTTTGGTAGGCAGTCCAACACTTCATCTCTCCCACACTTTCCTTCAGAGGCTCCCAGACGCAGAGCTGGCTCTGGCAATGTGTGCGTCAAGTTGTTACTCTGTGTCGACATCCCTGGAAAGTATACTGCCAAGGTAAGTGAACTGACCCACAGCATCCTGAACTTCTCCACTGGCTGTAATGGATGGTTCGATGTATGGAAGATGGTGCTGGCCAGTGGAGAACTTCTGTTTTATTTGTATTGTCAGGCGAAAAATAGCACAAGTGGCAGAGAATTGATCCGTGGTCTTATATCCTAGCCTCAGAGGCTGCATTGAGTACACAGTCATCTGCAAACAAAAAGTGGTACACACACTCTCCCTCCGCTTTAGTCTTGGCTTACAGCCTTTTTGAGTTAAATCATTTACTGGCAGTGAGATAGCCGTTCTCGATGCCATTTTCATCCTTGTTGAAAGCATTCGACAACATTGCTAAAAAGCATGGGAGCCAGCTCACAGCCTTCCTTCACTCCATTGGTGACTGGGAAATCCCAAGACTGTTGTCCATTATCCAGAGCCCGAGCCGGCGTGCCGTCATGACTTTGGTGTCTGATGCTGATGAACTTCCCTGGGCAGCTGCATTCTGGTGTAATTTTCCGTGAGCGCTCCCGGCTGGTAGTATCAAAGGCCTTGGTAGGATCATTCGTTCTACCGCTGTCATTTCTCCTGGAGTTGGTGGGCAGCAAGCATGATGTCACCCATTCCTTGGCCCTTCCTGAAGCCACGCTGGCTCTCAGGTCGATGACCATCTTCCAGGTGAAGGATCAGCCCATTAAGGAGGACTCTGGCCAGAATCTTTACAGCAGTGACCAAGAGAGAGAACCCCTATGATTGTCACGGGACAGTCTATTTCCTTTACCTTTATAGAGATGGACAATGGAGGCATCCTTGAATTCTGGAGGATAACCTCCTCTTGCCATATAACCTGGAAAATTTCAGTCAGCTTTTGAATGAGCAGTGTCTTGTAAATCACAGCTGGAATAGAATCAGTACCAGGAGCTTTGCTGCACAGAAGTAGCCTAGTGGCATTCAGAACCTTTTCTTCAGTTGGAAATCTGGCTAGAGAGGTACTGACTTCAACCAGAGGTAAAAGGTCAGTGGCTTCAGCATCGATTATGGTCTGTTGAGGACACTATGGAAGTGTTCAGCCCATCTCTCTAGGATCAGGTCCTCATCACTAGTCAATGTTGCTCCATCAGCACTGAGTAGCTGAGATGCAGTGTATGTCTTTGGCCCATACCTAGCCTCCAGGGCATCATAAAAATGCTTTGGATTGTTACTATCAGTGTAAAACTGAATCTCACCTAACTTCTTGCTGGGCCAAGAATCCTGTGTCTCTCTAAGCTTTGCTCATACTTTACTTTTGATGGAATTAAACACTGCTTTCTTAGAGACAGATGAACTATCCTGCTGGTGAATCCTGTGGAGTTCTTGTTTTTCATTTAGCAACTTCTGAATTTCCCCATAATTTTCCTCAGACCAGTCTTGATGTTTCCAAGTGTTCTGACTCAAGTGAGCAAATGCAGGGCTACAAGCCAAATCTCTGAAAGCTGCCCACTCCTTTTCTGTCCACTGTTGCCAACTGCATGTTGGCTCAGCTTTCCCTCTAAGTTTGCAACAAACTGTCCCACTCAGAGAAGGGATCTGATCTTTTGATATTAAGTCATCGGGTAGTTGTCTCTCCTTGGGAATGCTACTTTTGTTGAATGCAAATTTTTAGCTTGGAGAGGATAAGTCTGTGATCAGTCCAGCACTCTGCCATACCTGTCACCTTTGTCACTCACACATCCTGTCTGTCACTTCTCACTTTGATATAGTATGTTGAATGCCAATGGATGCTGTGAGGGTGCATCCATGACTGTGTTTTGAGGCATTATTTAAAGATCTCTCATGGTGTTTTGGAGAGTTCAGGCTGGTCCCTGCATTTTCTCCACGATCTTGGCTCTGCCCCTTGCATTATGCTTCTGAAGAAGCAAACGATTCTGAGCGATGAAGGTGAGTAGAGAGGAGCATCTAGGTAGGGCTAGGGGTCTCTGCGGTGTCACCTAGTGCTTAGAGAATTCAATACCCATGTTTAGATTTTTTTTAAAGGCTGGAAGTCTCAACTGTTAACAGAGAATAGGGAAGATGGTAGAGCGATGCCTGTTATCTGGGATGTTTGTATATTTTGTCCCAGCGGAGTGATGGTTACCTGTGACTAGAGGCTGTGGGGCTCTTTCTCCCAGCTCACACTGCATCAGCAGGTGAGGATTGGCTGTCCCAGAGGCATCTGGCTGCTGTGAATGAGAAGTAGGGGATTTGTTTCTCTGAGGATTTTTTTCTTGTATGGTCTTTAATATTATGGTCAATGGTCCATTTAGATTGTATTTTGGAATATTGTATAAGATGTTTGTGTAGATACAGTTTCTGTGACATTGCTTTCTAGTTTTCCCAGAAGTTTTTATGCAATATGGAGATCTTTCCTAAGTAATTTATGTTTTCCAGTTTATTGGATGCTGGGTTATTTATTTAGTTTGATTGTCTCTGTTTCCCCCTTGTCTAGTCCGTTACATTGAAAATCTTTCCAAAATTTTCACTCAGGTTTATGAAATTCCCCCATGGTCACACTATCCCCATCCCAATGATTCTGAACCCTCCATTGGTCTTTGTCAGAACCCCACTTCCCATCCCCCACTGCCCAATTCCTTATTCCCTTTCCCTTCACCCCCCTCCTAAAGTCCCAAACAAAAGCTCCCCACTGTTCCCACTGTGCCCTCTGGAATGCTTAGACAACAAGTTTCCTTCATCCTCAGCCTTTTCCTTCTGTCTTCTGCCTTCCCCAATGACACAGGCCATCCTTTTCAGCACTGGCTGCATTTCTCCTCATTCACTCAGATTCTCTGTTAGAAGTGAGAGGATGGGAATGCTCCTTGATCGCCATCACACTTCAGAGTTCTCCTCCTTCTGGTGACACTTAGTAACCTTTCCTCCTTTGAGGTTTAAACAGTCAGCATCTGCCACCTGATCAAACACCTGGTAGATGTCTGCACACCTTCAGGACATGCCCCTTCTTCCTTCCTCCATGAATTTAGTATCTGGCTTACAATCTCTCTCTCTTCCCTAACATCTCTGTCATGCTAGGGAGTGATCCAAACCTTGTCCCTCCTCAGATATCCCATGGCTCCCCTCCCCAACTCAGCTGAGCTCCTTGCCTCATATTTTACAGAAAAAATGGAGGCCATTCACTATGACCTGCCCCTTCCTTCTTCCTCATGCGCTCAGATGCCTTCTGCCCCTCTCTCCTTCACCCTTGTTTCCCATGATGGAGTGGGCTTACTCTTTACCACAGTGAACACATCTACTCACTCTAGTGCTCCCATTCCTTCAGATCCCTCTGGCAGATCGCCCCCTCTGCCACCCCTCCTTTCTCTCTCATCTTTAATCTCTCCCCCTCTGCTGGCTCCTCCCTACTGCCTACAAATAGGCTCTCTCCCTTGTCCTCCGAAAACCCTCCCTTGGTCCTTCCATTTCCATGGTTGTCCCATATCTCTCCTCCCCTGAGAAGACCACCTTCGATGGGTGCCTCCACTTCTCATCTGATTCTTTCTTAACTCCCTCTGGCTTCTGATCTTATGATTCAGTGCAGCTGCTCTCTCCGAAGTGACCAATGCTTTCTTAGTTATCGAATCTACTGCCTTTTCTCAGTCATCGTTCTCCTTAACCTCTCTGCAGCCTTTGACATTGGGATCGTCTCCTCCTGACCCTCCCTTCTCTCTGGGTCTTCATGACACTTCTCTCCTGCTTCTCCTCCCACCCCTCAGCCCACTTCTCCATCTCCTTCACTGGGAGATCCTCCAGATCACTCCCTCTAAACATAGGTGTCCTGTAGGCTCCTGTCCTGGGCCCTCTTCTCTCTCTATGATACTGCACTTGGTGATCTCATTAACTTCTGTGGATTCAATTTTCATCTCTACACTAATGATTCTCATATCCACTTATCCAGCCCTAACCTTTCTGCTGACTATTAATTAGTCTCACATCTTCAGCTTCCTATCCAACATCTCAAACTGGATGTGTGGGAGACATCGTGAACTCACAATGCCCCAAATGGAATTCATTATCTTTCTTCCCAAACCTTCCCTCTTACCTTCCCTGATTAATGTTGAGAACACCACTGTTTCCCCAGGTTTGCATTGTTATCCTGGACTCCTCCCTGCCTCTCACCCCGCATATCCAGTATGGTGCTGAGGCCTGTCCACTTCACCTCTGCAGCATCTCTGCAATATGCCCCCTTTTCTCCTGTGACACTGCCCCTACCCTGGTGTAGACCCTCATCACTTAATACCTGGATCATTGCAATGGCTGCTGCAGGGGGAAGGGGGAGGGTCTGCCTGCCTCAGCCCCTCCTGACTCTGGCCCATCTTCCATTCAGCCACCAAAGTGAGTTTCCTAAATCTCAGGTCCAGTCATGGCACTCACCTACTCAGTAAACTCCAGTGGCTACTCTTGCTTCCAGGAGCAAATACAACATGCTCTGCTCGGCACCAAAGTTCTTCATAACCAGCCCCCTCCTGCCTTTCCAGTCTTCTTACTCCTCGCTCCCCATGATGCTGGCCTGCTCACTGTTCTACAAACAGGACCCTCGGTGTGGTGTCTCTGGGCATTTTCTCTGGCCTCCCCCAGGCCTGGAAGGCTCTCCTTCCTTTGCCTGACTACTGATCTTCCTGGCTTTAAGTCTCAACTCAAACCCCACCTTCCACAGGAATCTTTCCTGATCCACCTTGATGTGAATGCCTTTCCTCCATTGATTATCTCTAATTTATCCTGTACATAGCGTGAGTTTACCTATTTGTTTGCATGTTTTCTCCCCCACCAGGCTGCAAGCTCCTTGAGGGCAGGGATTGTCTTTTGTCTTTGTCATTGGTACTTAAAACAGTGCTTGCCACACAGTAGGAGCTTAACCATTGCAGCTGACTAGGCACAATGGAAGAAGTAGACTAAGTAAGGATGATGGGACCAAATCTCAGCCCTTACCCTGGTTCGGTGTCCTTGGTCAAGCACCTTCACCTCTCTTTACCTCATCCCCTCAACTGTAAGATGTGGAGAGTCGTAGTAAATGTGCCAGCCATGCAGTGGTGGGACAGGAACCAAGGCAATCCTGACTCTCCATTGGGATAAACTGGCTGCAATTTAGGCCCTATTTAGTAAATAGTAATGGATTGGAATTTAATTAGCTACTCTTAAGTGTTCTGACTTCAGGTCTCAGCCCTATCCTAAGGTTTTTCTAATCCCCTCAATCTGCGCTCACCTTACTCACAGATTATAATAGTCCTTTTGCCTCTTCTGGGGTGGCCTCCCTTCTCCCTTCTTGCCCTTTCCCATTCTCCTCCCTGAGAGTAAAGGACATATTTTGGGATTGTTTCCTCTTTGGGGCGCCTGTGACAATCGCATGACCTCATCCAAGCTGCGCAGTTCAGATCACTGGGGCCCTCACACTTAATTTTATTCTCTTCCAGGCTGGGAGACTAGGAGCAAGCCCCAGGAGAAAACTTCAAAGGTGAACATCCCTGAAGAAGAATCATCCAAAGAGGGGCCAGTTGGAAGACTTAGAACAGGTCCTCATTGCTCCATTTTGAGGATCACTGAGGACTGTGGGAGCCAGACAGTGAGGGCCCAGGGAAGGGAAGAGAGACGCTTCAGGCAAACGACTAAACATCATAAGATTCACACTGGAATGAAACATAAATGTAATGAATGTGAGAAGGCCTTTAATAACCGCTCAGCCCTTATTGTGCATCAAAGAATCCATACCGGAGAGAAGCCTTATAAATGTCCTGAATGTGAGAAGGCCTTTAATAACCGCTCAGCACTCACCGTACACCAGAGGATTCATACAGGAGAGAAACCTTATAAATGTAACATATGTGGGAAAACCTTCAGTAACAGCTCCTACCTTACGGTACATCAGAGGATTCATACAAGAGAGAAGCCTTATAAATGTACGGAATGTGGGAAGGCCTTCAGCAACAGCTCCTACCTCATTGTACATCATAGGATTCATACTGGAGAGAAACCTCACAAATGTAACGAATGTGGGAAAACCTTCAATCACCATTCAGAACTTATTGTACATCAGAGGACATACACTGCGGAGAAACCTTACAAATGTGCTGAGTGTGGGAAAGCCTTCAGCAGCAGCTCCTACCTTATTGTACATCAGAGGATTCACACTGGAGAGAAACCTTATACATGTGATATGTGTGGAAAAGCCTTCTGTAAATCCTCTGTCCTCGTTCAGCATCAGAGGATTCACACAGGAGAGAAGCCTTTCAAATGTACTGAATGTGGGAAAGCCTTCAGACAGTGGTCAAGCCTTATCAAACATCAGAAAATTCATAGTGGAGAGAAGCTTTTTAAATGTCAAGAATGTGGAAAAGCCTTTAGTCATCGATCAGAACTTGTTGAACATCAGAGGATTCATACTGGAGAAAAACCTTATACATGTAGTGAGTGTGGGAAAGCTTTCAGGCACCATTCCAACTTTAGTAAACATCAGAAGATTCATACAGGAGAGAAGCCTTATAAATGTGAAGAATGTGGGAAAACATTTACACGTAGCACAAACCTAACTCGACATCAAAGGATTCATTCTAGAGAGAAAAGCTAGCCATGTCTAGTTTAGTCTAGCTTCATCTCTTTGCAGTAAATAGTAAATCAACAAGCGTTTACAAAAAGCCTCCTATACGCCAGATTGTCTACAAGGTGCTTGGGTCCAGTCTCTCACTCTTATTCATTTGATGGCGGAATTTAAACTATTCACACTTATAAGTAGTAACTTTAATTTGTCTTCTGATAATTTCTTGTTGTTCATGTTACCCAGAGAGAGTAGCAATCCATTTCACCTTTTAAACCTAGTTAATAAAATAAGTTATATTATGGTTTTTTGGTAACTCTTTTATTTCCCTGATGTTTAGCATCCCTATCCCCTGCCCTTTTATTTTTGATTTGCATTTTGCCAGTTTGATTGTCAGAAGAGGAGAAGGAATCAAGGAGTCATCAGTTTTCCTTGACATCAAACCTAAATTTGCCCACTTGTAGTTTCTACTCATTGATCCTACTTCTACCCTCTAGACCTAAATAGAACCAGTCTGATTCTCCCTTCCCACCAAAGCTTTTCAAATATTTAAAAATCAGTTATACCCTTTTGAGTCTTCTTGTCTCCAGGCCAGAAATCTGGGTGTGCCTGAGAAGCCTATGAAAAGAACCCCATCGTGGTCAACATTATTTGGGGCTATCTTTAGTTAACTGACATCAGCACTGGCAGTATTTATGATCACCAGACTGTAATGGCTTGACATATATGAAGCAGCAGTCTTGTTAGCCAGATTTCTAGTTTTAGTTTCTGATTGACCCATAGCCAATTTTTCCTAGATCGATCCTTAACTGAGGGGACCTAAATGATACAGTGGCCAGAGTTTCTGAACCTTGACTTGATCCCCAACCCCAGACCTAGCTTAAAGGGAATTTTCTTTTGGACTCCAACCGAACTATGGGAGGTCCATGGAAGCTGGGAATAGGACAATTTATCTGATCCCGTCAAAGTTAGGACTCCAGGAAAAAATGGATCCTGAGGCGCCTGAGCCTTTAGCATTGCCTGGGTGGGGTATTGTTTTCACCTACTACTTCAGTTCCATCTGAAGTCACAGCACCAGTACTGTCTACCTGAAAGCTGGCTAAAGAGGCAACAAGCTAGGTGATAAGTAAGTTCATATTGTTTATTCCCTTAACTTAGCGACATGGAGCCAGAGCTTGAACTCTGACTGAATCAAGCAATTTTAGAAGGACTCAGGATGTCTGTGTTATTCAGATTTGTGGTCTCCATATGTTTAACCAGAGCATAAGGAATTTTCATAATTGAGTAGGTTGTAAATATGGTAAGATAGGAGAATGTCAAAGTGTCCATTGTAATTATAGTCCCAGGATATCTGTGTTTCCCCTACATAACGTATGTCCATAGGATACCAAGATAAGAAAAGTCCCAGTCTTCCAGACACTGTCTGGTCCCAGGTATCCTGTCCTTAGTGATCACAAAGAGGAAGAATGCTAGTCAGCTTCATCTGGTCCTGTAGTTGCTGACATAGGAAGGGGCATTTTGAGTTCACTCAGAGAAAAGATTAATTCAGGTTTTTGGCCCTTACTGGGGCTCAGTTGATCCTAAGTGATTATCACTAGGTACATTCAATATGTCAGCAGTGTGATGCGGCAGCCAAGAAGGCAAATGTGATGGACTTAGGCAGATTTGGAAGGGGCCTTTGATCTAAGGATTTAGAGAGAGTCAGAAGAGTCATTAGGATGGAGAATGTCAGGTCTTGAAGGGAACTTAAAACAGAAAACCTAGGAAGACAGTATTGAAATGGAGATTTGCACATGGAACAGAGAACGTCTCAGGGACCACAGGAGAAAAGACAGAGCCTTGACAGTCCTTAGGACAGAGTACAGAAGCAGTGTTGGATGCTACTGTAGCACATAGAACATGAGATAAACACCTAATTCTTCTACTAAATACTTTATTAATGTATGAGTTTCCCCCCATCATAACTACTTCTCTTGTATACTTGCCTTTCTCTGTAATGAAGAAAAAATATTCACATATGTAGGACCCCAACTAGGGCTTACTCTTCCAGCTCCCACTCCCCTTTCAATCTGGATCCTCAGAGGAGAATGACTGCTTTTCTCCCCAGAGTTTTAGGGCTTCATTCTCAAGGCCTCATCTAGTGTGCCCCCTCATATCAATCAACCAGTTGCTGTCAATTTAGCTTTTACAAAAGAGATATTTCCCTCCCAGAAATCTATGAATGATGAGTCTGCCATCTAGGCCTTTATCCAAATCATTAGTTAAAACTGATAAACAGACCAGGGTCAAGCTCAGATTATTTGGGGTACTCCGTTGGAAAATCCCTGCCTCATTGACATTGAATCATTTAGGACTGTTCCTTGAGTCTACTCATCCAGCAAGAACAGGCTGCCTTTTGATCAGCTCCACTTTCTGGATAGCCACCAACCACCTCATCAGTGGTCCATTCTAAAATGTTCCCAGAAATTGAACTTCACTGGCCTACAGTTTGCAGACTCTGTTCCCATCCCTTTTTTGAAGTTCAGGATGTGTCTTTCTTCATTTTTTGTGATGCATTTCCCATGATCTTTCAAATGTTCATAGAGTAGCCTCTGGGCTCCCTCTCCCAAAGCCTCCTTGCACTGGTGGTTTAGGTCCCTGGAGGTCAGTTGGCCACTCCTCCCTTAGAGTTCTAGGAGTAACTGAGGTGTTGGGGGTAGTTTTTTCCCAACATGATAGCTCGTGAGTATGGTGTATGGTGATGATAAGTTGGTATCAGTTGGTCAGCCACACAATTATCTTTTAGAATGGAATATTTACTAATGGCAGAGAATAAGAATAGTAGATCCAAGCCTCTCCCTCCCCCTTCTCCTCAAACCAGCGGTACACTCTCCCAAAGTACATAGTGAGTCCAGGGGAAAGTGGGCTCAAGCCTAGAGAATGTGTTTGTGAAGATTTCATGAAGTTTCCCTTGGAAATGATAGAGATTTCTACTAGAGTCCTTCTAGAGTCCGGGAGATACTTTCCGCAGTGTGCCTGATTTATCACAATGCCTGGCACATAGTAGGCACTTAAATGCTTATTGATCAATTTCTTTGTCCTCAGGTCTCAGTGCAGATGTTGCCATCAGCTGTTCTAGGGACATTTATGATGCTCATGGAAAATCTCAACTCTTCTGACCTTTCAGGTCATGTTCTGGTCAATGAGGAGGGGTGGGGAGAAGAAAGAGGCTTTTCTATCCATCCCAAGCAATTCCTTCCCAGAGGCCTGACTAGAATGGTTTCCTTCATTGAGCTGGTCAGAAACTTGAATGCCAGATGCCAGAGTAGCACAGTGTATTTATCCAAGCCCACAGGGCATGCCACACTTACCAACCCATCTCAAGATACTTCCTCAGAATAGTTCAAAGCATTTTATTTCTTCTCAACTTCATCAACAGGTTACTGGGACTTAGTTTATCCTTCTGATTGATTGATTGATTGATTGATTGGTTCAATAGAACTAAATACCTAGTTCATGCCTCTGGTTGGATCTTTTGTCTTATCTATTCATTAGTCATTGAATGGATGTGACTTCAGACAAACTGAGATCTGGAAAGGATCTTCATTTAGGTCAAGGTCACCCACTGCTACCTGGGCCATCACCAATTGTCTTGACCTTTGTCTTGCCACTGGACTCTGGTGACTCTGGAAGAGACAGTGAAGCTGAGGACTTTGGGCGGCTCTGCCTCACTTATATCCAATTCATGTGCAAGTCAAGACATCAAAGTTGACGTCATTGGTCTTTTCCAAAAGCTGCCAACAACAGCAGGTCTCTATTGAATGTGTGCAGGAGTGGACAGTAGTAGGAATGATCAAAGACTGAGTCTTGTCTAAGTGTAATCAGTGACATGATGAAGGGGTTAGGGATTCAAGAGAGGAGGACAGTGTAGGGTTGAATTGTTTCACCAAAGGGTCAAGATGAAGAGAAGAGGCTATTGGCCAGGGGAGATAGTCTGGGAGAGAATTCAGTGGTCAAGGGCTTGGAGGTCATGGTGAGAAAGAAGATCAGAATTTTGTGAGGGAAGGCAGAGGGAGAGGTGAGAAGACAATCAATATGTTTGGATGAAGAGATTTCAGAATTTTTGGACATTCAGGTAGTGTGTATGTGGATGATGGCAAGAACGAGGGGATGCCAGCTTTGTTTGTGACTGAGTTGGATTGAAGGCGCAGCTCTTGGGAAGTGAGTAGGTTGGATAATTGAGTGATTAGTATATTTGAAGGAAAGTCAATATGTATGCTGAAGTCCCCTAGTGTGATGACAGGAGTTGGAGAGAGGAGAAAAATTGTGAATCAAGTTCTGAACTCTTTGAGGAAGGAAGGAGGTCTTTAGAACACAAGGCATTGTGCCAAGTGCTTTTTTTTTTTAGACAATATTTCCTTATTTGTCCTTGAGGAAATGGAAGCAAACAGAAGTTAAGTGACTTTCCCAAAGTCACACAGCTTGTGAGTGTCTGAGGCTGCATTGGAACCGAGTTCTTCCTGACTCCAGGCCCTATCTACTGCACCATCTCTCTGATGAAAAAAATACACACACACACACACATACACACGCGACCGTGCGCGCGCGTGCACGCAGTTTTCAGAGGAAGAAATTCAAGCTATCAATAGCCATATGAAAAAATAGTCTAAATCGTTAATAATTAGAGAAATGCAAATTAAAACAACTATTAGGTATGTAGGAAAAAATTTTTCATTATATTCTTCAGAAAAAAACATTATTTGAAACTAGCTTTATGTGGCTAGAAATTTTCTGACCCAAAAGCTTATTGCAGAAGTCAGGCTGACCTCAGAACTCTTCAGGAGAAACCCATGGCTGCAGGGAATACTTAGATCCTGCCTAGGTCTTGTTTTGGGTTCTCCAAATTTGAATGTTTATGTCTACTGATATACATCTCAATGAACCTTGCCTGGGCACTGGCCCCACTGCAAAATTGCAAAATTGCAAAATTCCTTCCTTCCTTCCTTCCTTCCTTCCTTCCTTCCTTCCTTCCTTCCTTCCTTCCTTCCTTCCTTCCTTCCTTCCTTCCTTCCTTCCTTCCTTCCTTCCTTCCTTCCTCCCTCTCTCCCTCCCTCCCTCATACCCATCAGGTTGTCATAGTTAACAAAGAACAAAAAAGACAAATGTTTAGGGGCTATCGGAAAATAAGCCCATTAGTTGTTGTTTGTCCCTCATTTGGAAGAGTCCCGTCATGGGGTGACATCTTGACTTGTGTGTGAGATGGACTGAAGTGAGGCAGAGCAGCACCAAGTCATCAGCCTCACTCTCTCTTTCAGAGTCATAGAAGTCTGGTGGCAGGACAGAAGTCAAGATGGCTGGTGATGGCCGAGAATATGGGAGATGATCTTATTATTTTCAATGTCTGATTGAGCTCTGGGTACTCCACAGCAACCTGCTTCAGCCCCCTTCATGGCCTCTTCCACTGGGGAGAGTCTTCACATGCTGGGGGTTGATAGTGTCCCCTACCCCCAACACATCAATGGATCTGAGGCCCATTGTTTACCTTCAACCTGGTTTAGCCTGTCTGCCCAAACCGTTTACCTGGGGTTGGGCATTGTGCATGCTACAGCTTCTTGGAGCCACAGGTGAAAATTGAGTGCCAGGTAGACACCAGAGGTGGATGAGCAGCCCTGAAAAGGTCTTGGCAAGCCCTCACACCAGAGGTGCTAGGCCTCCTTGAACTCCCCATGCACCTCAGGCCCATTGGTACACTTGTTGGAACTGTGAACTGGTATGGATATAGAGGAAAGCAGTTTGCAACTATGTGCCAACCAAGTCTAGACTACAAAGAGATCGAAGAAAGAAGACAACGACGTTTACGTTCAGACATATTTGTTGCACCTCTTTTCAAGGTGGCAAAGAACTGGAAACCAAGGGGTTTGGGGGGTGAGTTGCCTATCATTTGGAGAGTGAATAAAAGTCTGGTAAATGACTACAGTGGAATACTATTGTGCTGTAACTGTACTGTACTACAGCTGTCTTCAGACATCTCAAACTGGATGTCCAGTAAACATTGTAAACTCAATGCGTCAAAAACCGAACTTATGATTTTCTCCCTAAACCCTCCTGCCCTTACTATAGAGGGCAACTTCATCTTGCCAGGCCCCTGCCTTCCCAGCCTAGGAGTCAGCCTGGACCACTCACTGTCTCTCACCCACCAGATCCAGTATGGTGCCAAGGCCTGTGGATTTCACCTTTGCAACATCCCTTAAATATGTCTCTTTCTCTTTTCTGACACTGTCCCCACTCATTACCTCACTGCTAGACTGTTGAAGTAGCTGCTGAGGGGTCTCCCCCCACTCTAATCCATCCTCCATTAGGAAAAGTGATTTTCCTAAAACCAAGTTCTGACCATATCACAACCCCCCGACTCAAATTCCAGCGGCTCCCTATCGCCTCCAGGAACAAATACAAAAGCTCTGTTTGGCATTCAAAGCCCTTCATAACCTGTCCTCTCCTACCTTTCCCATCTTCTTACACCTTACTCTCTGACACATACTTTTGGATCTGGTGACCCCAGCCTCCTGACTGTTCCATGAACAAGACACATCACCTCTCAGCTCTGGACGTCTTCTCTGGCCATCCCACATACCTGGAACACTCTTCCTCCTCGGTTTCTCATACTCACTTTCTTGACTTCCTTTAAGACCCAAGTAAATTCCTACCTTTTACAGGAATGTTCTTCCCAAACCTTCTTAATCTAGTGCCTTACTTCTGTTGATGACTTCCTATTTATCCTGTATGTAGTTTGTTTGTATTATCAGTTTGCAAGTTGTCTTCCACATTGGATTGGGAACTCCTTCAAGGCAGGGACTTTTTCCTCTGTTTGTATTCCTAGCATTTAGCATGCTGTTTTGCACACACTAGGTGCTTAATAAATGTTTGTTGATTGATTATAAAAATTATGAAAGAGAAGGTTTCAGAGAAACCTGGGAAGATTCATATGAACAGATGTAGAGTGAAGTGAGCAGAACCAGCAGAACAATCCATATAACAACCATACTGTAAATCCAAGCAACTTTGAAAGATTTAAGAATTCTGATGAACACAATGACTCACCACGGCTCCAGAGGACTTGTGATGAGTTAGTAATGCTACCCACTTCCTGGATCCAGGGTGCAGACTGAGATGTGTATTTTTGGATGTGGCCATTGAGGGAATTTTGTTTTTCTTGACTCTGAATATTAGTTAATTTTTTTTTTTTGCTTTTCTTTTTCAATTCAAGGGGGAGAATTAAGAGAGGGTGGATGTTGGTTGATTGAAAACATGAACTTAAGTTTCAAAAAGAAAGAGGATGATCGAGGACTGTGAGGAAGAGAAGTTTGTTAATTACAGGACACCAGTTCTAGCAGACCCAGCAGAAGAAGGGAGCAGATGTGGAGTGGCACGTGGGAGGCTGATCGAGCAAGAGGCGGAGAGAATGCCTTTCTGCTTTATCTGGGATTCAGTAAACCAGGAATGGAGGAAGAATGAGGTAACGGAGTTTTGCTAATCATTAATGGATCCATGCAAAGTATCAGGGGATGTGAGGATGTGTGCTGATGAGGGCAAGTGAGTGGGAGGTCTTCAATCTGCTCTCATTTGAGGGTCTGAATTTGATGTCTGCTTTCTGGGCCCTCGATCTGCACCTTTGTGATGAGGCTGTTCTGGACATTCTGGTTACAGGATGATCAAAGGCTTTGAATCATCTGAAGCAATGAGAACTCTGGAGGAACATGGTAGCATTTTTTCTCTGTGTTTGAAGGGCTACCAAAAGTTCCTTTGTTCCAGGCTCAAATCCCAAGTATCGCCTTCAGTTCCTCACTCTGTGTCACCTCCCATAAGCAATCAGTTGTCAACTCCTATCATTTCTACCATGTAACATTATTCAACCTCCTTTCCTTTGGCATTGCCTCAGCTTTGGCACAGGCCCTCATGACGGATTACAGCAAGTCTGTTGGTTCTCCTTGTTTCAGATCTCCACCTGCACCATAGGATTGGGCAATTAAGAGGGGACCGGTAACTTTGAAGACAACAGTTTCAGTTGAATGGTGAGGTTGGAACTTAGATTATAGAGAGAGTGAGAGAAGAGAAAGTGGAGGCATTGCCTTCTCAAGGACTTTAGCTACAAAGTGGAAGAGAAATACAGGATGATAGCTATCAGGCATGGATGGATCAAGTGAGGGTGTTTGACAGATAGGGGAGACATGGGAGCATTTCTAGGCAGTAGGAAAGTAACCAGTAGATAGTGAGAGAATTAAGATCAGAGAAACAATGGAAATGAGGGAAGGAGAGGGAAGGAAAGGGAGGGAGAGACAGTGCCCAACTCACCATCTTCTCCAACTCAATCCCTCCTCTCATTTTAGGGGGCTGCAGTAAATGTGGTGCTGCCCCCTCCCACGGGCTGACTTCCCATTTCTTTAGTCTTCTGACATACAAGTTAACAATTTTATTGCACTTCAGCTATCCCTGAGGGATGATTTCACCCTAGCCCTCAACATCACTCAAACTTGTGCTACCTCCATTATCTTGAAACCCGTCATTGCCTTAAATACCTCATCTTCCCCATTCAATTTGTGTATGTACATATTGAATAATGAGTAAACTCATTTTTCCAAGTCAAGAAAAAAGAGAAACCATAGAAGTTCTACATATTGGAATATAACAGAAAGTGAACAGAAGTGAATGAACTCTTTGGATTGGAACTGAGTTATTTCAGCTTAACTGAGAGAGAGGCCTCAATTTTATCCAAAGAGGGAAATTCTCGAAAACTTCTGAGGAACCAAGGTGGAAATGAATGACATTTTGAGGCCTTGGTTTCTTTATATTTTTGCTGTTTCCAAATAGCTTTTCTCTCTTCATAGGTCTTTCCAAAGAATTTTCAGAGGGTCTGGAACCACATGTGTCTCTCTCAGAGACAGGAAGAACACCTCTCTTCTTTGAAGCTCTTGTGACGACTGCCCCACAGGAAACATTGAGTCATCACTCTTTCCAGCAGTGAGAAGTCTTATGCAGATCTTTGAAATGTGAGTTTGATTTATGTAGAAGAAAAACAATTAGTTGTAGTTCCTCTGGAAGTGGGGTTGACTTGTTTTGTTTGGCCCCAGAGGTCTGAGGAGTAATGAGTATAAATTGCAAGAAGGCAAATGTAGGCTAAGTATCTGAGGCAAGAAAATGTCCTTGACGGTTCCAGTGAGCTGAAAGCGCCACGGGCTGCATCGAGTAGCAATGAGTTCTTCTTCATTGGCAGTCGTCCAGCCAAGTCTAGATGACTGTCTGTTGGCCATGTTGTGGAGAGGTTTCTCTTCCATGTATGCGTTGGACTAGATGACACAGAAGTCCTTTTCATCAGTGAGAGGCTGCCACTGTGTAATTCCAAAATAAAATTTGTCTACTTCATGAGTTTCAATAGTTGAAATAATGATAGCGTATCGGTGTGCATATAGAGGAATGGTGTTCTGCTAGCCACTTAAAAAAAGAGTTATTCATGATCTTTATGTATCCACTCACCAGGCATGACAGAGAGCTTTAGGAGATCTGACAACACAGTCATACAGCCACTACTGGTACTTCACGTAGGGACAAAAGGTATCACCAAAGGCAACTTACAAAGCAAAGAGACCGATGGTGTATATTATAATGTTCTAGGAAATAAGAGCAACAACTGAGAGCCGTTCTCTTCCTCCTCTTGGATTCCAGTGCCCACCTCATCATCTTCTCCAACTCAGATTCCTCCTCTCATTTTAGGGGGCTGCAATAAATGTGGTACTGCCCCCTCCCACGGGCTGGTTTCCCATTTCTTTAGCCTTCTGACATACAGGTTAACAATTTTATTGCACTTCAGCTATCTCTGAGGGATGATTACACCCTAGCCCTCAACATCACTCAAACTTATGCTACCTCCATTATCTTGAAATCCGTCATTGCCTTCAATACCTCATCGTCCCCATTCACCATCAATCCATACCCACCCACAATGGGGCAAATCCAAACTCCGTACTGCCTTCTCAGCCCTTTACACAAAGTCTACTCAATGTGTAGACGGTCTTCTTTGGCTGTTATGTGGATACCAACAGAGGCTACAGTCTCTCCAGCAGTGTTCTCTTGTTCTTGCCACTTAACCAGTTTCTTTGCCTTACCTGTTGTACAGCTATTTTGTAGATGGAAATTAACGAGAACACTAAGAAGAAAATTTTTGGAGACAAACTGAATTTTATTTACTAAAATATGTAGTAATGGTTAGAATTCTCATTAAAATAAAACTTGTAGAATGTTTCAAGGAACAAAAAAAATTGCTGACTTTGATTTTTAAAAAATCACTGAAGGTAAATCATATATAGAACTCTAATTTTAAAACAAGCAATTATTCGAAAAAATATATCCTATTATGAGAGAGAAATTACAATACTAGTATTTGGATAAAATGACATTCAAATTGGAAATTACCTAGTTTAAAATTTAAATGTATAAAGATTAAGATAAATATCAGTCCTATATGAAATTAGGCATAAATGACAGAAGAAAAATAAAATATATTAGTGAAGACAATATGTGGTTTAAATTATTTTATTAAATGAAAAATGAATAAACAGAATGATGAAAAATAAATGTATACAGATAAAATGAATGCATACAGAATGAAATAAGAAATAGAATTCATGTTGCTAATGTTGCTAGTAGGAAATACATTCAGCCCCGATCACAGCCAAATCAAAGTGTGTGTGGCTAATGTTTTTTATCAGTATGAATTTTCCGATGTTGACAAAGGTTTGTGTTTTGCTCCAGAACGTCCCCACGTGAATAGCATAAAAAGGCTTTCATCTAGCACGATTTGGATGTTGATCAATGTGTACTGGATGCTTCCAGACTTCTTCCCCACATTCATTACATTTGCAAGACTTCTCTTGCCTTAAGCTTCTGATGTAACATAAATGTTGAGCTGGTCCTGACAGCTTTCCCATAGTCACTTCATTTATAAGGTTTCTCACCAGTCTGAACCCTCTGATGTTGAAGATGTGAGGAGCAACTGGCAGCTTTCCCATGATCATCACTTTTCTAAGGCTTCTCACCAGTGCGAGCCCTCTGATGCTGAAGAAGATTTGAATGGAAACTAAACGCTTTCCCCACAATCATTACTTTTATAAGGCTTCTCATCAATATGAATCCTTTGATGTACAAGGAGGTTTGACCTCTGACTGAAGACTTTCCCACATTCTTCACATTTATAAGGTTTCTCTCCAGTGTGAATAACCTGATGTAAAATAAGTTTTGAGCTATTAATAAAAGCTTTCCCACAGTCCTTGCATTTATAAGGTTTTTCCCCAGTATGAGTCATCTGATGTACAAAAAGTGTTGACCTCTCCCATAATCATTGCATTTGTAAGCTTTTTCTTTAGCATAAATTCTCTGATGCAAAATGAATTTTGAGCTTTTACCAAAAGCTTTCCTTTCCTGGGGGCCCTTAAAAAGTTTCTTTGCAGTATACATTTTTGGTACTTTACTAAACTGAGTGAACATAAAATGCTCCAAATGTGACTCCTGATTTCCCTGATACCTCCACAACTTGTCCTCACATATTTCTACTTCTCCATAAACAGAGTCACAAAGACACATCTTTTTGCATCTTTCTTCCTCAGGAATGTCCCAATGTGGGGTTGACTCGTCAGTCTTAAGTCTAGGCACCCAGCCTTAAGGAGATGAAAGAAATGTGTAAGCTTCCCTATGACCTCTTCTAAGGGAATGGTGACTGTTGTAATGGCAGTGAAATTAGGCACCTAGCCATAGTGACAATAGACATAAAAGGAACAGTCTTGGGTTCTCTCAAACATACCTCAGACTCACATCGAGCCCAAGGCAAGGTTTGGCTCCATTCTTGTGGACCTGAAATCTAGCACTCTCTTCAAGCTGCCCCAGTCTTTGGATTCCATCCTCTTCTCAACCCCATTACCTTCTGATTTTTTTGCACACAAGCAATGAAGACAGCATCATCTCCACTTCTTATCTCCATGTCCTTACCACCTATTTGCTTCATTCTCAGAACTGTCCAATCCGGCTAGGGCACACAGCCTTCACTGGACACCACAACAGGAACACCAATAACATCAATGGTGCCCTTTGGCATAGAACAATTTATATGGACAGACTTCAATGTGGAGATAGTGCAGAGAGAAGGGGAACATGCCATAAATCATCAGAATAGAGTTTGTGTCTGATCTCCAAATATGCAAATACAAAGCCCCTTACCTCCCATACAATCCCACAGGCTCAAGATACTGCCTCCTTCTCTGCTCAGTTGGTCAATAATTATATTGGATATGGCAGGTGAGAGATAGTGAGGAGTTCAGGATGACTTCTAGGTTGTGAGCCTGAGGGACAGAAGGTTGGTGGTGCCCCTTCATAGTAATAAATGCTGGGATGAAGGCCAAGGAAAGAGCCAAGGGCTAAAGGCAGGACTATGCCAGCTTCAACTGGCTTTCAAGAGCCAAGAGTCAAAATTTCATTTGGAGCATTCACACCTCAGAAAGTTCCAGTTGCTACAAATCAGGGCATGATTTATTATTTCCTTGATACCTCGACTTAACAAAATATTAATAATGCAGATTCAACTCAAAAGTGTGCGTTCACACTTTTTTTCCTCAGAGTGCCTCTGTGTGGGCATCCCAGTAAAGACAAAGAACAACAGGTTTTGGGCTTAAAACACAGAGGGAGAGGTAGAAGGACAATGGCTTGTGATCAGATAAGGGAATGTCAGAATTCATGAACATGGAGGTGGAGTATTTATGGGTGATGGTGAGATCAATGGGATAATCATCATTGAGTATAACTGAGGAGAGGTGGAGGAATGGGAAATTATTTAGTTGAGGATCTTGGAAGTTAATCTATTTGGGGGAGTAAGAATATGTATGCTTACCTTCCCTAATATGTCCAGATCTCCCCCAGGATAGGTGTCGTGTCATAGGAGAGAAGGGAAAGATGGAAAGATGTTGTAAAGATGAAACTGATATGCCTTGGCACCATATTATATATGGAGGAGGAGGAAGTGAGAAGTAGTGATGAATCTAGGAGGACTTGTAGATTGTGAGCCTGTGGGACTGGGAAGGTGGGGGTACCCTATTAAATAATTGGTAAGGTAGGAGGCAGAGGAGATTTTGGGAGAAATTTCAGTTTTGGGCATACTGAGTGTAAGACATCTACTGGACAATCAGTCTGAGATATCTGAAAGACAATTGGAGATAGGTGATTTGAGGTCAGCAGAGAGGTTGGGGCAGGAAAGGTAGATCTGAGAATCATCAGCATAGAGATTGTCATTAAATCCATGGGAGCTGATGGGATCACCAAGTGAAGTAATGTAGAGAGAGAAGAGAGCCCAGAACAGAACCCTGATGGACACGTATGGTCAGAGAGCAGGATCTAGAGAAGGATTCAGCAAAGGAGATAGAGAAGGAGTGGTCAGAGAGGTAGGAGGAGAACCAGGAGAGAGGGATGTCCCAAATACTTACAGAGAAGAAAGTATCAAGAAGGAGAGAGTGATCAACAGTGTCCAAGGCTACAGAGAACTCAAGGAGACTGAGAACTGAGAAAAAACCATTGGACTGGGCAACTCAGAGATCATTGGTCACTTTGGAGAGAGCAGTTTGGGTGGAATGACAAGGTCAGAAGAAGAAAGAGAGAGGAGAGAAAGTAAATGCACTGATTGTAGATGGCCTCTGTAAGTTTAGCTACAAAGGGCAGAAGAGACATGGGATTATAGTGAACCAGGATGGAAGGATCAAGTGACGACCTTTTTCAAGATGGGGGAGACATGGGCATATTTGTAGAAAGTTGGAATGAGTCAGGAGAGAGAGACAGAGAGAAATAAGTGAGAGTGGGGATGACAGGGGGGGGCAATCTGTTAGAGAAGCAAGAATGGAATGGAATCACTTGAACAAATGGAGGGGTTCACCCTGGGAAGGAGTAAAGCCAACTCATCATGTGAATCAGAGGAGAAATAGGAGAAAGGCACAGAAGGCATCCAAGTGGTAGAAGATGAGGAAGAGGGGAGGCGAGAGAATGTCCAGTCAAAAGAATAATTTTTTTTCCTGTAAACTATGACACCAGATCTCAGCTGAGAGGATGGGGAGAGAAGGAGCCATGGATGTTTGAGGAGGGGTGAGATGGCTTGGAAGAGCAGTTGCAGAGAGTGGGAGAGTAAGCTGAGAAGGCAGTAAATTGCTGAGCAGCAGCTGGGGCCTGGGCGAAGCTGTGTGACATGAATTAGTCATGGAGCCAGTCAGAACAGTTATGTGATGACATGACAGAACAGGAAAATGATAAACGTTGGAGAAGATGTGGGAAAATTGGAACACTAGTACATTGTTGGTGGAGTTGTGAAATGATCCAACCATTTTGGAGAACAATTTGGAACTATGCCCAAAGGGCTACAAAAATGTGTATACCCTTTGACCCAGCAATAGCACTTCTAGGTCTGTATCCCAAAGAGATCAAACAAATGGGAAAAGGAGCCACATGACAAAATTATTCATAGCAGCTCTTTTTGTGGTGTCAAAGAATTGGAAATTGAGAAAATGTCCATCAATTGGGGAATGGCTGAGCAAGTTGTGGTATATGAATGTAATGGAATACTGTTGTGTTATAAGAAATGATGAACAGGCTGACTTCAGAAAAGCCTGGAAAGACCTATATGGTCTGATGCTGAGTGAAGTAAGCAGAACCAAGAAGACTTTGTACACAATAACAGCCACATTATGCAACGACTAAGATTGTTAAACTGAACCCTTCTCAACATTACGAGGATCTAAGACATCTCCAGAGGCCTCGGGATGGAAAATGCTGTCCACATCCAAAGAAAGAACTATGGAAGTCGCATTGCTATCACTTATTTTTTACCTTCTGTTGAGTTTTGTTTCATCTTTCTGATGGTTCCTCCTATTGGTTTTAATTTTTACTTACAACTTCACTAATGTGAAAATATGTTTAATGGGTATGTAAACGTAAAGCCTATATCAGATTGTGTGCCGTCTTGGGGAGGGCGGGGAGGAGGAAAGGGGAGAAAAATTTTTAACTCAAAAGTATATGGAAGTGATTGTTGATAAATCAAAATAAATTAATAATAATAATAAAAAGAACAGTGATGTAATGTTCTTTTCTTTTGTTCAGCAGCAGGTAAGTAGGAGGAAGGCTGAGGCTTGGCTGGGTATAATTGGTGATTGTATAAGGGGGTGAGGGCTTCAAGAGAGGTGGACATGTAGAGTTGGATTGGTTCAGCAGGGGATCAAGATGAGAAGAGGAGAGAGTGACTAGAGCTGGGGAGACAGCCTGAGAGAGAGCTGAATGGTCAAGGCACTGGAGGTCATGGTGAGCACGAAGGATGCTCCATCCAGGAGCAAGGTAGAGAAGCCCAACAGAGCTGGCTTGAGCACTTCTTCAAATGGAGGCTCTAAGTAAGCATCGTCCAGGGTAAGAAGGCTATTGGGTTGCAAATGGAGGAGACTAGAGAGTCAGGAGCAGAGCCAAAAGCGGAGTGACTACTTCCTCTGTGTCAGGCACTTTGCTCAGTGCTGGGGACAGAAAGGGACAAACCTGGAATCCCTTGTATCCAGAGGCTTCCACTCTACTTGAGGGAGATGGTGCAGGAGAGCAGATGCAGGGCAAGATAGAAGTCAGCACAGGCAACTAGAAGGCCTCAAGGCAGGGTGCATGGTGAGTCCTGGTGCTCCTCCCTCTCACCAGAAGGAAGGGACCTGTTGACTTCCATGTCATCAAGTCTCCAGAGCAGTCAAGCAGCCTGGGGGAAGAGGGGAGGAAAGCTACAAGGTGCCCCTGGGAGGCCAGTCCTTCCTGCTGGCCCCAGGTGGCTTCTCATCTTCCTGTTGAACTCCAGGTCCCCTCTCCAATTGCCTCTTGGACACTTCCCCCTAGACCTCCCATCTTATACTCAATATGCCCCAAATGAAATGCATTAACATTCCCTTGGAAGATGCTCTTTTATCTTTCCTGTTCCTGTTGAGGTGATCATCATGTTCTCAGGTACACAGGTTGCAGACCTCAGAGCTACCTGCAGCTTTATCCCTCCCATCATCACTTCCTGTATCTGATCAGTTACCAACCCTCTGGGTAACAACTTCTCAAATCCCTCTGAGCCATCCCCTTTTTCCTACTGTCAAGGCCACCTCGCTAATTCAGGTCCTCATTCCCTTTCTCCCCCATGACTACAAAAGACACAACCACCTTGAGCGCTCTCAGGAGGGCTCCATCTGAAGACAGTGAAGTGGTGGTGGCCATCTGGGCATTGCTAACCCTGGGATACCTTGATCACATTCAGGTCACAAGTTATGGTAGATTAAGCCCAGAGCAGGCCAAAATGTCTCTCCTGATGGGCTGATCCAGGTTTTAGGCCTTTCTCAGGTGTTGGGGTTCAAAGTGGGAGAGAGGTGTACAACTTCTTGAGGGTAGGGACTAATTTTTTGCCTCTTTTGCTACCTCTAGCACTTAGCATAGTGCATGATATGCAGTAAGCACTTAATAGAGGTTCATGGATTGATTATTCATGTTTAGACAAGACTGAGTTTTAATGAACATGTGACATCCCTCTTGGGAGAATTTGGAAGCTTCTGAGCATCAGACTTAGAGATAATAAATGAGCAAAGGAATGAACAAATAGATAAGTGAATGGATGAATGAACAAATACAATAGTGGTGGCAAGCATTTCATTAAAGCCCTCTATATGCCAAGCGCAGTGCTAGCCCTTCACAAATCTTATCTCATTGAACCTCACAACAACCCTGTAAGATAGGACTGAGGAAACTGAGTCAGGCATAGATGAAGTCATTTGCTCAGGGTCCCCCAGGTAGGGCAATTCTGAGGCCTGATTTGAATTCAAGTCTTCCTGAATCTAGGCCCAGTTATCTCTCCCCTTCACTTCCTCACTGCCTCTAGAATATGTGGAACATTCTCCACAATTAGCAGATGAGGAAATAGAAGCCCAGAGAGGTCAATGCATTGGCCCAATATCCAATTGTACAGGTCCTAAGTGCTGACTCCTAAACCAGGGCTCTCTGGATCACAACCCTGTCTTCTGTTACTGATGACAGAATCTGATTTGACTCTTCAGCTCCAATCAGACTAGGTCATTCTCCTGGTCAGTAAACTCCTGGGACTCCCTTTTGCCTCTAGAATTCATGCCCCTTCTTCTGTTTAGCATTTTAAGCCCTCTCTACCAAGTTCCAACCTATTTTTCCAGGCTTATTATTCATTCCAATCTTCCATGAAATCCATAGTCCTGTCCAACAGGCCTTCCTGATGGTCCTGCCACATAGCACTCCATCCCGTCTCCAAAGCTCTGCACAGGCTCTGCTCATCTCTGCCTCTAGTAATCTCTAATTTCCTTTAGGATTCTGCTCATCTTGCACCTCCTACATGAAGCCTTTCCTCATCCCCTCCCCACAAATGACCTGTTATTGGGACAAATTTCTTTGTACAAAGCTGTATTCATGTTGTCTCTCCCATAGAAAGTAGGCTCCTTGAGTGCAGACTCTTTTCCTTGGGTCTCTGGATGCCCAATCTCTAGCATAGCACCTGGAACACTGAAGGTCCTTAAGAGAAGGTGATTGGTTGAATGACTGGCCTAGTTTCAGATTTTAGATATTCCCTGAGCATAGCTGTCCCTCTGATATTTCCCCTTGTTCTCCTTCAACTTCCTTGAACTCTTAGGGGAAGTTCTTATGGATTGAATTGTAGAGTCCTACCCTATTCTCTGATCTCTTCTCATTACCGTTGGCCTACAAAAATGCCTTCTGAGCTCTGTGTTCACTTTGTTAGTGGTCAGCCTTCCCTCCCACCTCTGTAGCCTTTCCCTGTGTTTCCCCCTGATTTCAAGGCTATGTTTGAGAGAACTCAAGGCCATTCCCTTGACCAAATGTCTATTGTCACTATGGCTAGATGCCTGACTCGTTCTGATTGCAGTAGTTACCATTCCCCTAGAAGGGGCCACAGGGGAGCTTACACATTTCTTTTGTCTCTTTTACATTGGGTGTCTAGACCTACGACTGAAAAGTCAACTCCACATTTACACATTTCTAAGGAAGAGAGAAGCAAAAAGACTCATCTCTGTGACTCTGTTTATGGAGAAGTAGAAATATGTGAGAATTAGTTGTGAAGGCCTCACAGAAACCAGGAACCACATTTGAATCACTTAATTTGGCAAAATACTAAAAAATGTATATTCCATAACAATAATACGCTACAGCTTGTTCAGCAGTCCCCAATTGATGGACATCCCCTCAATTTCCAATTCTTTGTCATCACAAAAAAAGCTGCTATACATATTTCTGTGCATATAGGCTCTCTTCCTTTTTGTTTCATCTCTTTGGGATACAGACTTAATAGTGGTATTGCTAGATCAGAGGATATGCACGGTTTTATAACCCATTTTGTCTGTAGAATGATTGGACCAATTCATAGCTTCATTAACAGTATGTTAGTGTACCAATTTTCTCACACTTCCTCCAGTATTTGTAATTTCTAATAGGTGTGAGATGGTACCTCAGAGTTGTTTTACTTTGAATTTCCCTAATCAACAGTGATTTAGAGTATTTTTTCATATGACTATAGATTTTTTTGATTTCTGCTTCTGAAAACTGTCTGTTCATATTCTTTTACCATTTATCAATTGGGGAATTGCTTTCATTCCTTTATTTATTTATTTATTTTAGGCAATTGGGGTTAAGTGACTTGCCCAGTGAGACACAGCTAGTAAATGTCAAGTGTTTTGGTCTGAGGCCAATTTGAATTCAGGTACTCCTGACTTCAGGGCCAGTGATCTATCCACTGCGCTACCTTGCTGCCTCCAATTGCTTTTATTTTTATAAATGACTCAATTCATTATGTATTTGAGAAATGAGGCCTTTATCAGGGAAACTTTATGTAAAATTATTTATATTACTTCCTTGTCTGTGGTTTCTTTTAGCAAAATAGATTTCCCTGATTATCTCTTTTAATTAAGAGATTAATTTATTATCTCTTTTAAATTAATTTTAACTTTAATTAAGTCTGTTTTTGCTTTGTTTCAGACCATGAACACTATCCGAACCTTTTTTTTACTTCAGCTGAAGCATAACAGATTTTGCTTCAGACCCTTATTTTAATTCTGTGTGTGTCTTTCTGTTTCTTTTTGTAAATCTTATTTAATATTTTTTTTCTTCCCCATTACATGTAAAAACAATTTTAAGAATTTTTTTTCAAAATTTGAGTTCCAAATTCTTTATCTCCCTTCACTCCCCCTCCCATTGAGAAGGCAAGCAATTTTACATAGATTATACATGTGTATTCATGCAAAACACATTTCCGTATAAGCCATTCTATGAAAGAAAACACAGATCCAAAACAAAAATAAGAAAGATAAAGAAAAAAAAAGTCTTTGTTCTGCATTCAGACTCTACCACTTCTTTCTCTGAAGAAGGACAGCACTTTTCATTATAAGTCCTATAGAATTATCTTGGATCTTTATATTGCTGAGAATACCTAAGTTATTCATAGCAGATAATCACACAATATTTCTGTTACTGGGTACAATGTTCTCCCAGTTCTGTTCATTTAACTTTGCATCAATTCATGTAACTCTTTCTGTGGTTTTCTGAGAGCATCCCGCTCATCATTTCTTAAAGCACAATAGTATTTCTCTAAGGGCACACACCCTTAGAAAGTTTTCATTTCTTTGTCTATGTGATTTCTATTTCTGGTCCAGAATGGAGCAGTTTTGTTTGTATATGACTAATTGGTGGACAGAATGCTGATGTGTGCCTGCATAAGGGTCAGAATTTGTTAAAAAAAAAAAAGTCTTAGTAAATGAAATAAATTCTTCATTCTTTCTTGGAGGGAGTCACTCATGGTGGAAAACTGGTGGAAAACTCTCTTTGCCACTGACTCCAGGAAGGAGAAAGAGAGAAGATCCCTTGAAGACATGTAGGGGAAGCTGGCTCCTCAGGATATCCCTGATTTCCACTGGCCTCCCTAAAGACTTCTAGGAATTTTCACCTGGATGATGCAGAAGGCCAGGCTTTTGGTTGAGCTCAGATAGCTTGCTTTCAATTGGGAACCATTTTCTCTATACTCGAATCTGGACAACTCTGATTTTGGTTGGGTCCTGATTGATCAAATGGGTTTCCTCAGTATTAACTATTGGTGGTGACCTGTTGTGCAGCCATGATTTAGAGGCAAGGGTCAAATGGTTGAGTGTAATCTATGGACAATCCCTCCCCCCTAAAGAGACAGTGGCCAGGAATGAGGGCTTTTGGGTTAGAACCAGTCATGCTCCCAGACCAGCAATATTTAGGGAGGCAAAATGGGTAATTCTCATTCGATATAGAATGGAGAACAGAAAGGCCAGCTAGCCTGAGGCACTTCTGCTCACCTCAAGGCAAGTTTCAGTCTCTTTTGGAGTTGGAGGACTTGGCAGAGAAGGCCCCTGTTCTTCTCTGGAGATACATTTAGATAATTTGTGTAGACTTCTGTATCTTGCATGAGTCACCCTTACACATCTTACATCTAATTTGGGAAGGGGGCAAGGACAGATCTCTCCCTGGAAGGACCCCTACTTGCCCCACATACTCTTTGCTGTCCAATGAAGGTGGGAAGTTCATGGGAACATGCCCTGACAAGAGAAGATCAGAAGGGGAGATTTTACTTCCATGGTGTGAGAAATGATTCATTTGGACCCCAACTCTGCTACAATCAGTACTAATCAGTTTGATAAAATTCCATAGGGGTGTGACTATAAATTCTGTATATTAGGCCCCAGACCTGTGAACTTGAGATTTTAAGTTGGCTTGCTTAATCATGGAAAGTTAACTAATTACCTCTGTTTTTCTTTGTTAGGGTGACCAAGGCCAGCATGGTGGAGGTGAGTCAATTACGAGGAAAGTTGGACAACTTATTTTTGTACTTCTGGACCACTCTCTCTTGTCTAAAATGAGCAGGTGACCATCTTATGACCAGTGGAGATGCCCCATGATTTCCCCAAGGCAAGAGCCCCCCTCTTCGATCACCCACTGATATACTGTTGTTTTGGCCAGTAAATCATTTTGGCACTCAAAGCAAGGTCTATGAACCAATGGGGTTCTTCTGTATGTTGTGTGTCCCCTCTATAGTGTTCATGTATCAAACCTGGTATCAAACCTTGTAAATAACAAGGCCCTGGAGGAAAGGGGTATCTCAGATCATGAGAAATATCTGGGGTCTACTTCATTAGAGGGGACCATGGACCCTTTAATAAAGTACCATTAGCTCAGAGCTCTGCCTCAGTCTCTTTTATTGTAGATTGGACAAGTTTAAACTCCACAGTGGAAGGAAACCATGGTGAGCATGACAGCTGTCCAAAGGAGGCAGAGACTGCCTAAGGGTGGGGTTGCTGTCAGCCTCCAGGGAGGCTACCATCTAAGTGAATGAGGCTTCTTAAAGGATGTTGCATGGGGTCAGAATTAGGGGGAGATCCCTTCCCCTTCTGATTCTGGGATTCTCTGTAGTTCAGGACACTTGGGCTGGAATTCTGCATTTTTGGGTGTGTATGTGCATCTGTCATCCAGGGGTATATGCATGTCAAGTCTGTTCCCTGTCTGGGTGACTTGACTAGAATCACACAATTATATTTCTAAGGTTGCATTTCAGCCCACATCTAGGGCACTACCCACTGTTCCAACCAGCTACCTCTCAAAAGCCCCAAGAAAGCCCCACAGTGAGTTTATACAACTGGATCCTCTAGCCCAGTGGTGCCACATGTGGTCCCCAACACTCCTAAGTCCTTGCTGAACAAGACTGACATGTAATCAGGAAATATTTAACAAAATAAACAAAATACAATAAAACTTAGATAATATTAATGGGTGGTTTTTTAAGTCAATATGCAACCAGCAGGGATCCTTATGTCCCATTTGGTGGCCTCCTTTTCTACCTAAGGTTGATACTATTGCTCTAGGGCATCTTGGGCACCTGGTTTCTGGGAAGAGATGTTCAGCCCTCCCTCTTGGGGCTCTGGTCAGAGATGAAAGCAACAACAGCTATGACTGGCTATGTTCCCAAAAGGGTGACCCTCCATCCTGATTCTTGAAGACCATAGCAGCCAAGGGCTTGGCTTCCATGTCCAAGTCACATGAACACACATTTGTTAAGGGCTTATTATTGTGCCAGGCAGAAAGTAAGACAGTCCCTGGCTTCAAGGAGCTTACATTTTAATCATGGAATTCAACACATAAAAAGGAAGGTGAAAGAAGGGAGAAGGAAGAGAAGGGGAACAGGGATGCGGGATGACCATAGGGATTGGGGGGGTAGGAGAGGATGTCAGGAGAATAAGGAGAGCAGCCCAGATAGGAATAAGGACATCACAAGGTTGGGCATCTCCCTTAAACTGGAGCTTCTGGGAGCAACCAGCCAATCAGGGGAAGAGGCAACAAGGGTACAGAGTACATCCAGTGTGAGGAGTCCAGAGGTGCAGGAACCTCCAGGGTGAAGAGGTTCTTGTGGCATGCATGGTAGAGGAAATACAGGGGCCAGGAGTACAGCCTGGAGTGGGCTGAAGTCATGGTCACCCACATGCTGCTGCCAATGGCCCTGAGAATTCTGACCAGCATCAAGGAAGACAATTTGGATCACCTTGACAAGACAAGGCTCTTCTTCAAACAAAACCCACCTTTGACCCAGCAATAGCATTTCTACTACTGTATCCCAAAAAGATCATAAAAATTGGAAAAGGACCCACATGTACAAAAATATTCATAGCAAGTCTTTTTGTGGTGGCAAAGAATTGGAAACTGAGGGGATGCCCATCAATTGGGGAATGGCTGAACAAGTTGTGCTATACAAATGTAATAATGGAATGTTATTGTGGTATAAGAAATGATGAGCCAGCGGGACTTCAGAAAAACCTGGAAAGACTTGTATGGACTGATGCCGAGGGAAGTGAGCAGAACCAGGAGAATGTGGTACACGGCAAAAGCCACCTTGTATGATGAATAACTTTGATACACTTATCTCTTCTCAGCAATGCAAGGACCTAAGACATCTCCAAAAGACTCATGATGAAAATGCTATTCATATCTTGAGAAAGAACTATGGAGTTTGAGTGCAGATTGAAGCATAATATTTGCTGTTTGTTTTCTTTGGTTTTGTTTTGTTTCTTCTTACTTGTGGTTCCTCCTATTGGTTCTAATTCTTCTTTACAACATGACTAATGTGAAAATATGTTTAATAGGAATTTATATGTAGAGCCCATATCAGAATCCACACAGTCTTGGAGAGGGAGGCAGACAGGTAGGGGGAGAAAATTTAAAACTCAAAAGCTTATGGAAGTGAATGTTGAAAACTCAAAATAAATTTTAAAAAAAGTCTGTGAGCCCTCTTGCCACCAAGCTACAAAAAACAAAACAAAACAAAACATAAAACAAAAAATAGTCAGCTCTTCTGCTGACTCTGGTAGGTGTCCTGCCCTCTTCCTTCTGTTTGTACTAGGTATCCCAGCAATATTGAGTGCCAGGATTCTTAACCTGTTGTCTACGAATTTGGTTTTTTGAAATCTTTTAAAAACTATTTCAATACAATTGCTTTCCTTTGTACTACCATGATTTTGTCTAATGCATTAAAAATATTTTCCCTGCAAATGAAGCATCTGTAAGGTTCCATATTCTACTTCAGTAAAATTTCAGTCAAGCTTCCCATCACTCCCTTCTCTTGCTCACGTCCTTAGAAGACCCCTGCGAACCCCCTGGCTGGCACATGCATGCACTTTGCTCTGTCTGCCCCCCACCCCATTGTTGCAGTTATGGAACTGTGAAGTACTCTCAACTCTGCCATTATTTCTGGATAGAAGGCTGATGGGGGAGGGGAAGGGAACAAGCAAGTATTAAGCACTTACTGTGTACCAGGCACTGGGCTAAGCTCTTCACAGATATGATCTTGTTTGATCCTCCCAACAACGCTGGGAGGAGGGTGCTATTATTACTTCCATTTTACAGTTGAGGAAACTGAGGGAGACAAAGGGGAAGGGATGTGCCTGGGGTCACCCAGCTCTTCAAGGTTAGAGTCTTCTCCAGTTTCCTTTGAGTTCCTTTCAGCCCTGCAGATGCCCAGGGTACTTCTCACTTCCAGCTTTGGGACAGAGAGAAGATGGAAGAGGCCAACTCCACCTCAGGTAGCTGAATGAAATGGCTGGGAAGACTAGGCAGAGCTGGCAGTCTCCATCATGTTTCTGTCCCCAGCTTGTTACTTTAGAGGCTCTGGGGAGTTTCTGCTTGGAGGAGATCCAGGACCCTCTCTCTGGGCTGAGCTGAGTTGCCTCGCTCCCAATGGGAGAGCTCCTTGACTCTGTTGGTTGGTTGTTGTCCTTCTTGCTTTAAGAGGACCAAAACTACTTCACTGTGTTAGAGCCAAGTTATGGTGTGCCCAATTGTTGTTGATCTGACCAAGATAAGCTTGGAATGCCCTACCACGGGTCAGGCATAAATAGTCCATGGGAACATTTGGGGTGGATTCTCTACATTTCTGCATCCACCTTCCTGTAGAGCTACTTCAATTGTGCTTTGCTCATACAGCACAGCATCTTCTTTGATTGGGGTACATCATGCTAGACAGTCCTGTGCCAGCATCAACCATGTCACACAATCAATTCCAAAGTTCTTCAGAGAGACCTTGAGAGTGTTCTTGTATCACTTCTTCTGACCTCCATGTGAGCATGTGTCCTGTGTGCATTCTCCATACATCTGGCATTTGAACAACTTGGTCAGGGCATTGGAGTTGCACTCCCTGAGGCACAGATTGAATGCTTCACGGTTGAGTTTGAGAAAGGACCTCGGTATCTGGTATCTTATGCTGCCAGGTGATCTTCAGAATCTTCCTAAGACAATTCAAATGGAAGCGATTCAGTTTCCTGGCATGGTGCTGGCAGACTGTCCAGGTTTCACAGGCAATATACATACATACACACACACGCACAAATATATATACACATACTCACATATATGCATATGCACATAGATATGTAGCCATTTGTTTATATACATATGTGTGTATATGTTTTCCTAAATTTGGGCTTCTTTGCTTTTTCTCAAGTCTTAGATATACAGCTCATAGTACTCCTTCCCTCCCAATAATTATAGAGCAACCAGAAGTTAGTTTGAACCTCTTCACAACCCCCAGACCAACAATATTTAACTGAGCAGGTAGATATAATTCTAGCCCAGTAAGCCCTCTGTGTGAGAAGAGCAGTGTCCTCTGGCCCCAACCTCCTGCTCCACTCCTGACAGGAAGGAAAGTCTTCCTTGGAAAAAAGTAAGGGGAGAAGAGCCTAGAGATGTCTCTTCTTCCTCCCTTAGAATCACACCACGACCCCTCATGCTCCACGTTGAAGACATCCCCCATAACCCATGGGAGGACCTTGTCACATTAGTAACAGACTAAATATTTCAGGGATAAAAGGGTAAAAGACTTTCAGATTTGGACCCAGGACATCATAATCCATAGCAATGGTTTCAGTTCCTATAACACCAATGATGTTATATGTCCTCTCATGAATCACCTGTAGTGAGTGTTTGATACTCTCCAATTGGTGTCTGGCATGTCTGAGAAGATGATTGAATTCTCTGTTATTCTATATCAAGCCTAAAAAAGGCTGCTTAAATTCAAAACATACAGAGGAGACAAATGTGATTTCACAACCACACACACACAGACACAAAGTCATACACATACATATATACACACATCCATTAGTTTAGATAGATTGATGAATAAATAGATATATGGGTCTAAAAAATCAGGAGGCAGAAACCATATTGAGTTAACAAGAATTTGTCAATTATTTTAGTAGCCAGAGTGCATGCTTATAAATTTTCATACCCTCGATTCAACAACTCTGGCTGCTTCTTCTTATCAAAATTGTTCCCTGGTTGACATATGGATGTAAGTCCTTTTCTTTATCCTGAAGACATTCTCATGTTGAGAACATCTAGCGGTCTTTTGTTACAGTGACAAGTTTATTAGCCTGAAGTTTATTAGCAACTCTTGCCTCATTTTTCTGTTTTGCAACTTTCTTTCTCAACAATTTTTTTTCTTTTTTCTTTGAGAGAATTCTTTGGACTTTTTAGCAGGGAAGTTTTTCTATTGGTAGGAGATACAAGCCTTGCCTTGGGTGGAGTGGGAGTAATTATCACTGTTGGTCAGGCACCTGACCCAAGAGTACAAGACCTGGTCAGGGGCTCATGGATCTAAAGGACATGATAGGAGGAGAATTTCCTATCACTGAAGCAAAGAAAGTGTGAAGCCAATGATGAGAGACAACCATGATGGCAAAAATTGCCAGTGATACTGCCTAGAGATTTGAGTATGATTTTTACAGAAATCTTGCAGCATGTCCCCCTGCCCATCTGCATGGCTGTGGAGCCCATCACTCAGGGCAGGGAAATTGAAGCCCCACCCCATGTTCTGACCTTGGCCATCTAAACAGTGATGGAGTTATGCTAAGAAATAGAGTAAAAAATGGTCAGGATACACAATCAAGGAAGGTCAAGGAGAGAAGAAAGGGTTTGGCAACCCAGCTAGTAAGTTTTCACAGTGTCACACATCAGAGTGACAAGATGGACCCTAGGTCACAAAATGGTGTCTAGGAATCATCAAAGGATCATACGGCCATGCACGTATCCACTACAATCCACCTACCTGATTCTTTGGTCACATCAGTTTAGAATCACCTTGCTGCCCATATAAATGGCCTGCTGACACTTGGGCTCTGCTCCCCAGGGACATGGCCCTAAGCCAGTGCCCACCTTCCTTCTTTAAGACTTCAGAAGCATCATTAAATCTTGATTCCTCCATGTCTATGTTCATTGAGCTTCTAAGGTCTTCTGCTTCCTCTAGACTTCTGGTTGTTTCCTTAACTGGTATGATTTTTACTTGAAAGCCAATGACAGTTTTAACTCTTACTGCATGTGACATTAAAGCAGTTGATTGTATGCTGGAACTACTTTAGAATAGTAATAATTCTTGGACAAAAATAGATACATTTAGAAGCGGGGACCTTGATTTCAAGACACATTTTTCTAGGGGACATTATTCCCAGTAACTTTACGAGGAATAAGGCCAAGGAGGACCTAGATTTAAATTTCCAGGTCTTTGTTGAATCAAGCCCCTAGGGACTTTCCAAAAGGGCCAGGGCTCTGTAAGAGCCAATAAATAATGAACATACCTCTATAATCAGGAAGACAAAAATGGACAGGGCAAGCATACAGGTAGCAGGTATCTTGTGAGTTTTCTTGGATTTAGCAGTCTATTTCATGAAGTTGTCTACTTCTGAAAAACACTTTCTTGAGTCCAAAAGGGCCTGACCTAGGCCCCTGTCCACAGATTGTCCAGCCTGGTCTTCTCACACTGAGAGGGGCCTTTCCACATTGTTAGTGAGGCAGATTGACGGGAGGATTTGTCTGCTGGTTGGTTGGTTCGAATAAGTTCATTTGCCAACTTCCAAGTCATGATTGGCCCCTTGATTCCCAGGCAATGCTGCTCAAATACACTGGTGATAGGACTGAATATAATTTAGTGATGCCTGATAAAAAATCTTATCACATTGGCCTTCCTGTAATTGTTTCACATGACGAAAGACTTATCCTGTTAACTTTGTGATTATCACAGCTGTGGGAAGAACATGAAACATGTATTCCCGTGATTCATCTAAAGCACACTTTTAATTTTCACATGCCATTTGTTCTTTCTACATTTACACAAAACTGTACAAGATATGGGCTGTGCAGTTTATGAGTTAGAGGAATGAAAACTGCCCTTGGTGACCTGAATGGGAAAATGAATCCTTCTGGCACTTAGAGAGAAATCTCACTTAGGAATAATATGATTTTAAAAAAATTACAGCTATGAGGGGAATTCTACATGTGAAAGTCTTAATTCAACTTGGGAATTTAAAGAAAATTACTAAGCCATGCCCAAAACTTACATATGAAAAAGAGTCTCTGTATATTCAAATATAGTTGAAAAATATTCAGTAATTTGCTCAATCTGTTCTCTGTTACCTCCAGCATCAAATTAAAATATCTCTTTTAGGACCACCCCTTTCACTTTGTTTTGGTCATGGTTTTCATGGGCACTACAGTGGAAATCTTAAGGCTATTAATATACTTGTGGTTACGTGAGTCAATTATATAAATCCTTTACCTATCAGGAAATATTTGGAAGCCAATCCCATATATCCTCATCCCCAGAGGATATAGTCTGATCTTCTTGCTTTTCTCAAGGTAAGCTGTGCTACTCAAATAAGAATTAGAGCTGTTTATGTCTTTGTCAATTCTCGCCTTTGCAGATACATCTTATCCTCACATCACAGGAGGTGAAAAGTTTCATTAGGTAGAAATAATATGAGAATGTTAAGTCATGACTTCATACATAAATATATAGTTATGAAATCAAAAGAACAAGGAGATGGCAAATCTAAGAACTGATTTACCCCAATTGCCTAAGTTAGGAAGTTGAGGCAAGTCACGGCCACCACTTCAGAAGCTTAGGAAAGACCCTTAGCAGGCTCCTTTATCCCTGCACCCTCATCGTAGGAGGTTGATTGTTGCCAAGTGGTTGTAATAGCAGGGCTCAGCATAAAACCTCTGAGGTTCACCTGCCATGGTCAGAGAAATTGGCTCTGAATGGAGAAGTGTCATGGTTATAATAATATCCTGAGGCCTAGGGCTAAAGGTACAGAATGAGCTCTTATAGCACAGGACAAAACTGCTTTAGCTCTGTTTGATTTCAGGTAACCATCACAAATACCTTTTGGAAAAACCAGTTATGCAATGGAGTTCTGTATTATTTAAAATGTTTCACTGCAAGGCACATGATCTACCAGATGGGAAATTTTCCTTTTCAGAAAGGAAATAGGACAGTGTGGAAACTGAGTCAAGCAGCTCCTGCAATTATTTCTGCAAGGCTTTCCTCCTAACTTTTGATGTACCTACACCTACATGCATGACTTAGAATTTGGAGAGAACACTTCTTGTGAGAAGCTCTTGGCATTTCCCCTTGAGTGGTGGAGTATTGACATAACAATCATTCAAAGGATTATAAGTGGATTCAATACTCAGAGCAAATCATGTTACAGTACCAGTTAATGGGTCTTTCCTGGAAGAAAAAGCAACAAAGGAGACTGGCCCTTGGGAAGTCATTTAGCCTCTCTCAGCCTCAATTTGCTCATCTGTAAAATTAGGGTAATAATACCACCTATCTCCTAGGGTTGTTGGGAGCATCAAATGAGAACACATTTGTACAACACCCTGAAAGTTGTTGTTTAAAATTTTTTTTAATTTTTAATTTTTTTTAGGCAATTGCAGTTAAGAGACTTGTCCAGAGTCACACACCTAGTAAGTGTCATGTGTTTGGTCTGAGGCCAGGTTTGAACTCAGGTCCTCCTGACTTCAGGGCTGGTGCTCTATCCACTGAGTCACCAAACTGCACCTTACACCCTGAAGATCTTAATGCTTAATCTATCTGTGTTGAGTAAATGGTCATAAGAGGTTCACCTGCTCATGTTGGACAAGATAGGATGATCCAGAAGTGCAGAAACCAATTGGGGGACTTTCCATATTACACGAAACTCTCCCACACATGCTGGGTTTGGTCATGGAACTTAAGCAAAGCAGGATGAAGATATCTTTGTCAGCATTCTTGTGGTTGTGCAAGTGAGCTTCCTAAGTGGTAAACAAGTGGTGAACATGGGATTAAAGTTTGAGGCCTGCTATAAGATCTCTGTTATCTAATTATGTCTATATGATTTATGTAAAATATCAAACTGATTAGTACTCACTGGAATAGAGTAGGAATCCAGATGAATCATTCGTCACAATTGGCTTTGGAAAGGAGAAGAGCCACTTCTTTTGAGAAGGGGTTTCTGAAAGAGATGGTCAGGGAAAACATCTGAGAACTGTGAGATCAGGAGGATGGGGAAAAGATGAGACTTAAGAATTTTTTTTTGATGAAGTATGAAGCAATGTTCTTAGCTGATAGGGGCATACTTAGGTTATCATGGAATATTTGAGGAGAAATGAGAATGTTTGGCACAAATACTGCAGTGGGTTTGATAGTGAATGGATTGGGAAGCTATGAAAGGACTGCCTTGCTGCAGTGAGGGCCCAGCTGAGTTTATGCAACCCAAACTGAAGGACCCTTTCAGCCTAGTTCCCTTCTTTCCTGAAGTTTCATTTGGCTGCATGTGAATAGGACAATACCTACGGAAGACTGGTGTTCTGCTAGTCACTTAAAATAAACAACTGAGTGGTTCTTCATCTTTATGCATCCACTCAGCAGCCATGGCAGAGAATATTAGGAGAATTTCTGACAAAACTGTCTCCCAGACACAACTGATGCTTCATGTGGGGACAAAGGGCACCACCAAAAGCAACTTACATAACAAACAGTAAGCATTATGATGTTCTGTGAAATAAAAACAAGTGAGAGCCATTCTCTCTTCTCCCTTGGATTCCAGTGCCCAAATCACCATCTTCTTCTCCAACTCAATCCCTCCTCCCACTCTAGGCGACAGCAATAAACATGGTGCTGCCCCTCCCACAGGCTGGCCTCCCATTGCTTTAGCCTCCTGACATTAAAATTAACGGTTCAGTGCATCTCAACTATGCCTTAGCCTCCTGTGGGGATGGTTGGTTACACACTACACCACAGTATCACTCAAAACAGTGTTGCCTCCATTATCACTTAATGTGTACTTTCCTTGAACACCTTGTCCTCTTTATCCATCATCATGGATAGTCACCGTTATCCGTATCCTTAACTGCTCAGAATGCCGCAGATCCAAACTCATCCCTTCCTTCTCAGCCCTGCACAGAAAGTCCGCCCAATGTGTATATGGACTTCTTCTGACACTGTGTGCACACCAATAGAGGCCTTAGCCTTTCTGGCAGCATGCCATTGTTCTGGCTATTAACCAGTCTCTTTCTCTTCCCTGTTATATAGCTATTCTGTAGAAGAATGATGTAATTATTAAAAGCAAAAGGAAAATTTTAGAAAGTAAATTGGATTTTTATTTCCTACAATAGATAGTAATGGTTTGAATTTTCTCATTAAAATAAGAATGTTTCCAGAAACAAAAGATTCTGATTTTGATGTCTGAAAATCAATGTAGCAAATAATAACCATAACTCTAGTTTAACAAAAAAGGAACAATTCCATAAAAACATATGCTCTCATAGGACAGAATGACAATGCTAGCGTTTGGATAAGGCAAAATTCAAACTGGTAAGCACTTCCCAGTTTCACATTTGAAATATATCAAGATGCAGATAAATATCAATTCTATATAAAATTACCAAAGAATAACAGAAAATCAAATATATTTGTGAAAACAATAAGTGTGAATGGTTTAAAATATTTTATTAAATATAAAATGAGTTACCAAATGAAATAAGAAATGGAGTTCATTATTCTGTTGCTTATAAGAAACAAATTCAGTGAAAATCGATTTAAACTATATGTGCATGTCTCTAAATGTAGCTATGTGTTTTCCCTCTATAAGAATTTTCTGATGTTGAAAAGGACTTGTATTTTGATCTAAATCTTTCTCACATGAATAGAACATATATGTGTGTGTGTGTGTGTGTGTGTGTGTGTGTGTATGACCTTCATTTAGTCCTATTTCTCTAATGATCAATATATCATTGGATATATTGGATACTTACAGAAGCCTTTCCCACATTCCTCACAATTGCATGGGCTTTCTCCAGTATTAACCTTCTGAGAGAAGATAAATTCTGAAGTATTCCTGAAGGCCTTTCTTTAGTCACTACATTTATCAGAATTTTTACCACTCGAATTCTCTGATGTGCAATTGGTTTGAATTCTGACTGAATGCTTTCCCATAAACAATACATTTATAAGGTTTCTTAACAGTATGAACATTCTGATGTATGTGGAAGTCTGAACTCTGACTGAGAGCTTTCCCACCCTTATCACATTTATAAGGTTTCTCTCTAGTGTGAATAACCTGATGCGCGGTAAGTTTTGAACTCTGACTGAAGGCTATCCCACATTCATCACACTTGCAAGACTTCTCACCCATATGAATTCTCTGATGTAAAATAAGTACTGAGCTTTTGATGAAGGTTTTCCCACAGTCAATGCATTTCTAAGGTCTATTCCCAGTATGAATTCCCCCACGTACAAGAAGAGTTGACCTCCTCCTGAAGGCTTTCCCATATTCTTCACATTTATAGGGTTTCTTCCCAGTATGAGTCCTCTGATGTGCAGTAAGTGTTGACTTCCAACTGAAGGGTTTCCCACATTCTTCACATTTATAAGGTTTCTCTCCAGTGTGAATAAACTGGTATAAAATAAGTCTTGAGCTTCTAATGAAGGATTTTCCACAGTGTGCACTTATAAGGTCTCTCTCCAGTATGAATTCTCTTATGTAGAAGAGTTGAACTGTCACTGAAGGCTTTCCCACATTCCTCACATTTATAAGGTTTCTCTCCAGTGTGAATAATCTCATGTGCAGCAAGTTTTGGACTCTGACTGAAGGCTTTCCCACATTCATCACATCTGTATGGTTTCTCTGCAGTATGAGTCCTCCCAGATACAATAAGGTTTGAACTCTGACTAATAGATTTCCCACTTTCATTATATTTCAAAGGTTGTTCTCTAACATGAATTCTCTGATGTAAAATAACACTTCAGCTTTTACCAAAAGCTTTCCTCTCCTGGGTGTATGTAGAAAGTTTTTCTCCAGGGTACATTTGTAGCATTTTACTAAATTGAGTGAACATAAAATTCTGCAAATGTAAATCCTGTTTTCCTGAGGCCTCCACAACTAGTCCTCACATGTTTCTACTTTTCCATAAAGAGTCACAGAGATTAATCTTTTTTCTTTTTTCTTCCTCAGAAATTCGCAATGTAGAGTTGCTTCCTTAGTCTTAGATCTAGACTCTCAGTCTGAAAGAGATGAAAGAAATGTATAAGCTTCCCTGTGACATCTTCTAGGGGAATAGTAACTATTCTACTGGAAATGAAGCCAGGCACCTAGCCATAATGATAGATAAAAAGGGAATGGCTTTGAGTTCTCTCAAACAGTCTTGAACTCAGGGGAAAAGTAGGGAAAGGCTATAGAGCTGGGAGGGAAGGCTGACCACTACATATAGTGAACACAGAGCTCAGGAGAAATTTTTATAGGGAAAGAACAATGAGGAGTGATCAGAGAATAGATTTGAGACTCCACAATGCAATCCATGTGAACTTCCCAAAACTTCCTATGAGAGTTCAAGGAAGATGAAGAAGATGAGGGGAAATATTAGAGGGAGAGCTGGGCTCAGTGAACATCCAAAATCAGATACTGATCCTGTCAGTTAACAAATCAGCTTCTCTTAAGCACTTTCAATGCTCCAGGTGCTGTGCTAGAGATTGGGAATCCAGAGACCCAAGGGAAAGAGCTTGTTCTCAAGAGCTTACATTCTATGGGGAGAGAGCATGAATACATCTAAATATAAACACAATTTCCTCAACAGCAGGTCATTTGTGGGAAGGGGATGAGGGAAGGCTTCATGTAGAAGGTATCAGGTTGAGAAGAATTCTGAAAGAAATTTTACATTACTAGAGGTAGAGGTGAGCACAGCCTGCGCATAGCTTTGGTGACAGGGGATGGAGTCCTGTGTTGGTGGACCAGCAGAAAGGCCTATTAAGCAGGACTCTGAATTTTGTGGAAGATTGTAATGAATATTAAAGCCTGGAAAAGTAGATTGGAACTAGGTAGATAGGGCTTTAATTACAAAGCAGAAAAGTGTACATGAATTCTAGAGGCAATAGGGATTCCCTGAGGAGGAAAATGACATGGTCTGATTAGATCTGGAGAGTCAAGTCAGACTCCAGCGTCAGTGACAGAAGGCACTATTGTGATCCAGAGAGCCCTCGTTTAGGACTCAGAAGATGTAGTTTCCACTGTTAGACCAGCCACTTAGTACCTGTACAATTGGACATTGGGCCAAAGCATTGACATCTCTGGGTTAATATTTCCTCACCTACTAACTGAAGATAATGTCCCACAGAATCTAGAGGCAGGGAGGGAGTGAAGGGGAGAGATCACCAGACCTTGAGTCAGGAAGACTTGAAGTCAAATCTGACCTTGGATATTTCCCACATGAGTGAATTTGAGCAAGTCACTTCACCTCTGCCTGAATCTGTTTCCTCCATAAGTTGCTGTGAGGCTCAATGAGATAATATTTGTACAGTACTTAGCACTGTGCCTGGCATATGATGGTTGTTGTCCTTCATTCTCAAAGAGGACCAAAATGACATGACTACATTAGTTAAGGTACAGAGTGTCTGACTGTGGGTGATCAGACCAGTACAAGCTTGGAACACTTTACCACAGGTCACACACAAATAGTCAATGTGAATGTTTGAGGTGGATCCTCTACATTTGTGCATCTCACATTTCTTTTGAGCTATTTTGATTCTGCTTTACTCATAGAGCACAGCACCTTCTCTGATGAGTGCACACCATGCTAGGCAATCATGTGCCAGTGTCTCCCACGTCTTGCAATGACTTTTAAAGTTATTTTTTTTAATGCTTTGTAAAAGCTAACTATATTATTATTTAAAAGACAGTGAACCGTGTTAATAATAAGTGTTTTTAGGTTATCTGTGAACATGACATGCTTAGTATTCTAAATTTGATATCCTCATCCCGTGACCTAGTGAACATGTTTCTAGAGGAAATGAATCACCATTTCTGAAATTCTTAGCATACAAAAACCAGAAGACATAAGAAAGGTACAATTATGTGGAAGCATGGCTCATTGTTCTCCTTGAGGGGTTAAACTGAAGGGGCTGGTAGAGTTAGTTTTACTTAGTGACAAAAGGCATCAGGAAACATTGTTTTGAAGAATTTTTGTTCCTACGATGTTGAAGTACTTGATAATTATTTGCAAAAACAAATTAAGGTAAAAATAATTATATCTTATGATATAACAACTACTATGAAAGACAAGGTACAGAAATTACCTGAGGAAGTTCATATGACTTCCAAATTAAATCAAAATTTACTAGCAGCCTTTTGTATTGAAGAAGACACTGGCCTTGGACTCAGTAAGTCCTGTGTTTAACTCCTACCTCTGGACTACAAGAGCTGTGCAACCATGGACAAGTCACAACTGCTCAGTACCCTCCACCCCACCCCCCAACCTCCACCACAGGTGAATTTCTAACACTGTAAGTTACAAATGAGTTGTTGATAGGCAGAAGTGTGAGGACAAGATTTGCACAGACATGAGTTATCAACACCTATGGAAGAGCGGTATTGCACCCAAACACTCTAATATTCAACTACTTGGAGTGGATGGGAAACTCCCCGAGGATAGGGACTGTGGGCCTTTGGCCTCTGACTCCCCATTACCCAGAGCTGGGCCTGGTACCTAGCAGAAGTGATGAGGGTGATGTTGTGGAATCTTGTAGTGGAGCTGAGGCCCCCAGAGGAAGCCAGGACCTCTTTTCCTCTGAAGTGAGGAATGACTCTCAGCTGCCTTCTCCCAGAATCTTCTCTGGAAACCTCAGGCTCCAGGTCATTGCTTCTCATCTGGACATGAGGTAGGAGACCTCTGAGCGCTGTGGGTTGAGGGGAAGGGGTTTTAAGTGAGGAGGACCTGAGGAAGAGTAGAGAGTGGGACAGACTCAGCCACAGCAGGGACAGACCCCTCAGGGGCCTGGGCCTCAATAGAGAAGCCCTAGGTTCAGATCAATGTGACAGAACAGAGTTTCTACCTGGAAGGACTCATCAGGGCTGAGGGCAGCCTAAAGATTCTCCATCAGGCATCACAGGCCAGGTGCCTTTTCCTTCCTCATCTGGGCTCCTCCTCTCACGGTTGTGAAGCTCTGGGCCTCAGGCTCTGAAGCTTCTACCTTTATCTAAGGCCTCACCTCTGCCATGACACACTCTGAGCCTGCTGGTCTCAGCTCCAGGTGTTGGGCTTTCCCCTAATTCAGGGCAGGTTTATACCCTTTCATGAAGAAGCCATGTGGTGAAGGGCACACACCCTTAGAAAGTTGGCATTTCTTTGTCTATGTGATTTCTGATTTCTTGTGCAGCCTGGAGCTGGGTTTTTGTGTTTTGTATGTTTTTTGGTTCTCTTGCAAAGACCCAAGGAAAAAAGCCTGCCTTCAAGGAGCTTACATTCTATGGGGAGAGACAGCATGAATACAGATATGTACAAAGAAATCTATCCTAAAGAACAGGCAAACAGGTTTGTGGGGAGGGGATGAGAAAAGAAAGGCTTCATGTAAGAGGTGCAGGCTGAGCAGAATTCTGAAGGAAATTAGAGATTACTAGAGGCAGAGGTGAGCATAGCCTGTGCAGAGCTTTGGAGACAGGGGATGCAGTGCTGTGTGGGACTTTCATGGAAGATTGAAATGAATGTTAACCCTGGAAAAGTAGGTTGGAACTAAGCAGAGAGGGTTTAAATGCTGAAGAGAGGAAAGTGCATGCATTCTAGAGGCAAAAGGGAGTCCCTGGATTTTACTGAGCAGGACAATGACCTGGTCAGATTGGGGCTGGGAGATCAAGTCAGATGCTATCATCAGTAACAGAAGACACCTGTGTGTCCCAGAGAGCCCTGGTGTAGGAGTCAAAAGATGAGCCTTCAACTGTTAGACAGCTACTTAGTAGCTGTACATTTGACACCAGGCCAACGGATTGGGTTATATCATCCTCATCTGCTCATTGAAGATAATGTCCCACATAATCTAGAGCCAGTGAGGTAGTCATTCCTCTAAGCAAGAGACCACTGGGCCTCGACTCAGGAAACTTGAATTCAAATTCAGCCTTAGATTTTATAGTTGGTGACCATGAGCGAGTCACTTCACCTCTGCTTGACTCAGTTTCCTCAGTGCACAATTAGAACCCACCTCATAGGGTGTTGTGAGGTCAAATGACGTGACAATTGTAAAGGGCCTGACATAGTGGGCTCTAGACAAAGGTTTCCATCATTATTTTATTTATTCTTTATCTATTTTTTTCACTAAGTCTGATCCTCTGAAGATTCCAAATTCTCCTAATAGGGATGTAGCATGTTTGATAAAACCCAAAGTTTTGTCTAAGCATGAATAATCAATGAACATGTATTAAATGCCTCCTGTGTGTCTACACTGTGCTGAGTGCTAGAGATACCAAAACAGCAGAAAATAGTCCCTACCCTCAAGAGGCTCACAATCTAATAGGAGACAATGTGCAAACAAAGATATAGCAAGCAGGATACAAACAGAATGAGCTGGAAATCCCAGGAGCAGCCCAGGGCCTGCCTCCTATGGCAGCCCTTTCTGGTTGCCTCAGCCCTTCCCAGTGTCTGTCTGACTATCTGTCTGTCTGCCTCTCTCTCTCTCTGTGTCTTCCCTCTTCCTTTATCTGTGTGTCTTGGGTAGCCAGGAAGCTCCTGTTTTAAAGCGACTGTTTACCTTTGGCCTCTGAATCCCATCACCAGCTCTAGCCAGGTACTTAGCAAGGTTTAATGGATGATGTTGCACTGCAGAATCTTTCTGGAATAAGGCCCCAGAAGAAGCCAGGCCTCCTTTCCTCTGAAGTCAGGGGATACCTTCAGTTATCCTCCAAGACCTCTCTGGACTTGGGCTACAGGAAATTGGTCCTTATCAGGACAGGAGATGGGACCCTGGAGGCTAGTGGGGTGTCAAGTGAGGAGGACCTGGGAAGAGGAGAGAGTGGAACAGACCCAACCACAGCAGGGCCAGAACCCTCAGGGGCCTGGGCTCAAGAGAAGTCCCAGGTTCAGAATAATGGGACTGGAGCAGAAGCCCCTACCTGAAGGACTCACCAGGGCTGAGGGCAGCCTGAGGATTCTCCATCAGACATTGCAGGCCAGGTGCCTCTTGTATCCTCAACTGGGCTCCTCCTCTCAGGGTTGTGAAGCTCTGGGCCTCAGGCTCTGAAGCTTCTGCCTTTATTCTAGGCCTCAGCTCTGCTCACACCCACCCTGAGCCTGCTGTCTCAGGTGCAAGTGGTGAGATTTCCCTAATTCAGGGCTGCTTACCCCTTTGAGAAGAAGCCCTGAGGTGAAGAGCACACACCCCTTAGAAGGTTTCCATTTCTTTGCCTATATAACAGAGATGTCTTGCCAAACTTACAACATGTTTTTTCATTTGACTAGTTGGTTAGAGAGGATGCTGGTGGGTACTTGCCTGAGGTCAGAATTGGTAGAAGAGTCTTTGTAGATGAGAGAAATTCTTCATTGTTTCTTGAAGAGAGTCAGTCATGGTGACAGACTCTCTTTGCCACTGACTCCAGGAAGGAGAAAGAGAAGATCCCTTGCAGACTTGTAGGGGCACCTGGCTCCTCAGGATATCCCTGATTTCCACTGGCTTCCCTAAAGACTTCTGGGAATTTTCCCTGTATAGTATGGAAAGCCTGCTTTTGCTTCAGCTCAGATAGCTTGCTCCCAATTGGGAAGATAGTTTCTCTATCCTCCAATCTGCACAACTTCTCTGATTTTGGTTGGGTCCTCCTTGAGCAAATGGGTAATGTGAAACTCTGTTGCAAGGCTGACTTCTCCAAAAGTTATTTATGACTTTTACCTGAAACAGAGCCAGAGGATCTTGGTCCTGTGCTACAGCAGCTCATTTTCTGCCTTTAGCCCTTGGCCTGGGAACAGTCTCAATGTTGTGATAACCTTGACTCTTCCTTTCCATTTAAAGCTGATTTCTCTGACCATGGCAGGTGAACCAAAGATTTTGTGCTGGGCCTTCCTGTTACAACCACCCGGCAACAATCAGGCTCCCATAATGAGGGTGCCGGATAAAGGAGCTTGCCACTGGTCTTTCCTACTCCTCTGAATTGGTGATTGTGACTTCCCCAATGACCTAACCTGCATATCTGGGGCTCATCAGTCCTTCAATCTGCCATCTCCTTGCTCTTTGCTTTAATACTTACAGATTCATGTGGAAAGTTATGACCTTCATGACCCATGTGACTTCTGTCAGCTGAAACCTTTGTCCTTCTGTGATGGTAGGGTAAACTAGGTCTGCCAAGGGCAGAAGTGATAAAAATACAAATAGCTTTAATTCTTCATTGAGGAGCACAATTTACCTTAAGAGAAACAGGAGGATCAGACCATGTCTTCCTGGAAGTTGGGATATATGTTGTTGGCTTCCAAATGTTTTCCACTGGGTAAAGAATATGTGATTCATGAGAGCTGCAACTGTCTGTTTGGCTTTGGAATTTCTGCTGCTGTGACCATGAAAACAATGACTTAAGGTCAAGTAGAGGTCTCCTTCAGGGTCTTGACTCTTTAGGAAAGGTACCTGTGGGCCTGATTCAACAAAGAACTGGAAGTTTGAATCAAGGTTCTCCTTGACGAGTTTCTTGTAAAGTTAATGGGAATAATGTCCCTAGAAAAGTGCTGCTCTTGGGGGCAGAGCCAAGATGGCGGAGTGAAAGCAGTGACTTGCTTGAACTCTCCCCCAAACCCTCCAAATACTCATAAAAAATGGCTCTAAACAAATTCTGAAGCAGCAGAGCCACAAAAAGACAGAGTGAAGCAAATTTCCAGCCCAAGAAAACCTGTATGTTTGATCGGAAAGGTATATTGTGCCAGGCATGTAGAGGAGCACTGCTCGCCGTGAGCACACAGGCCGCAGCAAACCTGGAACAGGACTTAGAGGACTGAATCTCAGACAGCTATGGTGGTTTCCAGACTTCTCAACCCATGAATACCAAAGACAACTTAGAAGGTCAGTGGGAAAAGTCTGTTTCTGAGGTGAGAGAGGAGTTAGGCCTCAGATCTAGTTCCAGAGCGCAGAGCGCGGGCACCGGGGCAGGGGCTGTGTCCTGAGCTTCTGGCCCACAGACTGAGGTGGAATCACGTGGCTGATCAGAGGGGGATTGCAGGGATCTCTTTGCCAGTGCTGAGGCAGGAATCTCTTGCTTTGCCTGTGCTTGGATCTGGGTCACAGTTCTGGGAGGTGGTCCTGGGGTGAGGAGGAGTGGAAAACTGACTTGGAAAATAGATCCAAGAGAGACAATTTAAAAATTATTGGGCTACTGGAAAACCATGATGACAAAAACAACCTGGACAGCATCTTTCAGGAAATCAGAAACCAGAGGGCCAAATAGTCATCAAAAGAATCCACTGATCACCTCCTGAAAGAGATATCAAATTGAAAACACCAAGGAACATAGTAGCCAAATCCCAAAATTACCATGTTGAAGAGAAAATACTGCAAGCAGCCAAAAAGAAACAATTTAAATATCATGGAACCACAGTCAGGATTATGCCGGACCTTGCAGCTTCTTTATTAAAAGATTGGAGGGTGTGGAATACAATATTCCCTGAGGCAAAGGAGCTTGGATTACAACCAAGGATCAACTACCCAGTGAAATTGAGCATAATCTTTCAAGGGAGATGATGGGCATCCAAGGAAATAGGAGACTTCCAAACCTTCCTGATGAAAAGACCAGAACTCAACAGAAAATTGGGTCTTCAAATACAAGACTCAAGAGACACACAAAAAGGTAAACAGGACAGAAAAAATGACAACATGTTATTAATAAGGGCAAACTGTTTACATCCCTAAAAGGGAAAATGACACTTGTAACTCTTGAGAACTGTATTGTTATTACACAATTTAAAAGGGGTATACTTAGACAGAGGGGTGGGTATAAGTTGATTTTCATGTAATGGTAAAAAAAAGTCTAATTGAGTGGGTTAAATGAATCTAAGTAAGTGGATTAAGTGGATCTAATTAAGAGATTTTTACTGGCAGAAAAGGAAAGGAGGCAGTAAATTCCATTACAGGAAAAGGCACAAGAACCTATTACAGTAGAGGGAAAGGAGGGAGATGAGCATTATTTGAACCTTACTCTCATCAGATTTGGCTCAAAGAGGGAATAATATAATCATTTAGGTATAGAAATCTAACTTGCCCATGATAGATGGATTGACAGCCCATAATCTATGGATCATTTTTTTTGGAGAAAGGGCAGGGAGGCTATTCCGGGCTGAATTATGTAGCGAGCTAATGGAGTTCAATGAAAATGGAAGTCAATGGTCAGATCAGCACTTTAGGTGATCCTTTTGATAGCTGAGTAGAGAATGGACTGTGGGGCAGAGAAGCCAATCAGAAGACTATTTCTCAAATTATGTTTTATTTTCCATTCCAAATTCCTTTTCTCCATCCAAATCCTCCTATGGCCATTGAGAAGGCAAGAAATACATTAGTCCTTACATATCCAAAGTCATGTAAAACATCAGAAGGCCATTCCACCCATCCAGACATGAGGTGACATGATGAGGTCCCCCTTAAGGGTGGAGGAAGGGTCAGAGGAAATTCTCCAACATCTTTTTCATGATTGCTGCTTTACAGCAGACTGTGAGACCTGGTCAAATCCTCTCATGTTACACCATTAAGAGGATCTGGAAACTTCTCCATCAGAAGAGGTTGGAGTTGAGGTTGGGGTGGGTGGAAGATGCTGCCCAGGTAGAGTTCTCAGACTTCCTCAAAGGAAGAAAAGAGCCCCCAACAGCGAGGGCACCCAGGGCACTTGACACCTTGTGTGCTGGGTAACATAGTCAGTGGAAAGTCCTGCCTCCTTAAAGAGACCAGCAGAGAGATAGAGGAGAAGCTTCTCAGGCTGTACCCAGGCACTCCAGTTGTACTGAGGTCTTCTTCCAAACAAGGTTGCTTTTTTCCAGTCGAGATCCCAGCTGCCCTTTGAGTTTAGCTCACAGAGCAGAATCAATTGCCCACAGAAGCTCTGAGCTGGGTGGGGCCTCAGAGGCATATAGTCCAACTTAAGTGTGACCAGAAATGTTCTCTAAAATGTTTTCAGAAGGGAATCATACTGCCGCTTTTGCGTGGACAAAGGAGGGCTGTGCAAAGTCACCAGCCTCACTTTCACCTCTGCAGCCATCTGGGGCCAGTGGCGAGACAGAGATCAAGACAAATGGAGATGGCCCAAGATGCAGTGGGGGATCTTGGCTGGTGACTTTGCAGAGCCTCCCTCACTTAAATTCAATTCACTTGCATGTCAGGGCATCACCTCACGGAAGTCATGGTCCTCTTCAAGAACTAAGGCAAACAACAACCTGGATGAGTAGAAAGGAGCTGCACACTGGGCCAAACTGGAACTGGTCAGTTAGGGAACATAACTTCTCTCTTTCTCTCTTCCTTCCTTCTTTCCACATAGGGTATCATGCCCTTACCTGCCCACAAAGAATGTAAATTTTAGTCTATGAAACTTTTTTTCTTTCTTAAAGACCAGACTTACACCTAAATTACTCTGGCTCTCACTGATTGGCCAACAATAGGTCTCTGGCAAAGCCCTGCTTGGTCATTATTTGAGCCCTGATTGGCTCAGAATGAATGTAAAATTGTTTCTGTTTTGGCCAAAAACCCTGGGATCTTTTCCTCCCAGATCGATTTTTTTTTTCTTTGTTTGTTTTTTTTTTTTGGTGAGGTAAAGAGGCCATTTTCTGCCTTACTTCTTATTACGCCTTAATCAGTGAATGGGTGTTGTCTCAGTCAAACTGAGACTTGTAAAAGACCTTAGCTTCAAAAGGCCAAGGTCCGTCACTGCATCCTGAGCCATCTCCAGTTGTTCTGATCTCTATCTGAACCCGGATAGCTCCAGAAGAGAAAGCGAGGCTGGTGACTTTGCACACCCTCCCTCACTTAAATCCCAATTCACTTGCATGTCATGGCATTGCCTCCCTGACGTCATGCTCCTCTGAAGAGGGAAGGAAAAAGACCAATGGACTAAGGAAGATCTCCTTCACTGAGGGAGACTTCCCCCTGAGGCTTCAGGAGAAGGCAACCTTGGACAGCTCTCACTCTTAAAAAGTTTGCCTTCCCTAGAGGAGAAAATCCACTCTCTGACCTGGGCTCTTTCCTCTAAATCTCCTGTACTATAACTTCTGTGGGAGGTTGAGGCAGGGTCAAAATAGAAGGTGGGTGTCATCTCTGAAGGCAAAGTTCTTTATCCCAAACTCCACCCTTTAATTTCAGAGAAACCTCAAAATTTGTGCCCACATGGAGCCATTCTAACTGGATCCCCTACAAATGTATGCCCCACAGACATCTTGAACCCAACATGTCCACAATAAAATTCCTTCTCTTTCCTCCTAAGCCCTCCTTCCCTGTTACTCTCCAAGGCACCAGAGATCCTCCCAACACCTCAGGCTCTTAATCTAGGGGTGACCCTAGACTCTTTACTCTCTCTCACCCTCCACATCCCAGCTGGTGCCAAGGCCTGGCCTCCTCCTCTCCTCAGAGAGAGGCAAACCCTGGGGCAGACCCTCATCACTTCATACCTGGATTACACAATACCTGCTGGGAATGGGGGCAGAGTGTGCCTGCCTCAGTCTCTCCCCCTCCAGTCCATCCCTCATTCAGCCACCAAAGTGATTTTCCTAAAGCACCTGTCAGATCAGGTCACCACTACCCAATAAACTCCAGTGGTTTCCTGTTGCCTCCAGGAGCCAACCCCAAATGGTCTCTTTGTCCTGTAAAGCCTTCTGTCACCTAGCCCCTCCCACGTTCCAGTCTTCTTACACCTTAGTCCCCAACATGTACTCTTTGATCCACTGACATTGGCTCCTGGCTGTTCCATGTTCCATGAAGCTCCAGGCTTCATCTCCAGCCTTGTCCCAAACCTGGAATGCTCTGCCTCCTCCCCCAGGCTTCTGACCACCCCAGCTTCTTTAAGTCCCAGTTAAGTCCCTGATACCAGGTAGAAGAGGCCTTCTCCATTGTTGCTGTTTGTTTTCTGTTGTGGGAGGCTCTTCTGCTCCCATTGGGGGTTTTCTTGGCAGAGATATGGGAGTGCTTTTCCATTTCCATCTCCTTCTCCAGCTCCTTTTACAAATGAGGAAAGTGAAGCAGACAGGATTAAGTGACTGGCCCTGGCCCTCCCGATCAGTAAGTGTCTGTGGCTAGATTTGAACTTGCCTCCTGACTCAGGCTCCAGGCTCCCTCCCAGCTTAGCTGCTCTAAGTCTTCCTAATTTCAGTACTTCCCTTCTTTTAATTATTTCCTATTTATCCTGTATAGAGTTTGCTTGGTGAACCTTTGCTTGCATCTTGTCCCCCAAGTCAGACTGTGAGGTCCTTGAGGGCAGGTACTGTCTTTTCCCCTTTCTATATTCCCAGTGCTTAGCACAGTTTTGTGTACAGGCTAGGTGCCTACTAAGGGTTGATTGATTGATGATTGATTGATTGGTAGTACCAACTTCCCTCCTGGGGATTCATGGCTGGGATCCAGAAGTTCTCACCTCCAGGTGCTGACAACCCAGATGCCTGGGGGAGGATCTGGGGCTGCTCCTGGCTGGAGGAGTCTTTGGGCCAGAGCTTCTCAGGCTCAGAAAGCAGAAGCCCAGGGAGGGGAGTTGAGCCCCAGCAGCCCAAGAAGGCCAAGGCAGAATCCCAGCAGCTCTGGGATGGTGAGTCTGCTTATTGTCCCATTCACCAGCTCTGTGCCTCTCACAGCTGGTGCCTAATGCTTGTGTGTGGCACTTCCAGAGCTATCTTACAAGGTTGGGATCAGGGGGAAAGAGCAAAAAACTTCTCCGGGGTGGAGTGGAAGCCTAGACAGAGGATAGAAGGGAAATGGAAGGGTTCCCTTAGGACAATGCTTCAGAAACCTGAACTCTTGGTGGGACCCTGAGCCTTACAGTAATCATCTGTAAAGGGGGAGTGAGGCCCCTGGTACCCACTTCCCAAGGCTGGTTTGAGGAACCTGGGATATGGTGTCTGGGAAAATGCTTAAAGAAAGAAGCAAACCAGCACTTATTAAGCACCTACAGGATGCCAGGCACTTTCCAAAGATTATCTCCCTGGATCCACAACAACCCTGAGGCCCATTTGATAACTGAGCACACTGAGTCATGCAGAGATAAGTGATTGGCCCAGGATCACAGAACTAGGAAGTGTCTCAGACAGGTTTGGAACTCAGGACTTCCTGACTCCAGGCCCAGCCTCCGTGCCTTTATGGACATAAAGCCACACAAATGTGTTGGCTGCTCATGCGATGATTTCCTAGCAACAGAAGGTGAGTGGCAGATGAAGGGCTCTTCCAATACAGGGCTTCTCAATTTGGGGTCGGCCATACTCCCCCATTCACATTCTCCTCTTCCCCCAGGGTGGTTAAATGTCAGAGTCTCCAGGAACTTTCATGAGGAGGATAGAAATTACATCTTCATTTTCCCTAATCACTCACTGCCGTGCTGGGATCCTTCACTTTTCATCATTACCTTTACCTGCTCTTTCCTGTCCAGGGCCCTGCCCTCAGCTGATACTCAGTCCTTGTGGACAGAATTTCCAGAAGAACTTAGTGCAAAGTGGAGGCGGGGAATCCATTGTCCTCTCCCTCCCCCAGCCCCAGGTCTATGGATAAATTTCAGAGCCTCTGTGAACATGGATGGATGGAGGAGTGTGTGTGTGTGTGTGTGTGTGTGTGTGTGTGTGTGTGTGTTTAAGAGACCAATAATACTTAGAAATTGGGCTCTCTGCCTTAATTTCCATTTACAGCTCTTTAGTTAACCCCTGCTCTTGAGATGGAAGAAAAATCCAGTCTACTGGAAACACAGCAGCAGGTTATCGTAGAAATAATGGGACTAAACTTTCCAGGTGTCCAGTGAGTGTGTACTGCTGCCAATGACCAATCAGTGCTGCTGAGACAGGAGAGAAATGCTGCTGTTTGTTAGGCTCAGAGCACAGGTTGCACTGAGCACTTCCAATTAGTCAGGGAGCCCTGAGCATGGTTTTCAGCAACCTTGCATGGAATGGGCATTCCTATGCAGGATGGGCATGAGTCACTCTAGCAGAGAGTGAAGGGGAAGGCAAGGATTTCCACATCAGGAAGCAGACAGAAGGAGGAAAGAGGATGCTGCATCACAGAAGGTCAGGGGACTAGCTTGTCAAAACAGGATTTTGTTTTATGTCTCCAGCTGGACTTTTGCAAACTTCCCCAGGACACGTGACCCACGTGCTTCAAGAATAGTCTCAGAAGTTTAAGACACTGTCTGAGGGAGAGTTTTTTCTTAGCCTAATGAAATCAAGAAGCCTGACCCAGAAATGTTCTTGCCAGAACAGTATCTATGGATAGGCAGGCATTGGGAAGGGAAGTTGAGGAAAGGGCTTGAGGTTTTCTTGGGAGTTTCCTCCTCCTGGGGCATGTGCTCTGAGATACCTGTAGAGTCAATGACTGTCCTTGCTACCTCCCTTCTGTGCTACAGCTTGGTTCTCTCCTGTCCAGACCCTCTCACTCTCTCTCCCCCCCCCCAGCTTCATTTCCTAAGAATTTCTGAGTGACCTAATGACTTTGATTGATTTGCAGAGATGGTCCAAGCCCTATGCACTCTCAGTTACACTGAAGTGGGTAGACTAGGCGGGAGAGGTCCAGCCTTACATGCAGATCAAGGGACACATGGTGGAATAGGACAGAGAGCTGGCTCTGGAGCCAGAGAAATTTGGGGTCAAGGCCACCTTCTCTCACGTTCTGGCTATTGGATCTTGGGCAAGGTGGTGTTGACCCGAGTTGCAGAGAAGTTGCTTCTGTGCTCTGGGACAAGAATTCCTTGACAGGAGATCCCTGCTGGAAGTGGCCCTGCAGGGCCTGGTCCTGTTCCCCCACACACGTGGCTGCAGACAAGGTCCCAATCTTATTAGATCCTTTTCCTAAACACCGCACATTCCTGTCTTCCTACCTGAGTCCTCTTCCCTGTCTCTGATCACCTTGCACAGGAATCAGTCTCCCTGCTCCCTCTTTAGGTGATTGTTCACTTCCCCTCCATTGTCCCCTGCCCAATAGCACCCCATAGTGGAAGGCCATTTAGGACAGGGCTCACTGCCATGTGCCTCCTCTCAGGGCACCATTTCCCATTCTCTTTCCTTGTGCTCAGGATACCACTTTTCTTTCACTTACCTTAGGAAAATGGGGACACTTACACTTTTATTTCTCTTTCAGGCTTGCACTTAAGGACCAAAGAGCCCAAAAGGAGAAGAGAAGATTCATCCCTGGAGGGAATGGTCATAGAGGAAGTGGGAATGGAGGCTCTTTGCTACTCAAACATGGGAGATGCCAGAGAACATGAGAGCCAGAGCCACATGCAGGAGGAAAACCAGGAGATTTATTTAAGGGAAGTGACCAATCTTCAAACAATTCCTACTGCAAAAAGCCTCTGAAATGTACTGAATGTGGGAAAGACTTTAGTTACCCCTCACATCTTACTATACACCAGAGAGTTCACACTGGAGAGAAACCTTTCCCTTGCAATGACTGTGGGAAATCCTTCCATCATAAATCAAATCTCAGAGCACAGCTGAGGATTCACACTGGAGAGAAACCCTTTGAATGTAAGGAATGTGGAAAAGCCTTCAGCCAGAGGTCATATTTGAGCTTACATCAAAGGATTCATACTGGAGAGAGGCCATTTCAATGTGATTTATGTGAGAAAGCCTTCTGCAAGCCCACATGCCTCATTAACCATCAAATGGGTCATACTGGGGAGAAGCCTTACCTGTGTAATCAGTGTGGGAAAGCATTCATTTGTAGTTCACATCTTCTCAAACACCAGAGGATTCACACTGGAGAGAAGCCTTATACATGTAATGAATGTGGAAAAGACTTCAGGCAAAGCTCAAACATGCATGTGCATCAGAGAATTCACAAAGATAAGAACTCTTGAGTGTATACATGTTATGAATGTGGGAAAGCCTTTAATGAAGGCTGAAAACTTACAAAAAAAAAACCCAACTCAAACAAACATAGGATTCACACTGGAGAGAAGACTTATACATACAATGAAGGTAGAAAAGCCTTCAGGCAAAGCTCAAAGATGCCTGCACATCAGAGTATTCACGGTGACAAGAAATCTTCTGTATGTAAATAATATGGGAAAGTTTTCATTCACACCTGAGCACTTACAGCCCATCAGAGGGTTCATATTATACAGAGCAGAATGAATTAGGATAAATATGGGGAAGACTTCACCAAGAGGTGGAACATGAATTTTCACCAATGAATGAAAAGAATAATCGTAAAACAGTTAGAGAATGGTGCAGAGTTACAAAGAACCAATATGTCCCCAAAGGAGACATGAAGATGCCAATGTGTGGCAGACATAGAGCTCCAAGTGTGTGTAATGTTGCTCATGTTTTCATGTTCTTTCTTAAGTATTGATTGGTTTTCTTAACTTTCCTCTTTCTCTCTCTCTCTCTCTTTTTTAAGGTATTAAATGTTATTTGAGATGGCTCTTTGTTTGTAGCAGGGATGCAAGGGAAATTTAGGCAATATGAAAACAACAGATATCTAAATGTTTTCCATGACTAGACATAGTTACAAGGGGTTTTGTTTTACTTGCCTTTTCAATGGATTTAGGGCTGAGGGAGAGAGGGAGCAAGAGAATTTGGAGTGAAAATAAAATGGAATTTTTAAAAAACATACAATTACCTGCCAACCTCAAGACAAATGCAGTGAATATAAGAAAACTGTCTGTAAAGACACAAATATTTTTCAGCATGAGAATGTTCATATTAGAGCAAACATATAGAAATGTAAAAAGTGTCAGAAATCTATTTTACTGACTTGACTAAACATCAAAGAAATTGTACTGAACATGAAAAACACTTTTCTGTGTTTCTTGGCATTAAAGTTTTTTTTGGTGAAGAACATATGTAATGATGAAGTTTCCTTGTTATTGGACCCTTGCTGTAATTCTTTCCTTTTAATTATGAAATGCAGATAATTTATTCAGAACCCATTTATAGGTATAAAATTAAGTTTGATTTGTCTTCTGACATTTTTAAAGTCATTGTTTCTCCTTCATTGCCTAAAATCTCTCAATTATTCAACAAATTAATAAAATATTCTTGTTTCTTAACTATGTCAAATGTCTTATTAATAAGTATTTTTGTTCTTGTGCTTATTTATTATGACATATTTTAGCCCCCAACTCTAACTTAGACTTTATATCTTCCTAAGTTGTAAACTCCATTAATGCCATGGATCTGTAAAATTTAAAATTGATTTTTATTCTGTTTTGCTAAGTCTTAAGCTACATTTAATATTTCTTTTCCTGGGTCCTTCCCCTTATAAACCTCACAGCCACCCACAACCTTGAGAAACTTGCCTAAAGATCAAGGTTTTGTCTTGTGATTACCTCCACCTTGTAACTCCTCCCATGATCTACTTTCCAGAAAACCTGATTAACCTAAAAGGTCAAATCTCATCCATTTAAACTATTGTAGCAACTCCCTTGGCCTGGCAACCTTTGTCTTGTGTCTTGAGTCGTGCTTCTTGGCTGTGGAAGGCAGTTTCAGAAGGGGATCTCAATCCTGACCAGGCCATTGATAGGCAATCAGAAGAATACACACTTTTGCTGCACGAGCCTTTGCTTTGTTATCTTGTTAATTGTTATTAAAAAAAAAAGCTTTCAGTCCTCACTCAGGGTCTTTGCTTGAGAGAGGCTACTGACCCAATTTGTTGGTTCCTGCTAGCCTAACTAACAAATGGATCATGTTCAGAATCTTGTCCCTCAGTTTACCTTAATTTTCAAATGTAACAATTGGCATCCTAAATGGGACTTGGGAAGGGGGGTTGGTCCCTTACCTTCCCCTTAATGTACAGCCTTCGATGCTGCAGGGAAATTTCTCCTTGAACAATTTCTCCATGAAGGACAGTACTGGAGTCCACACACACACAGAGAACCACCACCACCACCCCCTGCCCAGAGTCTCAACCCTTCTGTGCAAAATTTATGTGTGTGTATCCTAGAATTTGACCTAAAAATGGGACTTTCCTTTGTGCCCACCAAACCTCTGCCTTTATTTTAAACAGACTTTAATGCTCTCAGAGCTGCCCAGCAATGGGAGGGTCTTTCTAGTGAGAGAGGGAGGAAGATACTTGCCCCACCCTCACAGTTGGAGTTTAACCTGAGTCTGGAAGGCGTGACCTGGTCTGAAGTCCTATAGAAACCAGCTCCATCATCCTCCAGGCTTAGAGATTCTCCAGGCAGTCAAGTTCCCCAAAGGATGAAAGAGAAAGAGGAGCAGACCTGCAGCAAGGCCGACTATGTGAGAGATCCCTGGCTTGCCTCAATACTACCCCTAAAAACCACAGCGAAAAGTGAAGGAAGGGATGCTGGGGGAGAGGACCCACAATCCTTCTGTGACATGTTGGTGAACTAACAATAACTAGCCCCCTCCCTCCCAAACATCAGAAAGTCCCCAGTCCCTCAGCCAGGACATCCTAAAATTAACTAGCAAGAGTGCACCTTAATCAGCTTTTCTCAGAATTACATCTGTGAATGGACTTTGACCAAACAAACCCCAGTTCATGCCAGTAGTCAGCCTCCTGCAATGCCTCTTGGCACAATCTCTTCTTGTTAGAATCTAAGAAACCCACCAGATGGCTAATAAACTGGGTCTGGGCCACGCCCTTAGCTCAGAAGCTACTGACCAAAAATGACACCAAGTTTCTGGGTAGCCATCCTTCTAGGGATGGAAAGGGATGGACAGACCCACTACCACCTTCTCTTCTCCAGATAAGGCCAGGTCACTGAACCTCATGTTTCAGTGATAGAGAATTCCTCTCCTCAAACCCATGCACAAGGCTGGGACTAGGGTTCTCAGTAGATGCACTGTCATTGGTAGGAGTTATTGCCTTCATTGAAGACGTGCTTAAGTTTTAATTGGGGGTACTTTACTTTGAAATAAAAATGACCTTGTAAATTCTCATTATCTGAGAAGTTCTTTTTTTTTTTTAAGGCAATTGGGGTTAAGTGACTTGCCTAGAGTCACACAGCTAGTAAAGCATCAAGTGTTTGGTCTGAGACTGGATTTGAACTCAGGTCCTCCTGACTTCAGGGTCAGTGCTCTATCCACTACGCCACCTAGTGGCCCCCTCTGAGAAGTTCTTTTGGAACCTGCCAGGTCTTCTATGGCTTTAGTCTTGACAAGGCCAAGAACTCTTACAAACTCTGTGAAAGATGGGCCTGGGGGCATACAGATGACTAATCAGAGTCTTGTAGAATCTAAAATAGTAACTTGCTTTACTAAGCAACTGAGATCCCCTCCTCACACTCATAGCCCAAGTGGAGGCTGGCTTACAAGTTTTCTGGTTGTATAGAAGTGATTCATGGGATAAATTGTCAGACTACTGACCGTGAAAATTATGAAGTCACATGTGGAATAGAAAGTATCAAAGCTGCATCTTTGAGCTGACATAGTACTGACAGACTCCAGTTTAAAAGATTTTTCTCTTTACCCTGGGGGCTAATATGCACTACCTGAAGACATTTGGGCAAATGCTGGCCAGAGTCTTTCAGGGTTATGAATGAACTATCATGTATTCACTTTATGTATAAGCCTCCAGGAGGGGATTACATTTTAATTGATTTTTACATCAGGCTGTGCTTTACCTAGAAAAGAAGAGTCAGGTCATGAATGAATGCTTTTATATTTGTGCTTTTGTGCACTTGATCAGGACTGAAGGTCAACATTTTGCTTATTTATTGTTAGTTGCTACTGTAACCTGAAAACTGGCTGTTTCCTGCTCTAAACTATAAGCTATGAACTCACTGTGTGAGATGGGGTGAGGCAGGTATAGTTTGATTTGCTCTGATTTTGGAATTCAGGTACAACTCTTTGATTGTTGGGAAGTCAGTACTTTGGGATTTAAAGGAAATACGAAGAGCTACTCAAAGAGAGTGTCTTGAGAAGATGGCTTTTGAAAGTAAGGGCAATAGCCTCTTGACTTAATTTCCCCCATGTGCTATTTCCTTTATGAACAGGTATGTTTCTCACCGAGTTTGTTCTGAACCTGACTATGATATCTGGGGAATAATGTATGGTCAGTTGTTTCAAAATACATCTGTGATTTTTACCTGAAATCAAAGTGAGGCAATGAGGTTTTGCCCTGGTGTGCCTATGACATGTCAACCTATAACTTTCGCCTTGACGGAATAGTCCAGATGTTATGAATACGTCCGTCTTCCTTTCACAGCAAATTTTTCAAAGCATGGCAAAGACTTGGAAATGTTTAAAAATGGATCTTGCTGTTACAGTCAGCAAGCATCTCTGAATGGTTGTAATGAGGTGCTACTATAAAGGTTCCCATTTCTTTTTTTTCCCTCACTGTTCTGAATTTGTAACCATCACTTGTCTCAACTTCCTAATCTGGGCAACTCAGACAAATCAGTTCTTAGACTTACCATCTCCTTTCCCATTGGTTTAACAGTTACATTTATGTATAAGATTAGATCAATACAGTATCACATCTTTTCTGAATGACTGCAAATGACTTACCAACTCTAAGCAATACAATGATCCAAGAGAATCCCAAAGGGCTAATGATGAAGCATACTATCTCCCTCCAGAGAAAGATCTGATATTGACTGAATACAGAGTGAAGCAGCCGATTTTTCACTTTCTTTCTTTCATTGCTTTTCTTTCATTCAAGTCTTCTTGTACAAAATGACTAATATGGAAATGTTTTACATAATTCTACATGTATAACCGACATCTGATTGCTTACCATCTCAAAGGGTAGGCAGGTGAGGGAAAGTAGGAGGGATAGAATTTGGAATTCAAAAAACTTTAAATAAAAATATTAAAAACTTTTTAAAAATAATTTTTAAAACTCCAAAAAACATCTAGTCATAGGAAAGAATCTGAAAACATAAGCAATATTCCCCACATTTGGACTTCTTCCTCTGCCAAGAATAGGCATCTTTTTTTTTATCTCTCCTTTGGAAGCCATTATTGGTTCTTTGTAACTGTGGACTTTTCTCTTATAATTTTTTTCTCATTATTATTCTCATCGTCTTTGGTGGTGGTTCAGAGGTGTTAACAGGATTTTACATGTAGGCTAGACAGGACCCATCTCTAACCTGTGAATACCCAGAGCCACACAAAGCAGGCCAGAAACAGGAGTGCCAGGAAACAAGTAGTGGTTTAATTAATTGTTTTCAGAGTGACAAATGCTTTCTATGCTAGAGGAAAGGCACAGCATATACACACAAATCACAAGTGAGAAGGGGGTGGGAGGTGGATTACAAACAATCATTTCCAGGGCCTGAGTGGTTGCTTATGACAAGCCCATAAATGCAGGACAAGACAGGAGTCTTGGAGTCCTGTAGGACCAGTATTGTTGGTGGTTATTATTTGGTGGGACATAGGCCCAGAGTTCTGTGTTGGGAACAGGTTCTAAATCTTTGATTTGCTTCACTTAATGTACACAGGCATAGGAATGTAGTGATTGTGAGAGCTTTGTCAAGGGTTTGATCGATCATATCAAGCTGCATTGTAGATTCTGATACCAATGCCAGAAGAGGCAGCTCTGAGAAATCTAAATTAGCATATTGATTATACATATCATATCCATTAATATGAAAATCATGAATCCCTTCTCAGTGGATTGAGCACTGAGCCTGAAGTCCAAAAGATATGAGTTCAACTCCAATCTGAGATACTTCTTATGTGTGTGACCCTAGATAAGTCACTCACCTCAGTTTCTGTGACAAAACTTTGCACTGGATCAACTTGAGAAAGACGTGGAAAACAACTCCAGTGTCCTTGCCAACAAAGCATTGTTGACAGTATGATCCATGGGGTCACAAAGAGTCAGAATGACCTTAAAGTCTCAATGACCTTAGAGTCTCAATGACAAAAGAGCAATGTTGGAGCTCTAAGTAAATTCTTCTCCACATTTAGTTATATTTATTCGATGGCTTCTTTACTGCCACCCCCTCCCTGAAAAATACAAGGTTTCCCAAAGTTCAGTCTCTGCCACTTAGACTTTCCCAGGGACTTTGAGGCAGTCTGTGAGCTTCCCCAGTACCCTCACAGAGGCCTCCCTTAGCTTGCTGTGACCCAGAATTAGGATAATGGAGTGGGTCATGGGATAGACATTCATGATCATCAATGAAAACATTGCCACAAGTTTACTGTGAAGCATAGACAGGTTAAAGACTGCCATAATGATGCCCAAGTGGTATAGTACAAAGAGGAAGAGGAAGGAGACAATGGCTTTCATAGCCCTCACGTGGGCCTCTGTACTGGGATCCCTGGAGCCCATGACCCTGAGACGCATCTGCTGGGTGTGCCTCCACAAGGACAGTATTAACAGGAAACAGGAGCAGAGGGAGAGAGCAAAAGGGACTGAACCCCCAGTACTGGAGATAATCAGGGTGGGAAACTTAAGGGTTTTAAATTCTTGGTTATTATGAGTAACTGTTTCATTTCCTTGGTCAATGGAAACTATCTTAATCTTAGCAATTCTTGCTGCCATTGTAAGGATAATGAGCAAGGATATGAGCCAGCATCCCATCAGCATCCTGAGGACCACCTTGTTAATTCTCCACTTCAGCCAGAGGAAGGCAGGATGGGAGAAGGTGGCAATCTTCAGAAAATAGAAGACACTGAGGCAACTTCCAAACCAGGCACTTGAATGGCTGCTGAGGTTCCAGATAACTTCTAAATACACCAGATGTCTAATGGAATTGCTTTTCAAACCAAAAAGAAAAATGTTACTTGTTATTAGTGACAGCAATGTACCAATCCTGGAGATGGCTAAGCCAGTAAGGATGAAATCTAATGAGGTCACTCTTCTGGTCTTCACACAATCAATGCAGTTTACCAGTCCAATGAAGCCATTAGCCAAAACCCCCACTAAGCACTCTCCAGATGCCACAATCACATAGATGCTCTCCAGTACACTTGGCATGTTTGTGAAAAGAAATTCCTTGATACCTTTAATATTGTTTCTGGTGAATGAATTTCCAGCCAAGAGGAGCAGAAAAATATTTCTGTTTCTTAAAATAACAGTAATTTTCTTCTCTCTCTTGTGGGCTCTCTCTCTGTGGTCAGAAAAAACTCTGCCCTGCTATTAGATGAGGCTCTAATTGTATTCACAGCAAACACCTCTCCTTACTAAAAGTTAAAGTGATTGTTAGCTCAGACCTTGAGTGGGCAATTCCAGCATTTCTGGGTGTTAATTATCCATGTGGGCTCCTGTCTCAGGGGCCAAGCAGCTGTTTTCAATGATGTAAATGAAGGACAGATCCTATTTCATTGCTTTGCACTTTTAACTCAACCTAATTTGTCTGCACAAGAGAAATAAACAAAGCATTGAGCATAGAGAATGTAGAAAAATACAGGGATGGAATCTTATGAACTTTCTGACAGTCATCTCTGGTAAAATGCAGTGAGGTCTAGTGGAAAGAAGGCTAGGCCTTTGGGTTTGAATCCAACTGTAGCATGCTCAAGCTTCATGAACATGGGCAAATCAACCAAGCTCTTCAAACCTCAGTTTCCTCAACTCAATAAGGTGAACAATTCCTATAGGATGCCCAACATCCAGGGAAAGCATTAATTTAAAATGCAAGTAATAGTCAATGGAGTTAAGAAGATAAAGACACCATGACACCAACTGCAGGAGAGATTTGAGGATTTTACGGGTTACCTTAGCTGACAAAGGTGGGAGAATGATGTGCAACCTTCTGTCACCACACAAACTTGATGGTGTATATAAAAGCACAGACTGTTTTTCATGGAAAAGTCAGAGATTCCATCGAAAAGCCCCATCCACTTTTAAATTTCATAAAGGGGGTTTATTCATGTGTACGGCACTAATTACTATTTTAAGAAACTGTTAAACAATACTGCCCAGATCTATTAGAAACAGAAGAAAAGAATGAAAATTGAAAGAATCTTCTGGTCTTCTCCTGAAACACCAAATTGAAAACAACCACCCAGGAATTCATAGCCAAAATCCAGAGGATCCAGGACAACAACAAAATACCAACTGCAAAGAACCAGAAAGAAAGCTTTCAGGCACCAAGCATCTGATTATGTTGCAGCTACTATAAGGGAGAGGAAATGGTGGAGTGAGGTGTTCCAAGAAGCAAAAGACAAAGGCTTGTAAACAAAAAGAACTTATCCTGTCTAATCCTACAGGCAAAAACAAAACAAAACAAAAAACCCCAGAAAAAACCATACCCGTAAAAGAACAGAAAAGCAACATTTTTATTTCTGAAAAGAAAACATGTGAGTTAAGAGAAACCAAGTTATATTTGAGGAATTAGAAGGGACTAAATGGTGGTGACTTTCTTGCATTCTAACAAGAGGAGAAAAGACAAGTATCCCTTTAGAAATCCACTGTTTTCAAGGGTGACAGGCTACAAGGACAAATACAGAACCTGGAGGAATTTTGGTTCTGTTTTGGTGGTTTCAATGAGAGGAAGAAAAGGGGAAAGAAATACACAAGGAAAGAAATGAAGAAGAAAAGGAAGAAACACTATTTTTTTTCACAATTAGGACTATGAGAAGAAGAATATACAAAAATGGAGGAAGAGGTTGAAGGAGACTGTCTCCTGAAAGTCACTGATTCCTCCAAATCAGATAAAAGAGGGTCACATACAGAGTTTGATGTAAAACACATTCAAATCAAGAGGGCAACAGATGGAAACAGGGTGAGAGAAGTGGTGTGTTTTCAGAAGTAGAGTTAGAGGGAGAATAGATCCAAGCAAAACAAATTTCGACATGTGAGAACAGATAGTAAAGTAGAGATTAAAAGGAAAGAAAGAAATTGTAATAAACAATTATGGTGGTCTGGGGTAGTTGAAGAGAAGGGCAGGGGAATGAGAGTAAATGTCTTTAATTGAAGATAATTATTGTTGATCACCTTCCTTTTGTTTCTCTACTTTCTTCTTTATGAAGGGGGAGGGGGAGGGATAGGTACAGAGAGGAAAAAGTACGAAATGATGTTATGGAGGTAAATATACAATTAGCAATCAAAACCATGAATATGAACAGAATAAAGATAGGAGAAGAATAAATCATCAAGCAGAATCCAGACACACATTGTTTACAAGAAACAAGCTTGATATGTAAATATTCACACAGAGTCAAGATGAAGGACTGAAACAGAGTATATTATATTTCATGTGAACTCAAAAAAGCAGGTATCATGAGCTCATTCAGGGAAACATTTAGAAAAGACCAAGGAAGGAAGGAAGGAAGGAAGGAAGAAAGGAAGGAAAAAAGAAAGGAAAAATAAATAAATGAAAGAAAGAAAGAAAGAAAGAAAGAAAGAAAGAAAGAAAGAAAGAAAGAAAGAGAAAGAAAGAAAGAACACAGGAGCAGAGTAACTAAATTGTGGTTAAAGGTACAATAGGTCAAGAAATAACATCGATAATTAATTAGCAATTATTAACATATATGTACCTACATGACATGGCATCTCAGTATTTTCATTCAAAAACACTTTTATATGTGCTAGATACACTAAATAAAGTTACACTAAATAAAGATATAAGTTAATAATCATAGTTAAACTACACAAAATACAAATAACATTGATGATGCCAGCCATCTCCACAGCAGACCAAAACAAAAATATTTTTTAATGAGGAAAAGACGGAATGGTGAGTATCAAAGGACAAAGTCGCTATCCAGTCTTCCATATGGCCAAGCACATTTAGCTACTAAAAGAGCAAATTGACAGTGGCAGCAATTTCCTATGATTGCTTTTTCCCCTCTGTATAGTGTTCCCACCTAATGTCATTAATTGACATAGAAGAGATTCAGAACCTCAGTTCTCTGGTGCTTGACAAGAAAATAAAGACACCCTTTCTGTTCTGGGAAATAACATTTTTTGAAACACAAATAAAAGCTGGATATGTGTTCCATAACATAGAGAGAAAATGCCAATGTCCAGTAAAGGTTGTTTGAAACACATACACCTTGAGGGAAAATATAATGTCTTTTAAAGAACTGCTCCACATTTATATTTCAAGGACACTTTCACCTTAAGCACTGTCTCCCTCAGACAAGCACTTCAAAAAGTCATGACAATTCAAAGAAAGTCTTAAGTGTACATCTTTAGACAATGAAACAAGCTATTTAAGAAGAGGAGGGTGATCTTCATTTTGGATACCTTAATACTTAGCTTTGGGAAAACTTTAGAAAAATCTTGAATCAACACTTTTGTGGTAAATTTCTTCAGAGAGCTATTTTTGCTTTAACTTGTCATTTTTATCTAGAACCTTCTCTAAGACCTCTTTGGTGTATAACTGAGGATTACAGCCTTGATCTGTAGATTCAAAAACTTTCTCTAGTCTGCTAATGAGTATCAGGAAGCCACTGTTAGCACATCAATATTCTGCAAGCTGGTGACGATAAACTTAAACTCCTGGTTGAGCATGACCTGGCCGCTGGGCTGGAAGATGCTGTCAGTAACTCTGAGCTAAGCGACTTTCTCCACAAACTTCTCCAGCTGTTCACACTTCTCCACCATTACCAGCACCATGGAACCACCACCTGTATTTCTTCAAACCACGCTGGGAAGACCTCACTGCTTCTACTTCCCTTAATATCTATGTATTACAGGAAAAGTAATTCCAACTACAGGGGGGAAAAGCAAAACTATACTAGTTGGGAAGATTAATAAACCCTTTTCACACCTAAATAAACATAACAAAAAAAAAAGAAATGAATAAAGGACTTTTATAGAATTTTGGAAAGATTAGATATTATAGAAGTTTGGTGATTACTGAATATAAATTAAAATGATACGTATTACTTAGATATGAGTGGCACCTTTAAAAACCTGCCCATGTTCTAGGGCCAGAAATGGAATTGAATAAATTCAATTGAATAAATGCAGAAAATGCAGAAAAGTAGAAATACTAAACACATCCATGCAATAAAAAATATAATCAATAAAAGGCATTTAAAAGTTTCAAACTTAAACATAGACTAAATTGTTTAATCCCAAGGAATTGATATGTCAAAATGCAAGTCATAGCAACAGAGAATTTCATCAAATAAAATGACAACAATGATAAGTATATCAAAACTTTTGAAATAGTCAAAAAAGTCCTTTCCAACTTTTCCCATCATATGACCTGACTTGCTTTTTTTTTAATGAAAAAAATGTTTATGAACCCATTTGTTGTTTTCATGGCAAAGATATTGGAGTGGTTTGTTATTTCTTCTCCAACTCATTTTACAGATGAGGAAGCTGAGGTAAACAAGGTTAAGTGACTTTCCCAGGGTCATACAGCTAGTAAGTGTTTGATTCCAGATTTGAATTCAGGTCTTCCTGAATCCAGGCCAGGCACTCTATCCACTACAGCATCAAGATACCCAACTTCTGACTTATTTTTCAAGGAAGATCAGTTTGGAAGTTGTGTGAAGGATGTTTTGGAGAAAGGAGAGACCAAATGGGAGTAATAATCTAGGTAAGAAATCAAATAAGTCCAGGGGCAGCTAGGTGGTGCAGTGGATAGAGCACCGGCCCTGGATTCAGGAGAACCTGAATTCAAATCCAGCCTCAGATGCATAACACTCACTACCTGTGTGACCCTGGATTAGTCACTTAACGCCATTGCCTATGAGAAAGGAAGGAAGGAAGGAAGGAAGGAAGGAAGGAAGGAAGGAAGGAAGGAAGGAAGGAAGGAAGGAAGGAAGAAATCAAGTCTGAACTACAATACAAGCCATTTGAGTGGAGAGAAGGGAACATATATGTGATACATTGTAAAAGTAGAATCCATAAAACTTGGCAACTGATTAGAATATGGGGTGTGGTTAGAATATTGGGGGGTGATTGAGAATGAGGAGTCAAGAAGGGCTCCAGAGTTGGATATCTGGTTTACCTGAAGGACATTAGTGTCCTTGGCAGAAACAGGGAATTTTAGAGGAGTGATAGTTTTTTGAGGGGAATACAATAAATTCTAATTAAGATATGTGAAGATTAGGCTCTCTATAGGACATCCAATTAGAAATTTCCAGAAGATGGCAAGGTGAGACCAGAATTCAAGACATAGATTCGGATTGGATATACAGAATTGGGACTTGGCTATGTATAGGTGCTAATTAAACCCACAGTAGTAAACAAAACTCTCCCCTTTTGGTAGCATGTGTATAGGAAAGGAAGAGGTTAATGGTGGTAGTGATCCATGGTTGGCCATGCAAATGTGTATGAGGTTACCTGGTACATGACAAGATGAGGGATGAAGGGACTTCAGTTTGGAGGAGAGTGTAGAGTTGGACTGGTTAATCAAGGGGTTGAGAGAGACAAGAAAGGATGGTGTAGCTAACACAGGGGGAGATGACCTGAGAAAGAATGGAGGGAGGGAAATCAGGGAGGTCATTGTGAGGACAATCTTAAATCACAACTACAGGCTACCTCCCTGCTGCCTGGTAAAATGCCCATGTGTTCCCCATACTCCACAAACCTTCACTTGGTCCATCCACTCCTGCTAGCCATCATTCTAACTCTCTCCTCCCTTCTGTGGCTAAACTCAAGATGGCCATCTACAAGATGTGCCTCCAGCATGGTTCCTGTCACTTTGTTCTGAACTCTCCACAGTCTGACTTCCACCCTGATCCCTCAACTGAAGCTTTTCTCTCCAAAGTTACCACTGGCTTTTTTATTGTCTTTTCCCCCAAACCCAAACTTCCCTAGTATTGTCAAGGGCACCACCATCGCCCCAGTCACTCAGGCTCAAAACCAAGTGTCATCTTCACTCCTCACTCTTATGATTTCTACCTTTGTAACATCACTCAATCCCTTCTTTCCTCTGGGATTGCCTCAGCCTCGGGGCAGGCCATCATCACCTCATACATGGACTACAGCAATAGTCTGCTGCTTCGCCTGGTTTCAGATCTCCACCTGCACTCTTTGACTGGACAATTAAGAGGACCGGTCACTTAGGGGAGAACAGTTGCATTTGACTGATGATGTTGGAAGCCAGAACACAGAAAGCTCAGAAAGAGTGAGTAAAGCGGTGGTGGAGGCATTGCATTCTTAATGACTTTAGCCACAAAATGGAACAGAGATATAGGATGATAGCTGATAGTGATGGATGGATCAAGTGAGGGTTTGGGGGAGTATTTTTAGGTGATAGGAAAGTAGGCAGTAGATATTGAGGAGATTAAGATAAGAGAAAGAGTGGGAGAGAGAGAGAAATGTAGATATTGAATATTAAGTAGACTTATTTTTTGAAGCCAAGCAAAAATAGAAACCAAAGAAGTTCTACAGATTAGAATATAATGGGAAATACACAAGAGTGCATGAGCTCTTTAGACTGGAACTGAGGTAAACTCAGCTTAACTGAGAGTCAGGCCTCAACTGTATATGAAGAGGGAAGTTCCCCAAAACTTGTTGGGAACCAAGTGGGAAATCAAACACATTTTGAGGCCTTGGTTTCTTTACGTGTCTGCTCTTACTAAATGTCTTTTCTCTCTCTCTCTCTCTCTCTCTCTCTCTCTCTCTCTCTCTCTCTCTCTCTCTCTCTCTCTCTCTCTCTCTCTTTCTCTCTCTCTCTCTCCAAAGAATTTCCAGAGGATCTGGAACCATATGTGTCTCTCTCAGGGGCAGAAAGAACACTTCTCTTCTTCAACCCTATGCTACAGAGAGATTTGTCTTTCAGGTATGCCTCAGACTAGATGACACCGAAGTCCTTTCCAACTATGAAATGCTGTCTTTGTGTAATTCCAAAATAAAATTTGTTTACTTTGTCAGTTTTAATAATGTTGACATTTTAATAAAGTTGAAATAATGACAATAAATGGGTATACATATGGAAGAGTGGTTATATGAAATCCCTTAAAGTAAATAATAAGATTAAGATAAATATCAATTCTGTATTAAATTAGAAATGAATGGCAGGAAAAAAATCAAGTATATTAGTGAAAACAATAAATGTGAATGGCTTAAATTCTTTTATTAAATAAAAATGAGTTACCAAAAGAAACAAGAAATGGAGTCCAGTATCATGTTGCTTGCAGTAAACACATTCAATGCAATCATGGCAAGGGAAGGAAGGTCCCTGCTTGATCTGTTGCCTTTTGTATCAGCAGCACTCACCTGAGATTTCAGGGAAAGATGTGTAGGCTGTAAAACTGACCCAATACAACTTTCATGAACATCACCAAATTCCACCAAACTGTCCAAGCCTCTCCACGCAAGGTTGGCTTTCCAGGGCTCTCAGAGACAAGCACCCTGTCTTTCTGGGATGTTGCAGAAATGCCATTTTCCCATGTAGCTTAAAAACAAAGTCACAAAAACACAAGTCTATGTACCTAGAATGTGAGGACCAGTGCCTGACAAGCAGCTCTCCTGGGATTCTCCTCCATCTTTCTCCTCCCTCTTTCTCCTCCCTCTCTGACTGTTCCTTCTCAGTCTCAGGTGAATTGTCATCCAGGCTCCAGCCCCTTCTGGGGAGGGGTCCTGCTCTGCTGTGGGCTCTCTTCTCTTCTCTCTCCAAACTCCCTCTCTTGGCAACCTCAATAGCTTCTATGAATTCAGTGATTATTTCTACGTCTATTCCTCTCAGATCCAGTTGTTATGAATGGATGAAAAAACCTTATTATGAGCTTTAGGTAAACAGCTAGAGCACTTGGTAGATGATTCTTCCATGGCAGTCACTGTGCTTAGCAAAGGGAAACCAAAAGTAGCAACAAAGCAAGACAATCCCTACCCTCCAGGAGCTTACATTATAATGGGAGAATTATATCACATTCAAAGGAACTGAAAAGCGTGTGTGTTTGGATAGGGGAGCACTGTTTAATTCAGCTCATTAAAAGAGCCCGGTAGGTGCCAGACACTCTGCTAGGTACGGGGGATACAAAAAGAGACAAAAGACAGTCCCTGCCCTCGATGTTGTTGTTGTTCATCCTTCATTCTGGAAGAGGACCATGACATCAGGAAGATGATGCTGTGACTCGCAAGTGAATTGGATGGAAGCGAGGGAGGGCTGTGCAAAGGACTTCTAGGAATTTTCACCTGGATGATATGGAAGGCCTGGGAAGCTTGCTCCCAATTGGGAACCATTTTCTTCATCTTTATGTATCAACTCACCAGCCGTGACAGAGAACATTAGGAGAATTTCTGACAAAACTGTCTCCCAGACACAACTGATGCTTCATGTGGGGACAAAGGGCACCACCAAAAGCAACTTACATAACAAACAGTAAGCATTATGATGTTCTGTGAAATAAAAACAAGTGAGAGCCATTCTCTCTTCTCCCTTGGATTCCAGTGCCCAAATCACCATCTTCTTCTCCAACTCAATCCCTCCTCCCACTCTAGGCGACAGCAATAAACATGGTGCTGCCCCTCCCACAGGCTGGCCTCCCATTGCTTTAGCCTCCTGACATTAAAATTAACGGTTCAGTGCATCTCAACTATGCCTTAGCCTCCCGTGGGGATGGTTGGTTACACACTAGACCACAGTATCACTCAAAACAGTGTTGCCTCCATTATCACTTAATGTGTACTTTCCTTGAACACCTTGTCCTCTTTATCCATCATCATGGATAGTCACCGTTATCCGTATCCTTAACTGCTCAGAATGCCGCAGATCCAAACTCATCCCTTCCTTCTCAGCCCTGCACAGAAAGTCCGCCCAACGTGTATATGGACTTCTTCTGACACTGTGTGCACACCAATAGAGGCCTTAGCCTTTCTGGCAGCATGCCATTGTTCTGGCTATTAACCAGTCTCTTTCTCTTCCTTGTTATACAGCTATTCTGTAGAAGAATGATGTAATTATTAAAAGCAACAGGAAAATTTTAGAAAGTAAATTGGATTTTTATTTCCTACAATAGATAGTAATGGTTTGAATTTTCTCATTAAAATAAGAATGTTTCCAGAAACAAAAGATTCTGATTTTGATGTCTGAAAATCAATGTAGCAAATAATAACCATAACTCTAGTTTAACAAAAAAGGAACAATTCCATAAAAACATATGCTCTCATAGGACAGAATGACAATGCTAGCATTTGGATAAGGCAACATTCAAACTGGTAAACACAACCTAGTTTGAAATATATAAAGATGAAGATAAATATCAATTTCTTATAAAATTAGGAATAAGTAACAGAAAAATCAAATATATTAGTGAAAACAAGTGTGAGTGGTTTAAAATATTTTATTAAATCTACAATGAGTTACAGAATGAAATAAGAAATAGAGTTCCTTATTATGTTGCTTACAAGAAACACATTCAGTGAAAATCAATTTGAATTATATGTGTGTATCTGTATACGTAGCTAAGTTTTTCCCCTCTATATGAATTTTATGATGTTGAAAAAGACTTATATTTTGATCTGAATCTTTGTCACATGAATAATATATGTATGACATTCATTTAGTCCTATTTCTATAATGATCAACATATCATTGGATATATTAGATGCATATAGAACCCTTTTCCACATTCCTGACAATTGGATGACCTCTCTCTAGTATTAACCTTCTGAGAGAATATAAATGTTGAGCTATTCCTGAAGGCCTTCCTTTAGTCACTACATTTATCAGAATTTTCATGAGTATGAATTCTGTGGTGTGCAATTTTGAATTCTGATTGCTTTCCCATAATCAACACATTTATAAGACTTCTCAACAGTGTGCACATTTTGATGTACATGAAGGTCTGAACTGTGACTGAGGGCTTTTCCACATTCATCACACTTATAAGGCCTCTCATTCTTATGAATTCTCTGATGTAAAACAGGTCCTGAGCTTTTGAAAACCTGAAGGTTTTCCCACAGTCAGTGCATATATAAGGTCTATGCTCAGTATGAATTCTCCCATGTACAAGAAGAATTGACCTATGACCAAAAGCCTTTCCCACATTCTTCACATTTATGAGGTTTCTGTCTAGTGTGAACAATCTGATGTAAAACAAGATTTGTTCTCTAATTGAATCCTTTTCTATATTCTTCACATTTATAAGGTTTCTCTGCAGTGTGAATAACCTGATGTAAAATAAATCTTGAGCTTTTAATGAAGGTTTTCCCACAGTCATTGCACTTATAAGGTCTTTCCTCAGTATGAGTCCTCTGATGCACATTAAGGGCCGACCTTTGATTGAAGGCTTTCCCATATTCTACACATCTATAGGATTTCACTCCATTGTGAATAAGCTGATGTAAAATAAGTTTTGAGCTCTTAATGAAAGCTTTCTCACAGTTATTCCATTTATAGGTTTCTCCCCAGTATGAATCCTCTGATGTGCAATAAGATTTGAACTCCTACTGAAGGCTTTCCCATAGTTATTGCATTTATAAGGTTGTTCTCTAACATGAATTCTCTGATGTAAAATAACACTTGAGCTTTTACCAAAAGCTTTCCTCTCCTCAGTGCATGTAGAAAGTTTTTTCTCCAGGGTACATTTGTGGCATTTTACTAAATTGAGTGAACATAAAATGCTGCAAAGGTGAATCCTACTTTCCTGATGCCTCCACAACTAGTCCTCACATGTTTCTATTTCTCCATAAGCAGAGTCACATCTTTTTGCTTCTTTCTTCCTCAGAAATATTCATTGTAGAGTTGCTTCCTCAGTCTTAGGTCTAGTCTCTCAGTTTGAAAAACGAAAGAAATATGTAAGCTTTCCTGTGACCTCTTCTAGGGGAATAGGAAGTATTCTAATGGAAATGAAGTCGGACACCTAGCAATAATGACAGATATAAAGGGCATGGCCTTGAATTTTCTCAAACATAGACTTGAACTCAGGGGAAACACAGGGAAATCCTACAGAGCTGGGAGGGAAGGCTGACCGCCATACAAGGTGAACATAGAGCTCAGAAGAAATTTTTGTAGGGAAAGAAAAATGAGGTGTGATGAGAGAGTAGATTTGGGACTCCACAATGCAATCCATGTGAACTTCCCAAAACTTCCACAAGAGTTCAAGGAAGATGATGGAAGATGAGGGGAAATATCAGAGTGAGAGCTGACTCAGTGTTCAAAATCAGATACTGATGCTGTCAGTTAACCAATCAGCTTCTCTTAAGCACTTTCGATGTTCCCGGTGCTGTGCTACAGATTGGGAACCCAGAGAGCCAAGGGAAAGAACTTGTCCTCAAGCAGCTTACATTCTATGGGGAGACAACATAAATACATCTAAATATAAACACAATTAATGGCAGGTTATTTGTGGGAAGGGGATGAGGGAGGGCTTCATGTAGAAGGTATCAGGTTGAGAAGAATTCTGAAAGAAATTTTACATTACTAGAGGTAGAGGTGAGCACAGCCTGTGCATAGCTTTGGTGACAGGGGATGGAGTCCTGTGTTGGTGGACCAGCAGAAAGGCCTATTAAGCAGGACTCTGAATTTTGTGGAAGATTGTAATGAATATTAAAGCCTGGAAAAGTAGATTGGAACTAGGTAGAGAGGGCTTTAATTACAAAGCAGAAAAGTGTACATGAATTCTAGAGGCAATAGGAATTCCCTGAGGAGGAAAATGACATGGTCTGATTAGATCTGGAGAGTCAAGTCAGACTCCAGCGTCAGTGACAGAAGGCACTATTGTGATCCAGAGAGTCCTGGTTTAGGACTCAGAAGATGTGGTTTCCACTGTTAGATCAGCCACTTAGTACCTGGACAATTGGACATTGGGTCAATGCATTGACTTCTCTGGGTTAATATTTCCTCATCTGCTAATTGAAGATAATATTCCACAGAATCTAGAGGCAGGGAGTGAGTGAAGGGGAGAGATCACTGGACCTCGAGTCAGGAAGACTTGAGGTCAGATCTGACCTCAGATATTTCCTACATGAGTGAATTTGAGCAAGTCACTTCACCCCTGCCTGGCTCTGTTTCCTCAGTAAGTTGCTGTGAGGCTCAATGAGATGATATTTGTACAGTACTTAGCACTGTGCCTGGCATATGATGGTTGTTGTCCTTCATTTTCAAAGAGGACCAAAATGACATGACTACATTAGCTAAGGTACAGAGTGTCTGACCATGGATGATCAGACCAATACAAGCTTGGAACACTTTGCCACAGGTCAGACACAAATAGTCAATGTGAATGTTTGGGGATAGCTTCTCCAAGTTTGTGCATCTCACATTTCTTTTGAGCTACTTCAATTCTGCTTTACTGATAGAGTACAGTACCTTCTCTTGAGCACGCACCATGCTAGGCAATCATGTGCCAGTGTCTCCCATGTCTTGCAATGAATTTCAAAGTTCTTTTTTTTTAATGCTTTGTAAAAGCTAACTTTATTATTATTTGAAAAGCAGTCAAATGTGTTAATAGTAATAGTTTTTAGGTTATCTGTGAACATGATATACTTAGTATTCTAAATTTGATATCGTCATCCAGTAACCTAGTGAACATGTTTGTAGAGGAAATGAATCATCATTTCTGAAATTCTTATCATAAAAAAGCAGAAGACATAAGAAAGGCATAATTATGTGGAAGGATGCTTCATAAGTTCTCCTTGAGGAGTTAAACTGAAGGGGCTGGTAGAGTTAGTTTTACCTTGTGACAAAAGGCATCAGGAAACATTGTGTTGAAGGATTTTTGTTTCTAAGATACTGAAGTACTTGATAATTATTTGCAAAACCAGATGAAGGTGAAAATAATTATATCTTGTGATGTAACAACCACTATGAAAGACGAGGTAAAAAAAATTACCTGAGGAAGTTCATATGACTTCCAAATTTAATCAAAATTTACTAGCAGCCTTTTGTATAGAAGAAGACGCTGGCCTAGGACTCAGTAAGTCCTGTGTTTAAGCTCTACCTCTGGCATACAGGAGCTGTGCAACCATGGACAAATCGCAACTGCTCAGTATCCTCACTCCCCTAAGGGCTTCCTAGAGTGAATGACAATTGACTTGGGACTAGGAAGAAGCCAACAATTCTAAGAGGCACAACTAAGAACACAGTTTGCTCTAGGCAGAGGGGATAGATGTATAAAGGTTATGAAAGGAGATGGAATGCCAAATTCAAAGAGTAGCCAAGAATCCAGTTTGACCTGAAGATACTGAGGGAAAGGAATTAATGAGAAAACATTCAGGGAAGGTAAGCTTGAGACAGAAGGTAAAGAGTTTTAAGTGCCAAACTTAGGAGGTTGAATTTTATCCTAGGTGCAACCTGTATTTTCTTGGTGTTAATTGTTAGGCCAAAATTAGCACAAACAGCAGGGAATAAACCCACACTTTGTTGTATCTCAGCTTCAGAGGCTGCACTGAGTGCCCAATCACCTACAAACAAAAAGTCATGTACCAACTGTCCCTCCACATTAGTCTTGGCTTGTAGCTTTTTCAAATTGAATAATTTACTATGAGTGCAACAGCTGACCTTGATAGCCTGTTCATCCTCAGAGAAGGTGTGTGACAGCATTTCTGAAAACAGCATGCTAAAAAGCATGGGAGCAAGCACACAGCCTTGTTTCACTCCATTGGTGACTGGGAGAATGTGAGAGCATTATCCATTATCCAGAATCTGGGCAAGCATGCCATCCTGAAATTGACGTAAAATAGATGAACTTCTCTGGGCAACCAAATTTTGATATAGTTTTCTGTAAGCCTTATCAACTGATGTATCAAAGACCTTCATTAGATCTACAAATATTGTGTACAGAGAGCTATCTGCTCCTGACATTTCCCCTGTAGTTGTCAGGCAGCAAACACCATATCAACTGCTCCTGGCTCTTTCTGAAGCCACATTGGCTCTCAGGTAGATGACCTTCTTCCAGGAGATGAATCATCCTATTAAGGGAGACTCTGGCAAGAATCTTCCCAGCAATGAATAAGAGAGAGGGCCCTCCCAATGATTGTCATAGGACAATCTATTTCCCTTACCTTTATGGAGATGGACAATGGAGGCATCCTTGAATTCCTGGAGAATGAGCTGCTCTTGCTATATAACTTGGAAAATTTCAGTCAGCTTTTCCATGAGCAATGGACCCCCTGCCTTGCAAATCTCAGCTGGAATAGAATCAGCACCACATGCTTTGCCACATGAGAGGAGCCTGATGGCATTCGAAACCTCTTTTTCAGTTGGAATTTCAGCTAGAGAGGCATTGACTTCAACCTGACATAGAAGGTCAATCAGTGCAGAAGCATCGATTGATGACAAGCTGGACACACTATGGAAGTGTTCAGCTCATCCCTCCAGGATCATGTCCTTGTCACTAATCAATGTGGCTCCATCAGCACCGAGTAGATGAGATGCAGCATAGATCTTTGGCCCTTAAATAGCCTTCAGGGCATCATAAAAGCACTTTGGATTGTTACTATCAGCATAAAACTGAACTTCATCTGCCTTCTTACTGAGCCAAGAATCCTACATCTCTCTGAACTTTATTTGTACTTTACTTTTGATGGAATTAAATGATGTCTGCTTAGAGACTGATGAACTATCCGGCTGGCAAACCCTGTGGAGTTCTCATTTTTCCATTTAGCAGCTTCTGAATTTCCCCGTCATTTTCATGAAACCAATCTTGGTGTTTGTGAGTGTTCTGATCCATATGAGCAAATGCACTTCTATACACCAAATCTCTGAAAGTTACCCACTCATTTTTCTGTTCCTGTGTTGACAACTGTGTGTGGGCTTAACTTTCCCTCCAAGTTAGCAACTGTTCATACTCAGAGAAAAGCTCTAATATGTTGACATTAATTCTCTCAATCACTTTGCCTTGAGACCGCCAATTTTGTTGAATGCAAACATTTAGCTTGGAGAAAATGAGTCTATAATCAATCTAGGACCCTGCACCGCACATTGCCTTCACCACTCTCTCATCCTGTCTGTCTCATCTCCTTACAATGACATAGTCTATTAAACGCCAAGGGTGAATCCAGGAAGCTTTGTTGTATTTTGGGTAAGTGGAAGAGAGTGTTGGTGATGACGAGGTCATGAGATGCACAAGTCCTCAGTCATAAGTGACCATTGCTATTGTTGTTTCCAATTCCATTCCTCCCAAAAACTCTCTGCCATTTCTGATAGACTGTGCATACTCTAGCGTTAAAGTCACCCAGAATCACAAGCTTGTCCTCTTTTGGCACATCTCAATGTGAGAAGAGTCTCTAGGTCTTCAAAAACTTTTTTTTTCACCTCATCAGGGTTTATCATGGTGAGAACATAAGCACCAATGATGGTCACATGGTATTTTCCAGCAAGTGGCAATTGCATTGTCATGAGCCTTTAGCTCACTCCTTTGGGGAGGCATACAAGCTTGCTGACTAGATTAGTTCTGATTGCAAAACCATCGCGACTAGCTCAGTACCTAGGATTCATGGGCTGCCTTGAAGAATAAAGTCCAGCTTTAATCTTCTATCTCCGAACGCATTGAAAAGGCGGGAGATAAGATGGAAGCAACTCCGTTTATTCAAGGCACAGCACAGCGTTTTTATATCTCTGACTCATGGGAACATACCCCAGTGTAACAGTGGACAAAGCAACAAAGTTTACATCTCTTTACCAACAGGCAACACCGAGGATTTTTCTCATGGGAATACCAATTAATGTATCAACAAGCACATGTCTTTGCAACATTATCCTGGCTGTGTCCTTCTCCTGGGCTGTTCCCGTGAAAACACCATGTACTTCTTTTTTGGAATGTCCCAATACTTGATACATGAGCTAGCAATGCTTGATACATGTTTGTGCTAGAGCTAGCTGTGCTTGAGCTAGCAACATTGTTTATGGTTGAGCTTGCCTAGGTGCCCTTCTTTCTGGGGAGTGGAGAACCGATCCAGGCGAAGGAGCAGGCTGAGAGGGCTTATATAGCCATCAAAGTCAGAGTCCTACTCACCTGTGGTCCTCTACATCTGCTGACTTTTCTCCACTCTAAAACTGCTGATCAGAGGGTGCAGAGTCCGTGGGAAGGAGCACTGAACCAGGAAGTTCTGCTGATGTACTTACACCCGAGAGGAGCCTCCGCCCATCAGCGAAGTCTCATGAACAGCCTGTGGCCTTCAACGTCCTACAGATCCCTAACACAAAACCTACACCAGCTTCATGGCACTGCCCTTCACTGAAGCCACTCCAAAAAATGTGTAGACAGCTCTGACTTCAGTAAGCTGGCCTTTCTTTGCCAGCATTATCTCACTCAGGGCTGCTATGTGGACATGATCCTTCCTGAGTTCTCTCACAACAAGAGGTGTTCGTCTTTTAGGTCTACTGGATTTTGTGGTCCATAAGTGTGAAGATATTCCATGTACTGATGGGAAGTACAATCATCTTTGCAGAAGTTTTTGTATCTTTTTTTGTGTGTGTTCAACAGGTCAGGATCTCCACCTGCCACAATAAATGGGCCAGGATTGGGTAAGCAGACAATTTTTAGGGCACCTTTTCTGGCCCCTTCTTCACACCAGGAGGTGAGAAGTTTTATCCTTAAAATACTGTTCAGACATCCAGAGGGCTGCTGAATCCCACTGCTGCTTCCAATGAGAAGATGACCCTATGGTCTGGGCTGCCTGTGTGCAGGGGTGTGGATGGTAAAATGTAAAAAATAGAAATATTATACATTATGCTCAAGTAGGATTTATACCAGGAATGCAGGGATGATTTAACATAAGAAAAACTATTAACATGATGGGTTATATCAATAATAATTTTTAAATTATATGATTATATCAATAGAGGCAGATAAAGCTTTTGATAAAGTTCACATTCATTTCTACTAAAAAAAACTTGAAAGTACTGGTATAAATGAATTTTTCCTTAAATTAATTTAAAAAATCTAAAACCATCAGCAAGCATTATTTTTAATGAGGAAAAGCCAGAAGGCATGCCATAAAGATCAGGTAGGAAACATGGATGCTCACTGTCACCAATATTATTCAATATAGTATTAGAAATCCTAGCAATAGGAAGAAGAGAAGAAAAAGAAATTGAAGGAATCAGAGTAGGGAATGTTGTAATAAAACTATCTCTTTATTCAGACAATATGATGATATTCTTGAAAAATCCAAAAGACAACTAAAAAGTTAGTTGAAAGAATTAATTTTAGCAAAGTAGCTGGGTATAAAGTAAGTTCACCTAAATCATCAGCATTCCTATATAACACAAACAATACTCTGTAAGAAGAGATAGTAAAAGAATACCCAATTTGAAATAACTATAGACAATACATAACATACCTAGGAATACACATGCCAAAACAAACCCAGGGACTATGTAAACAAAGTTGTAAAAAAATTTTATATCTAAAACAAATAAGATATAAGTAATTACAGAAAAATTAATTTTTCAAGGGTAGGCAGGACCAATATAATACAAATGACATTTCACTTGCACTACTTTATATATTCAGTGCCATCCCAATTAAATTACCAAAAAATTATTCAGCTGAATTAGAAAAAAATATCAACAAAGCTCATTTGGAGGAACCAAAACTGAAGAATATCAAAGGAAATAATGAAAAAAAATGTAAAGGGAGAAGGCTTACCAGTACCAGGTCTTAAACTATAAGGCAGAAATTATCAAAACTATCTGATACTGGCTAAGAAATAGAAAGGTAGATCATTGGAATAGAGTAGAAATACAGTTTACAGCAGCAAATAAACATAATAACCTCATAGTTGACAAGTATAATGACTTAAAATACCTGGATAATTCTTTGTGTGAGTAAAAAATGTTGGGAAAACTGGAAAGCAGTGTGGAAGAAACTGAGTATGGACTGATATCTCACACCATTTACCAAGATAAGGTCAAAATGGAGACATGATCTAGGTGTAAAGAGAGATTTTACAAGAAAATTAAGATAACGTGGAACATATTACTTATCACACTTATGGAGAAGTGAACAATTTATTACTAAACAGGAGATAGATAGCAAAGTTAAGTATAAAATGAGAGTAAGGGAAAAGAAAAGAACCAATATGTTCTAAAACATTTATAGCAGCTCTCCTTGTGGTGGCGAGGAACTGGAAATTGCAGGGATGCCCATCAACTGGAGAATGGCTGAACAACTTGGGCTATATGGTTGTGACAGGATACTACTGCACTTTAAGAAATTATGAGCTCAGCGATTTTAGAAAAACCTAGAAAAAGTTACACAAAATAATGGAGAATGAAAGGAGCAGAACCGAGAAAACATCGTATACAGTAACAGCAATATTGTTTTAAAAATGACTTTGAGTGAATGTTATTTTGTCTATTGTAGATACCCAAATTAACTATAAAATCATGTGAAGAGAGATGCTATCTGCATCCAGAGAAAGAATGGATAAATGGAAATATGTATACAATAATTTTACACACGTACACCCATTTGTGTAGCCATCTCTAGGGCAGAAGGGTGGGGGGGAAAAGAAAATGGCATGATAATTTTGCATATTTAAAAGGAACAGGGGCATCAAGGTGGCACAGTGCAAAGAGCACTGGCCCTGCAGTCAGGAGGACCTGAGTTCAAATCCGGCCTCAGACCAAACACTTGACGCTTATTAGCTGTGTGACCCTGGGCAAATCACTTAACCCCAATTGCCTTTTAAAAAAAAAAAGAGAACAGCATTTTGTGCATAGTAGATTTGCAGTTTCACATGAAATCACCTTTTTTGTTGTGGTATGTTCTGGAAATTCTTGTTTTGTTCCATAAATTAAAAATAAAAGAAAGAGAAACTGGAAAATGGTCTAGGTGATGTCTCTTGATTCCTGCATACTTTGGATTGAAGTGAGGCACAGTTGCACAAAATCATCGTCTTTATTCTCTCTTCCAGAGTCCTCACAGTCCAGTGCCAGAGCAGAGCCAAGATGAGTGGTGATGGCATGAGATGCAGTGGATGACCTTGGCGTCTTTGATGTCTAACCAAGCTCTAAGTGCTCCACAGCACCTGCATTACCACCTTCACGGCCATTGGAACACACTGTTCTCATCTGTCCATTGTACCTGAGGAGGTCTTCCTATGCTTGGGGTAGACACCCCCCAACTCACAGACAGCTTTCAGACCACTTGCTTACACTCAACCTGGTTTAGCCTCTCTACCCAGTGCTGCACATGCTGCAGCTTCTTGGAGCCACAGGTGACAGGTGGATGAGGTAGACAGCAAAGGTGGAAAGCTCCCTGAAAAAGGCTCAGCAGCCTGTATACCAGAGGTACTAGTCTTTCCTGACATACCCTACATGCCACCAGGCATATAATAGGCTCCAATAAATGTTTGCTGTCATTATTTTATGTACTTATCCATTCAGTTATCTATTTGTTCATTTGTTTGTTTATTTATTATTACTAAGTCTGATTCTCTGAAGCTTCCAAATTCTCCCAGTAGTGTTATAGCAGTTTCGACACAACCAGCCCACCTAGATTACTTGCTTAGCTTACTTGATACTCCTTAATCCCATCTAGGTGTTTTCACTCTTGCACCTGGCCTACCACAAGCTGTTTACCACTCCTTAATCACATCCAGATGTTCTCAAAGTATTTTTGGAGATAAATATCAGTCCCATCCTCATCAAATCTGCAGACTCACTAGGAACTCTTCCCACTCCTAATGGTGATATTAATAAGCCCCACTACTTTGACTAAAGGAAGGTTTGAGTACTCAAATTCTTTCAAGGCAGATCCTCCTGTACACTCACATTTTGGGGATCCCTGAACCCCCAAACTGCAACAATATAAATCGGGCATATCCTGAAGAGGTAATGTGAATAAGGATCTCAACTGGATAAGAAGCAGGAAAGAATCCAAATCAAAGGAGAAGAGGTGGTTTTATGATGAAAGACAGTATCTAGAAGCAAAAATGGAGAACTAGGAGTACTGTACTCTACCTTCAGGACCAGGATGGAGGGAGGAAGTTATGAGAGAAGGTATAATCTGTACTGGAAAATTGACCAAGGGTGCAGTATCATCCATGTTGGTCCAGGCATCAGTGAGAGAGATAATGGTAGAAGCATAAGATTTAAAAGGAAAGGAGAATGATTAATTTTTGGAGGGGGGGTACAGATGACTCAGTGGAAGGAGTGGAACATTGGGGATTGGGTAGCATTGAGTGGGTGGAAGTGAGCAGGCAGCATAAAGGTTGAAAGGGTATTTTAGTAGTCTGGGATTTAGTAGGATATCTAAAGAGAACTTTAAGTTTTTCTTTTTTTGCAAAGACTGGCATCCAGAGAATAAGAAACTGAGGGAGAATGCTGATCAATGGGGAATGAGTTTAAGCAAAGCGGATAAATAATAGATTGTAAAAGCACCTACAAAGTTCTTACAACATATTGTGTACTAATGATAAAAACCAGTGATACAAATAGAAGCTGTCAACTTAAGTCAACTAGCATTGATTGAGCACCTACTATGTGCCAGGCACTGTGCTCATCACTGGGAAGACAAAGAAAAGTAAAAGTCAGTCCATTCTGTCAAGGAGTTCATCCATCCTTCCATCCTTACTAACCATCTTTTCTGCCTTTTGTAGCTAAACTCAAAAAGATTGTCTACAATAATTGTCTCCACTTTCTCTGCTCTCACCCTCTTCTTAACCCTGACAAGATGGCTTCCAACCTTATTCAACCAAAATGGTTCTCTCCAGAGTTACCAATGATCTTTTTCTTGTCATATCCAGTGGCCCTTTCTCAATCCTCATTCCCTTAATGTCTCTGCAACCTTTGACACTGTTGATTACTTTTTCCTCTTGGATACAGATGCTCTTTTCTCTCTCTAGGTTTTCAGGATGCATCCTCTCTCCTGGTTTTCCTCCTGATGGGTGATGGGATCTGGACTCTGAATTTTCCCACATAATCCAATATCTGGCATCCAGCCTGAGGCATCTGGCCCACTTCAGCCCACTTTGATGACTTAATTAACTTACTTGAAACTCCTCAATTCCACCTAGATCCTTTCCCGCTTCACCTGCCCCCTCCCTGTCTACTTACCTCTCCTTAATCCCTTCATGATCTCTTCACAGACCCTTTATCAATTTTTTGTATGTGATCATCAGTCCCATCCTCATTAAATTGTGCAGATTTACTTAGAATATATCCTGCTTCTACTTAGAATGTATCCTCTCTACTTTGACTGAAAGGCTTGAATTGAAAGGTCAAATTCTTTCCAGGTAGACCCCCTATATCCTTGAATTTCAGGGTTCCCAGCACCCCAAAACACAACACTCATACTGCTCTGACTGCTCCTTCTGGATCTCCTATACTGGATCTAAACATAGGTGTGTGTAGGGAAGGTGAAGTTTAATGTGTGTAAAGTGGATTTTTTGTTATTCTCTTAGAGTTTTCTTCCCAGGATCCAAGGCCATAACAATTTCTACTTCCCAGGTGTTAGATACAAGTTCTCACAATCATGGTTCAAAACAGTTTCTACTGTGCAGTCACAGCAGCTATAGAGGTGAAGTAAGGTAAAATTGTGAGGCTATTGCTGACAATATACCTTCTTTGCCTGTTGCCCTATAATGCAAGTGGGCACTGGTCAATGACTGAGGACCCCCTTAGGGTGAATACACAAGCTGGAATGCTGTGGGCGCCTTGAACAGCCCCCATCAAGGCTTAAGAGGGGGAATCTGTGTAGTTGCCTCAAACTGCCCCCATTGAGGCTTTAGGGCACTTAAGGGAATGCCCAAGCTGTGCTGGTCTCAACTGATCCCATGGAGACACCATCTTTCTACATAACTGACTGTTCCAAAAACTATAACTCTTACATGAAATCAAACAGAACTCAAGATGTGTTATCATGCTAAATCATTCTGTGCTCCTGGGCTTAGGCCTGGAGGGCTAGTCTTGATATTATAACTGTGTCCTTCCTTCTTCCTTTCATAACAAATCTCTTTAACCATGGCAGGTAAAACTAGTGATTTTTTTTTAATATAAGGAATCTTTCTACTGCAATGCTCCACCACCTCTAAATTGCTATAATGGGATGGAAAAAATAAGGTGCCTTATTGGGAACCCACTCTGATCTTCTTCCTCTACCTCTGTTCCTTATAAAGTTAGCTCCAAAAAGTCTGAGGTGGTTTTCACCATGTGATCTATTTACCGGTAGGCCAGTCAGATTAGATTTAGTCAGGTTTTACTAAATTAGGTTAAGTCTTGTCACTACCAAGCTGTAACAGCCTCATTTAGAGAATCTCCACAAGTGACCTGAAATATGGGTGATGGTCCAAGGGTAGTAGAGAGCATCTTGATCGGAGTTGGGGCCATCCTGGGGGGTAGTCCCCTGAGGAATGGCCAAAGAGGACATGCACAGAGGCTTGAGAGATGCACGGAAGGCACTCACTAGACACCTGAAGGAATAGATCATGGATACTGCCAAAGGAGTTGACACCACTAAAACTACCACTAAAGTGCATCTCCTTACTCCCCCAATTGTAATATTGTTGGTTTCATTAGTTCTGCATGTTATGGACCTATTTCCTATTCTGTAAGCTGTGCACCATTGCTGTTCAGAATAATAATACTTTAGGAATTGTTGGAAAATTGTGAGACTATAAATGGCTCAAAGGGTAAAGGATTGAAGGGTTAAATTTTGTTTATGACTGTAACGGAATGCTGAAATAAGGGGAAATAATTTGTGCCACACAGCAACGTTGTAAAAGAGGAAAAGGAGGAGAGTTGCTGATAAACTGCAGGCTTGTGTGACAAAAGTCCCCTGGATGTCCTCAAAAACAGAATGTTTTCAGGATAAGGAAAAGGATCCATATCAATATTATGTAACCTGGGGGACAACGTTTGGTAAAGAGAATAAGCCAGAGTTGTTGGAGCAAGGGCACATTGGCATGAAAATTGGGGTGATTTAGAGGAAGTTGGTAGTTTCTCTTGTGGGCTACCTGCATACATGTATTCAGCCTATATATGTATGCATTCTGGCTACTGCATATAAAGAACCATTGCTTCTCATTAACTTGAGATAGTTCTGCCAACTTATTTTAACATCCAAATATCTATTTATGTATCTATAACAAAAGGATATATGTGTGTGTGAGATCATGAAATGTATTTGTCTCCTCTATGTTTTGAGTTGAAATATATACAGGACAGATATAGGTGGAGGAAAAGGTACTACAGCAATCTTTTCTAGGGTTGATATAAAAAAATAACAGAGAATTCAGTTATCTTCCCAGAAATGACAGAACCAATTAGAAAACTGTCAGACACTCACTACAGGAAATTCATGTCGGGACATATAATATCATGTGATGTTAGAAGAAGTGACAAAGTATTGCTACGGATTATGATGTCCTGGGTCAATATCTGAAAGTCCTTCATCCTTTTATCCCTGAGATGTTTAGTACGTTCCTAATGTGACAAGAGCTTCCCACAGATTGTGGGAGATGTCCCCAACATGTAGCATGAGGTTGTCATGGTGTGCCTTGAAAGGAGGAAGAAGAGACATCTACAGGCACTTCTCTCATCACCCTTCTCCAAAGGAGACTTTCATTCCACTGGACATAATGCCATTTTTTTTTCTCTTTTTGTTTTAGGCTATAATTTACAGTCATTTTTTTTTTTCTGTTTGCTTCCTTTACAAATCAAACAAGTTCTCTTAGACAACTTTTGCATAGTTGAATGTTTAAGTACTGATACCTGTTGTATGGTTCAATTCTTTGTAAGCATTGATTTTGTGGCCATGACATGTTGGTGACTGACTGATAAATATTCATATTTTTCTTCTACTTTTAAATTGATCTATACTTTTTTGCTTCGTTGGAAGACCCTTAAGTATTGGAAGTCCATAGAACAAAGTTTGTTCTGTTGACCTAGAAATCCTAAATAAACGACCTTAAGTGCTTAATCTTTGTGGAAATGTGCCCTGGGTAGAAAGGGGTATCTAGAAATTTTGTCCAGACCCCAGTTTGGATGACCTGATGCACTGAGGGAATCATGAAAGAGTTTTCACCTCGATGATTTTGGGTTTTCACCTCGATGATTTTGGGTTTTCACCAGAGGGTGAGGGGTAACTGCTAGTTACCTAGAGGCCTCAGTTCCCTTCAAGGTATGTTTCACATGGTACGGGGAAGCCCTGTAGGGACCAACTTTCTTTCTGAGATAGAAAGCTGGAGTTTCTTTGCCTTTGTGTTTCCTGTATTCAGTTCCATTCAACAAACATGTATTAAGTGCTTAATGTGTGCCAGGCATGTTAAGTCATGGGGATACAAAGACCAGCTAAAGCAGTCCCTGCCCTCAAGAGGCTTACAGAGCAATGGAGGAGACAATGTGGAAACAACTATGTATAAACATGATGAACCAGAGTAAACTGGAAATGATAAAAAGAGGGAAGACACTACCATGAAGGGGGATTGGGAAATGCTTGTTTCCAAAGGTCTGCATCACTCTATTTGGGGATAAATGTGTTTTTCATGTGTACATGTGGGATGGTCAAATCTCTTCCCACACCAGCTGCTGTGAGACTCCTTCCTGTCAGACATTCAAGACAAGAGCAAGGAAAATGCTTAGGCCTGCCAGGTACTACCAAGGACTGTCATGGATCAACATTTGAACATTATGTTCAAAATAAACCCCCAACAATTTTCAAAAGGAGAAAAAACATTTGAACTGGGAAAAGCAGAGCAAAGGCCCACCCAGCGAAAGCTCACTGAGTATGCCCAGTGTATTAAGAGTGATAGAATCCTATTTAATTGGTATAATGCTCCCACAGACATTCTATGACTGTTCCCTGTCTGCTTAAGAGGTGAAGAAGAAATGGACTTTTGAAGGGCTGCTGGACCAGAACTGGGCACACATCCAAAGGAACCAGAAGGCCAAAGAGATCCCCCTATCACTTTCCTGACCTCATTTGGTTAAACAAGACAAAGGATGCTCTGATGTTCCAGGTGGAGAGAGATGTGAGAGCAGAGGCAACAGCACCCACTCTGCTGCCAGTGACCTAGCTTTCCATCTGAGCTTCTATGTCTATTCTCATGTCAACTTCTCAGTAAATATTCCTTCACAAAGTCTAATTGATAGTAATTGGTTGAATGATACTGGGGCACTATTAAATGGTACCAATGACACTGAGGAGATATTAAGGAGCTCTAGTTAGATGATGCTAAAGAGCTAAATAGTTATTAAGACTGGGTGGTAGAAAATATGCTGGAATGAGGCCTCAAGCTGAGAACATTAGAGAAGATCCCATAATTCCTCAAGGATCTCTCTAGAACCCTGATGGGGAAAATGCAGCAAGCACAGACCCACCTGTTATCAGTACGAGAGGGAGTCACCAAGAGACAATGGGGCTACATGGACAAAGTCACTATTTCCCCATACAGTTCAATTCAATGTTTGAATCTCTTGGCATGTACAAAGCTACAAAAAGTCATTGATTCAGAGAGTAAGAGGAGTTAAGCCTAGAAAATGCAAATCTGACTTTTTGATGGAGATGTGTGTGATTCCGTGGGGAGGGGTTGTCGCATCTTGGGGATTTCAAGGCCCTGGAAGCTTCTGACCATGGGAGATGTAGGGTCCACAGGATGTGGGGCTTCGGTGTGGCACACTGAAGCTTGAGCAGTCCTTATCACTCCTCTGCCCATTCTCCCAACCTCCAACACTGCCAGTGGACAAGGTACTGCATTATTTGAAAAGGAGACACAGCTTTTGGCTAACTCTTCCTCTGATTCTCTAATGTGACAAGTGCTCCCTGTTGTGGAATTCCTGTGATGGGGTGGAGGGATAGATGGTAATCTTCTACCAGACCAGACTGGGTGTAAATGAAGAAGATGGTCAAAGGCTGTAAACTTGTATCACAAGGTTTATTGATTTATTTTCTACAATCTCCATATTCTAGGCTATTACTGACACTCTTGAAGGCAAATTAAGCTGAGGGAGAATAGTAGAAGCAAGGAAATAGAAAGTGCCTTTCATTTGCATCTGAACAAACAGCAACTTGCATCTCAATCAGGGATAACATGGAAGTTTCCCATGTGGCCGTGTTCAAAGGACACATTCAGGATCAGTGCTAAAATTACTCCCTGGACTATTATCAAAGGAAGAGTAGCAGGTGTCCTGAAGACAGCTGAGACTCCATTTCATAATAACAGGTGGGTACTTTCTAGGCAAAGAGGGAGACTGTGGTTGTGAAGTCAAAGAAAATTATCATTTCAGAGCTAGACATATCACATTGGCTGGGAAAACATTTCAGTTACAGTGTTTTAAAAGGTGTTTTTTTTTTTCCTGCAGACATGCTAGGGGCCATTGGGATCATCTTTGTGATGGTGGCAGCTGGAGAGTTTCTAGTGGGTGGGTTTGCCAAAGGCTTTGTTTGACTGGTCAATTTCATGGACTAGGTCAAGACTGGAAGACTGTCTTCAATGGACTCAGCCCTCACTGCCTTGGCCATCTCAAGGATCATTTCACTGGGGTCATTCATACCTATAATCATTGAAGTTAATTTCTTTCTCAATTTCTACGCCTCTGGTAAGATGAGATATTTAGAGCCTATCTGGAACTCGAGCAATTTAAGTGCCTGGTTTGGCACCTGCCTCAGCATCTTCTACTTCCTGAAGATTGCCAACTTTTCCCACCCTGCCTTCCTCTGACTGAAGTGGAAGACAAAACAGTCTTCAGGATGATTTGCATCTGCTTCCTCATTGCCTTATTTGTCGGTTTTCTATAGAAAAAGAAAATGACTGAGATATATAAAATCTATGCTGTGCCTGGAAATAAATCAAATGGGACTCACTAAACATGAAGAATGAAATGCTGCCATTTTTTCCAATCTGATTCTCTACTACATGGCGGGGGATGGGGGTTATCCTCATTTTCTACCTTAATCTCCTGCTTTTTGTTACTCTTCTCCCTGTGAAGGCATGCCCAGCAGATGCAGGGGAAGGTCATAACCTCCACAGACTCCAGCACAGAGGTCCACAAGAAGACCATGAAATCTATGGTCTTGTTCCTTTTCCTCTTTTTGCTATACCATGTGGGCATCATCATGGGATCCTCGATCTACATTCTTTTTGAAAGTCTTCTACTTGTCATGTTTTCAATGATAATAAGTGTCCTCTACCACACGGCCCATTCTATCATCTTACAATGGAAGGGAAAGGGGGTCAGCATCACTTGAACCTTTCTCTCATACGATTTGGTTCAAAGAGGGAATAACATACACACTCAGTTGGGAATAGAAATCTATCTTACCCTATAGTAAAGTGGAGGGGTTAAAAGGAGAAGGAAAGGTTAGGCTGATAGAAGGGAGGTCAGATTGGGGGAGGTGGTGGTCATATGCAAAACACTGGGGAGAAAAGACAGGACAGGGGGAGAAGAAAGGGGAGAGGAGAAAGGGGGGAGGAGAAAGGGGGAGGAGAAAGGGGGGAGGAGAAAGGGGGGAGGAGAAAGGGGGGAGGAGAAAGGGGGGAGGAGAAAGGGGGGAGGAGAAAGGGGGGAGACTCAGACAGTGCCTCAGTCTTAGCACAGGCCTTCATCACCTCATACATAGATCATTGCAATGGTCCAATGCTTCTCCTGATTTCAGATCTTCTTCTGTACCATTTGATTCGGTGATGAAGAGAGAATGAAGGAAATATGTAAGCTTCCCTGTGACTCTTCTAGGGGAATGGCAACTATTGTAAAAGGAATGAAGTCAGACACACAGCAATACCGACAATAGGGAAAGGGAATGGCCTTGAGTTCTCTCAGACATAGCCTTGAACTCAGGGGGAAAGTAGGGAAGGCCTACAGAGCTGGGAGGGAAGGCTGACCACTACACAAGGTGAACACAGAACTCAGAAGGAATTGTTGTAGGGGAAGGGTAATGAGGAGTGATCAGAGAATAGAGTGGGCTCCACAATCCAAACCATGAGAACTTCCCCTAAGAGTTCAAGGAAGGTGAAGGAGGATGAGGGGAAATATCAGAGAAAGAGCTGGGCTCAGTCAACAGTCAGAAATCAGAAGCTGGGCCTGTCAGTCCACCAATCAGCTTCTCTCGAGCACCTTTGGTGCTTCAGCTAATGTGCCACAGTTTGGGGATCCAGCATAAATATGTCTAAGTAGAAACAAGCCCGTCCTAAATAACAGTTCATTTAGGGGGAGAGGACGAGGAAAGGATTCATGCAGAAGGTGCAGATTGATTCCTTTGTGAAGGCACATCAGGCCGTCCTTCGCCCCAACTCTCACCAAAACTTGCAGCACTGAATGGGTGTTGTCTCAGGCAAACTGATCCCTGGGAAAGACTTAAGCTTAAAAAGGCAAAGGTCTCCAACTGCATTCAGGGCTATCATCAGTCATCCTGACCTATGTCTTCCCATTGGATGCTGATGACTCTGGAGGAGAGAGTGAGGCTGGTAACTTTGCAAAGTCCTGCCTTATTTAAATTCGATAGACTTGCCAGTTAAGACATTTCCTTCCTGATGTCATTGGTCCACTTCGAGAATGAAGGATGAATAACAACAACAAATGACAGTGGGGTTCCAGAGACCCAAGGGAAAGAGCTTGCCCTCAAGGAGCTTACATTCTAGGGGAGAGACAGCAAGAATACAGCTATGTACAAAGAAACCTTCCTAAAGAATAGGTCATTTGTGGGGAGGGGATGAGGAAAGGCTTCATGTAGGAGGTGCAGGCTGAGCAGAATTCTGAAGGAAATTAGAGATTACTAGAGGCAGAGGTGAGCATAGCCTTTGCAGAGCTTTGGAGACAGGGGATGGAGTGCTGTGTGCGAGGACCAGCAGGAAGGCCTGTTGGGCAGGACTATGGATTTCATGGAAGATCGGAATGAATATTCAGCCTGGAAAAGTAGGTTGGAACTAAGCAGAGAGGGTTTAAATGCTGAAAAGAGGAAAGTGTATGTATTCTAGAGGCAAAAGGGAGTCCCTGGATTTTACTGAGCAGGACAATGAGCTGGTCAGATTGGGGCTGGGGGGTCAGGTCAGACTCTATCATCAGTAACAGAAGACACCTGTGTGTCCCAGAGAGCTCTGGTTTAGGAGTCAAAAGATGAGCCTTCAACCGTTAGACAACTACTTAGTAGCTGTACATTTGGACACTGGGACAATGGGTTGACCTCTCTGGGCTCATATCTCCTCATCTGCTCATTGAAGATAATGTCCCACAAAAGCTAGAGGCAGTGAGGTAGTGAAGGGGAGAGATCACTGGGCCTTGACTCAGGAAGACTCAAATTCAAATTCAGCCTTAGGCACTTCATAGTTGGGTGACCCTGAGTGAGTCCCTTCTCCTCTGCTTGACTCAGTTTCCTCAGTGGTACAATTAGAACCCACCTCACAGGGTTGTTGTGAGGGTCAAATGATGTGACATTTGTAAAGGGCTTAGCACAGTGCCTGGCATAATGGGCTCTAGACAAAGGTTTCCTATCGTTATTTTATTTATTCTTTTATCTGTTTATTATCAGTAAGTCTGATCCTCTGAAGATTCCAAAATCTCCAGATTCTAGGGGTATAGCATGATTGATTAAACCCAAAGTTTTGTCTAAGCATGAATAATCAATGAACATGTATTAAATGCCTCCTGTGTGCCATGCACTGTGCTGAGTGCTAGAGATACCAAAAGAAGCCGAAAATAGTCCCTATCCTCAAGAAGCTCCCAATCTAATGGAGAGACAATGTGCAAAGAAAGATATAGCAAGCAGGATACAAACAGAATGAACTGGAAATCCCAGGGAGCATCTCAGAGCCTGCCATCTAAGGGCAGCCCCTCCTGGTCCCCTCAGCCCTTGTCAGTGTTGGGGTCCATCTCTCCTCCAATTCCCTCTTCCCTTATCTGTGAGCCCTGGGGTGGATGGGAAGCTCCCAGAGGACAGGGACTGTGGGCCATTGGCCTCTGACTCCCCATCACCCAGAGCTGGGCCTGGTACTTAGCAGAGGTTTAATGGATGAGGGCAATGTGGAGTCTTGCTGGGAAACTGAGGCCCCCAGAAGAATCCAGGGCCTCTTTTCCTCTGAAGTCAGGGGTGACCCTCAGCTACAACCTCCTAGGACCTTCTCTGGGGGCGTGGGCTCCAGGACATTGGTCCTTATCAGGACAGGAGATGGGACCCCTGGAGGGCTAGTGGGGGTGTCAAGTGAGGAGGACCTGGGAAGAGGAGAGAGTGGAACAGACCCAACCACAGCAGGGCCAGAACCCTCAGGGGCCTGGGGCTCAATAGAAAAGTCCCAGGTTCAGATCAATGGGACAGAACAGAGCTCTAACATGAAAGGACTCACCAGGGCTGAGGGCAGCCTGAGGATTCTCCATCAGACATTGCAGGCCATGTGCCTCTTGCTTCCTCATCTGGGCTCCTCCTCTCAGGGTTGTGAAGCTCTGGGCCTCAGGCTCTGAAGCTTCTGCCTTCATCTGAGGCCTCAGCTCTGCTCAGACCTATCCTGAGCCTGCTGGTCTCAGCTCCAGCTGTTGGGCTTTCTCCTAATTCAGGGCAAGTTTGCACCCTTTGAGGAAAGAACTCTGGGGTAAAGGGCACACACCCTTGGAAAGTTTGTATTTCTTTGTCTATGAGAGATAGATTACTGGGTCACAATTTAGCAGGGATTTTTGTTGTTGTTGTTGTTGTTGTTGTTGTTTGCGTGTGACTAATTGGTGGAGAGAATGCTGGTGTGTGCCTGCATGAGGTCCAGAATTGGTAGAAGAGTCTTTGTAGATGAGAGAAATTCTTCATTGTTTCTTGGACAGAGTCACTCATGCTGGGAGACTCCCTTAGCCACTGGCTCCAGGAAGGAGAAAGAGAGAAGATCCCTTACAGACACTTAAGGGAAACTGACTCCTCTGGATGTCCCTGATTTCCATTGGCTTCCCTGTAGACTTGTGGCAATTTCCTCTGGATGTTATGGAAGGCCTGGCTCTTGGTTGAACTCAGATAGCTTGCTCCCAATTGGGAGCCATTTTCTCTATACTCCAATCTGCACAACTTCTCTGATTTGGGTTGGGTCCTGCTTGAGGACCCAGTATTGACTATTGGTGACAACCTTTTGTGCAGCCATGATTTAGTGAGCAAGGGTCAAATGGTTGAGCATAATCTATGGAGAGTCCCTTCCCCCTAAAGAGACAGTGGCCAGGAATGAGGGCTTTGGGGTTAGAACCAATCATGCTCCCAGACAGCAATATTTAGGGAAGCTAAATGATTCTAGTCCAATAGATAGTGTAGAACAGAGCAGCCAGCTAGCCTGGAGCCCTTCTCCTGCTCCCTTCAAGGCAGATTTCACATTCTCTTTTGGAGTGGGAAGGCTGGCAGAGATAGCTCCTTTTCTTTGCAGGTGATGCAGTTAGACAATTCATGTACAGTTGTGTATCTTACATGAGCAGCCCTTACACACCTTACACCTCATTTGGGGAGGGGGCAGGGAAGGAACTCTCCCTACAAGGACCCCTACTCTCCCCAGGCTCTCTTTGCTTTCCCTATAATCCAGGAAGGTGGGAAGGCTAGATTTTGCCTCTATGAAAGGAAACCATCCTGAGTACGAGAGGTGTCCAAAGCAGGTAGAGGCTGCTTGGTTATGAGGGAACAAAGGCTACCTCGAAATGCCTCCAGGGAGGCTAGCATCTGAGAAGTGAATGAGCCCTCTTAGGGGATGCTGCACAGGGTCAGCATTAGCCGGGGGGTGGAGGGGGTGGGATTCATTTCCCTTCTGACTCTGGCACTGTCTTCAGTGTAGGACTCTGGGGATGGAATTCTGTCTCTTTGGGTGTGTATGTGTGTCCATTACATGGGTGTATATGCATATTAAGTCTTTTCTCTGACTAGAATCACACAGCTACATTTCTGAGGTTGGATTTCAACCTGTGTCTAGGGCACTACCCAGTGGTCCACCTCTCAAACAGCCCCAAGAAAGCCCCACAGTGCACCTATACTACTGGACCCTCTAGCCCAGAGGGGCCACATGTGGCCCCAACACTCCCCAGTGCTCACTGAGCCAGACTGAGTGTAGTCATGAAGATTTTACAGAAGAAATAGAATACAATAAAACTTAGATAATATTAATGGGTGGTTTTCTAAGTCAACGTGCAGCCAGCAGGAATCCTCATGTCCCATTTGGTGGCCTCCCTTTCTATCTGAGGTTGACACCACTGCTCCAGGGCACCTTGGACACCTGGTTTCTGGGCAGAGGCACTCAGCCCTCCCTCCTGGGGCTCTGCTTAGAAAGCAACAACAGCTGTGCCTGGGCACACCTCCAAAAGGGTGATCCTGCCTCCTGCTTTTTAAAGATCATGGCAGGTAAGGCTTGGTCACATTAACATGCCCTTATAAAGGCCTGTTATTGTGCTAGACAGAAAGGCAGTCCCTGCCCTCAAGGAGCTTCCATTTTAATGTCATCCCTTCTCTTTCTTGGCAGAAGTTCACCTCTACCATCTCCCATTTTCCTTGATGTTCAATGTCTCTTTGGCTCCTTGTTCCTTTGCTGCTGCTTCTTTCCTCACCCTTCAGAAGTCCTCAGGGGATCCACCCTTCTCCTGTCGTATTTTTTATGAGGCAACAGAGGTTAATAGGGTCACAGTGAGTATCTGAGGCTGGATTTGAACTCAGGTCCCTCTGACTTTGTTTGAAGCCACAGTGCCCAGGTCTCCAGGGAAGATTCTGTAGTTGGTTGAGTGACATTTGGGGGGCAAACTACCATCCAAATTAAACTCCTGGACAGGGAACAGACCTAACATGCAGGTGCACCCACATGGCACAGACACACACATGCTGAAAGGCAAAGGATGTCCTCCCCAAAGAGCTGAACTGCAGAGAATCCTACAATCAGGGCCAGGAGGAATCTCTCCCGGTATTCAGACCCATTGGAACACTCTCGACAAGGGGTTATTTGCTTCTCAGGTGCTCCCCTCCAGGGAGGCAGAAGCCAGCCCCACCCTGAGGCAGCATCTGACCGCTTTGGACAGCTCTCATGCTGAGAAAGGTTTCTCTCCATAGAGGCAAAATCTGCACTACCCACCTTCTCTTGTTCCCATAAACCTCCCGCTTTCTGGGCACATCAAAGAGATTGTGGGGTGGGGAGGGATCCCAGCAGGGAGAGTTCCATCTCCTCCCCCTCCCCAATTTAGGTATAAGGTGTGTAAGGGCTGCTCATGTAAGATACAGAACTCTAACTGCATCTCCCAGGAGGAAAAGGAGCTATCTCTGCCAGTCCTCCCACTCCAAAGGAGAATGTGAAACCTGCCTTGAGGGGAGCAGGAGAAGGGCCCAGGCTGGCTAGCCACTCTGACTTTGTTCTCCTCTCCATATTCATCTACAATTACACATTTTGTCTCCTCAAATATTGCTGGTCTGGGAGCATGATTGCTTCTGACCCCAAAGCCCTCATTCCTGGCCACTCTTTCATTTGGGGGAAGGACTGTCCATAGATTAAACTCAACCATTTGAACCTGACCCTTTAAATCATGGCTGCACAAAAGGTCATTATCAATAGTCAATTTTGAAGAAATCTATTTGATCAAACAGGATCTAATCAAAATCAGAGAAGCTGTGTGGGTTAGAGTATAGAGAAAATGTCTCCCAATTGGGAGCAAGCTATCTGAGCTCAACTAAGAGCCAAGTCTTCCATATTATCTGGGGGAAAATTCCCAGAAATCTTTAGGGAAGCCAATGGAAATCAGGGATATCCTGAGGAGCCAGCTTCCCCTACATGTCTGCAAGCAATCTTCTCTCTTTCTCCTTCCTGGAGTCAGTGGCTAAGAAAGTTTCCCATTATGGGTGACCCTCTCCAAGAAACAATGAAGAATTTCTCTCATCTACGAAGATTCTTTTACCAATTCTGCCCCTCATGCAGGCACACATCACCATTCTCTTCACCAGTTAATAGTCACATGCAAAAAAAAAAAACCTTGCTCCAGGCTGGGCTATAGATAAGAAATAGCTTAGACAAAGAAATGGCAACTTTCTAAGGGTGTGTGCCCTTCACCCCAGGGCTCTTTCATCAAAGGGTATAAGCCTGGCCTGAATTAGGGGAAAGCCCAACACCTGGAGCTGAGACCAGCAGGCTCAGGATGGGTCTGAGCAGAGCTGAGGCCTCAGATAAAGGCAGAAGCTTCAGAGCCTGAGGCCTAGAGCTTCACAACCCTGAGAGGAGGAGCCCAGATGAGGAAGCAAGAGGCACATGGCCTGCAATGTCTGATGGAGAATCCTCAGGCTGCCCTCAGCCCTGGTGAGTCCTTCCAGGTAGGAGCTCTGTTCTGTCCCATTGATCTGAACCTGGGGCTTCTCTATTGAGCCCAAGGCCCCTGAGGGGTCTGTCCCTGCTGTAGCTGAGACTGTCCCTCCCCCTCCTCTTTGGTCCTTCTCACTTAATACCCCTTCCCCCCAACCTACATCCCTGAGAGGTCTCCCACCTTATGTCCAGATGAAAAGCAATGACCTGGAACTTGAGGCCTCCAGAGAGGATCTTTGGAGAAGTCAGCTGAGGGTCACTGCTTGACTTCAGAGGAAAGGAGGTCCTAGCTTCTTCTGGGGACCTCAGTTCCCCAACAAAATTCTACAACATCACCCTCATCCATTAAGCCTCTGCTAGGTACCAGGCCCAGCTCTGGGTGATGGGGAGTCAGAGGCCAAAGCCCACACTTCCTGCCCTTTGGGAGCTTCCCATCTACCCTGAGATACACAGACAAGGGAAGAGGGAATTGGAGGAGAGACAGACCCCAACACTGACAAGGGTTGAGGGGACCAGGAGGGGCTGCCCTTATGGGACAGACCCTGAGCTGTTCCCTGGGATTTCCAATTCATTCTCTTTCTGCTTCCTTCATAGAAATTTCTTTCCACATTGTCTCCCCATTAGATTGTGAGCTTCTTGAGGGTAGGGACTAATTTCTGCCTCTTTTGGTATCTCTAGCACTCAGCACAGTGCATGGTACATAGTAGGCATGTTAATACATGTTCATTGATTATTTGTGTTCAGAGAAGACTTTGAGTTGTATCAAATGTGCTATAACACTATTGGGAGAATCTGGAAGCTTCAGAGGATCAGACTTAGTAATAATAAATAAACAAATGAACAAATAGATAATTGGATGGATAAGTGCATAAAATAATTGCAGCAAACATTTATTTGAGCCTATTATATGCCTGGTGGTGTGTAGGGTGTGTCAGGAAAGACTAGTACCTCTGGTATACAGGCTGCTGAGCCCTTTTCAGGGAGCTTTCCACCTTTGCTGTCTACCTCATCCACCTGTCACCTGTGGCCCCAAGAAGCCGAAGCATGCGCAGCACTGGGCAGGTGGGCTAAACCAGGTTGAGTGTAAGCAAGTGGTCTGAAAGCTGTCTGTGAGTTAGGGGGTGTCTACCCCAAGCATAGGAAGACCTCCTCAGGTACAATGGACAGATGAGAACAGCGTGTTCCAATGGCCACGAAGGCGGTAATGCAGGTGCTGTGGAGCACTTAGAGCTTGGTTAGACATCAAAGACGCCAAGGTCATCCACTGCATCTCATGCTATCACCACTCATCTTGGCTCTGCTCTGGCACTGGACTGTGAGGACTCTGGCAGAGAGAGTGAAGATGATGATTTTGTGCAACTGTGCCTCACTTCAATCCAAAGTATGCAGGAATCAAGAGACATCACCTAGACCATTTTCCAGTTTCTCTTTATTGTATTTTTAATTTATGGAACAAAACAAACATTTCTACAACATAGCACAATAAAAAAGACAATTACATGTGAAACTTTAAATCTATTAGGCACAAAATACTGTAAATATGCAAACTTATCATTCCATTTTCTTTTTCTCCCTTGCCCTCTTCTGCACTAGAGATGGCTACACAAATAGGTATACATGTGTAAAATTATTCTATATGTATTTCCGTTTGTCACTTCTTTCTCCGGAATGCGGATAGCGTCTCTCTTCATATGTATTTTATAGTTAATTTGGGTATCTATAATAGACAAAATAACATTCACTCAAAGTCATTTTAAAAACAATATTGCTATTACTATACACAATGTTTTCTCGGTTCTGCTCCTTTCATTCTCCATTATTTTGTATAAGTCTTTCTAGGTTTTCTAAAATCGCTGAACTCATAATTTCTTAAAGTGCAGTAGTATCCTGTCACAAGCATATAGGAAAACTTGTTCAGCCATTCTCCAATTGATGGGCATCCCTGCAATTTCCAGCTGTTTGCCACCACAAGGAGAGCTGCTATAAATGTATTAGAACACATAGATTCTTTTCTTTTCCCCATTCTCATTTTATGCTTAACTTTGCTGTCTCTCTCTTGTTTATTAGTAAATTGTTCACCTCTCCATAAGTCTGAGAAGTAATATGTTCCATGTTTTTCTAATTTTCTTGTAAAATCTCTCTTTAAATCTTTAATCATGTTTCCATTTTGACCTTATCTTGGTAAATGGTGTGAGATATGGGTCCATACCCAGTTTCTTCCATACTGCTGTCCAGTTTTCCCAACATTTTTTACTCAAAAAAAGAATTATCCAAATATTTTAAGCCTTTACACTTGTCGACTATGAGGTTATTATGTTTATTTGCTGCTGAAAATTGTATGTCTATTCCAATGTTCTACCTTTCTATTTCTTAGCCACTACCAGATAGTTCTTTTTTAATTTTAATTTTTAAAAATAAATTTATTTTGAATTACCAATAATCACTTCCATAAGCTTCTGAGCTTCAAATTTTTCTCCTTCTCCCTCTCCCTCCCTAAGATGGTACACAATCTGATATATACTATACAGATACATTCCTATTGAATGTATTTTCACATTACCCATGTTGTAAAGAAGAATTCTAACCAACAGAAAGAAACACAAGAAAGAAGAAACAAAACAAAACAGAAGAAAAAAGAGCAAGTAGTATGCTTTGATCTGCATTTAAACTCCATAGCTTTTCCTCTGAATGTGGATAGCATTTTCCATCTTGAAACTTTCGGAGATGTCTTAGATCCTTGCATTGCTGAGAAGAGCTAAGTCTCTCAAAATTAGTTATCATGCACTGTGGCTGTTATATGTACAATGATCTCCTGATTCTGGTCACTTCACTCAGCATCAGTCCATTCAAGCCTTTCCAGGTTACTCTGAATTCTGCCTGCCTAGCATTTCTTATAGCACAATAGTCTTCCATTACATTTATATCCCACAATTTGTTCAGCCATTCCCCAACTGATAGACATCCCCTCAATTTCCAATTCTTTGCCATCACAGAAAAAGCTGCTATAAATATTTTTGTACATGTCAGTGTTTTTCCCATTTGTATAATCTCTTTGGGATACAGCCCTAGAAGTGCTATTGCTGGGTCAAAGGGTATGCACATTTTTATAGCCCTTTGGGCATAGTTCAATTTGCTCTCCAAAATTGTTGTATCAGTTCACAACTCCACCAACAGTGCATGAATGTTCCAATTTTACCACATCTTCTCCGACATTGATCATTTTCCTGTTTTATCATGTTGGCCAAACCTGATAGGTGTGATGTGGTACCTCAGAGTTGTTTTGATTTGCATTTCTCTAATCAATAGTGATCGAGCATTTTTTAATACTATAGATGCTTTAATTTCTTCATCTGAGAACTGCTGTTCATATCCTTTGACCATTTATCAATTGGGGAATGGCTTGTATTCTTATAAATTTGTCTTAATTCTCTATATATTTTAGAAATGAGGCCTTATCAGAGAGACTGGTTGTAAAAATTCTTTCCCAATTTTCTACCTTCCTTCTAATCTTAGTTGCATTGGCTTTGTTTGTGCAAAAACTTTTCAATTTAATGTAATCAAAATTATCCATTTTGCTTTTCATAATGTTCTCTATCTCCTGTTTGGTCATGAATTCTTCTGTTCTCCATAGATCTGATAGGTAAACTATTCCTTGTTCTCCCAGTTTGCTTATAGTATTTTATATCTAAATTGAACCCATTTTGACTTTATTTTGGTATATGGTGTGAGATTTGGGTCTATGCCTAGTTTCTGCCATACTCTTTTCCAGTTTTCCCAGCAGTTTTTTTCAAAGAGTGAGTTCTTATCCCAGAAGCTGGGGTCTTTGGGTTTATCAAATAATAGATTACTATAGTCATTGACTACTGTGTCTTGCATATTTAACCTATTCCACTGATCCACCTCCTTTTTAGCCAGTACCAAGCAGTTTTGATGATTGCTGCTTTATAATACAATTTAAGATCTGGAATTGCTAGGCCACCTTCCCCTGCATTTCTTTTCATTAGTTCCTTTGATATTCTGGACCTTTTGTTTTCCAAATGAATCTTGTTATTATTTTTCTAACTCTATAAAATAATTTTTGGTAGTTTGATTGGTATGGCACTGAATAAGTAAATTAGCTTAGGTAGGATTGTCATTTTTATTTATTAGCTCGGCCTACCCATGAGCAACTGATGTTTTTCCAATTATTTAGATCTGATTTTATTTGTGTGAAAAGTGTTTTGTAATTGTGTTCATAGAGTTCCTGGGTTTGTTTTGGAGGTAGACTCCTAAATATTTTATAATGTCTACAGTAAGTTTAAATGGGATTTCTCTTTCTATCTCTTGCTGTTGGGCTTTGTTGGTAATATATAGAAATGCTGATGATTTATGTGGGTTTATTTTATAGCCTGCAACTTTGCTAAAGTTGTTTATTATTTCAAGTAGTTTTTTACTTGATTCTCTAGGATTCTCTAAGTATATCATCATGTCATCTGCAAAGAGTGATAGCTTTGTTTCTTCTTTGCCTATTCTAATGCCTTCAATTTCTTTTTCTTCTCTTATTGCTAAAGCTAATGTTTCCAGTACAATATTGAATAACAGTGGTGATAATGGACATCCTTGTTTCACCCCTGATCTTATTGGAAATGCTTCTAGCTGTCCCCATTACATATAATGCTTGCTGAAGGTTTTAGATAGATGCTATTTATTATTTTAAGGAAGACTCCATTTATACCTATGCTTTCTAGTGTTTTTAATAGGAATGGGTGTTGTATTTTATCAAAAGCTTTTTCTGCATCTATTGAGATGATCATGTGGTTTCTATTAGTTTTGTTGTTGATCAATTATGCTGAGTTTCTCTAATATTGAATGAGCCCTGTATTCCTGGTATAAATGCCACCTCATCATAGTGTATTATTCTTGTGATAAGTTGCTGTAATCTATTTGCTAATGTTTTTAAAATTTTTGCATCTATATTCATTAGAGAAATTGGTCTATAATTTTCTTTCTCTGTTTTGACTCTTCCTGGTTTAGGTATCAGCACCATATTTGTATCATAAAAAGAATTTGGTAAGACTCCTTCACCTATTTTCCCAAATAGTCTATATAGTATTGGAATTAATTGTTCTTTAAATGTTTGATAGAATTCGCATGTAAATCCATCTGGCCCTGGAGATTTTTTCCTAGGGAGTTCATCAATGGCTTGTTCAATTTCTTTTTCTGAGATGGGGTTATTTAAGTATTTTACTTCCTCTTCTGTTAATCTGGGCAATTTATATTTTTTAAATATGTATCCATTTCACTAAGATTGTCAAATTTGTTGGCATATAGTTGGGCAAAATAATTCCTAATTATTGTTTTAATTTCCTCTTCCTTGTGTGGTATTCACCCTTTTCATTCTTGATACTAGTAATTTGGTTTTTTCTTCTTTTTTTTTAATTAAATTAACCAAAGGTTTCTATTTTATTGTTTTTTTTCCCATAAAACCAGCTCTTAGTTTTATTTATTAGTTCAATAGTTTCCTTAATTTCAGTTTTCTTTTTTTCTCCTTTTGTTTTCAATATTTCTAATTTGGTGTTTAGTTGAGGATTTTTAATTTGTTCTTTTTCTAGTTTTTTTAGTTGTATGCCCAATTCATTGATCTCCTCTTTCTGTTTTATTTATATAAGCATTTAGAGATATAAAACTTTCCCTAAGAACTGCTTTTGCTGCATCCCATAAATTTTGGTGTGTTGTCTCATTATTGTCATTCTCTTGAATGAAATTATTGTTTCTATGATTTGTTGTTTGACCCAATCATTTTTTAGGATTAGATTATTTAGTTTCCAATTATTTTTTAGTCTATCTTTCCATGGCCCTTTATTACATATAATTTTTATTGCATCATGATCTGAAAAGGATGCATTTAATATTTCTGCCTTTCTGCATTGGATTGTGAGGTTTTTATGTCCTTGTACATAGTCATTTATTTTGTATGTGCCATGTACCGCCAAGAAAAAAGTATATTCCTTTCTATTCCCATTCAGTTTTCTCCATACCTAACTTTTCTAATATTCTATTCACCTCCTTAATTTCTTTCTTGCTTATTCTGTGATTAGATTTGTCTAGTGCAGAGAGGGGAGGTTGAGGTCCCCCTAGTATAGTTTTGCTGTCTATTTCTTCCTGTAACTCCCTGAACTTCTCCTCTAAGAATCTGGATGCTGTACCATTTGGTGCATATATGTTTAGTAATGATATTATTTGTCTATGGTGCCTTTTAGCAGGATGTAGTTTCCTTCCTTATCTCTTTTGATTAGATCTATTTTTGCTTTTGCTTTGTGTGAGATCAGGATTGCTACCTCTGCTTTTTTTTTTAACTTCAGCTGAACATATTATTCTGCTCAAGCCTTTTACCTTTACCCTGCTGTGTGTTGGTCTTTTTCAAATATGTTTCCTGTAAACAACATGTTGTAGGATTATGGTTTTTAATCTATTCTGCTCCTTTCCATTTTGGGAGATCATCCATTCACATTCACAGTTATGATTACTATCTGTGTCTTTTTCCATCCTTTCCCCCCCCTTTATGCTTTTCTTTCTCCTTTTTTTTCCCCCTTCACTAGTGTTTTGCTTTTGACCACCCTCCTCAGTCCCTCCCTTCTATTATCCCTTTCCTTTTCTTCCCTTTACTTTACTGCTTCTTCCTTCCTCCTCTCCTTTTCTTTCCCCTTTTCCCTCCTACTGACTATAGGGCTAGTTAAAATTATGTTATTCCCTTCTTGAGCCAAATCTGATGAGAGTGATGTTCAAACAATGCTCATCTCCCTCCCTTCATTCCCTCTGCTGTAATAGGTTTTTGTGCCTTTTCCTGTAAGGTAATTTACCCTTGTTTGCCTCCTTCCCTTTTCTCTCAGTAGATTTTCTTAGATCAGATTAATCCACTTAACACGGATCTGTTAAACCCACTTTATTAGATTTATTTTCATTTGGCAGCTAGGTGGAGCAGTGGAAACACTTGACACTTACTAGCTGTGTGACCCTGGGCAAGTCACTTAAACCCATTGCCTAGCCAAAAAACCCCAAAAAACCCCCACCGCTATCTAGTCCTCTATTGAAGTCTTCCTAATGGGCAGCTAGGTGGTGCAGTGGATAAAGCACAAGCCCTCAAGTCAGGAGGACCTGAGTTCAAATCCAGCTTCAGACCAAACACTTGACACTTACTAGCTGTGTGACCCTGGACAAGTAACTTAACCCCAATTGCTTTAAAAAAAAATTTATTTGTGTCATCATGTCAAAGTCAGCTTATTTCCACCCCCTTTATATATACCCCTTGAATATGGTGTAATAACAATACAGTTCTCAAGAGTTACACTTGTCATCTTCCCTTCTAGGGATGTAAACAGTTTGTCCTTATTAACAATATGTTGTTACTTTCTGTCCCATTTACCTTTTTTATGTCTCTCTTGAGTCTTGTATTTGAAGATCAAATTTTCTGTTGATCTCTGATCTTTTCATCAGGAAGGTACAGCAATTTGATACATCAGTTAAGAAGGCTTGTGGAAAACTCTATCAAAATCTGGTTGTCCACAGAATTTCATCAGTATTTTACGTCAATTTCAAGATGGCATGCTTGTCAGGGATCTGGATAATGTATAATGCTGTCACATTCTCCCAGTCGCCAAAGGAGTCAAACAAGTCTGTGTGCGTGCTCCCATGCTTTTTAGCATGATGTTTTCAGCAATGCTGTCACACATTTTCTATGAGGATGAACAGGCTATCAAGGTCAGCTGTTGCACTTACTGTAAATCACTCAATTTAAAAAGGCTACAAGCTGAGACTAAAGGGGAGGGAGAGTTGGTACACGATTTTTTTGTTTGCAGGTGATTGTGCACTCAATGCAGACTCTGAAGCTGAGATGCAACAAAGTGTGGGTCAATTCTCTGCTGCTTGTGCTAATTTTGGCCTAGCAATTAACACCAAGATAATACAGGTTGCACCTAGGATAAAATGCAACCTCCTCACTTTGGCACTTAAAACTCTTTACATTCTGTCTTAAGCCTACATTTCCTGAATATTTTTTCATTAATTCCTTTCCCTCAGTATGTTCAAGGCAGACTGGATTCCACACTGCTCTTTAAATTTGCCATTCCATCTCCTTTCTTTTTTTTCCAGGCAATTGGGGTTAAGTGATTTGCCTAGTGTCGTAAAGCTAGTAAGTGTCAAGTATTTAGCTGAGGCCAGATTTGAACTGAGGTCGTCCTGACTTCAGGGCTGGTGCTCTATCCATTGTGCCACCTACCTACACCCATTCCATCTCCTTTCATAGCCTTTGTACATCTATCCCCTCTACCTAGAACAAACTCTTTTCTTAGCTGTGCCTCTTAGAATCTCTGGCTTCTTTCAAGGCCCAAGTCAATTGCCACTTGGTCTAGGAAGCCCTTTGAATTTCCTTTGTTGGTACCACTTTCCATTTTCTAAATTGTCCCATATTGATTAGTCTTTTTATTTGATTTCTCCCATGAGAATGTTAGCATCTTGAGGATAGGCATGCTTTTCATTGCTAATGTTGTATCCTACCTCTTAGCATAGTGCCTTTCATGTGGTAGGCATTTGATAAATATTTGTTGAATTGAATTAGTGTTTATATAATTGGGTCCTTCAAGACTCTCTTCTGAATGAAAATATCTGTGATATGGGAATATGACATTTCCATATTATCTTGAAAGTTTTGTCTTTTTGGTTCTTTACTTCTGAACCAAAAAATTTCTCCAATTTTTCCCCCCATTGACCTTTCTTCTAACTACTCTCATATTGAAGTAGTTGAATGTTAAAGTGTTTGGGTGCAATACAGCTCTTCAGTAGGTGTTGATAACTCATGCCTATGTGAAACTTGTCCTCACACTTCTGCCAATCAACAACTCATTTGTAACTTGCAGTGTTAGAAAGTCACCTTTGGGTGGGTGGAGCATACTGAGCAGTTGTGACTTGTCCATGGTTGCACAACTCCCGTATGCCAGAGGCTGGGCTTAGAAACAAGATTTACTGAGTCCAAGGCCAGTGTCTTCTTCTATAGAAAAGGCTGCTAGTAAATTTTGATTTAATTTGGAAATCATATGAACTTCCTCAGATAATTTTTTTTACCTCGTCTTTCACAGTAGTTGTTACATCACAAGATATAATTATTTTCACCTTCATCTGGTTTTGCAAATAATTATCAAGTATTTCAATATTGTAGAAACAAAAATCCTTCAAAACAATATTTCCTGATGCCTTTTGTCACAAGGTAAAACTAACTCTATCAGCCCCTTCAGTTTAACCCCTCAAGGAGAACCTATGAGGCATCCTTCCACATAATGGTACCCTTCTTATGTCTTCCTTTTTTTTTATGATAAGAATTTCAGAAATGATGATTCATTTCCTCTAGAAACATGTAGGTCATTGGATGAAGGTATCAAATTTAGAATACTAAGTATGTCATGTTCACAGATAACCTGAAAAAACTGTTATTATTAACACATTTGACTGTCATTTGAATAACAAAGTTAGCATTTACAAAGCATTAAAAAAAAGAACTTTGAAATTCATTGCAAGACATGAGAGACACTGGCACATGATTGCCTAGCATGGTGTGCACTCATCAGCGAAGGTGCTGTGCTCTATGAGTAAAGCAGAATTGAAGTAGCTCTGAAGAAATGTGAGATGCACAAACTTAGAGAATCCATCTCAAACATTCACATTGACTGTGTGTGTCTGACCTGTGGCAAAGTGTTCCAAGCTTGTATTGTTCTGATCATCCATGGTCAGACACTCTGTACCTTAGCTAATGTACTGATGTCATTTTGGTCCTCTTTGAGAATGAAGGACAACAACCATGATATGCCAGGCACAGTGCTAAGTACTGTACAAATATCATCTCATTGAGCCTCACAGCAACTTATTGAGGAAACAGAGCCAGGCAGAGGTGAAGTGACTTGCTCAAATTCACTCATGTAGGAAATATCTGAGGTCAGATTTGACCTCAAGTCTTCCTGACTCGAGGTCCAATGATCTTTCCCCTTCACTCACTCCCTGCCTCTAGATTCTGTGGAACATTATCTTCAACTAGCAGATGAGGAAATATTAACCCAGAGAAGTCAATGCATTGACCCAATGTCTAATTGTACAGGTACTAAGTGGCTGGTCTAACAGTGGAAACCACATCTTCTGAGTCCTAAACGAGGGTTCTCTGGATCACAATAGTGCCTTCTGTCACTAATGCTAGAGTCTGACTGTCATTTTCCTGCTCAGTAAAATCCAAGGACTCCCTTTTGCCTCTAGAATTTCATGTACACTTTTCTGTTTTGTAATTAAAGCCCTCTCTACCCAGTTCCAAACTACTCTTCCAGGCTTTAATATTCATCACAATCTTCCACAAAATTCAGAGTCCTTCTTAATAGGCCTTTCTGCTGGTCCACTAACTCAGGACTCCATACTGTGTGGGATACCACTTAAATTAAAGAACACACAGAGGTATCCAAGGAGAAACAGAAAGTTAATTTATTATTATTATTTCAACCCTGGAGATTTGGGTGTCCCTCCACTAGAATGTTCTAATGAAAGGAGACACAGTACAGGAGCACAGGACCTGATTAAATAGCCCTAATGGGCAAATTTCCCCCTCCCACCAACCACCCACTATTTGGCTCACAGTCTCAATGTACCATAGAAACTGAAAACAAGACAATGAACGCAATATACATATCTATATTTCTTAGTTTGCTGAAGTAATACCAAAGAAGCAATTAGTCAAGCGTGACCAAAATATAGCAATAGGTGCATCAAGAAAATACAGGGGGGGTTTCTTCAGGAGTTTCAGGCTTGTCAAACTTTAACTACTGAACAATGGCATAAGAGGGGGGTACTTGGGGTTGAATTCCCGTAAATCGGGTGATTTCTACTGAATCGAAACTTGGGCCTGTTAGGCTGCTATGCCTGTCTTGAGTCTGATACAATTTCTATTTATTCTTCTAAGAAGTTTTCACGGGACCCCTCTTCCCACTCAGCCTTATCCCAAACCTTAATTACACTGAGAAGTCTTCACTGGGACATCCCATTCAATCCTCTGTCTCCAAAGCTATGCACAGGCTGTGCTCACCTCTACCTCTAGTAATGTAAAATTTCTTTCAGAATTCTTCTCAACCTGATATCTTCTACAGGAAGCCTATCCTCATCCCCTCCCCACAAATGACCTGCTATTGAGGACAATTGCGTTTATATTTAGATGTATTCATGCTCTCTTCCCATAGAATGTAAGCTCCTTGAGGGCAAGCTCTTTTGCTTGGGTCTCTGGATTCCAAATCTCTAGCACAGCACCTGGAACATTGCAGGTGCTTAAGAGAAGCTGATTGTTTGACTGATAGGATCAACTTCTGATTTTAGATGTTCACTGAGCCCAGCTCTCCCTCTGATATTTCCTCTCATCTTCCTTCATCTTCCTTGAACTCTTGTAGGAAGTTTTGGGAAGTTCCCATGGATTGGATTATGGAGTCCCAAATCTATTCTCTCATCATTCTTCATTATTCTTTCCCTACAAAAATTTCTTCTGAGCTCTGTGTTCACTTTGTGTAGTGGTCAGCCGTCTTTCCTAGCTCTATAGTTTTTCCCTGCCTTTCCCCTGAGTTCAAGGCTATGTTTGAGAGAACTCAAAGCCATACCCTTTATGTTTATTGTCATTAGGATAGCTGCCTGACTTCATTTCCATTAGAATAGTGACTATTCCCCTAGAAGAGATCACAGGGAAGCTTACACATTACTTTCATCTCTTTCAGACTGAGGGTCTAGACCTGACTGAGGAAGCAACTCTACAAAGCATATTTCTGAGGAAGAAAGAAGCAAAAAGATTAATCTCTATGACTGTTTATGGGGAAGTAGAAACATGTGAGGACTAGTTGTGGAGGCCTCAGGAAAACAGGATTTGCATTTGCAGCATTTTATGTTCGCTTGATTTAATAAAATGCCACAAATGTACCCTGGAGAAAAACTTTCTACAGGAGAGGAAAGCTTTTGGTAAAAGCTCAAGTCATATTTTACATCAGAGAATTCATGTTAGAGAACAACCTTATAAACGTAATGAAATTGGGAAAGCATTTTGTCAGACTTCAAACCTTATTGTACATGGGAGTATTCATACTGCAGAGCAACCATATAAATGTGATGAATGTGGGAAAGCCTTCAGTCGGAGATTAAAACTTAATGAACATCAGAGGATTCATACTGGGGAGAAACCTTATAAATGCAGTAACTGTGGGAAAGCTTTTATTAACAGCTCAAAACTTATTTTACATCAGATTACTCACACTGGAGAGAAACCTTATAAATGTGAAGAATGTGGGAAAGCCTTCAGTCAGAAGTCAACATTTACTGTACAACAGAGGACTCATACTGGAGAGAAACCTTATAAATGTGATAAATGTGGAAAAAAATTCAATCAGTGTTCAAGTCTCATTGTGCATCAGATTATTCACACTGGAGAGAAACCATATAAATGTGATGAATGTGGAAAAGCCTTCAGTTGTAAGTCAACACTTACTGTACATCAGAGGACTCATACTGGAGAGAAACCTTATAAATGTGAAGAATGTGGGAAAGCCTTCAGTCAAAGGTGAAACCTTATTGCACATGTGAGGATTCATACTGCAGAGAAACCATATAAATGTGATGAATGTGGAAAAGCCTTCAGTTGTAAGTCAACACTTGCTGTACATCAGAGTATTCATACTGGAGACAAACCTTATAAATGTGAAGAATGTGGAAATGCCTTCAGTTGTAAATCAATTCTTCTTATACATAGGAGAATTCATACTGGGGATAGACCTTAAAAATGCACTAACTGTGGGAAAACCTTCATCCAAAACTCAAGACTTATTTTACATCAGAGAATTCATATGGGTGAGAAGCCTTGTAACTGTGATGAATGTGGGAAAGCCCTCAGTCACAGTTCAGACCTTCATGTACATTGGAATGTGCATACTGTTGAGAAGTCTTATAAATGTGTTGATTATGGAGAAGCATCAGAATTCAAAACTGATTGTACACCATACAATTCATACTCATGAAAATTCTGATAAATGTAGTGACCAAAGGAAGGCCTTCAGGAATACTCCAACATTTACCCTCTCTCAGAAGGTTAATACTGGAGAGAGGCCATGCAATTGTCAGGAATGTGGGAAAGGCTTCTGTAAGTATCCAATATGTCCAATGATATGTTGATCATTATAGAAATAGGACTAAATTGTCATACATACATTATGCATGTGAGAAGGATTTAGATCAAAATACAAGTCTTTTTCAACATCAGAAAATTCATACAGAGGGAAAAAAACTTAGCTACATATACAGATAAGCACATATAGTTTAAATTGATTTTCACTGAATGTGTTTCTTGTAAGCAACATAATAATGAACTCCATTTTTTATTTCATTTGGTAACTCATTTCAGATGTAATATAATATTTTAAACCATTCACACTTATTGTTTTCATGACTATATTTGATTTTCCTGTTACGTATAGCTAATTGTATATAGAATAGATATTTATCTGCACCTTGATATATTTTAAATTTAAAACTGGGTAGTGTTTACCATTGTCAATGTTTGCCTTATTCAAATGCTTGCATTGTCATTCTGTCCTATGACAGCGTATGTTTTTATGGAATTGTTCCTTTTTTGTTAAACTAGAGTTATGGTTATTATTTGCTACATTGATTTTTTAGACCTGAAAATCAGAATCCTTTGTTTCTGGAAACATTCTTATTTTAATGAGAAAATTCAAACCATTACTATCTATTGTAGGAAATAAAAATCCAATTTACTTTCTAAAATTTTCTTCTTGTTCCTCTTAATAATTACATCATTCTTCTACAGAATAGCTATATAACAGGGAAGAGAAAGAGACTGGTTAGTAGCCAGAACAATGGCATGCTGCCAGAAAGGCTAAGGCCTCTATTGGTGTGCACACAGTGTCAGAAGAAGTCCATATACACATTGGGCGGACTTTCTGTGCAGGGCTGAGAAGGAAGGGATGAGTTTGGATCTGCGGCATTCTGAGCAGTTAAGGATACGGATAATGGTGACTATCCATGATGATGGATAAAGAGGACAAGGTGTTCAAGGAAAGTACACATTAAGTGATAATGGAGGCAACACTGTTTTGAGTGATACTGTGGTCTAGTGTGTAACCATCCCCATGGGAGGCTAAGGCATAGCTGACATGTGTTGAACCTGTTGACTTGGATGTCAGGAAGCTAAAGCAATGGGAGGCCAGCCTGTGGGAGGGGCAGCACCATGTTTATTGCTGTCGCCTAGAGTGGGAGGAGGGATTGAGTTGGAGAAGAAGATGGTGATTTGGGCACTGGAATCCAAGGGAGAAGAGAGAATGGCTCTCACTTGTTTTTATTTCACAGAACATCATAATGCTTACTGTTTGTTATGTAAGTTGCTTTTAATGGTGCCCTTTGTCCCCACACGAAGCACCAGTTGTGTCTAGGAGACAGTTTTGTGAGAAATACTCCCAATGTTCTCTGTCACAGCTGGTGAGTCGATACATAAAGATGAAGAACCACTCAGTTGTTTAAGTGGCTAATAGAACACCAGTCTTCTGTAGGTGTAGTCCTATTCGCATGCTGCCAAATGAAACTTCAGGAAAGAAGGGAACTAGGTTGAAAGGATCTCCAATTTGGGTTACATAAACTCAGTTGGGCCCTCACTGCAGCAAGGCAGTCCTTTCATAGCTTCCCAATCCATTCACTATAGTATTTGTGCCAAACACTCTCATTTCTCCTCAAATATTCCATGATACCCTCCGGACGCCCCTATCATCTAAGAACTTTGCTTCATATGTCATCAAAGAAAAAAAGTCCATTTCTTGAGTCTCATCTTTTCCCCATCTTCCTGATTTCTGAATTCTCAGGTGTTTTCCCTGACCATCTCTTTCAGAAACTGCATCTCAAAAGAAGTGGCTCTTCTCCTTTCCAAAGCCAATAGTGAGAAATGATTCATTTAGACTCCTACTCTATTCCAATGAGTATTAATCAGCTTGATATTTTACATATATCATATAGGGATAATTAGATAACAGAGGTCTTATAGCAGGCCTCAAACTTTAATCCCATGTTCACCACTTGTTTACCAGTGAGGAAGCTCACTTGCACAACCACAAGAATGCTGACAAAGATATCTTCATCCTGCTTTGCTCAAGTTCCATGACCAAACCCAGCATGTGTGGGAGAGTTTCGTGTAATATGGAAAGTCCCCTAATTGGTTTCTGTACCTCTGGACCATCCTCTTCTCTCCAACAAGAGCAGGTGGACATCTTATGACCATTTAGTTGACACAGATGTATTAAGTATTAAGATATTCAAAGTGCTGTACAAATGTGTTCTCTTTTGATCCTCCCAAAAACCCTAGGAGATAGGTGGTATTATTATCGTAATTTTACAGATGAGCAAACTGAGACTGAGAGAGGTTAAATGACTTGCCAAGGGGCAGTCTTCTTTGTTGTTTCTTCTTCCAGGAAAGAACCATTAACTGGCACTGGAAGTTGATTAGCTCTGAGTATTGAATTCACATATAACGTCTGAATGAATGTTATGTGAATACCGTACCACTCAAGGGAAAATGCCAAGAGCTTCTCACAAGAAGTGTCCTCTCTGGGCAGCTAGGTGGCACAGTGGATAGAGCACTGGCCCTAAAGTCAGGAGGACCTGAGTTTAAATCTAGCCTCAGACCAAACACTTGAAACTTACTAACCATGTGACTGTGGGCAAGTCACTTAACCCCAATTGCCTAAAAATAAAATAAAAGAAATAAAAAAGAAGTGTCCTCTTCAAATTCTAAGTCATGCAGGTGTGTGTAGATACATCAAAAGTTAGGAGGAGAGCCTTTCAGAAATAATAGCAGGAGCTGCTTGACTCAGTTTTGACACTGTTCTATTTCCTTTCTGAAAAGGAAAATTTCCCACCTGGTAGATCATGTGCCTTGCAGTGAGACATTTTAAATAACACAGAATTCTGTTGCATAATTAGTTTTTCCAAAAGGTATTTGTGACTGTTACCTGAAATCAAATAGAGCTAAAGGAGTTTTGTCCTGTGTTATAACAGTTCATTCTGTACCTTTAGTCCAAGGCCTGAGGATATTATTATAACCATGACACTCCTCCTCCATTTAGAGCCAGTTTCTCTGACCATGGCAGGTGAACCTCAGAGGTTTTATGCTGAGTCTTGCTGTTACAACCACTTGGCAACAATCAGTCTCCTATGATGAAGGTGCAAGGATAAAGGAGACTGCTTACTGGTCTTTCCCTAATCTTCTGAATTGGTGGCCATGACTTGCCTCAATTTCCTAACTTAGGCTATTAGGGTGAATCGGTTCTTAGATTTGCCATCTCCTTGCTCTTTTGGTTTCACAGTTATATATTTATGTAAAAAGTTATGATTTAACATTTCATATTATTTCTACCTAATGAAACCTTTCACCTCCTGTGATGTGTGGATAAGATATATCTGCTAAGGAGAGAAGTGATAAAGATATAAACAGCTCTAATTCTTAATTAAGTAGCACAGTGTACCTTGGGAAAAGCAAGAAGATCAGACTATATCCTCTTGGGGACTAGGATATACGGCATTGGCTTCCAAATGTTTCCTGATAGGTAAAGCATTTATCTAATTGACTCACATAACCCATAACTATATTAATAGCCTTAGAATTTCTGCTGTTTTGCCCATGAAAACAATGACCAAAGACAATGTGAAAGGAGTGGTCCTAAATGAGCTATTTTAATTTAATGCTGGAGGTAACAGAGAACAGATTGAAAAAGGTAGAGCAAATTACTGAATATTTTTAAACTATATTTGAATATACAGAGAATCTTTTTCATATATAAGCAAAATATATAACTTTGGGGGATATTTTAGTAATTTTCTATAAATTCCCAAGTTGAATTAAGACTTTCACATGTAGAATTCCTGTCATAGTTGTAATTTTTTTTTAAATCATATTATTCCTAAGTGAGCTTTCTCTCTAACCAAGTGCCAGGAGGATTCATTTTCCCTTTCAGGTCATCAAGGGCAATTTTGCTTCCTCTAACTCATAAACTGCACTGCCCATATCTTGTACAGTTTTGTGTAAATGTAGAAAGAACAAATGGCATGTGAACACGTGTTTCATGTTCTTCCCATAGCTGTGATAATCACAAAGTTAACAGGATAAGTCTTTCATCATGTGAAACAATTACAGGAAGGCCAATGTGATAAGATTTTTTATCAGGCATCACTAAATTATATTCAGTCCTATCACCAATGTATCTGAGCAGTGTTGCCTAGAAATCAAGGGGCCGATCATGACTTAGAAATTGGCAAATGAACTTATTCGAACCAACCAACCAGTAGACAAATCCTCCCGTCAATCTGCCTCACTAACAAGGTGGAAAGGCCCCTCTCAGTGTGAGAAGACCAGGCTGGACAATCTGCAGACAGGGGTCTAGGTCAGGCCCTTTTGGACTCAAGAAAGTGTTTTTCAGAAGCAGACAACTTTGTAAAGTAGACTGCTAAATCCAAGAAAACTCAGAGCATTCCAAGCTTATCTTGGTCAGATCAACAATTGGGAACGCCGTAACTTGGCTCTAACATAGTGAAGTAGTTTTGGTCCTCTTAAAGCAAGAAGGACGACAACCAACCAACAGAGTCAAGGAGCTCTCCCATTGGGAGCGAGGCAACTCACTCAGCCCAAAGAGAGGGTCCTGGATCTCCTCCAAGCAGAAACTCCCCAGAGCCTCTAGAGTAACAAACTGGGGACAGAAACATGATAGAGACTGCCAGCTCTGCCTAGTCTTCCCAGCCATTTCATTCAGCTACCTGAGGTGGAGTTGGCCTCTTCCATCTTCTCTCTGTCCCAAAGCTGGAAGTGAGAAGTACCCTGAGCATCTGCAGGGCTGAAAGGAACTCAAAGAAAACTGGAGAAGACTCTAACCTTGAAGAGCTGGGTGACTCCAGGCACATCACTTTCCCTTTGTCTCCTTCAGTTTCCTGAACTGTAAAATGGAGGTAATAATAGCACTCTCCTCCCAGCATTGTTGCGAGGATCAAATGAGATCACATCTGTGAAGAGCTTAGCCCAGTGCCTGGTATACATACAGTAAGTGCTTAATACTTGCTTGTTCCCTTCCCCTCCCCCATCAGCCTTCTATCCAGAAATACTGGTAGAGTTGAGAGTACTTCACAGTTCCATCACTGGAACTATGGTGGGGGTGGGACAGACAGAGCAAAGTGCATGCATGTACCAGCCAGGGGGTTCGCAGGGGTCTTCAAAGGACATTAGCAGAGAGAAGGGAGTGATGAGAAACATGACTGAAATTTTCATGAAATATTGTGTGGTACCTCAGCGATGTTTTCATTTGCAGGGAAAATATTTTTTAATGTATTAAAGTCATAGTAGTGCAAAGGAAAACAACTGTATTGAAATGGTTTTCAAAACATTTCAAAAAACCAAATTCATAGACAACAGATTAAGAATCCTGGCACTCAATATTGCTGGGATGCCTAGTACAAACAGAAGGAAGAGGGTAGGACACCTACGAGAGTAGTCAGAAGAGCTGACTATTTTTGTTTTTTCTTTTGTTTTATTTTTTTTTGTCTCTTGATGGCAGGAGGGCTCATAGGCTTTTTAAAAAACTAATTTATTTTTGGTTTTCAAAATTAACTTCCACAAGCTTTTGAGTTTTAATTTCTCTGCCTAACTCTCTGCCTACCTCCCCAAAACTGTGTGCAATCTGATATGGGCTCTATATGTAAATTCCTATTAAACATATTTTCACATTAGTCATGTTGTAAAGGAGAATTAGAACCAGTAGGAGGAACCACAAGAAAGAAGAAACAAAACAAAAGCGGAGCAAAAATAGCAAATATTATGCTTCAATCTGCATTCAAACTCCACAGTTCTTTCTCAGGATATGAATAGCATTTTCCATCATGAGTCTTTTGGAGATGTCTTAGATCCTTGCATTGCTGAGAAGAGATAACTGTATCAAAGTTATTCATCATACAAGGTGGCTTTTACCGTGTACCACATTCTCCTGGTTCTGCTCACTTCCCTCAGCATCAGTCCATACAAGTCTTTCCAGGTTTTTCTGAAGTCCCGCTGGCTCATCATTTCTTATAGCACAATAATATTCCATTATTACATTCGTATAGCACAACTTGTTCAGGCATTCCTCCAATTGATGGGCATCCCCTCAATTTCCAATTCTTTGCCACCACAGAAAGACCTGCTATAAATATTTTTGTACGTGTGAGTCCTTTTCCAATTTTTATGATCTTTTTGGGATACAGTACTAGAAGTGCCATTGCTGGGTCAAAGGTGGGTTTTGTTTGAAGAAGAGCCTTGTCTTGTCAAGGTGATCCATATTGTCTTCCTTGATGCTGGTCAAAATTCTCAGGGCCATTGGCAGCAGCATGTGGGTGACCATGACTTCAGCCCACTCCAGGCTGTACTCCTGGCCCCTGTATTTCCTCTACCATGCATGCCACAAGAACCTCTTCACCCTGGAGGTTCCTGCACCTCTGGACTCCTCACACTGGATGTACTCTGTGCCCTTGTTGCCTCTTCCCCTGATTGGCTGGTTGCTCCCAGAAGCTCCAGTTTAAGGGAGATGCCCAACCTTGTGATGTCCTTATTCCTATCTGGGCTGCTCTCCTTATTCTCCTGACATCCTCTCCTACCCCCCCAATCCCTATGGTCATCCCGCATCCCTGTTCCCCTTCTCCTCCTTCTCCCTTCTTTCACCTTCCTTTTTATGTGTTGAATTCCATGATTAAAATGTAAGCTCCTTGAAGCCAGGGACTGTCTTACTTTCTGCCTGGCACAATAATAAGCCCTTAACAAATGTGTGTTCATGTGACTTGGACATGGAAGCCAAGCCCTTGGCTGCTATGGTCTTCAAGAATCAGGATGGAGGGTCACCCTTTTGGGAACATAGCCAGTCATAGCTGTTGTTGCTTTCATCTCTGACCAGAGCCCCAAGAGGGAGGGCTGAACATCTCTTCCCAGAAACCAGGTGCCCAAGATGCCCTAGAGCAATAGTATCAACCTTAGGTAGAAAAGGAGGCCACCAAATGGGACATAAGGATCCCTGCTGGCTGCATATTAACTTAGAAAACTACCCACTAATATTATCTAAGTTTTATTGTATTTTGTTTATTTTGTTAAATATTTCCTGATTACATGTCAATCTCATTCAGCAAGGACTTGGGAGTATTGGGGAGCACATGTGGCACCACTGGGCTAGAGGATCCAGTAGCATAAACTCACTGTGGGGCTTTCTTGGGGTTTTTGAGAGGTAGCTGGTTGGAACAGTGGGTAGTGCCCTAGATGTGGGCTGAAATGCAACCTTAGAAATGTAACTGTGTGATTCTAGTCAAGTCACCCAGACAGGGAACAGACTTGATATGCATATACCCCCAGATGACAGATGCACATACACACCCAAAAATGCAGAATTCCAGCCCAAGTGTCCTGAACTACAGAGAATCCCAGAATCAGAAGGGGAAGGGATCTCCCCCTAATTCTGACCCTATGCAACATCCTTTAAGAAGCCTCATTCACTTCTCAGATGGTAGCCTCCCTGGAGGCTGACAGCAACCCCACCCTTAGGCAGTCTCTGCCTCCTTTGGACAGCTGTCATGCTCACCATGGTTTCCTTCCACTGTGGAGTTTAAACTTGTCCAATCTACAACAAAAGAGGCTGAGGCAGAGCTCTGAGCCAATGGTACTTTATTAAAGGGTCCATGGTCCCCTCTAATGAAGTGGACCCCAGATCTTCCTCATGATCTGAGATACCCCTTTCCTCCAGGGCCTTATTATTTACAAGGTTTGATACCAGGTTTGATACATGAACACTCTAGAGGGGATACACAACATACAGAAGAACCCCATTGGTTCATACACCTTGCTTTGAGTGCCAAAATGATGCATTGGCCAAAAAACAATATATCAGTGAGCGATTGAAGAGGGGGGCTCTTGCCTTGGGTAAATCATGGGGCATCTCCACTGACTAAGTGGTCATAAGATGGTCACCTGCTCATGTTGGACATGAGAGAGTGGTCCAGAAGTACAAAAATAAGTTGTCCAACTTTCCTTGTAATTGAGTCACCTCCACCATGCTGGCCTTGGTCAGCATAAAAAGAAAAACAGAGGTAGAGGGCTCTAGTTAGCTTTCTATGATTAAACAAGCAAATTTACAATCTGAAGTTCACAGGTCTGGGGCCTAATATACAGAACTTATAGCCCCACCCCTATGGAATTTTATCAAACTGATTACTACTAATTGTAGCAGAGTTGGGGTCCAAATGAATCATTTCTCACACCATGGAAGTAAAATCTTCCCTTCGATCTTCTCTTGTCAGGGCATGTTCCCATGAACTTCCCACCTTTGTGGAACAGCAAAGAGTGTGTGGGGCAAGTAGGGATCCTTCCAGGGAGAGATCTGTCCCTGCCCCCTCCCCAAATCACATGCAAGATGTGCAACGTCTACTCTTGTAAGATACAGAATTCTGCATGAATTATCTAAATGTATCTCTAGAGAAGAACAGGAGCTTTCTCTGCCAAGTCCTCCCACTCCAGAAGAGACTGAAATTTGCCTTGATTTGAGCAGAAGAAGGGCCCCAGGATAGCTGGCCTTTCTGTTCTCTATTCTATATTGAATGAGAATTGCACATTTTGCCTCCCTAAATGTTGCTGGTCTGGGAGCATGACTGGTTCTAACCCAAAAGCCCTCATTCCTGGCCACTGTCTCTTTTGGGGGGAGGGACTGTCCATAGATTACACTCAACCCCTTGACACTTGCCTCCAAATCATGGCTGCACAACAGGTCACCACCAATAATCAATACTGAGGAAACACGTTTGACCAAGCAGGATTTGAAACCAGAACCAGCAGACTATTGCTGTAGTCCATGCATGAGGTGATGAAGGCCTGCCCCAAAGCTGAGGCAATCCCAGAGGAAAGAAGGGATTGAGTGATGTTACAAAGGTAAAATAATAAGAGTTGACAAGTGAATGGGTTTGGGAGGAGACAGAGAGTGAGGAGTGAAGATGACACTTGGGTTTTGAACCTGAGTGACTGGGGCAATAGTGGTACCCTTGACAATACTAGGGAAGTTTGGGTTTGGGGGAAAAGACAATAAAAAAGCCAGTGGTAACTTTGGAGAGAAAAGCTTCAGTTGAGGGATCAGGGTGGAAGTCAGACTGTGGAGAGTTCAGAACAAAGTGACAGGAACCATGCTGGAGGCACATCTTGTAGATGGCCATCTTGAGTTTAGCCACAGAAGGGAGGAGAGAGTTAGAATGATGGCTAGCAGGAGTGGATGGACCAAGTGAAGGTTTGTGGAGTATGGGGAACACATGGGCATTTTACCAGGCAGCAGGGAGGTAGCCTGTAGTTGTGATTGTGTCACAATGACCTCCCTGATTTCCCTCCCTCCATTCTTTCTCAGGTCATCTCCCCCTGTGTTAGCTACACCATCCTTTCTTGTCTCTCTCAACCCCTTGATTAACCAGTCCAACTCTACACTCTCCTCCAAACTGAAGTCCCTTCATCCCTCATCTTGTCATGTACCAGGTAACCTCATACACATTTGCATGGCCCAACCATGGATCACTACCACCATTAACCTCTTCCTTTCCTATACACATGCTACCAAAAGGGGAGAGTTTTGTTTACTACTGTGGGTTTAATTAGCATCTATACATAGCCAAGTCCCAATTCTGTATATCCAATCCGAATCTATGTCTTGAACTCTGGTCTCACCTTGCCATCTTCTGGAAATTTCTAATTGGATGTCCTATAGAGAGCCTAATCTCCACATATCTTAATCAGAATTTATTGTATTCCCCTCAAAAAACTATCACTCCTCTAAAATTTCTGCCAAGGACACTAATGTCCTTCAGGTAAACCAGATATCCAACTCTGGGGCCCTTCTTGACTCCTCATTCCCAATCACCCCCCAATATTCTAAGCATACCCCATATTCTAATCAGTTGCCAAATTTTATGGATGCTACTTTTACATATGTTCCCTTCTCTCCACTCAAGTGGCTTCTACTGTAGTTCAGACTTACTTGATTTCTTTCTTTCTTTCTTTCTTCCTTTCTTTCTTTCTTTTTCTTTCTTTCTTTCTTTCTTTCTTTCTTTCTTTCTTTCTTTCTTTCTCTCTCTGTCTCTCTCTGTCTCTCTCTCTCTCTCTCTCTCTCTCTCTCTCTCTCTCTCTTTCCTTCTTTCTTTCTTCCCAAGTCTTTTTTCAATGTTTCCCTGAGTGAAATCATGATTACTATGCTTCATGTTTTGAGTTCACATGAAATATAATATGTTCTGTTTCAGTCCTTCATTTCAACTCGGTGTGAATATTTACCTATCAACATTGTTTCTTGTGAACAATGTACGTTTAGATTCTGCTTGATGATTTATTCTGTTCCTATCTTCCATTCTGTGGGTGAGTTTATCCTGTTCATATTCATGGTTTTGATTGCTAACTGTATATTTACCTCCATAGTATCATTTTGTACTTTTTCCTCTCTGTATCTCTCCATCCCCCTTCATAAAGAAGACAGTAGAGAAAGAAAAGGAAGGTGATCAACAATAATTATCTTCAGTCAAAGACATTTGCTCTCATTTCCCTGACCTTCTCTTCAACTACCCCACATTAACATAATTGCTTATTACAATTTCTCTCTTTCCTTTTAATCCATGCTTTACTATCTGTTCTCACGTGTTGAAATTTGTTTTGCTTGGATCTATTCCCTCTCTAACTCTGCTTTTGAAACATACCACTTCTCTCTCCCTGTTTCCATCTGTTGTCCTCTTGATTTGAATGTGCTTTACATCAGACTCTGTGTATGACCCTCTTTTATCTGATTTGGAGGAATCAGTGAGTTTCAGGAGACAGCCCCTTTCAACCTCTTCCTCCATTTTTGTATACTCTTCTTCTCATAGTCCTAATTGTGAAAAAAAATAATGTTTCTCCCTCTTCTTCATTTCTTTCATTGCATGTTTCCTTCCCTTTTTCTTTGTCTCTTTGAAATCACCAAAACAGAACAAAAATTCCTTCAGATTCTGTATTTTGTCCTTGTAATCTGTCACTTTTGAAAACAGTGGATTGCTCAAGGGACGAAATTTAAAAGTGGCTGGTGTCTTTTGGATAAACATGAAAAACAGTCTGTGCTTTTATATAAACCATCAAGTTCGTGTAGTGACAGAAGGTTGCACATCATTCTCCCACCTTTGTCAGCTAAGGTAACCCATAAAATCCTCAAATCTCTCCTGCAGCTGGTGTCATGGTGTCTTTATCTTCTTAACTCCATTGACTATTACTTGCATTTTAAATTAATGCTTTCCCTGGATGTTGGGCATCCTATAGGAATTGTTCACCTTATTTTACAGTTGAGGAAACTGAGGTTTGAAGAGTTTGATTGATTTACCCATGTTCTTGAAGCTCAAGCATACTACAGTTGGATTCAAATCCAAGGGCCCAGCCTTTTTCCCACTAGACCTCACTGCATTTTAGGAAAGATGATTGTCAGAAACTTGATAATATTCCATCTCTATATTCTTCTACATTCTCTAAGCTCGATGCTTTGTTTATTTCTCTTGTGCAGACAAATTAGGTTGAGTTAAAAGTGCAAAGCAATGAAATAGGATCTGTCCTTCATTTACATCATTGAAAACAGCAGCTTGGCCCCTGAGACAGGAGCCCACATGGATAATTAACACCCAGAAATGCTGGAATTGCCCACTCAAGGTCTGAGCTAACAATCACTTTAACTTTTAGCAAGGAGAGGTGTTTTCTGTGAATACAACTAGAACCTCATCCAATAGCAGGGCAGAATGTTTTCTGACCACAGAGAGGGCCCACAAGAGAGAGAAGAAAATTGCTGTTATTTTAAGAAACAGAAATATTTTTCTGCTCCTCTTGGCTGGAAATTCATTCACCAGAAACAATATTAAAGGTATCAAGGGATTTCCTTTCACAAACATGCCAAGTGTACTGGAGAGCATCTATGTGATTGTGGCATCTGGAGAGTGCTTAGTGGGGGTTTTGCCTAAGGGTTTCATTGCACTGGTAAAATGCATTGACTGTGTGAAGACCAGAAGAGTGACCTCATTAGATTTCATCCTTACTGGCTTAGCCATCTCCAGGATTGGTACATTGCTGTCACTAATAACAAGTAACCTTTCTGTTGTGTTTTTTTGTTTGTTTGTTTGTTTGAAAAGCAATTCCATTAGTCATCTGGTGTATTTAGAAGTTATCTGGAACCTCAGCAACCATTCAAGGGCCTGGTTTGGAAGTTGCCTCAGTGTCTTCTATTTTCTGAAGATTGCCACCTTCTCCATCCTGCCTTCCTCTGGCTGAAGTGAAGAATTAACAAGGTGGTTCTCAGGATGCTGATGGGATGCTGGCTCATATCCTTGTTCATTATCCTTCCAATTGCAGGAAGAATTGCTAAGATTAAGGTAGTTTCCAGTGATCAAGGAAATGAAACAGTTACTCATAATAACCAAGAATTTAAAACCCTTAAGTTTCCACCCTGATTATCTCCAGTACTGGGGGTTCAGTCCCTTTGCTCTCTCCTCTGCTCCTGTTTCCTGTTAATACTGTCCTTGTGGAGGCACACCCAGCAGATGCATCTCAGGGTTATGGGCTCCAGGGATCCCAGTACAGAGGCCCACGTGAGTGCTACAAAAGCCATTGTCTCCTTCCTCTTCCTCTTTTTACTATACCATTTGGGCATCATTATAACAGTCTTTAACCTGTCTATGCTTCACAGTAAACTTGTGGCAATGTTTCATTGATGATCATGAATGTCTATCCCATGACCCACTCCATTATCCTAATTCTGGGTCACAGCAAGCTAAGGGAGGCCTCTGTGAGGGTACTGGGGAAGCTCACAGACTGCCTCAAAGTCCCTGGGAAAGTCTAAGTGGCAGAGACTGAACTTTGGGAAACCTTGTATTTTTCAGGGAGGGGGTGGCAGTAAAGAAGCCATCGAATAAATATAACTAAATGTGGAGAAGAATTTACTTAGAGCTCCAACATTGCTCTTTTGTCATTGAGACTCTAAGGTCATTGAGACTTTAAGGTCATTCTGACTCTTTGTGACCCCATGGATCATACTGTCAACAATGCTTTGTTGGCAAGGACACTGGAGTTGTTTTCCACGTCTTTCTCAAGTTGATCCAGTGCAAAGTTTTGTCACAGAAACTGAGGTGAGTGACTTATCTAGGGTCACACACATAAGAAGTATCTCAGATTGGAGTTGAACTCATATCTTTTGGACTTCAGGCTCAGTGCTCAATCCACTGAGAAGGGATTCATGATTTTCATATTAATGGATATGATATGTATAATCAATATGCTAATTTAGATTTCTCAGAGCTGCCTCTTCTGGCATTGGTATCAGAATCTACAATGCAGCTTGAATGATCGATCAAACCCTTGACAAAGCTCTCACAATCACTACATTCCTATGCCTGTGTACATTAAGTGAAGCAAATCAAAGATTTAGAACCTGTTCCCAACACAGAACTCTGGGCCTATGTCCCACCAAATAATAACCACCAACAATACTGGTCCTACAGGACTCCAAGACTCCTGTCTTGTCCTGCATTTATGGGCTTGTCATAAGCAACACTCAGGCCCTGGAAATGATTGTTTGTAATCCACCTCCCACCCCCTTCTCACTTGTGATTTGTGTGTATATGCTGTGCCTTTCCTCTAGCATAGAAAGCATTTGTCACTCTGAAAACAATTAATTAAACCACTACTTGTTTCCTGGCACTCCTGTTTCTGGCCTGCTTTGTGTGGCTCTGGGTATTCACAGGTTAGAGATGGGTCCTGTCTAGCCTACATGTAAAATCCTGTTAACACCTCTGAACCACCAAAGACGATGAGAATAATAATGAGAAAAAAATTATAAGAGAAAAGTCCACAGTTACAAAGAACCAATAATGGCTTCCAAAGGAGAGATAAAAAAAAAATGCCTATTCTTGGCAGAGGAAGAAGTCCAAATGTGGGGAATATTGCTTATGTTTTCAGATTCTTTCCTATGACTAGATGTTTTTTGGAGTTTTAAAAATTATTTTTAAAAAGTTTTTAATATTTTTATTTAAAGTTTTTTGAATTCCAAATTCTATCCTCCTACTTTCCCTCACCTGCCTACCCTTTGAGATGGTAAGCAATCAGATGTCGGTTATACATGTAGAATTATGTAAAACATTTCCATATTAGTCATTTTGTACAAGAAGACTTGAATGAAAGAAAAGCAATGAAAGAAAGAAAGTGAAAAATCAGCTGCTTCACTCTGTATTCAGTCAATATCAGATCTTTCTCTGGAGGAGATAGTATGCTTCATCATTAGCCCTTTGGGATTCTCTTGGATCATTGTATTGCTTAGAGTTGGTAAGTCATTTGCAGTCATTCAGAAAAGATGTGATACTGTATTGATCTAATCTTATACATAAATGTAACTGTTAAACCAATGGGAAAGGAGATGGTAAGTCTAAGAACTGATTTGTCTGAGTTGCCCAGATTAGGAAGTTGAGACAAGTGATGGTTACAAATTCAGAACAGTGAGGGAAAAAAAAGAAATGGGAACCTTTATAGTAGCACCTCATTACAACCATTCAGAGATGCTTGCTGACTGTAACAGCAAGATCCATTTTTAAACATTTCCAAGTCTTTGCCATGCTTTGAAAAATTTGCTGTGAAAGGAAGACGGACGTATTCATAACATCTGGACTATTCCGTCAAGGCGAAAGTTATAGGTTGACATGTCATAGGCACACCAGGGCAAAACCTCATTGCCTCACTTTGATTTCAGGTAAAAATCACAGATGTATTTTGAAACAACTGACCATACATTATTCCCCAGATATCATAGTCAGGTTCAGAACAAACTCGGTGAGAAACATACCTGTTCATAAAGGAAATAGCACATGGGGGAAATTAAGTCAAGAGGCTATTGCCCTTACTTTCAAAAGCCATCTTCTCAAGACACTCTCTTTGAGTAGCTCTTCGTATTTCCTTTAAATCCCAAAGTACTGACTTCCCAACAATCAAAGAGTTGTACCTGAATTCCAAAATCAGAGCAAATCAAACTATACCTGCCTCACCCCATCTCACACAGTGAGTTCATAGCTTATAGTTTAGAGCAGGAAACAGCCAGTTTTCAGGTTACAGTAGCAACTAACAATAAATAAGCAAAATGTTGACCTTCAGTCCTGATCAAGTGCACAAAAGCACAAATATAAAAGCATTCATTCATGACCTGACTCTTCTTTTCTAGGTAAAGCACAGCCTGATGTAAAAATCAATTAAAATGTAATCCCCTCCTGGAGGCTTATACATAAAGTGAATACATGATAGTTCATTCATAACCCTGAAAGACTCTGGCCAGCATTTGCCCAAATGTCTTCAGGTAGTGCATATTAGCCCCCAGGGTAAAGAGAAAAATCTTTTAAACTGGAGTCTGTCAGTACTATGTCAGCTCAAAGATGCAGCTTTGATACTTTCTATTCCACATGTGACTTCATAATTTTCACGGTCAGTAGTCTGACAATTTATCCCATGAATCACTTCTATACAACCAGAAAACTTGTAAGCCAGCCTCCACTTGGGCTATGAGTGTGAGGAGGGGATCTCAGTTGCTTAGTAAAGCAAGTTACTATTTTAGATTCTACAAGACTCTGATTAGTCATCTGTATGCCCCCAGGCCCATCTTTCACAGAGTTTGTAAGAGTTCTTGGCCTTGTCAAGACTAAAGCCATAGAAGACCTGGCAGGTTCCAAAAGAACTTCTCAGAGGGGGCCACTAGGTGGCGTAGTGGATAGAGCACTGACCCTGAAGTCAGGAGGACCTGAGTTCAAATCCAGTCTCAGACCAAACACTTGATGCTTTACTAGCTGTGTGACTCTAGGCAAGTCACTTAACCCCAATTGCCTTAAAAAAAAAAAAGAACTTCTCAGATAATGAGAATTTACAAGGTCATTTTTATTTCAAAGTAAAGTACCCCCAATTAAAACTTAAGCACGTCTTCAATGAAGGCAATAACTCCTACCAATGACAGTGCATCTACTGAGAACCCTAGTCCCAGCCTTGTGCATGGGTTTGAGGAGAGGAATTCTCTATCACTGAAACATGAGGTTCAGTGACCTGGCCTTATCTGGAGAAGAGAAGGTGGTAGTGGGTCTGTCCATCCCTTTCCATCCCTAGAAGGATGGCTACCCAGAAACTTGGTGTCATTTTTGGTCAGTAGCTTCTGAGCTAAGGGCGTGGCCCAGACCCAGTTTATTAGCCATCTGGTGGGTTTCTTAGATTCTAACAAGAAGAGATTGTGCCAAGAGGCATTGCAGGAGGCTGACTACTGGCATGAACTGGGGTTTGTTTGGTCAAAGTCCAAAGCTGATTAAGGTGCACTCTTGCTAGTTAATTTTAGGATGTCCTGGCTGAGGGACTGGGGACTTTCTGATGTTTGGGAGGGAGGGGGCTAGTTATTGTTAGTTCACCAACATGTCACAGAAGGATTGTGGGTCCTCTCCCCCAGCATCCCTTCCTTCACTTTTCGCTGTGGTTTTTAGGGGTAGTATTGAGGCAAGCCAGGGATCTCTCACATAGTCGGCCTTGCTGCAGGTCTGCTCCTCTTTCTCTTTCATCCTTTGGGGAACTTGACTGCCTGGAGAATCTCTAAGCCTGGAGGATGATGGAGCTGGTTTCTATAGGACTTCAGACCAGGTCACGCCTTCCAGACTCAGGTTAAACTCCAACTGTGAGGGTGGGGCAAGTATCTTCCTCCCTCTCTCACTAGAAAGACCCTCCCATTGCTGGGCAGCTCTGAGAGCATTAAAGTCTGTTTAAAATAAAGGCAGAGGTTTGGTGGGCACAAAGGAAAGTCCCATTTTTAGGTCAAATTCTAGGATACACACACATAAATTTTGCACAGAAGGGTTGAGACTCTGGGCAGGGGGTGGTGGTGGTGGTTCTCTGTGTGTGTGTGGACTCCAGTACTGTCCTTCATGGAGAAATTGTTCAAGGAGAAATTTCCCTGCAGCATCGAAGGCTGTACATTAAGGGGAAGGTAAGGGACCAACCCCCCTTCCCAAGTCCCATTTAGGATGCCAATTGTTACATTTGAAAATTAAGGTAAACTGAGGGACAAGATTCTGAACATGATCCATTTGTTAGTTAGGCTAGCAGGAACCAACAAATTGGGTCAGTAGCCTCTCTCAAGCAAAGACCCTGAGTGAGGACTGAAAGCTTTTTTTTTTAATAACAATTAACAAGATAACAAAGCAAAGGCTCGTGCAGCAAAAGTGTGTATTCTTCTGATTGCCTATCAATGGCCTGGTCAGGATTGAGATCCCCTTCTGAAACTGCCTTCCACAGCCAAGAAGCACGACTCAAGACACAAGACAAAGGTTGCCAGGCCAAGGGAGTTGCTACAATAGTTTAAATGGATGAGATTTGACCTTTTAGGTTAATCAGGTTTTCTGGAAAGTAGATCATGGGAGGAGTTACAAGGTGGAGGTAATCACAAGACAAAACCTTGATCTTTAGGCAAGTTTCTCAAGGTTGTGGGTGGCTGTGAGGTTTATAAGGGGAAGGACCCAGGAAAAGAAATATTAAATGTAGCTTAAGACTTAGCAAAACAGAATAAAAATCAATTTTAAATTTTACAGATCCATGGCATTAATGGAGTTTACAACTTAGGAAGATATAAAGTCTAAGTTAGAGTTGGGGGCTAAAATATGTCATAATAAATAAGCACAAGAACAAAAATACTTATTAATAAGACATTTGACATAGTTAAGAAACAAGAATATTTTATTAATTTGTTGAATAATTGAGAGATTTTAGGCAATGAAGGAGAAACAATGACTTTAAAAATGTCAGAAGACAAATCAAACTTAATTTTATACCTATAAATGGGTTCTGAATAAATTATCTGCATTTCATAATTAAAAGGAAAGAATTACAGCAAGGGTCCAATAACAAGGAAACTTCATCATTACATATGTTCTTCACCAAAAAAAACTTTAATGCCAAGAAACACAGAAAAGTGTTTTTCATGTTCAGTACAATTTCTTTGATGTTTAGTCAAGTCAGTAAAATAGATTTCTGACACTTTTTACATTTCTATATGTTTGCTCTAATATGAACATTCTCATGCTGAAAAATATTTGTGTCTTTACAGACAGTTTTCTTATATTCACTGCATTTGTCTTGAGGTTGGCAGGTAATTGTATGTTTTTTAAAAATTCCATTTTATTTTCACTCCAAATTCTCTTGCTCCCTCTCTCCCTCAGCCCTAAATCCATTGAAAAGGCAAGTAAAACAAAACCCCTTGTAACTATGTCTAGTCATGGAAAACATTTAGATATCTGTTGTTTTCATATTGCCTAAATTTCCCTTGCATCCCTGCTACAAACAAAGAGCCATCTCAAATAACATTTAATACCTTAAAAAAGAGAGAGAGAGAGAAAGAGGAAAGTTAAGAAAACCAATCAATACTTAAGAAAGAACATGAAAACATGAGCAACATTACACACACTTGGAGCTCTATGTCTGCCACACATTGGCATCTTCATGTCTCCTTTGGGGGACATATTGGTTCTTTGTAACTCTGCACCATTCTCTAACTGTTTTACGATTATTCTTTTCATTCATTGGTGAAAATTCATGTTCCACCTCTTGGTGAAGTCTTCCCCATATTTATCCTAATTCATTCTGCTCTGTATAATATGAACCCTCTGATGGGCTGTAAGTGCTCAGGTGTGAATGAAAACTTTCCCATATTATTTACATACAGAAGATTTCTTGTCACCGTGAATACTCTGATGTGCAGGCATCTTTGAGCTTTGCCTGAAGGCTTTTCTACCTTCATTGTATGTATAAGTCTTCTCTCCAGTGTGAATCCTATGTTTGTTTGAGTTGGGTTTTTTTTTTGTAAGTTTTCAGCCTTCATTAAAGGCTTTCCCACATTCATAACATGTATACACTCAAGAGTTCTTATCTTTGTGAATTCTCTGATGCACATGCATGTTTGAGCTTTGCCTGAAGTCTTTTCCACATTCATTACATGTATAAGGCTTCTCTCCAGTGTGAATCCTCTGGTGTTTGAGAAGATGTGAACTACAAATGAATGCTTTCCCACACTGATTACACAGGTAAGGCTTCTCCCCAGTATGACCCATTTGATGGTTAATGAGGCATGTGGGCTTGCAGAAGGCTTTCTCACATAAATCACATTGAAATGGCCTCTCTCCAGTATGAATCCTTTGATGTAAGCTCAAATATGACCTCTGGCTGAAGGCTTTTCCACATTCCTTACATTCAAAGGGTTTCTCTCCAGTGTGAATCCTCAGCTGTGCTCTGAGATTTGATTTATGATGGAAGGATTTCCCACAGTCATTGCAAGGGAAAGGTTTCTCTCCAGTGTGAACTCTCTGGTGTATAGTAAGATGTGAGGGGTAACTAAAGTCTTTCCCACATTCAGTACATTTCAGAGGCTTTTTGCAGTAGGAATTGTTTGAAGATTGGTCACTTCCCTTAAATAAATCTCCTGGTTTTCCTCCTGCATGTGGCTCTGGCTCTCATGTTCTCTGGCATCTCCCATGTTTGAGTAGCAAAGAGCCTCCATTCCCACTTCCTCTATGACCATTCCCTCCAGGGATGAATCTTCTCTTCTCCTTTTGGGCTCTTTGGTCCTTAAGTGCAAGCCTGAAAGAGAAATAAAAGTGTAAGTGTCCCCATTTTCCTAAGGTAAGTGAAAGAAAAGTGGTATCCTGAGCACAAGGAAAGAGAATGGGAAATGGTGCCCTGAGAGGAGGCACATGGCAGTGAGCCCTGTCCTAAATGGCCTTCCACTATGGGGTGCTATTGGGCAGGGGACAATGGAGGGGAAGTGAACAATCACCTAAAGAGGGAGCAGGGAGACTGATTCCTGTGCAAGGTGATCAGAGACAGGGAAGAGGACTCAGGTAGGAAGACAGGAATGTGCGGTGTTTAGGAAAAGGATCTAATAAGATTGGGACCTTGTCTGCAGCCACGTGTGTGGGGAACAGGACCAGGCCCTGCAGGGCCACTTCCAGCAGGGATCTCCTGTCAAGGAATTCTTGTCCCAGAGCACAGAAGCAACTTCTCTGCAACTCGGGGTCAACACCACCTTGCCCAAGATCCAATAGCCAGAACGTGAGAGAAGGTGGCCTTGACCCCAAATTTCTCTGGCTCCAGAGCCAGCTCTCTGTCCTATTCCACCATGTGTCCCTTGATCTGCATGTAAGGCTGGACCTCTCCCGCCTAGTCTACCCACTTCAGTGTAACTGAGAGTGCATAGGGCTTGGACCATCTCTGCAAATCAATCAAAGTCATTAGGTCACTCAGAAATTCTTAGGAAATGAAGCTGGGGGGGGGAGAGAGAGTGAGAGGGTCTGGACAGGAGAGAACCAAGCTGTAGCACAGAAGGGAGGTAGCAAGGACAGTCATTGACTCTACAGGTATCTCAGAGCACATGCCCCAGGAGGAGGAAACTCCCAAGAAAACCTCAAGCCCTTTCCTCAACTTCCCTTCCCAATGCCTGCCTATCCATAGATACTGTTCTGGCAAGAACATTTCTGGGTCAGGCTTCTTGATTTCATTAGGCTAAGAAAAAACTCTCCCTCAGACAGTGTCTTAAACTTCTGAGACTATTCTTGAAGCACGTGGGTCACGTGTCCTGGGGAAGTTTGCAAAAGTCCAGCTGGAGACATAAAACAAAATCCTGTTTTGACAAGCTAGTCCCCTGACCTTCTGTGATGCAGCATCCTCTTTCCTCCTTCTGTCTGCTTCCTGATGTGGAAATCCTTGCCTTCCCCTTCACTCTCTGCTAGAGTGACTCATGCCCATCCTGCATAGGAATGCCCATTCCATGCAAGGTTGCTGAAAACCATGCTCAGGGCTCCCTGACTAATTGGAAGTGCTCAGTGCAACCTGTGCTCTGAGCCTAACAAACAGCAGCATTTCTCTCCTGTCTCAGCAGCACTGATTGGTCATTGGCAGCAGTACACACTCACTGGACACCTGGAAAGTTTAGTCCCATTATTTCTACGATAACCTGCTGCTGTGTTTCCAGTAGACTGGATTTTTCTTCCATCTCCAAGAGCAGGGGTTAACTAAAGAGCTGTAAATGGAAATTAAGGCAGAGAGCCCAATTTCTAAGTATTATTGGTCTCTTAAACACACACACACACACACACACACACACACACACACACACACTCCTCCATCCATCCATGTTCACAGAGGCTCTGAAATTTATCCATAGACCTGGGGCTGGGGAGGGAGAGGACAATGGATTCCCCGCCTCCACTTTGCACTAAGTTCTTCTGGAAATTCTGTCCACAAGGACTGAGTATCAGCTGAGGGCAGGGCCCTGGACAGGAAAGAGCAGGTAAAGGTAATGATGAAAAGTGAAGGATCCCAGCACGGCAGTGAGTGATTAGGGAAAATGAAGATGTAATTTCTATCCTCCTCATGAAAGTTCCTGGAGACTCTGACATTTAACCACCCTGGGGGAAGAGGAGAATGTGAATGGGGGAGTATGGCCGACCCCAAATTGAGAAGCCCTGTATTGGAAGAGCCCTTCATCTGCCACTCACCTTCTGTTGCTAGGAAATCATCGCATGAGCAGCCAACACATTTGTGTGGCTTTATGTCCATAAAGGCACGGAGGCTGGGCCTGGAGTCAGGAAGTCCTGAGTTCCAAACCTGTCTGAGACACTTCCTAGTTCTGTGATCCTGGGCCAATCACTTATCTCTGCATGACTCAGTGTGCTCAGTTATCAAATGGGCCTCAGGGTTGTTGTGGATCCAGGGAGATAATCTTTGGAAAGTGCCTGGCATCCTGTAGGTGCTTAATAAGTGCTGGTTTGCTTCTTTCTTTAAGCATTTTCCCAGACACCATATCCCAGGTTCCTCAAACCAGCCTTGGGAAGTGGGTACCAGGGGCCTCACTCCCCCTTTACAGATGATTACTGTAAGGCTCAGGGTCCCACCAAGAGTTCAGGTTTCTGAAGCATTGTCCTAAGGGAACCCTTCCATTTCCCTTCTATCCTCTGTCTAGGCTTCCACTCCACCCCGGAGAAGTTTTTTGCTCTTTCCCCCTGATCCCAACCTTGTAAGATAGCTCTGGAAGTGCCACACACAAGCATTAGGCACCAGCTGTGAGAGGCACAGAGCTGGTGAATGGGACAATAAGCAGACTCACCATCCCAGAGCTGCTGGGATTCTGCCTTGGCCTTCTTGGGCTGCTGGGGCTCAACTCCCCTCCCTGGGCTTCTGCTTTCTGAGCCTGAGAAGCTCTGGCCCAAAGACTCCTCCAGCCAGGAGCAGCCCCAGATCCTCCCCCAGGCATCTGGGTTGTCAGCACCTGGAGGTGAGAACTTCTGGATCCCAGCCATGAATCCCCAGGAGGGAAGTTGGTACTACCAATCAATCAATCATCAATCAATCAACCCTTAGTAGGCACCTAGCCTGTACACAAAACTGTGCTAAGCACTGGGAATATAGAAAGGGGAAAAGACAGTACCTGCCCTCAAGGACCTCACAGTCTGACTTGGGGACAAGATGCAAGCAAAGGTTCACCAAGCAAACTCTATACAGGATAAATAGGAAATAATTAAAAGAAGGGAAGTACTGAAATTAGGAAGACTTAGAGCAGCTAAGCTGGGAGGGAGCCTGGAGCCTGAGTCAGGAGGCAAGTTCAAATCTAGCCACAGACACTTACTGATCGGGAGGGCCAGGGCCAGTCACTTAATCCTGTCTGCTTCACTTTCCTCATTTGTAAAAGGAGCTGGAGAAGGAGATGGAAATGGAAAAGCACTCCCATATCTCTGCCAAGAAAACCCCCAATGGGAGCAGAAGAGCCTCCCACAACAGAAAACAAACAGCAACAATGGAGAAGGCCTCTTCTACCTGGTATCAGGGACTTAACTGGGACTTAAAGAAGCTGGGGTGGTCAGAAGCCTGGGGGAGGAGGCAGAGCATTCCAGGTTTGGGACAAGGCTGGAGATGAAGCCTGGAGCTTCATGGAACATGGAACAGCCAGGAGCCAATGTCAGTGGATCAAAGAGTACATGTTGGGGACTAAGGTGTAAGAAGACTGGAACGTGGGAGGGGCTAGGTGACAGAAGGCTTTACAGGACAAAGAGACCATTTGGGGTTGGCTCCTGGAGGCAACAGGAAACCACTGGAGTTTATTGGGTAGTGGTGACCTGATCTGACAGGTGCTTTAGGAAAATCACTTTGGTGGCTGAATGAGGGATGGACTGGAGGGGGAGAGACTGAGGCAGGCACACTCTGCCCCCATTCCCAGCAGGTATTGTGTAATCCAGGTATGAAGTGATGAGGGTCTGCCCCAGGGTTTGCCTCTCTCTGAGGAGAGGAGGAGGCCAGGCCTTGGCACCAGCTGGGATGTGGAGGGTGAGAGAGAGTAAAGAGTCTAGGGTCACCCCTAGATTAAGAGCCTGAGGTGTTGGGAGGATCTCTGGTGCCTTGGAGAGTAACAGGGAAGGAGGGCTTAGGAGGAAAGAGAAGGAATTTTATTGTGGACATGTTGGGTTCAAGATGTCTGTGGGGCATACATTTGTAGGGGATCCAGTTAGAATGGCTCCATGTGGGCACAAATTTTGAGGTTTCTCTGAAATTAAAGGGTGGAGTTTGGGATAAAGAACTTTGCCTTCAGAGATGACACCCACCTTCTATTTTGACCCTGCCTCAACCTCCCACAGAAGTTATAGTACAGGAGATTTAGAGGAAAGAGCCCAGGTCAGAGAGTGGATTTTCTCCTCTAGGGAAGGCAAACTTTTTAAGAGTGAGAGCTGTCCAAGGTTGCCTTCTCCTGAAGCCTCAGGGGGAAGTCTCCCTCAGTGAAGGAGATCTTCCTTAGTCCATTGGTCTTTTTCCTTCCCTCTTCAGAGGAGCATGACGTCAGGGAGGCAATGCCATGACATGCAAGTGAATTGGGATTTAAGTGAGGGAGGGTGTGCAAAGTCACCAGCCTCGCTTTCTCTTCTGGAGCTATCCGGGTTCAGATAGAGATCAGAACAACTGGAGATGGCTCAGGATGCAGTGACGGACCTTGGCCTTTTGAAGCTAAGGTCTTTTACAAGTCTCAGTTTGACTGAGACAACACCCATTCACTGATTAAGGCGTAATAAGAAGTAAGGCAGAAAATGGCCTCTTTACCTCACCAAAAAAAAAAAACAAACAAAGAAAAAAAAAATCGATCTGGGAGGAAAAGATCCCCAGGGTTTTTGGCCAAAACAGAAACAATTTTACATTCATTCTGAGCCAATCAGGGCTCAAATAATGACCAAGCAGGGCTTTGCCAGAGACCTATTGTTGGCCAATCAGTGAGAGCCAGAGTAATTTAGGTGTAAGTCTGGTCTTTAAGAAAGAAAAAAAGTTTCATAGACTAAAATTTACATTCTTTGTGGGCAGGTAAGGGCATGATACCCTATGTGGAAAGAAGGAAGGAAGAGAGAAAGAGAGAAGTTATGTTCCCTAACTGACCAGTTCCAGTTTGGCCCAGTGTGCAGCTCCTTTCTACTCATCCAGGTTGTTGTTTGCCTTAGTTCTTGAAGAGGACCATGACTTCCGTGAGGTGATGCCCTGACATGCAAGTGAATTGAATTTAAGTGAGGGAGGCTCTGCAAAGTCACCAGCCAAGATCCCCCACTGCATCTTGGGCCATCTCCATTTGTCTTGATCTCTGTCTCGCCACTGGCCCCAGATGGCTGCAGAGGTGAAAGTGAGGCTGGTGACTTTGCACAGCCCTCCTTTGTCCACGCAAAAGCGGCAGTATGATTCCCTTCTGAAAACATTTTAGAGAACATTTCTGGTCACACTTAAGTTGGACTATATGCCTCTGAGGCCCCACCCAGCTCAGAGCTTCTGTGGGCAATTGATTCTGCTCTGTGAGCTAAACTCAAAGGGCAGCTGGGATCTCGACTGGAAAAAAGCAACCTTGTTTGGAAGAAGACCTCAGTACAACTGGAGTGCCTGGGTACAGCCTGAGAAGCTTCTCCTCTATCTCTCTGCTGGTCTCTTTAAGGAGGCAGGACTTTCCACTGACTATGTTACCCAGCACACAAGGTGTCAAGTGCCCTGGGTGCCCTCGCTGTTGGGGGCTCTTTTCTTCCTTTGAGGAAGTCTGAGAACTCTACCTGGGCAGCATCTTCCACCCACCCCAACCTCAACTCCAACCTCTTCTGATGGAGAAGTTTCCAGATCCTCTTAATGGTGTAACATGAGAGGATTTGACCAGGTCTCACAGTCTGCTGTAAAGCAGCAATCATGAAAAAGATGTTGGAGAATTTCCTCTGACCCTTCCTCCACCCTTAAGGGGGACCTCATCATGTCACCTCATGTCTGGATGGGTGGAATGGCCTTCTGATGTTTTACATGACTTTGGATATGTAAGGACTAATGTATTTCTTGCCTTCTCAATGGCCATAGGAGGATTTGGATGGAGAAAAGGAATTTGGAATGGAAAATAAAACATAATTTGAGAAATAGTCTTCTGATTGGCTTCTCTGCCCCACAGTCCATTCTCTACTCAGCTATCAAAAGGATCACCCTAAAGTGCTGATCTGACCATTGACTTCCATTTTCATTGAACTCCATTAGCTCGCTACATAATTCAGCCCGGAATAGCCTCCCTGCCCTTTCTCCAAAAAAAAATGATCCATAGATTATGGGCTGTCAATCCATCTATCATGGGCAAGTTAGATTTCTATACCTAAATGATTATATTATTCCCTCTTTGAGCCAAATCTGATGAGAGTAAGGTTCAAATAATGCTCATCTCCCTCCTTTCCCTCTACTGTAATAGGTTCTTGTGCCTTTTCCTGTAATGGAATTTACTGCCTCCTTTCCTTTTCTGCCAGTAAAAATCTCTTAATTAGATCCACTTAATCCACTTACTTAGATTCATTTAACCCACTCAATTAGACTTTTTTTTACCATTACATGAAAATCAACTTATACCCACCCCTCTGTCTAAGTATACCCCCTTTTAAATTGTGTAATAACAATACAGTTCTCAAGAGTTACAAGTGTCATTTTCCCTTTTAGGGATGTAAACAGTTTGCCCTTATTAATAACATGTTGTCATTTTTTCTGTCCTGTTTACCTTTTTGTGTGTCTCTTGAGTCTTGTATTTGAAGACCCAATTTTCTGTTGAGTTCTGGTCTTTTCATCAGGAAGGTTTGGAAGTCTCCTATTTCCTTGGATGCCCATCATCTCCCTTGAAAGATTATGCTCAATTTCACTGGGTAGTTGATCCTTGGTTGTAATCCAAGCTCCTTTGCCTCAGGGAATATTGTATTCCACACCCTCCAATCTTTTAATAAAGAAGCTGCAAGGTCCGGCATAATCCTGACTGTGGTTCCATGATATTTAAATTGTTTCTTTTTGGCTGCTTGCAGTATTTTCTCTTCAACATGGTAATTTTGGGATTTGGCTACTATGTTCCTTGGTGTTTTCAATTTGATATCTCTTTCAGGAGGTGATCAGTGGATTCTTTTGATGACTATTTGGCCCTCTGGTTTCTGATTTCCTGAAAGATGCTGTCCAGGTTGTTTTTGTCATCATGGTTTTCCAGTAGCCCAATAATTTTTAAATTGTCTCTCTTGGATCTATTTTCCAAGTCAGTTTTCCACTCCTCCTCACCCCAGGACCACCTCCCAGAACTGTGACCCAGATCCAAGCACAGGCAAAGCAAGAGATTCCTGCCTCAGCACTGGCAAAGAGATCCCTGCAATCCCCCTCTGATCAGCCACGTGATTCCACCTCAGTCTGTGGGCCAGAAGCTCAGGACACAGCCCCTGCCCCGGTGCCCGCGCTCTGCGCTCTGGAACTAGATCTGAGGCCTAACTCCTCTCTCACCTCAGAAACAGACTTTTCCCACTGACCTTCTAAGTTGTCTTTGGTATTCATGGGTTGAGAAGTCTGGAAACCACCATAGCTGTCTGAGATTCAGTCCTCTAAGTCCTGCTCCAGGTTTGCTGCGGCCTGTGTGCTCACGGCGAGCAGTGCTCCTCTACATGCCTGGCACAATATACCTTTCCGATCAAACATACAGGTTTTCTTGGGCTGGAAATTTGCTTCACTCTGTCTTTTTGTGGGCTCTGCTGCTTCAGAATTTGTTTAGAGCCATTTTTTATGAGTATTTGGAGGGGTTTGGGGGAGAGTTCAAGCAAGTCACTGCTTTCACTCCGCCATCTTGGCTCTGCCCCCAAGAGCAGCACTTTTCTAGGGGACATTATTCCCATTAACTTTACAAGAAACTCGGTCAAGGAGAACCTTGATTCAAACTTCCAGTTCTTTGTTGAATCAGGCCCACAGGTACCTTTCCTAAAGAGTCAAGACCCTGAAGGAGACCTCTACTTGACCTTAAGTCATTGTTTTCATGGTCACAGCAGCAGAAATTCCAAAGCCAAACAGACAGTTGCAGCTCTCATGAATCACATATTCTTTACCCAGTGGAAAACATTTGGAAGCCAACAACATATATCCCAACTTCCAGGAAGACATGGTCTGATCCTCCTGTTTCTCTTAAGGTAAATTGTGCTCCTCAATGAAGAATTAAAGCTATTTGTATTTTTATCACTTCTGCCCTTGGCAGACCTAGTTTACCCTACCATCACAGAAGGACAAAGGTTTCAGCTGACAGAAGTCACATGGGTCATGAAGGTCATAACTTTCCACATGAATCTGTAAGTATTAAAGCAAAGAGCAAGGAGATGGCAGATTGAAGGACTGATGAGCCCCAGATATGCAGGTTAGGTCATTGGGGAAGTCACAATCACCAATTCAGAGGAGTAGGAAAGACCAGTGGCAAGCTCCTTTATCCCGGCACCCTCATTATGGGAGCCTGATTGTTGCCGGGTGGTTGTAACAGGAAGGCCCAGCACAAAATCTCTGTGGTTCACCTGCCATGGTCAGAGAAATCAGCTTTAAATGGAAAGGAAGAGTCAAGGTTATCACAACATTGAGACTGTTCCCTCAGGCCAAGGGCTAAAGGCAGAAAATGAGCTGCTGTAGCACAGGACCAAGATCCTCTGGCTCTGTTTCAGGTAAAAGTCATAAATAACTTTTGGAGAAGTCAGCCTTGCAACAGAGTTTCACATTACCCATTTGCTCAAGGAGGACCCAACCAAAATCAGAGAAGTTGTGCAGATTGGAGGATAGAGAAACTATCTTCCCAATTGGGAGCAAGCTATCTGAGCTGAAGCAAAAGACAGGCTTTCCATACTATACAGGGGAAAATTCCCAGAAGTCTTTAGGGAAGCCAATGGAAATCAGGGATATCCTGAGGAGCCAGGTGCCCCTACAAGTCTGCAAGGGATCTTCTCTCTTTCTCCTTCCTGGAGTCAGTGGCAAAGAGAGTCTGTCACCATGACTGACTCTCTTCAAGAAACAATGAAGAATTTCTCTCATCTACAAAGACTCTTCTACCAATTCTGACCCTCAGGCAAGTACCCACCAGCATCCTCTCTAACCAACTAGTCAAATGAAAAAAAACATGTTGTAAGTTTGGCAAGACATCTCTGTTATATAGGCAAAGAAATGGAAACCTTCTAAGGGGTGTGTGCTCTTCACCTCAGGGCTTCTTTCTCAAAGGGGGTAAGCAGCCCTGAATTAGGGGAAATCTCACCACTTGCACCTGAGACCAGCAGGCTCAGGGTGGGTGTGAGCAGAGCTGAGGCCTAGAATAAAGGCAGAAGCTTCAGAGCCTGAGGCCCAGAGCTTCACAACCCTGAGAGGAGGAGCCCAGTTGAGGATACAAGAGGCACCTGGCCTGCAATGTCTGATGGAGAATCCTCAGGCTGCCCTCAGCCCTGGTGAGTCCCTTCAGGTAGGGGCTTCTGCTCTAGTCCCATTATTCTGAACCTGGGACTTCTCTATTGAGCCCCAGGCCCCTGAGGGTTCTGGCCCTGCTGTGGTTGGGTCTGTTCCACTCTCTCCTCTTCCCAGGTCCTCCTCACTTGACACCCCCACTAGCCTCCAGGGGTCCCATCTCCTGTCCTGATAAGGACCAATTTCCTGTAGCCCAAGTCCCCAGAGATGGTCTTGGGAGGATATAACTGAAGGTATCCCCTGACTTCAGAGGAAAGGAGGCCCTGGCTTCTTCTGGGGGCCTTAATTCCCCAGAAAGATTCTGCAGTGCAACCATCATCCATTAAACCCTTGCTAAGTACCAGGCCTAGAGCTGGGTGATGAGGATTCAGAGGCCAAAGGTAAACAGTCGCTTTAAAACAGGAGCTTCCTGGCTACCCCAAGACACACAGATAAAGGAAGAGGGAAGACACAGAGAGAGAGAGAGGCAGACAGACAGATAGTCAGACAGACACTGGGAAGGGCTGAGGCAACCAGAAAGGGCTGCCCATAGGAGGCAGGCCCTGGGCTGCTCCCTGGGATTTCCAGCTCATTCTGTTTGTATCCTGCTTGCTATATCTTTGTTTGCACATTGTCTCCCTATTAGATTGTGAGCCTCTTGAGGGTAGGGACTATTTTCTGCCTGTTTTGGTATCTCTAGCACTCAGCACAGTGTATGACACACAGGAGGCATTTAATACATGTTCATTGATTATTCATGCTTAGACAAAACTTTGGGTTTTATCAAACATGCTACATCCCTATTAGGAGAATTTGGAATCTTCAGAGGATCAGACTTAGTGATAAAAAATAGATAAAAGAATAAATAAAATAATGATGGGAAACCTTTGTCTAGAGCCCACTATGTCAGGCCCCTTTACAATTGTCACGTCATTTGACCCTCACAACAACCCTATGAGGTGGGTTCTAATTGTGCCACTGAGGAAACTGAGTCAAGCAGAGGTGAAGTGACTCGCTCATGGTCACCCAACTATAAAATATCTAAGGCTGAAGTTGAATTCAAGTCTTCCTGAGTAGAGGCCCAGTGGTCTCTCTGCTTAGAGGAAATGACTACCTCACTGGCTCTAGATTATGAGGGACATCATCTTCAATGAGCAGATGAGGATGATATAAGCCTAATCCATTGGCCTGGTGTCCAAATGTACAGCTACTAAGTAGCTGTCTAACAGTTGAAGGCTCATCTTTTGACTCCTACACCAGGGCTCTCTGGGACACACAGGTGTCTTCTGTTACTGATGATAGCATCTGACTTGATCTCCCAGCCCCAATCTGACCAGGTCATTGTCCTGCTCAGTAAAATCCAGGGACTCCCTTTTGCCTCTAGAATGCATGCACTTTCCTCTTTTCAGCATTTAAACCCTCTCTGCTTAGTTCCAACCTACTTTTCCAGGGTTAACATTCATTTCAATCTTCCATAAAAGTCCCACACAGCACTGCATCCCCTGTCTCCAAAGCTCTGCACAGGCTATGCTCATGTCTGCCTCTAGTAATCTCTAATTTCCTTCAGAATTCTGCTCAGCCTGCACCTCCTACATGAAGCCTTTCCTCATCCCCTCCTCACAAACCTGTTTGCCTGTTCTTTAGGATAGATTTCTTTGTACATATCTGTATTCATGCTGTCTCTCCCCATAGGAAGTAAGGTTGAAGGCAGGCTTTTTTCCTTGGGTCTTTGCAAGAGAACCAAAAAACATACAAAACACAAAAACCCAGCTCCAGGCTGGGCAAGAAATCAAAAATCACATAGACAAAGAAATGCCAACTTTCTAAGGGTGTGTGCCCTTCACCGCATGGCTTCTTCATGAAAGGGTATAAACCTGCCCTGAATTAGGGGAAAGCCCAACACCCGGAGCTGAGACAAGCAGGCTCAGGGTGGGTCTGGGCAGAGCTGAGGCCTAGAATAAAGGCATCAGCTTCAGAGTCTGAGGCCCAGAGCTTCAGAACTCTGAGAGGAGGAGCCTAGAGGAGGAAGCAAGAGACACCTGGCCTGCAATCTCTGATGGAGAATCCTCAGGCTGCCCTCAGCCCTGGTGAGTCCTTCCAGGTAGGAACTCTGTTCTATCCCATTGATCTAAACTGGGGCTTCTATGTTGAGGCCCAGGCCCCTGAGGGATCTGTCCCTGGTGTGGCTGAGTCTGCCCCACTCTCTGCTCTTCCCCAGGTCCTCCTCACTTAAAACCCCCTCCCTACAACCCACAGCCCTGAGAGGTCTCCCACTTCATGTCCATAGAAGAAGCAATGACCTGGAGTCTGAGGCCTCCAGAGAGGGTTCTGGGAGAAGGCAGCTGAGGGTCACTCCTGACTTCAAAGGAAAGGAGGTCCTGGCTTTTTCTGGGGGCCTCAGTTCCCCAAGAAGATTCCACAACATTGCCGTTATCCATTAAACCTCTGCTAGGTATCAGGCCCAGCTCTGGGTGATGGGGAGTCAGAGGCCAAAGCCCACACTCCCTGCCCTTTGGGAGCTTCCCATCTACCCTGAGATACACAGACAAGGGAAGAGGGAATTGGAGGAGAGACAGACCCCAACACTGAGAATGGCTCAGGGGAGCAGGAGGGGCTGCCCTTATGGGACAGACCCTGAGCTATTCCCTTGGATTTCCAATTCATCCTCTTTCTGCTTCCTTCATAGAAATTTCTTTGCACATTATCTCCCCATTAGATTATGAGCTTCTTGGGGGTAGGGACTAATTTCTGCCTCTTTTGGTATCTGTAACGCTCAGCACAGTGCATGGTACACAGCAGGCATATTAATACATGTTCATTGATTATTTGTGTTCAGAGAAGACTTTGAGTTGTATCAAATGTGCTATAACACTATTGGGAGAATCTGGAAGCTTCGGAGGATCAGACTTAGTAATAACAAATATACAAATGGACAAATAGATAATTGAATAGATAAGTTCATAAAATAATGACAGCAAACATTTATTGGAGCCTATTATATGCCTGGTGGCATGTAGGGTATGTCAGGAAAGACTAGTACCTCTGGTATACAGGCTGCTGAGCCTTTTTCAGGGAGCTTTCCACCTTTGCTGTCTACCTCATCCACCTGTCACCTGTGGCTCCAAGAAGCCGAAGCATGTGCAGCACTGGGCAGGTGGGCTAAACCAGGTTGGGTGTAACCAAGTGGTCTGAAAGCTGTCTGTGGGTTAGGGGGTGTCTACCCCAAGCATAGGAAGACCTCCTCAGGTACAATGGACAGATGAGAACAGTGTGTTCCAATGGCCATGAAGGCGGTAATGCAGGTGCTGTGGAGCACTTAGAGCTTGGTTAGACATCAAAGACGCCAAAGTCATCCGCTGCATCTCATGCCATCACCACTCATCTTGGCTCTGCTCTGGCACTGGACTGTGAGGACTCTGGAAGAGAGAGTAAAGACGATGATTTTATGCAACTGTGCCTCACTTCAATCCAAAGTATGCAGGAATCAAGAGACATCACCTAGACCATTTTTCCAGTTTCTCTTTATTTTATTTTTAATCTGTGGAATAAAACAAGCATTTCTATAACATACCACAACAAAAAAGGTGATTTCATGTGAAACTTTAAATCTATTAGGCACAAAATATTGTTACTTTTAAATATGCAAACTTATCATGCCATTTTCTTTTCCCCCTCCCCCTCTTCTGCACTAGAGATGGCTACACAAATAGGTATATACGTGTAAAAATATTCTATACGTATTTCCGTTTATCACTTCTTTCTCTGGATGCGGATAGCGTCTCTCTTCATATGTGTTTTATAGTTAATTTGGGTATCAATAATAGACAAAATAACAGTCACTCAAAGTCATTTTTAAAGCAATATTGCTATTACTGTATACAATGTTTTCTCGGTTCTGCTCCTTTCATTCTCTATTATTTTGTGTAAGTCTTTCTAGGTTTTCTAAAATCGCTGAACTCATAATTTCTTAAAGTGCAGTAGCATCCTGTCACAACCATATAGCACAAATTGTTCAGCCATTCTCCAGTTGATGGGCATCCCTGCAATTGCCAGTTCTTTGCCACCACAAGGAGAGCTGCTTTAAATGAGTTAGAACATACAGATTCTTTTCTTTTCTCCTATTCTCATTTTATACCTAACTTTGAAATCTACCTCTTGTTTATTAATAAATTGTTCACATCTCCATAAGTCTGATAAGTAATATGTTCCAGGTTCTTCTAATTTTCTTGTAAAATCTCTCTTTACACCTAGATCATGTTTCCATTTTGATGTTATCTTGGTAAATGCTGTGAGATATCGGTCCATACTCAGTTTCTTCCATACTGCTGTCCAGTTTTCCCAACATTTTTTACTCAAAAAAAGAATTATCCAAATATTTTAAGTCTTTACACTTGTCAACTATGAGGTTATTATGTTTATTTGCTGCTGTAAATTGTATATCTACTCTGTTCCAATGTTCTCCCTTTGTATTTCTTATCCAGTAAAAACCAGTTTTTTTATTTGAATTTTTAAATTAATTTATTTTGAATTATCAATAATCACTTCCATAAGCTTCTGAGCTTCAAATTTTTCTCCCTCTCCCTCCCTAAGACAGCGTACAATCTGATATGTACTATACAGATACATGCCTATTAAACATATTTTCACCTTAGCCGTGTTGTAAAGAAAAATTAGAAGCAATAGGAGAAATCACAAGAAAGATGAAACAAAACAAAACAGAAGAAAAAAGAGCAAATAATATGCTTTGATCTGCATTCAAACTCCATAGCTCTTTCTCTGGATGTGAATAGCATTTTCCATCATGAGACTTTTGGAGATGTCTTAGATCCTTGCATTGTTGAGAAGAGCTAAGTCTTTCAAAATTAGTCATCATACACTGTGGCTGTTACTGTATACAATGTTCTCCTGGTTCTGGTCACTTCATTCAGCATCAGTTCATACAAGTCTTTCCAGGTTTTTTCTGAATTCTGCCTGCTTAGCATTTCTGAAAGGACAATAGTCTTCCATTACATTCATATCCCACAATTTGTTCAGCCACTCCCCAGTTGATGGACATCCCCTCAATTTCCAATTCTTTGCCACCACACAAAAAGCTGCTACAAATATTTTTGTACATGTGAATATTTTTCCCATTTGCATGATTTCTTTGGGATACAGCCCTAGAAGTGATATTGCTGGGTCAAAGTGTATGCATATTTTTATAGCTCTTTGGGCATAGTTCTGAATTGCTTTCCAAAATGGTTGTTGGAGCAGTTCACAACTCCACCAAGAGTGCATTAGTTTTCCAATTTTCCCACATCTTCTCCAACATTGATCATTTTTCTGTCTTGTCATGTTGGCCAATCTGAAAGATGTAAAGTGGTACCTCATAGCTGTTTTTATTTGCATTTCTCTAATCAATAGTGACTTAAAGCATTTTTTCATATGTCTATAGATAGCTGTAATTTCTTCATCTGAAAACTGCCTGTTTATGTCCTTTGACCGTTTATCAATTGGGGAATGACTTGTATTCTTAAAAATTTGACTTAGTTCTCTATGTATTTTAGAAATGAGGCCCTTTTCAGAGACACTGGTTGTAAAAATTCTTTCCCAGTTTTCTGCTTCCCTCCTAATCTTGGTGCATTGGCTTTGTTTGTGCAAAAACTTTTCAATTCAATGTAATCAAAATTATTCATTTTGTATTTCATAATGTTCTTTATCTCCTGTTTAGTCATAAATTCTTCTCCATAAATCTGACAGGTAAACTATTCCTTGTTCTCCCATTTTGCTTATAGTATTTATACACCTAAATTGTGTACCCATTTTGACTTTATTTTGGTATATGGTGTAAGATTTTCGTCTAGTTTCTGCCATACTCTTTTCTAGTTTTCACAGCAGTTTTTGTCAAAGAGTGAGTTCTTATCCCAGAGGTTAGGGTCTTTCAGTTTATCAAATAATAGATTATTATAGTCATTGACTACTGTGTCTTGCATACTTAACCCATTCCACTGATCCACCACTCTGTTTCTTAGCCTGTACCAAGCAGTTTTGATGATTGCTGCTTTATAATGCAATTTAATATCTGGAATGGCTAGGCTACCTTCCCTACATTTCTTTTCATTAGTTCCCTTGATATTCTGGATCTTTTATTCTTCCAGATGAATCTTGTTATTGTTTTTTCTAACTCTACAAAATAATTTTTGGTAGTTTGATTGCCATGGCACTGAATAAGTAAATTGGCTTTGGTAGAATTGCTGTTTTTATTATATTAGCTCAGCCTATCCATGAGCAACTGATGTTTTTTCTATTATTTAGATCTGACTTCATTTGTGTGAAAAGTATTTTGTAATTGTGTTCATAGAGTTCCTGGGTTTGTTTCAGTAGGTAGACTCCTCAATATTTTATAATGTCTACAGTAAGTTTAAATGGAACGTGTCTTTCTATCTCTTCTTTTGGGATTTATTGGTAATATATAGAAATGTCGATGATTTTATGTGGGTTTATCTTATAGCCTGCAAATTTGCTAAAGTTGTTTATTATTTCAAGTAGTTTTTTTACTTGATTCTAGAGGATTCTCTAAGTATAGCATCATATTATCTGCAAAGAATGATACCTTTGTTTCTTCTTTGCCTATTCTAATAGCTTCAATGTGTTTTTCTTCTCTTATTGCTAAAGCTAATGTTTCCAGTATGATTTTGAACAAAAGTGGTGATAATGGACATCCTTGTTTCACCCCTTATCTTACTGGAAATGCTTCTACCTTGTCCCCGTTACATATGATGCTTGTCGAAGGTTTTAGGTAGATGCTATTTATTATTGTAAAGAAAACTCTGTTTATTCCAATGCTCTCTAGTGTTTTTTAATAGAAATAGGTGTTGTATATTGTCAGAAGCTTTTTCTGTATCTATTGCTGTCTATTTCTTCCTGCAACTCCCTGCACTTCTCCTTTAAGAATCTGGATGTTATACATTTGGTGCATATATGTTTAGTAATATTACTTCATTGTGTATTGTGCCTTTTAGCAGGATGTAGTTTCCTTCCTTATCTCCTTTGATAAGATCTATTTTTGCTTTTGTTTTGTCTGAGATCAGGATTGCTACCCCTGATTTTTTTTTTAACTTTAGCCAAAGCATAATATATTCTGATGCTAGAGTTTATTCCATCCACATTCACAGTTATGATTACTATCTGTGTCTTTCTGTCCATCCTTTCCCCCCTCTGTTTATGCTTTTCTTTCTCCTTTCTCCTTTTTTTCCTCACTAGTGTTTAGCTTTGACCACCTCCTCCCTCAGTCCCCCTCCCTTTTATTAGACCCTTTTGCTTTTCTTCACCTTTACCCTTATTACTTCTTCCCTCTCTTCTATCCCTCCTCCCTTTTCTTTCCCCTTTTCCTTCCTACTGCCTATAGGGCTAGTTACATTTCTATACCTAACTCATTATATTATTCCCTTCTTGAGACAAATCTGATGACAGTAATGTTCAAACAATGCTCATCTCCTTCCCTTCTTTCCCTCTGATGTAATAGGTTTTTTGTTGCCCAAAACCAGATAGTACACTGAATGGAAAGGTGTGAAATAACACGTGAAGATGTGGGCCAGGCAGAGCAGAAAAACTGACTCAGTTTATTTTTCTGAGGGTACAGGATATATAGAGAAAATCCATCCTAACTTCAAAGAGTCCTCCCTGTGAGACACTCCCCAAAACATCTGCTAAGGATGTGATAACATACATTTCCTCCTTATCAGAGTTCCTAGATAGAGTTGTAAATTCCAAGGCTTTTTCCTGGAGCCTGTATAGAGGAGTGAATATGTAAATCTAAGGTTCAAAGAGTGAGAAGGAATGCCTCAGGAGCCTCTTAGCAGGGAGAGATTTGGAGAGCCCTGCTTCTTAATTATTGAGCCCTTTGCATTAAAGCCTGGGCAAAGGTCAAACTCTGTCCTGGATCTTAAACCCATATCGGACTCTTAAGGCCAACCCTCAACAGTTTTTGTGCCTTTTCCTGTAATGTAATTTACCCTTGTCTGCCTCCTCCTTTCCTTTTCTCTAAGTACATTTTCTTTGTTCAGATTAATCCACTTACATGGATCCATTTAACTCACCTGATTAGATTTATTTTTATCAGTTACATCAAAGTCAACTTATATCCACCCCCTTTACGTATGCCCCTTGGACATGGCGTAATAACAGTACAGCCCTAAAGAGTTACAAATGTCATCTTCCCTTGTAGGGATGTAAACAGTTTGCGCTTATTAACAACATGTTCTATTTTTCTGTCCCATTTACCTTTTTATGTCTCCCTTGAGTCTTGTATTTGAAGATTAAATTTGCTATTGAGCTCTGATCTTTTTATCAGAAAGGTTTGGAAGTCCCCTATTTTATTGAATATCCATCTCCACCCCTGAAAGATCATGCTCATTTCCCCTGGGTAGTTGATCCTTGGTTGTGATCCAAGCTCCTTTGCCTTATAGAATATTATATTCCATACCCTACGGTCTTTTAATGTAGAAGCTGCAAGGTCCTGTATAATCCTGACTGTGGTTCCACATTATTTAAATTGTTTCTTTCTTGCTGCTTGCAGTATTTTCTCTTTGACCTGGTAATTTTGGAAGTTGGCTACTATGTTCCTTGGCTTTTTCAATTTGGGATCTCTTTCAGGAGGTGATTGGGTATTCTTTTCTATGGTTATTTTACCCTCTGTTCTAGGACCTCAGGGCACTTTTCCTTGATGATTTCCTGAAAGATACTATTTAGGCTCTTTTTTCCATCATAATTTTCAGATAGACCAATAATTTTTAGGGTTTTTTATATTAATTTGCATTTCTTTTTTTATTAATTTATTTTGATTTATCAACAATCACTTCCATATGCTTTTGAGTTTAAAATTTTTCCCCTTTCCTCCCCACCACCCTCTCCAAGATGGCACATAATCTGATATAGGCTATACATATACATTCCTATTAAACATATTTTCACATTAGTGATGTTGTTAGTAAAAATGAGAACCATTAGGAGGAACCACCAGAAAGAGGAAACAAAACTTAACAGAAGAGGAAAAAAGTAGCAATTCAACTTCCATATTTCTTTCTTTGAATGTGGATAGCATTTTCCATTACCAGCCTTTGAAGATGTCTTAGATCCTTATATTGCTGGGAAGGGTTAAGTTTCTCAATATTAGTCATCACACAATGTGGCTGTTATTGTATACAATGTTCTCTTGGTTCTGCTTGCTTCACTCAGCATCAGACCATACAAGTCTTTCCAGGTTTTTCTAAAGTCAGCCTGTACATCATTTCTTGTAGAACAATAGTATTCTATTACATTCATATACCACATCTTGCTCAGCCCTTCCCCAATTGATGGGAATCCTCTCAATTTCCAATTCTTTGCCACTACAAAAAGAGCTGCTATGAATGTTTTTGTACATGTGGGTCCTTTTAGACCAATAATTTTAAAATTGTCTCTCCTGGATCCCTTTTCCAGGTCAATAGTTTTACCAATGAGGTATTTTATGTATTCATTTATTTTTTCATTCTTTTGTTTCTGTTTGACTGATTTTTGGTCTCTCATAGAGTCATTAGCTTTGATTTCCCCAATTCTAATTTTTAACAAACTGTTTTCTTCTATTAGATTTTGTACCTCCTTCCCCATTTGGCCAATTGTGTTTTTTAGGAACTTGTTTTCTTCAGTGTACTTTTTTTTCTAGTTGGTCAATTGTATTTTTTTAGGGACTTGTTTTCTTCAGTGTGTTTTTTTTTCCAGTTGGCCAATGGTATTTTTTAAGGACTTGTTTTCTACAGTTAATTTTTGACCTTCTTTTTCCAAGCTATTGACTCTCTTTCATACCTCTCATTTTTCTTCTACCTTTCTCATTTGGCTTTTAAAATCCTTCTTGAGTTCTTCTGAGAAGACTTTTTGGGCTTCAGACCAGTGCATATTCCATTTTTAGGTTCCAGATGTGGGTTTGTTGACAATATTGTCCTCTTCAGAATTTCTGCCTTGATCTTCACTCTTCTCATAATATGAATCTATTGTATGTTTCTTTTTGCTCATGATGTTTGCTTATTTCCTGGCCTTTAAAGAGATTGAGCTCTCCTGCTGGGGAGCAGAGGGCACTGACCCAAGCTTGTTGTGTTGGGAGCCTAGGGCCTAGTCCCTGGCTTTGTGTCCTAGGGCCTCTGAGGTTGGCAGTTAAAGGCTGTAGGGTTCTGGCAGCTTACCTGGTATTGGGCTGGAATCAGCAACATTGGAACTCTAGGGGTAGGATTGGGTAGTCTGGCACCTGGAAGTTGCCTGTTTTTCTTTTCCTTAGCATTTTTCAGCTCCTTTCAGATGGATGTTGCAGGATCTTTATCCACCTGCGGCCCCTTGTAGGCTTCGTAGAGTTTTGCTGAGGCACTGGGAGACTGCTGTAGACTGCCGAGACACCTGGTAGTTTTCTGAGCTGGTTTCCATCAGTTCCCTCACCCTCACTGGGACACTCATGGGTCCAGGTGTTGGTGTTTCCCTGATCCACTGCCTGGGTTTCAGGATCTCCTCCTGATATGCCAAGGTGGGGCTTTCTGCTAGGCTGCTGGAATGCCTCCCCTCAGCACTGCTCCCTTCCCCCAGGGCAAGAGGGGCCCTTCCTGTTGATCCCTCAAGCTACCTGGGCTACAGGGCTGTTACACCATGTCTTCACTCTGGTTCAGCTGTTCCAGGGTTTTTCCTGGGGTGATATTTTCTGGGCTTTCAGAGATTGGTAAGGCAGGGTAAGAGTGACTTCTTACTCTGCCATCTTGGCTCCCAGAAGCAGAAGTCTCAGTACCAGATAGTTTTGATAATTTCTGCCTTGTAATTTAAGATCTATTATTATTAAGCCTTCTTCCTTTACATTTTTTCATTATTTCCTTTGATATTCTTGAGTTTTTGTTCTTCCAAATGAATTTTGTTGATTTTTAAAAATTCAGTTAAGTAATTTTTTGGTAATTTAATTGGGATGGCATTGAATATATAAAGTAGTACAAGTGAAATGTCATTTTTATTATATTGGCCCTGCCTAATTTTGAAAACTTAATTTTTCTGTGATTATTTATATCTTATTTGTTTTTTATATAAAACTTTGTATAATTGTGTTTACATATTTCCTAGGGGTTTTTTTGCCATGTGCATTTCTAGGTAATTTATATACTGTCTAGAATTATTTAAAATTGGGTATTTTTTTTTTTTACTATCTCTTATATAGCACTGTTTCTGATATATAGGACTGCTGATGATTTAGGTAAATTTACTTAATACACAGTTACTTTGCTAAAATTAATTGTTTCAACTATTTTTTTAGTTTTCTTTTGAATTTTTCAAGAATATCATCATATTATTTGCATAGAGAGATAATTTTATCACATACATTCCCTGTTCTGATTCCTTCAATTTGTCTTTCTTCTCTACTTACTATTGCTAGGATTTCCAATACTATATTGAATAATATTGGTGACAGTGGGCATCCATGTTCTCTACCTGATCTTGAAGGCATGCCTTCTGGCTTAACCCCATTACAAATAATGCTTGCGGATCATTTTAGATAAATGCTTTTTTTAAAAAACCAATTTAAAGAAAAATTCATTTAAACCAATAGTTTCAAGGTTTTTTTTAAATAGAAATGAGTGTGAACTTTATCAAAAGCTTTTTCTGCATCTATTGCTATAATCATATGATTTTTAAAAAATTTGTTATAGGTGCAGCTAGGTGGCACAGTGGATAGAACACTGGCCCTAGAGTCAGGAGGGCCTGAGTTCAAATCTGGCCTCAGACATCTAACACTCACTAGCTGTGTGATTCTGGGCAAGTCACTTAACCCCAATTCATCCACCAAAAAAATACATATATTATTGATATCAATCATGTTAATAATTTTCTTTATGTTAAATCATCCCTGCATTCCTGGTATAAATCCCACTTGATCATAGTGTATAATATTTCTGTTTTTTACATTTTACCATTTTTACATATATAAAGTCCTTCCTAACAAACAAGTGACAAGGCTGCATGTGTGGATACACTGAGAGCTGCACACAGGCAGCCCAAGCCATAGGGTCATCTTCTCATTGGAAGCAGCAGTGGGATTTGGCAGTCCTCTGATGTCTGAACAGTGTTTTAAGGATCTAACTTCTCACCTCCTGGTGTGAAGTAGGCACCAGAAAAGGTGCCCTAAAAATTGTCTGCTTCCCCAACCCTGGCCCATTTACTGTGGCAGGTAGAGATCCTGCCCTATTGAACATACACACACAAAAAAGAGGCAAAAACTTCTGCAAAGATGATTGTACTTCCCATCAGTACATAGACTATCTGCACACTTATGGACCACAAAATCCAGCAGACCTAAAAGATGAACAGCTCCTATTGTGAGAAAACTCGGTAAGGATCATGTCCACATAGCAGCCCTGAGTGAGATAAGGCTGGCAAAGAAAGGTCAGCTTACCGAAGTCAGAGCTGTCTACATGTTTTTTGGAGTGGCTTCAGTGAAGGACAGTGCCATGAAATTGGTGTAGGTTTTGTAATCAGAACTAATCTAGTCAACAAGCTTGTATGCCTCCCCAAAGGAGTGAGCTAAAGGCTCATGACAATGCAATTGCCACTTGCTGGAAAACACCATGTGACCATCATCGGTGAATATGTTCTCACCATGATAAACCCTGATGAGGTCAACGAAAAAATTTTGGAAGACCTGGAGATTCTTCTCATCAATGTACCAAAAGAGGACAAGGTTGTGAATCTGGGTTACTTTAATGCTAGAGTAGGCACAGACTACCAGAAATGGCAGAGAGTCCTTGGGAGAAATGGAGTTAGGAACAGCAACAGCAGTGATCACTTACTCCTGACGACTTGTGCATCTAATGATCGATGCTGCATGTCAACTACTCAGTGCTGATGGAGCCCCATTGATTAGTAACAAAGACACGATCCTGGAGGGATGAGCTGAGCACTTCCATAGTGTTCCCTACAGCTTGTCATCAATCAATGCTGAAGCCAATGACCTTATGCGTCAGGTTGAAGTCAATGCCTCTCTAGCTGAAATTCCAACTGAAGAAGAGGTTTTGAATGCCATTAGGTTCCTGTCATGTGGCAAAGCATGTGGTACTGACTCTATTATTGCTGAGCATGCTTTTCATTGCTAACCTTGTATGCTACCTCTTAAAACAGTGCCTTTCACGTGGTAGGCCTTTCATAAATACTCACTGAATTGAATTAGTTAGTGTTTATCTTATTGGGCCCCTCCAGACTCTCTTCTGAAAGAAAATATCTGTGATATGGGAATATGAAATTTCCATATCATCTTGAAAGTTTTGGCTTTTTGGTTTATTACTTCTGAACTAAAAAAGTTTTTCAACATTTCCCCCCCATTGACCTTTCTTCTAATGACTCCCATATTGAAGTTGTTGAATATTAATGTTTGGGTGCAATACTGCTCTTCAGTAGGTGTTGATAACTCATGCCTATGTGAAACTTATCCTCACAATGCTGCCAATCAACAACTCATTTGTAACTTACACTGTTAGAAAGTCACCTTTGGGGGGGTGGAGGGTACTGAGCAGTTGGGATTTGTCCATGGTTTCACAGCTCCTGTATGCTAGAGGTAGGGCTTAAACACAGGACTTACTGAGTCCTAGGCCAGTGTCTTCTTCTATAGAAAAGGCTGCTAGTAAATTTTGATTTAATTTGGAAATCATATGAACTTCCTCAGATAATTTTTTTTACCTCGTCTTTCATAGTAGTTGTTACATCACAAGATATAATTATTTTCACCTTCATCTGGTTTTGCAAATAATTATCAAGTATTTCAATATTGTAGAAACAAAAATCCTTCAAAATAATATTTCCTGATGCCTTTTGTCACAAGGTAAAACTAACTCTACCAGCCCCTTCAGTTTAACCCCTCAAGGAGAACCTATGAGGCATCCTTCCACATAATTGTACCTTTCTTATGTCTTCTGGTTTTTTTATGCTAAGAATTTCAGAAATGATGATTCACTTCCTCTAGAAACATGTTCACTAGGTCACTGAATGAGGATATCAAATATAGAATACTAAGCATGTCATGTTCACAGATAACCTAAAAAAAAATTATTATTATTAATACACTTGACTGTCTTTTAAATAATAAAGTTAGCTTTTCCAAAGCATTAAAAAAAAGAACTTTGAAAGTCATTGCAAGACATAGGAGACACTGGCACATGATTACCTAGCATGGTGTGTGCTCATCAGAGAAGGTGCTGTGCTCTATGAGTAAAGCAGAACTGAAGTAGCTCTGAAGAAATGTGAGATGCACAAACTTGGAGCAGCTACCCCCAAATATTCACATTGACTATTTGTATGTGACCTGTGGCAAAGTGTTCCCAGATTGTATTGGTCTGATCACCCACAGTCAGACAAATTATACCTTAACTAATGTAGTGATGTCATTTTGGTCCTCTTTGAGAATGAAGGACAACAACCATTATGCGCCAGGCACAGTGCTAAGTGCTGTGCAAACATCATCTCATTGAGCCTCACTGCAACTTATGGAGGAAACAGAGCCAGGCAGAGGTAAAATGACTTGCTCAAATTCACTCATGTAGGAAATATCTGAGGTCAGATTTGACTTCAAGTCTTCCTCACTTGAGATCCAGTGATCTCTCCCTTTCACTCACTCCCTGCCTCTAGGTTCTGTGGGACATTATATTCAATTAGCAGATGAGGAAATATTAACCCAGAGAAGTCAATGCATTGGCCCGATGTCCAATTGTCCAGGTACTAAGTGGCTGATCTAACAGTGGAAACCACATCTTCTGAGTCCTAAACCAGGGCTCTCTGGATCACAATAGTGCCTTCTGTCACTGATGCTAGAATCTGACTTGACTCTCCATACCCAATCAGACCGTGTCATTTTCCTGCTCAGGGAATCCCTTTTGCCTCTAGAATTCATGTATACTTTTCTGTTCAGTATTTAAAGCCCTCTCTACCTAGTTCCAACCTACTTTTCAGGGCTTAACCTTTATTACAATCTTCCACAAAATTCATAGTCCTGTTTATAGGTCTTTCTGCTGGTCCAACACATCCCCTGTCTCCAAAGCTATGCACAGGCTATGCTCACCTCTACCTCTAGTAATGTAAAATTTCTTTCAGAATTCTTCTCAACCTGATACCTTCTACATGAAGCCTTCCCTCATCCCCTTCCCACAAATGACCTGCTATTGAGGACAACTCTGTTTATATTTAGATGTATTCATGCTCTCTCCCCATAGAATGTAAGCTCCTTGAGGACAAGCTCTTTTGCTTGCGTCTCTGCATTCCCAATCACTAGGACAGCACCTGGAACATTGAAGGTGCTTAAAAGAAGCTGATTGGTTGACTGATAGGATCAACTTGTGATTTTAGATGTTCACTGAGCCCAGCTCTCCCTCTGATATTTCCCCTCATCTTCCTTCATCTTCCTTGAACTCTTGTGGGAAGTTTTGGGAAGTTCTCATGGATTGGATTGTGGAGTCCCAAATCTGTGCTCTGATCACTCCTTATTGTTCTTTCCCTACAAAAATTTCTTCTGAGCTCTGTGTTCACCTTGTGTAGTGGTCACCCTTCCCTCCCAGCTCTGTAGCCTTTCCCTGCCTTTCCCCTGAGTTCAAGGCTATGTTTGAGAGAACTCAAAGCCTTTCCCTTTGTATCTGTCATTATTGCTGGGTGCCTGACTTCATTTCCAGTAGAATAGTTACTATTCCCCTAGAAGAGGTCACAGGGAAACTTACACATTTCTTTCATTTCTTTCAGACAGAGAGTCTAGACCTAACACTGAGGAAGCAACTCTACATTACAGTATTTCTGAGGAAGCAAGAAGCAAAAAGATTAATTTCTGTGACTGTTTATGGAGAAGTAGAAACATGTGAGGACTAGTTGTGGAGGCCTCAGGAAAACAGGATTAACCTTTGCAGCATTTTGCGGTCACTCAACTTAGTAAAATGCCACAAATGTACCCTGGAGAAAAACTTTCTACATATACCCAGGAGAGGAAAGCTTTTGGTAAAAGGTCAAGTCTTACTTTAAATCAGAGAATTCATGTTAGAGAACAACCTTATAAACATAATGAAATTGGGAAAGCATTTAGTCAGAGTTCAAAACTTACTGTACATCAGAGGACTAGTACTGGAGAAAAACCTTATAAATGCAATGACTGTGGGAAAGCATTCAGTGAGAGATCAAATCTTATTGAACATCAGATTATTCACACTGGAGAAAGACTTTATAAATGTGAAGAATGTGGGAAAGCTTTCAGTTGGAGGTTAACACTTAGCATGCATCAGAGGACTCATACTGGGGAGAAACCTTATAAATGTGATGAATGTGGAAAAAGATTCAATCAGAGTTCAAATCTTATTGCACATCAGATAACTCACATGGAGAGAAACCTTACAAATGTGAAATGTGTGGGAAAGCCTTCAGTACGAGGTCAACACTTACCGTGCATCAGAGGACTTATACTGGGGAGAAACCTTATCAATGTGATGAATGTGGGAAAGCCTTCAGTGACAGTTCAAATCTTCTTGTATATAGAATTCATACTGGGGAGAGACCTTATAAGTGCAATGACTGTGGGAAAACCTTCGTTATAAGCTCAAGACTTATTTTACATCATGTTATTCACACTGGAGGCAATCCATATAAATGTGATAAACGTGGAAAAAGATTCAATCAGCCTTCAAATCTTATTGCACATAAGATTACTCACACTGGAGAGAAACTTTATAAATGTGAAGAATGTGGGAAAGCCTTCAGTCGGAGGTCAACATTTACTGTACATCAGAGGACTCATACTGGAGAGAAACCTTATAAATGTGAAGAATGTGGGAAAGCCTTCAGTCAGAGGTCAACACTTACTGTGCATCAGAGGACTCATACTGGGCAGAAACCTTATAAATGTGATGAATGTGGAAAAAGATTCAATCAGAGTTCAAATCTTATTGCACATCAGATAACTCACATGGAGAGAAACCTTACAAATGTGAAGTGTGTGGGAAAGCCTTCAGTACGAAGTCAACACTTACCATGCATCAGAGGACTTATACTGGGGAGAAACCTTATAAATGTGATGAATGTGGGAAAGCCTTCAGTGACAGTTCAAATCTTCTTGTACATAGGAGAATTCATACTGGGGAGAGACCTTATAAGTGCAATGACTGTGGGAAAACCTTCATTATAAGCTCAAGACTTATTTTACATCAGACGATTCATATGGATGAGAGGCCTTACAAGTGTGATGAATGTGGGATAGCCTTCAGTCAGAGTTCAAAACTCACTGCACATCAGGTTATTCACACTAGAGGGAAACCTTATAAATGTGATAAGGATGGGAAAGCCCTCAGTCAGAGTTCAGACTTCCACATACATCAGAATGTTCATACTTTTAAGAAACCTAATAAATGTATTGTTTATGAGAAAGCATTCAATCAGAATTCAAAACTAGTTACACATCAGAGAATTCATAGTGGTGAAAATTTTGATAAATTTAGTGGCTAAAGAAAGGCCTACAGCAATACTTCAAAATTTATCTTCTCTCAGAATGTTAATACTGGAGAGAGGCCATGCAATTGTGAGGAATGTGGAAAAGGCTTCTGTAAGTATCCAGTATATGCAATGATATGTTGATCATTATAGAAATAGGACTAAATGAGTGTCATACATACATACATACATACATACATATATATATATATATATATACATATATATATATGTATATATATATATATATATATATATATATATATATAATTCATGAGAGAAAAATTTAGATGAAAATACAAGCCTTTTTCAACATCAGAAAATTCATATAGGGGAGAAAAACTTAGCTGCATATACAGACATGCACATATGGTTTAAATTGATTTTCACTAAGTGTGTTTCTTGTAAGCAACAGAATAATGAACTCCATTTCTTATCTCATTTGGTAACTCATTTTAGATTTAATATAATATTTTAAACCATTCACACTTATTGTTTTCATGACTATATTTGATTTTTCTGTTATTCATTGCTAATTGTATATAGAATAGATATTTATCTGCACCTTGATATATTTTAAATTTAAAACTGGGTAGTGTTTACCAGTGTCGATGTTGCCTTATCCAAATGCTTGCATTGTCATTCTGTCCTATGACAGCATATGTTTTTATGGAATTGTTCCTTTTTTGTTAAACTAGAGTTATGGTTATTATTTGCTACATTGATTTTTAGACATCAAAATCAGGATCTTTTGTTTTGGAAACATTCTTATTTTAATGAGAAAATTCAAACCATTACTATCTATTTTAGAAAATAAAAATTCAATTTACTTTCTAAAATTTTCTTCTTGTTGCTCTTAATAATTACATCATTCTTCTACAGAATAGCTATATAACAGGGAAGAGAAAGAGACTCGTTTAAGTAGCCAGAACAATGGCATGCTGCCAGAAAGGCTAAGGCCTCTATTTGTGTGCACACAGTGTCAGAAGAAGTCCATAAACACATTGGGTGGACTTTTTGTGGAGGGCTGAGAAGGAAGGGATGAGTTTGGATCTGCAGCATTCTGAGTAATTAAGGATTGATGGTGGTTAAAGAGGACAAGGTGTTCAAGGAAAGTACACATTAAATAACAATGGAGGCAACACTGTTTTGAGTGATACTGTGGTCTAGTGTGTAACCATCCCCATGGGAGGCTAAGGCATAGCTGACATGCATTGAACCTGTTGACTTGGATGTCAGGAAGCTAAAGCAATGGGAGGACAGCCTGTGGGAGGTGCAGCACCTTGTTTATTGCTGTCCCCTAGAGTGAGAGGAGGGATTGAGTTGGAGAAGAAGATGGTAATTTGGGCACTGGAATACAAGGGAGAAGAGAGAATCGCTCTCACTTGTTTTTATTTCATAGAACATTATAATGCTCACCATTTGTTTTGTAAGTGACTTTAGTGGTGCCCTTTGTCCCCACATGAAGCACCAGTTGTGTCTGGGAGATAGTTTTGTCAGAAATTCTCCTAATATTCTCTGCCATGGCTGCTGAGTGGATACATAAAGATGAAGAACCACTCAGTTGTTTATTTTAAGTGACTAGCAGAACACCAGTATTCCGTAGGTATTGTCCTGCTCACATGCAGCCAAATGAAACTTCAGGAAAGAATGGAACCAGGCTGAAAGGGTCCTCCAGTTTGGGTTGCATAAACTCAGCTGGGCCCTCACTGCAGCAAGGCAGTACTTTCATAGCTTCCCAATCCTTTCACTATAAATCCTACTACACTATTTGTGCCAAACATTCTCATTTCTCCTCAAATATTCCATGATAACCTAAGTATGCCCCTATCAGCTAAGAACATTGCTTCATACTCCATCAAAAAAAAATTTCTTAAGTCTCATCTTTTCCCCATCCTCCTGATCTCACAGTTCTCAGCTGTTTTCCCTGACCATTTCTTTCAGAAACCCCATCTCAAAAGAAGTGGCTCTTCTCCTTTCCAAAACCAATTGTGAGAAATGATTCATCCTACTATATTCCAATGAGTACTAATCAGTTTGATATTTTACACAAATCATATAGGGATAATTAGATAACAGAGGTCTTATAGCAGGCCTCAAACTTTAATTCCATGTTCACCACTTGTTTACCAGTTATGAAGCTCACTTGTACAACCACAAGATGCTGACAAAGATATCTTCATCCTGCTTTGCTCAAGTTCCATGACCAAACCCAGCATGTGTGGGAGAGTTATGCATAATATGGAAAGTCCCCTAATTGGTTTCTGTACCTCTGGAATGAGATGTCCCGGTGAAGACTTCTCAGTATAACTAAAGTTTGGGATAAGACTATCCTAAATCTGGTAATAAGTTCAGGAGGTAGGATTGGGTTAAGTATAGATTTCTGTAAGTTCTTTTTCTTTTTCTAGTGCCATATCAGTAGTTAAAGTCTGAAACATCCCTTCTGAATTTTGTAAGGTATATTTCTGTCATGGTGACCTCGCTAACGTCTAGCTTGACTGCACATTTTTAATTGCTTCTTTGACATTATCTCAGCAAACTAAGAAATATAGAGATGTATACTATCTCCTTTGTTCTATGGTAAAGTTTCAAGTAATGGACAGTTGGTTGGAGGGGGGACTTTACCCATTAGGGCTATTTAAATCTGGTTCTTTGTTTCTGTGTCTGTCTCCCCTCATCAGAACATACTGGTGGAGGGACACCTAAATCTCGAGATTTGAAATAATAAATTAATTTTCTGTTTCTCCTTGGCTACCTCTGTGTTTTGTTTTTTAATTTGAGTGGCATCCCACATACTCTGGACCATCCTCTCTTGTCCAACATGAGCAAGTGAACCTCTTATGACCATTTGGTCAACAGAGATGTATTAAGCATTAAGATTTTCGGGGTGTAAGGGGCAGCTAGGTGGGTCAGTGGATAGAGCACCAGCCCTGAAGTCAGGAGGATCTGAGTTCAAATCCTGCCTCAGACCAAACACTTGACACTTACTAGCTGTGTGACCCTGGGCAAGTCTCTTGACCCCAATTGCCTTTAAAAAAAAAAGAGAGAGAAGAAGAGATTATGCCAAGAACCATTTAGGACAGGGCTTATTGCCATGTGCCTCCTCTCAGGGCACCATTTCCCATTCTTTTTCCTTGTGCTCAGGATACTACTTACCTTTCTCCCACCTCAGGAAAATAGGGATACTTACACTTTTATTTCTCTTTCAGGCTTGCACTTAAGGACCAAGGAGTCCAAAAGGCCAAGAGAAGATTCATCCCTGGAGGGGATGGTCATAGAGGAAGTGGGAATGGAGGCTCTTTGCTACTCTAACATGGGAGATGCCAGAGAACATGAGAGCCAGAGCCACATGCAGGAGGAAAACCAGGAGAGATATTTAAGGGAAGTGATTAATCTTCAAACAATTCCTACTGCAAAAAAAGCCTCTGAAATGTACTGAATGTGGGAAAGACTTTAGTTACCCCTCACATCTTACTATACACCAGAGAGTTCACACTGGAGAGAAACCTTTCCCTTGCAATGACTGTGGGAAATCCTTCAATCACAAATCAAACCTCAGAGCACAGCTGAGGATTCACACTGGAGAGAAACCCTTTGAATGTAAGGAATGTGGAAAAGCCTTCAGCCAGAGGTCATATTTGAGCTTACATCAAAGGATTCATACTGGAGAGAAGCCATTTCAATGTGATGTATGTGAGAAAGCCTTCTGTAAGCCCACGTGCCTTATTAACCATCAAATGGGTCATACTGGAGAGAAGCCTTACCTGTGTAATCAGTGTGGGAAAGCATTCATTTCTAGTTCAGATCTTCTTAAACACCAGAGGATTCACACTGGAGAGAAACCTTATACATGTAATGAATGTGGAAGAGCCTTTAATAAGAGCTCAAGCCTTGTAAAACACCAGAGGATTCACACTGGAGAGAAGCCTTAGACATGTAATGAAGGTGGACAGCCTTCAGGCAAAGCTCAAAGACCCTGCACATTAGAGTGTTCACACTAACAAATTTTCTGAAGGTAATTAATGTGGAGAAGCCTTCAATCACAACTCAGCCCTTACTGCTTATTAGAGGTTTCATAATAGCAAAGCAGAATGAATAAAGATAAATATGGGGAAGACTTCACTCAGAGCTCAAACATTTGTCTCCACCAAAGTCAATGGAAGAATGATTACAAAACAATTAGAAGAGAAAGGTGCAAAGTTACAAAGAACCAATATGGCACCCAAAGGAGAGATGAAGGAACAGGCCAATCCTTGGCAGAGGACCAGGCCCAAATGTGTGCAAAGTTGCTTATGTTTTCAGATGTTTTCCTATGTATTGATTGGTTTTACCTTTTCTCTTCCTCTTTTTTTTTAATATTCAGTGCTTTATGGGATAGCTCTTTGAAGGTAGCAGGGATACAAGGGAAATTTAAACAATGTGACAACAAAAGCTGTCTAAATGTTTTCCATAACTAGACATGTTTACAATGGGTTTTGTTTTTCTTGCCTTCTGAATGGATTCGTGGGAGAGAGAGAGTGAAGGGGAGAATTTGGAACTGAAAATAAAATATAACTGACTTCAGAGTTAGAAGCAAAACAGAAAATTAAAGATTCAGTAAACATGAGAAAACCTATAACAACTCAAACCTTGTTCAATATCAGAGGGTTTATATTGGAATGAATACACAGAAAAATAAAAAATGTCATAAATCCCTTATACTAACTTTATTAAACATCAAAGAAATTGTATTGAGGGGAAAAAAACCCCCAAAATCTAGCTTTATCTTTGCAACCTACCTGTGTTTCTTGGCATTTAAAAAATATTTTCTGTCAGGAACATAGTGAATCATGTTTCTATGTTCTTAGACTCTTGCTGTAATTCTTTGCATTTAATCAAGGGATACAGATTTATTAAATAATAAATTTATTTATGAATTAAATAAATTTATTATTTTGTCCCACCTCAAATAATAAATGTATTAAATAAATTTGATTTGTCTTCTGACATTTTAAAAATTATTGTCCCTTCCTCCTGTATTGACTGAAATCTCTTAATCTGTACATTTCAATTATTCAACAAATTAATAAAAGAAATTCTTGTGGAAAGGGCCCCAGAAGCTCATGTCTCCCCAGCTTGACAAGGATTGAGTTGCTGGAGGTGTCATGTTAGGCTATGTGACTCCCAAGGAAGATACTGAAGGAATTATCTCTTCACTTATCTAAATGTTTCTCTCAATATTCCTTTGTCTCTGGATCTGTCCTGGACCCCCTTAGCTTCTCTGTCACAATTGTGAAGATAATTTGGATAGGCTTCCTCAATTTTATCAGCATTTATTCAGTCCATTGTGATTTAATGAATATCAGTGATTGTATTAGTGAATTAAGCAGAATAGGCTTGTTTGGGTGAGTTTTGTTAGTGAATGCTGCTAGGATAAGAGTTATGATTGGTGAATCCACTATGTATTGATGATTATATTAATTATTAGCTAGATTCATACAGTGTCATTCAGGTCTGTTCCAAGGATATAATTGCTGCTTCATACCCCCTACCCCCATTCCAAGTGTGGTACCTGAAATAAGGTAAATCACTGCCGCCCACTCCCTAGTGACCTATGCTTCAAAGCCAACACTTCCTTGGTCCCTAGCAAACAGCTGGCCCAAGAACAGAGTTTGGTGGACCTAGAACAGCCCTGATGTTGTCAGGGTCTCATGACCTTTGGAAAGTCCCAGTTAAGAAGGCCTGCAGGTAATGCTCTTCATGGATACTTAGAACTAATGACCTGGGAAAGCCCTGAAGGTGAAGTGGTGGTGATTGATGTACATTGCCCTTGGCCGAACTCAGGAGTTTCAGTGCTCCTGAACTAACCTCCCAGGGACTCTCCATGGCCTATAAAACCCCCCAGTCCCTTAACTTCAGAGTCCCTCACTAGGAGGTATTAGACTTAATTGATTAGGGACCACCAGACTCTCTAATAAATTGATTGATCATGCTTGGAGTTCTGTTTTGGTGATTTTGGTTACAGATTGGAATTCTACAGTGCCCAGGATAAAAATCTGTGACAAAGAGGAACAAAGTTCTATCACAATAGCTTGATTATTATTCTGTCTGCCATGTCTCCCTAACAAACTCCTCCCTCCAGCAGCTGCCCAAGGAATCTTAAAGGCTTGACTGTGTCATCCCCTACTCAAAGTCCAGTGGCTCTGTTGCAGTTTGGGGTGCTGGGATGTCAGGGTACTGGGTGAGTCTGCCTGGAAAGAATTCAACCATTCAGGCCTTTTTTTTGGTCAGAGTAGCAAGGTTTACTGTAATGCCCATAGGAGCAGGCAAGAATCTTAGGGAATCTGATTTATTGGGGGTAAGATTGGTGCTTGTATACAAGAAAAGATGGTGGGAAGATCTGATGGGATTAAGGAGTGGTAAGCCTGGGGTGGGCCAGGGGCAGACTACCAACAGTGGAAGGGCAGTTAAAGGATTATTGAGTACCTGGGTGGGTTGGGATGGGCCAGCTGCAGTGGGCGGAGGCACCAGTGATCTGGGCTACTGAACGGTATGGGAAAACTCAGGGTTTGGGCACCATCACACCATCAACTCCCTAGCACCTTCCGGATCCAATGTAGAGTTCCCTCATTGGCACTCAGCCCCTCCTGACCTGTCCCCCTCCCCCAGCAGTTCAGTGAAGTCGGACCCCTTATGGCTCTTCATGGAAGGCCCTCCCTCCTCCTGGACCCTGACCCATAAAGTGCCAGCTCCACCTCCTTAGCCCCAGTGCCTTCCCACTGGGGCCCATCACCAGCCAGCCGAGGCTCCGTTGCCTACTCATGGTCTCAATTGTGAGAGCAGGAGCCCCTCAAGAGCAGCGTCAGTCTTTTATCTTTCTCAGTATCCTCAGCAATTAGCACAGTGCCTGGTAACAGAAGGTGCTTAATAAATGTTTACTGTTGAGAGAGGCCAAGGATAATAGCGATAATGAAAAGATAGGCAGGATTCCAGCCCAGGGAGCCTTCGCTCCAGGCAACCCTAGACTCAGAGCCAGAAGAGACTTCCCTTTGCCAGCCAGAGTGCCTCATGCACTATCTCCCTCCCCCTAAGGCAACCCATGCCCCCTTTGGGTAGCTCTAAAACTCAGCAAGTTTTCCCTCTGTGGAGGGGAAATCTGACCCAGTCTACTTTCTCTGGCCAGGGCGCATTCCCAGCAGCCACCACTCCTGCGGGTCAATGGGAACAGAAAAGGGGAGAAGGCAGGAGAGGGGAGGGGTCCCTGCTGTGGTTGGGTCCCACTTTCCCTAGGAGGCAAAGCCTATGCAGCCTTCTAGGGGAGAGGCCTCCCCTCCAGGAGGGTAAAAACCGGCTCTGAATTAGGGGAGATCACATCCCCTGCAGGGCAGACCAGCCTGACTGATCGGCATGGGATAAAGGCTGAAGCTCCAAAGCCCCAGACTCGGAGAAGGCCCCGTCCTGGTGAGGACCTCAGAGGCAGCCGTTCTGCCATCCCCGAGTCACCGGCGTGAGTCCTCTGGTGCTAAATCCCTGCCTGGCTGGCTCTGCCCCACTCCCTCCTCCCCTAGGCTCCCTCACTCCACTCTCACAGCCCCACAGATGTCCCATCTCCCGTCCACAGTCTCCCCAGAGAGAGTCCCGGGAGAAGGAAGCCAAAGGGTACTTCTGCCTTCACACCGAAGATAGCCTTGCCCCCCCTGGGGGGATTCAGCAAAGCAACCCACTCCCAGTGAGGGCCACACCCATCTCCAGGTTTGAGGGGTCAGTCGGTCAAGAAACATGGATTTAGCACCTGTGCTAGGTGTGGGAGCAGAGGCTACCCATGTGGACGTCTGCCTCCTACTTGGGGACATCCAGATGAGGGCGGGAATTGGACGTGGAATTCTGACAAGGGGGAGGGACTCTGGAAAGGCTGACTGGAGGAGCAAGCACCTAAGCTGTCTTTACAAGGACATGGAGTTCTCGCCACCACTGCTTTGGGTAGCTGGTGCAGAGGGATAAGAGATGCCTGCACAGGGGAGAGGGAGGGGGAGAAGGGGAGAGGAGGAGAGGCAGAAGAGGGAAGGAGGAAGGAGAGAGGAGAGAGAAGAGGAGGAGGAAAGAGAGACAGGAGGGGAGGGAGGAGGGAGAAGGAGGGGGAGGAGGAGGAAGAGAGGGAGGGAGAGGGGAAGAAGGGAGAGAAGATCTGGGAAGAGAAAACTGCCCATCGTGATCACTTAATAGGAATGTTTTGCACAAATAAACTGATGCATTCAACTAGAAGTGAGACGACCTCCTAGGCCAATACAACACCAAGTCTGGGGAAGATTGGGCAGGGAGGCCCACAGGGGGATGCAGGCCCATGAAACTGGCAGGGCTAGGGCGGGTCGCAAGGAAAGTGAAGGGGCTGAAGTCTCCCTTCTGGTCAGTATAGGCCTCCAGTGAATGGAGCGCCTGGCCTGAAGTCCGAGGACCTGAATTCAAGTCTGACCTCAGACACTTCCTAGCTATATGTGACTTCCTGGGCAAGTCACAGAAACTTGTGCCTCAGTTTCCTCTTTCAAATTTTTAGACCTTTACAAAATTGTTGTTATGCTCAATCAGCAAACATTTAAGAGCCTAAGAGGCAAAAGACAGTCCCTGCCCTCAAGGAACTTACCCTCTCATGAGGGAGACAACACATAGAGAAATGTATACCAAGCAGGCTAGACCCAGGATAAATGGGAGATGATTAGAAGAGTGAAGACACTGGACCTCAGAACCATTGGGGAAGGCTCGGGAGAAGTGGGATTTGGGTTGGGACTTCAGGAAGCCAAGGAGGTTGGTGTGAGCACAGGAGGGAGACAGCTCCGGCCTGGGGACAAGACAGGGTCTGGTTCATGGCCTGGCCAGAAGGCCTGCCTCACTGGATCAGAGTGGGAGTTAAGGAGGAGGGTGTAGGAAGACGGCAGGGATAGGGGTGGCCTAGGTTCTGAGGGGCTTTGAATGCCAGAGCATTCCATTTTTGCTCCTGGAGGCCATGAGGGCCACTGGAATTTACGTGTGGGGGGGGAGTGGAGTGACGTGATTGGACCTGTATCTGGGAAAGCAGCTGGCTGAGGCACAGATCCCCCACTCTCCCAGGGGCTCCTTTGCTGGCTCCTCCTCCAGAGGACACCCCCTGACCATAGGCATCCCTCAGGGGTCTGGCCTGGGCCCTCTTCTCTTCTCCTTCCCAACTACTTCACCTCGTGATCTCATCCACTCCCATGGATTTCATTACCATGGGGTGCTGATGATTCTCTGGACCTACTAGTCCAGCCCTAAACTCTACTGACCTCCAGGCTCCCAATTCCAGCTGCCTTTCTGAGGTGTTTAACTGGGTGTCCAACAGACGTCTTAAACTCAAAATGTCCCCACCTGAACTCATCGTCTCTTCCCCCAAACTCCCCCCATCCTACCTTCCCCATTCCCAACACAGTCCCTCAGGCTCCCATCCTGCATTCCTCGATGCCTCTCACCCCCCACATGCAGTAAGGCTCCAAGGCCTGGCCATCTCACCTTAGAACAAACATCTCCAAGGGGACATTTGTGGAGCACTGAGCACAGCATTGGCTTGTTGGCTTCCACTGCCCAGCCTCTCATGTCCAGCCTTTTCCATTGACCTGCCTCCAGCATTCAATCAGAACCAGATAGTTGTTATGGTTGTTACTTTCTAATACAATCTGAGGTCTGCAAGTGCTGTTTACCCTTCATCCTTACCTCTTTTCAGCATTGGTTTTTCCAAATGAATTTTGTCATTATTTTTTCGAGTTCCATCAAGTATCCCCTTAAATCTTCCCTTCTACAGGAAACCTTCCCTAACCCCTTTAATTCCAGTGCTTTCCTTCTGTTAATCGTTCCAGCCTCATTCTATAGACAGTTTGATTTGCATAGGTTTGCTTGCATCATGTTGGCTTCCCCATTCGATTGTAAGCTGCTTGAGGGCAGGGACTGTCCTTTGCCTTTTTTGTATCCTGGGTGCTTAGCACAGTGCCTGGCACATAGCAGGCACTTATTACGATTGCTCACACAGGGCAAGCGCTCATGTGGAGGCCAGAAGAAGCAATACAAGGACACTGTCAAGGTCTCTCAGAAGAATCTGGGACCTGGAAGACACTGGCACAGGACCACCCAGCATGGTGCTCTTTTTTTTTTTTTTGCCTTTTTTGTGACTTGGTGTTTTTATGTGAGAGTTAGGCTCTGGTCCTGCACTGTCCCAAGCATTTTGTGCTGGGGCTCCGGGTCTTACTGCTGGCTTTCACTGGGCTTCAGGGCTCAGCTGCTTGCTTTCTCTGGAGGCTTTCCTTCTGGCTTGTACTGAGGGGTGAGGCCTCCCCCCGGTTTAGAGTTTAGTTGCTGGCCTGCTTCAGGGGTGAGGCCTTGCTGCTGGGTTGCTATGGAAACAGGGTCTCTCTGCAGGCAGGCCCTAGGGGAGGGGTCTCACTGTTGGTCAGCCTCAGGGCGGGGCTTCGCTACTGGTCAGCAATAGGGTCAAGGCTTCACTGGTGGCTCGTGCTGGGGGTGAGGCCTTGCTGGACAGCACAGACTACTGGCTTGCCTATTGGATGGATTGCCCCAGGCTTGGAGCCTTGCTACAGATCCCCTGCTGGGAGGCTGGCTGCTGCTGCTGCTGCTGCTGCTGCTCCTCTTGGACCTCACCCCCCTGCCAGGCTGGTCAGCTATCTCCCTGCTTCTGGATCCAATTCTCAGGCAGTTTGCTAGTTGTTTGGAGGGGAATTTGGCAGCACTTCAGAGGGTTCCTCCCTCGCTGCCACCTTGGCACTGGAAGTCCTGGTCTTTCACAACATGACTAATATGGAAATATGTTTTGCATGATCACACACATACAACCTATGTCAAATTGTTTGCCTTATGGGGAGGGGGGAGGGAATTTCAAACTCAAATTTTAAAAAATGAATGTTAAAAACGGTTTTTACATGCAATTGGAAAAAACAAAATATAAAAAAACCAATTACTATCACATTTGATTCTCACAACAACCCTTTGATGGAGGTGCTATAACAATCCCTATTATACAGATGGAGAAACTGAAGCAGATATCAGTGAAGTGACTTGCCCAGGGTCATTTGGTTGACAAGTGCCTGAGGCTGAACTCCTGGCCCAGAGCTCTATCCACGGCACCACCAGCTGCCTCTAAAAAGGAAACAAAACCCTTGTGGCCTTGGCCATTTCCAGAATGCCCTCCATCCTCGCCCCTCCGCACACTCTGGAACATCACGTGGTCCCTGGTTCGGTTCTCTGGGCTTTAATCCACGAAAGTCTCCCCAGCCTCCATGACATCAGCCCCGGGTAGTGGGTCCACTTTGGGGCTGCTTACGCCTCCCAGTGTGGCCGCTGGCTTCAGGGGCACACACATTCTAATGCTTTTCAGAGAGGTTGGACTACTTGGAGTGGCAAAGTCAGGAAGACCAGAGTTCAAATCCAGACTAGGACACTTGTTAAGCAGGGTGACCCTAGCAAGTCACTTCACCTCTGTCTGCCTCGATTTCCTCATCTGTAAAATGGGGATAGCACCTTCCTGAGATCAGTTCCTGGTCTCTTAGACCTCTAAGAGCCTCTGATGGCTCTCTGTCCAGCCAGGTGCCTTGGTCTCTCTGGACCCGTGCATTCCCAGCCAAAGCCTCAGGCTCCGAGTTCCCCAGGAGGAACTGTAGCCATGGAGACGCAAAGCCATCCTAGGCAGGCTGGATCTGATTGGCTAAGAGGCTACTCGGCCCCACCCTCGCATGCGCTCCACTCTAGACATGCGCGACAGATCAGGCTGTGAAGAACGGGAAGCCTGAAGGATTCTGGAATCTGTAGTCCAGCGTGTTCTAAATGCAGGCGCACTATGGTACCTGAGGCTAGGTTGGGAGCGCACCCGCGTCCGTCATTACAAATGGCTTCCGCGTTTCCGGGCATTGTCTGAGTGGCCGTCTACCTGTGGCGGCTTCTTTCTCACGACCCAGAGAAGCGCTTTTCTATCCGGTAGGTGTGGACTTTAACATCCCAGGCCTTCTGGCCCCCAACCGACTTCTCAGCTTCCGGGGCTGGGCTCACGAGTTGGGCAGGAGGGAAGGAGAGTAAAACAGACGGGGCCAGGTGACGTCACCGGTTGCTGGGGTTTGGAGTGGGAGTGTAGCGCTGAGGCTGGTGACGTCACCGGTTGCTATGGCTAGAGGGGCAGAGTATAAAGCTGGGACTGGTGATGTTCCAGGTTGAGATTATTAGTGGGGCAGAGTGTAAGGCTGGGGCCGGTGACATCGCTGGTTGCTAGGGTGGTTGGGTACCATCTCCCTGCTGATCTCCGACCCTTCCCTTATAGGCTAAAGCCCAAGATGGATTGATTGACTCCGGGTGAGCTTGGTTGCTGGGGGCTAGGTTCTCAGCTCGCTCCATTGGCCCCCAGGCTGGCCCTCCCTGTCTCGGGGAGGACATCGGGCTGATTTGGGGTGATGGACTTGGCTACCACCCTGGCACAAGAAGGACCCTGTTGCTGTTTGGTGAAGGCCCTTTGGCTCTGCTGAGAGCTGACCATTGCACCTCACTGTCGTTCCTCCCCATCAGAGCCTCATAGTGGAGGGCTGAGATTGGTGGGTGTGGCCAGTGACCCGGCACCTCCTGGCTGGGCTTGGGGCTGTGATCTCTAGACAAAAACCTAGCCAGACTCAGCCCTGAGAGAACATGCGTTGTCCCGAAAGGCCTCACCTGGTGGACAGCGTTGTAAACTTCCTCCTGGGAAAGGCCAGTGTTCTTTCTCCTGTGGCCTCCCTGTGACTGAGTTTCCCCTCCATAAAGTGGTGAGGTCTTTGCCCAGACCAGAACCCTCCCCCGTCCCCTCCTCTGGCCCTTCACGAAACACCAAGCTTTCCTCACAAAATCCCTGTCAGGGCAGGGTTCCATAAGGATCACAGATGGGGAAACTGAGGCTTGGAGAGGCCAACGACTGGCCCAGATCCAGCTGAGACTCCCAGACCAGAGCTCAAAGAGAGGAGTTAGGGCTGGAGAGACCCGGGCTGGAAAAGAGCCCTGGATATGTGGCAGTGGTGTGGTCTTAGGCTGGTCACTTGTCCCCTTTGAACGTCACTCACCTCCCTGGACTCATAAGAGGCTGAGGGGTGGGAGGCCCAGTGCCAGCCTAGGGATGTGACCATCTCCTTGGGCAGGGGGCTGAACCCCTCTGAACCTTATTCTCTTCTTCTAGATGAGAAGCCAGGGCCCTGCCCTGCCCTGCCCTGCCTCCCTGAGCCCAGGGGGATCCTCGGGAGAGAGAGCTCCATCCTCCTTTTCTGTTTTATTGAGGGGTGGTTGAGCTCCTCGGGTGCTCTGGGGGACCCACACCTTGGTGTCCTGAGGGTCCTTGTGTGGCCTTCCTGGGGGCCAACCCCACCCCCCAGCTCCCTCAGGCACTATGGGAGACCCACTCCATGGTAAACAGTGAGAGAGAGGGGTGGGCTGTGTGGGGTTGCGTCCCTCAGATCCCTCAGTGCTATGGGGGACCCATGCCCTGGGGCCCTGTCTCTGTGGGGTTGGGGAGTGAGATGTGTAAGTGGGGCCTCCCCCGGCTCCCCCACGTCCTACACATGGCCCATTAAATGGCCTTCTTAACTGGCATGTATACCTCCTCAGACCCCTGCTCCCTCCTGCTGACATCCCCATATTCTGCCCTTAGCAGCCACCCTTGAAGGGATGGTCCCAGGGTCCCAGCAGCCTCGGAAGCCATCTACCTGAGGAAGCTCTGAGGCCAGAGGACCCAGCCAAGGACTCGGACCCTGGGACTGCAGGGGGGATTGGCCAGCCCCAGTGAACCCCCACAGAGGATGGCTTAGCCCTGGTGGCCTGGATGCTCGAGGAGGGGGGTAAGAAGGGGATTTGGAGTCAGGGGCCCTGGGTCCCAACTCTGCCACCTTGGACACATCCTTTCCCTTGCTCGACCCTCAGTTTCCCCTGCTGTAAGAGGAGGGAGGGCCTTTGATCCCACAGAATCTATTAGGATGGGAAGGGAGGGGGCTGGGAAGAAGCCAGCTGAGGGGCAGAGGAGGAGCAGAGGCTGCCCTGGCTCTGGTGGAATCTTCTTGGCCCGGCCTTGCCAGCCTTCTGGGGCTTTGGACAGTCATTCTGTCCCCCTAAGCCCCACCTTATTCTGCCCAGGGTGGGCAGCCAGGTGGAGGACCTGGGTGTCGGGCTGTCCCTGGGGAGGAGCAGGGCCTGCCCAGGCGGCTCCTCATATCTTCTGTAAGTGAAGGCGGTGGCCATGGAGGGGCAGGCCCGGTGCCCGGCTGTGCCCCCAGCGCTCAGGGATGGAGGCCAGCCTTGGGTCCCTTCTGGCTCTTGTCCCTGTTTGCCAGGTTGGGAAACAGGCTCCCACACAGGGCCCCACAGCCAGTCAGTGAGGTTCAGAGGCTAGGATCTGACCCCGGCTCCCTCCTGCCCCCATTTCCAGTGACCTTTCTGCTCCAGCACCCGGGAGGAGCTCTGTCCCTGAAGCCCACTAGGAGCACGAAGCTGGTAGCAGCCGCCGAAGCACGTGCCCACGGTTCTGTCCTTCAAGAGGAGGGTAGGGGTCCAGGCGGCCTGCCAGGGCTGGGACCCTGCTCCCTCATGGCTCCCTTCTCCTCCCCCAGCTCTGCCCATGGAGGGTGCGGCCCACCCCCCAGAAGAGGAGGAGGGGAGAGGAGTCCCGGGGTCCCCGAGGGCTGCTCCCCTGGTGAGTTGGGGCTTCCTCAGGGCACACGTGGGCCCACTGATCGCGGTGATTGTGAACCACAGTGGCTTCCATGTTGGGTCTAGATTCAGGGTTTGCAAAGCACTTTTAGCTGCGTTGTCCCAGGGAGATGGAGGAGGCAATTAGGGTTATCACCATTTAGCAGATGGAGAGACTCCACGAGGCTTGGAGAGAAAAGGCTGTTCCTTGGGCTTCCAGGGAGCCAGCCCACCCCAGGGCCTTCCCCCTTCATCTGCACGGATTGCGCATTATTCTGTGGCGTAGAGAGCTGTCCCCTGTGTGCTCAGACATCTCTTCTCCAGGGCAGTGCAGGGTCAGAGTTCCCCGAATCTTGAACCAGAACAAGGTCCTGATAGGTTAAAATGCAGACCCCAGTCACTGGGTGTGTCCCAGCTGTGGGATCCCTTTCCTGGGCATGGGCTCAGCTTGGGGCTGCCCGCCCCCTTTGCCTCTTGGCTCCTGGACAGAGGGAAGTTCACTCCTAAAAATGCACTTCCTCAAATATGTTTAATAGGAACACATATGTAAAGCCTCTCAGATTGTGGCACTGTCTTGGGGGGAGGGGGAGAAAAATTTTAAACTCACAAGCTTATGGAAGTGATTGATAAATCAAAATAAATTAATAAAAATTTAAAAAAGAAGCGCTCCAGGGAGTCCTGGGCTGAGCGAGGCTTGGTGTGCCGTTTCCTTGTGTCGTATTGTGTTTCTAGCTCCAGACAGTGTACTGTCTCAGGGACGTTGGCCTGGTGTGGAACCGAACGAACGAGAAAGAGGAGTTTTCATGCTAAAGAAGGGGTCGTTTGTTAATATGATTCCTAGAGTTTTTACAGGAATGGGCGTTCTGTCTTTAAAGTTTCTCTTTTTCTTCGATTGATATGATCATAACATTCTTGTTATTAATATGATCCATGATATTTATGGTTTTCTTAACGCTGAAACAACCCTTCATTCCTGTTACACATTCAGCCTGGTCTCAATGGGTAATCTTTGTTATATGTTCCTGCATCTCCTCACTAGTATTTTATTAAAAATTCCTGATTAAAAAAAAAAAAGATGTACTTCCTCCCAGGGGCCCTTGGGGAGGGCCTGCGGGCTGGTTCCCAGAGATTCCATAGGGTCGTGGCTGTAGGCTGGCTGCTCCAGTCCCTTCACTTCACAGAGGAGGAAACAGGCTGGGGGAGATTGGCATGCTCCTCGTCCCCCCAGAGCCCTTCTCAACCCGGCCCCTTCCTACCAGTCCAGGCTTTAGACCTTTTGCTGCCATCCCACCCCTTCCACAGACCAGTGACTCAGGCCTCCTCCTCCCACCTCTGTCAGGGCGCCCCTCTTGGCCCCCCTGGTCTTCTTCACATCCCTACTGAGACCTCGCTTCTGCCCAAGACCTTTGGCATGCCCTACCCCCACCCCCGCCATGGGCGCTGCCCCCAGGAACCATCCATTCATACCGTAAGGAGGGTGTCTGTGGGGTCTCCCCATTAGACGGGAAGCTCCTCAGGCCAGAGGCCGGTTTTTTGCCTTTCATTGATTCCCTAGCTTAGCATCAGGCATGGCACAGAGCCAGGGCTCTGTCACTAGACTGTGCTTCCTGCCCAAAGTGCCCCCACCTTGCCAGGCCCTGCCCTTGGGCTAGGGATGCGGCACTGGAGAGGGAACCCAGTGCCCAGGGTCAGGGGAGGAAGGGAGTGTGGCAGGTTCATCCCCCCAATGTCCGATGGGAGGGGAGGAGCCCAGCAAGGGCCAGCGACCGGCCTGGGCTCACACAGCCAGGAGGGGTGGCGTCCTGGGTCCTGCCAGTCCAAACTCAGAACAGAGGCCAGGAGCACGGGGGCCTTGAAGGAAACTGAGGCACACAGAGGGCCAGGATTGCCCCCAGGCCACACAGGTAGTAACGAGCAGAGCCCACGTGAATAACAGGGTCTCATGGCTGAAGCCCAGTGCTAGGCCCGCGGAGCCACGTGGCCTCCATGGTCTGGGTATCCGGCCTGGTCTGGTCTTTGCCACAGCTGAGTCTCCCCTTCCACAAGATGACCATCAGCCCCTCAAGGCAGAGACTGTTGTGTGTCCTGCATCTGGACCCCACTCCCTTCCCCCGGAGACCCTTGGTAAAAGCCCTGGGTCCCCAGCCCAGCCAGGCCCTGTCCAGGTCCCCTGGGGGCCTCCGTCCTTCTGTTCCGGGGCCAGCAGGCATGTGCTCCATGTTTCAGGAGCCCGTGACCTTCAGGGACGTGGCCGTGGACTTCACTCCTGAGGAGTGGGGGCAGCTGGGCCCGTCTCAGAGGCAGCTGTACTAGGACGTGATGCTGGAGACCTAGCGGAACCTGGTCTCCCTGGGTAAGGCAGCTTCTCCTGCGCCCCCCTAACCCCACCCCTTAATTCAGTGTCTGCTCTCAGGGCCAGGCGGGGGTGTCTGGGGGCTGAGCTGCTCTTGGTCCTGGGGCTGCTGGCCTTGGTGACTCAAGGGGTCACCAATCTTGTGCTGCAGGGATCTCAGAGTTCCTCGAGCCCAGAGCATGCTTTCACAGATGAGGAAAGCGGAGCCCCACAAGGGTAGGAGGTGTGCGTGAGGAGCAGAGACTTGAATCCAAGGTCTCACCAGGGAGGGGCCTTCCCTCTGCTGCAGGGCCACAGCCCTGAAGCCTCCTGGCCCCAGGTGGCCCTCTCCTCACCATCCCTGTGTCCTGCCCCCTGGGCCTGTGCTGCTCATTCTTCTTGGGCCCATGCCTGGTCCACCTTCCTGTGGTGCGGGGGCCTCCAAGGAGAGGCAGCCCCCCAGAGTGAGTCATGCCCCTCCCACCATGACCCCCAAGGCCAGCAGAGCCCTTCACTGTTCCCAGCCCCAGACGTGGCAGTGCCTGGCATACAGTGGGCAGGTAATGCTGTCTGAGCTCCAAGCAGGGCTCCTCAGAGCAGAGCCTGGGTGGTTCTGACGCTGGGGCACCTGGCTGCCCTCCAATGGGGGGTCCTCCCACCCGGCCCAGAGAGCTGTGCTGGGTCGGGGCCTTCACTGCCTTCTCTGGGTCTTAGTGTCCTCAGCCGTCAAACAGGGCGGGTGAACAGTATGGCATCTGAGGGCATAGGCAGGGTCACAACTCTAAAACTTCCTGCCTCTTGCTAAGCTGAGGGGCATGGCAGTCAGGATCCCAAAAGATCTGGACAGGCTGATGCTAGAGCATGGGGTGGATCTCTGGATCAGAGGTCAAGTCTTGCACTTGGGCACCTTCCTCAGTCTAAGACGGGAAGGCAGGAATCAGTAGCAATCGTTCTGAAAAGAATCTGGGAGTCTGAGTGAGCCACAAGCGCCGTACGAGTCACCAGTGAGACGTAGTGGCTGAAACGGCGAATGGGGTCTTGGGCTGAACTTCTGGGATGGAGGAGGGCCGAGTCCTACCACCCTGTGCCCTGGTCCCATCTCAGCAGGAGGACTGTGGTCAGTTCCGGGCCCTGTGGTTTAAGAAGGACAGTGATAAGGTAGTGAGAGGAGCCTTAAGTCCATGCCATAGGAGGAGGAAGGTGTAGCCTGAGAAGGGAAGACTTGGGAGGTACCTGATGGCCATTAGCTGGAGGAGGGATTGGGCCCCAAGGGCAGGGCCCACAGCAGGAGGCAGGGCAGTCCAGGCCTGGCACTGAGCTCTGTCTAAGTGGAGTTTGGACTGGAGTTGGGTTAGGCTGTGGTCCACCGCCCCCTTAGAGCTGCTTTGTAGGCTATCAAGTGCTCCAGAAAGAGGATTTCTTCTGTAGTGCCCAGGGTTCCTTTTCCAAGGCCCCAGGGGTTGGGCTGCAGCTCAGGGGGGTCAGCTCTAACTATCTTTCTCATCGCTTTCCTCAACAGGTCTGCCAGTTTCCAAACCCCATGTGATCTCCTGGCTGGAGCAAGGGAACAGAACCTTTGGAGCGGCCACCCAGCAGCCTCCAGGTCCTTCTCCTTCCGTGCTTGGCCCCTCTTTGCCCATTGCGTCCTGGACCTCTGGCCTCCCTCAGGCCCACACCTCTGTCCCTTTCCCTTCAGGATTGGTCCCGTCTTAGATCCCACCCTGGGGAATCTCAAATTCTGAGCTTCCTTCGGAATTACTTCATGTGGGTTCTCCTCTCCAGCTTCTCATTTCTCCTCTGCTCCAGGCCCTTCATCCATGTTTTCCAACCCTGCTTCCCCTCCAAGACTCCTCCCTCTCTGTCCTTCCTGGCTATGACCCTCAAGTAGAGACCTACCTTCTCCTTGACTGAAGAAGCTGTGGTGTGGCTTTCCTCCCTTTCACTGCATCCCAGGAGCCAATCCCAGGCTCCATCGGAAGAGGGGGCAGTGGGAGAGTGGCTCCCACGTGCAGGGAGATATCCAGAGGCTGTCCTGGCCAGATTCTGCTGAGGGACACTGCGATGAAGGGGGGACCAGATGGGAAACGGGGGCTGCAGACTGGGCTGGGAGGTTGAGGTGCCCCAGCAGCTGGAGGGAAGTGTGGGCCACTGGGAGGATTACTGTGCTTGGGTTGGACTCGCTGCATTTGAGACACCTCGGGGATAAGAGCTGGGCAGCTGTGTGTTTCCCTGCTGCTCAGTACCTGTTGTCCATCCACCCCTGACCAGGGGTCCTGTTCCTCCTCGGGCCTCATCTTTCCTCCAGGATCACCTACCCGAAGAGCTGACGGCATCTGGGATGTCATCAGTTCGTGTGACTTAGCCTGTGTTCTCCCAAAACTCGCCATGTGGAGTCTGCCCACTGTGCTGGAGGCCTTCCTTGCCCTGCTGTCCACCTGTCATCTTGGCCGTGTGACTGGCCCTTCTTCTTCCTATCAGGCAGTTCTTTGATGCCTTCTTTCACTCCCAACGCACACGTCTTCACTGCTGATGTGGTGATACTCCTTTCTGGGTCTTTGGAGACGTGGCCCAACGGGTAAGATGAGCCTTTGTTTTCAAGGGAAGTTGGGGCTGATCAATTCCTGAAATCTCTCCAGCCTCTTCTCCTCCTTTACATCTCTGGGCCCAGCTCCTGGTTCATTTGTCCTATGTGGTCCAGACATGCATACGTTCCGATGCATTACCCATGTGGTCTTTCCTGTGCTGATGAACGGTCCGTATTCCTTTGGGCTACCCCAGGTCTCTTCTTGGGGATGCTAGAGAATTGTGGGGCTTGAAGCGGCCCCACACAGGAGCCTCTGTTCTGCATCTCCTCCATTGAAAGGGCCAGCATACAGCTGCCAGGCCTGTGTCTCACCTCATGTTGATTATCAGAGGGCCATTGAGCAGGATTATTCTGCTGTTGGGGCTTCCAGGAATCTTGGACAAGATGTTTCTACTAATGCTTCCTTGAGAATGCCCTCCATCTATGCCTAGATGACTCCTCAGGAATCCTGGGGCTTGGTGGTCACTTCTCTCCCCCGACCACATCCGGGGCCGTGACTGGGGGCTTTTAATATACTTGGTGCTTTCCCCATCCTCACTGGAGAAGAGTTCCATTTTTCTCCTGTTGACAGTTCTTCCATTTTCATCCTTCTCTTCTTTAAAGGCACTTACTATCCACCATTTCTCTCTGCTTCATAAGATGGTGGTCATCGTGATTGTCCATGACCTTCTTTGTAAGATTTTACGAACAATTCTCTCTCTGAAGTAAATCAGATGTTCACTGAGTAAGGTGCTTTCTGGACTATTTTGATTTCCTTGCGGCTATTAATTTATATAGTTAAATCTGTAGTTTAAATATAGCTAGGGTCAACGCCATTTATTTCCAAGTAACACATATTTTTAAATTAATCTGTCCCTCCTCCTACCCTTAGCAAATTTAAAAAATGAAACAAAACCTGAAAAACAAATCCTTCAGTACATATGTACGTAGTTTGGCTGCATCTGAACATGGATGTCTCTTTTGTATTCTGAGTTCATCCTCTCTCAGGAGGTGAGTAGCATGTTTCCTCTTCATTCTTTGGACTCAGGTTTTATCACTTCATTGGTTAAGGCTGTAAGGGCTTTCAGAGTTGTTCTTGTGTATAAGTAGTTCTCCTGATTCTAAGTCAGTTCATAGAAGTCTTCCATTTTCTCATTTCTTATGACACAATAATAATGTATTATATTCGCATGCCACCATTTGTTTCATTGTTTCCCAGCAGGAGAAGAGCCCCTTCGCTTCCAAATCTTGACCCCACAGAAAAGGTTGCTATCGATATTTTTGTACATTTGGGTCTTTTTCCACTTTCTTTGATTGCATTGGCATGTAGGCCTGGTCACAGCATTGCTGGGTCAGAGGGCACACAGCTGATGTCCTTTCTCTTGCTCATATCCTGTTTTTAAGTTTAAATTCTGGGTTAAATTGTGCCATTTGTACACTACCACTTTTTATTCCTTTTTTCATTCCTTCTGATTTCAGCTCAGATGAATCAATGGCTTGATGCTCTAGATTCAGCGATCGCTTCAACATCAGTCACAAGTCTGCGGCCCCTTGCACTCATTTCACTCTTTGTCATGTTATTTGGTGTTCCTTGTGTCCAGCACTTAGCAGTGTTCTGGGGGTGCTTAGACGAGGGAGTGTGACACAATGGCCTTGGAGTCAGAAGACCGGGCTTCAGCCCTACTTCAGACACTAGCTGGGTGGCCTCAGGCAGATCAGTGCCCCTCTCTGCGCTTCTGTCAAATAAGGGTGTGGGCCCGAGGGCCTCGGACAGCCCTCCCCCCTCTCACTGGAATGGGGCACGAGGCTCCAGTGTCATCCACAGGTCTGGGGGATGCCCATCTTTCTTCTGAGCCCCTTCCCGTGCCTTTCTCCCCATCCTCACTTTCTCCATCTTTGTGTTGAAGGCACATGTTCTTAGTGTGTGCTGACTTGATTTGTCAAGTCTTCATTAGGTCATTTGTAGATTTTGTAAGCCCTCAGGAGCCACGATTGGATTACTGTGTGAGCAGCCATTATTATCATGGCGGTCTTGAGCAAGCACTTATCTTCAGTACTGCAATACTCAATGACCCAGGACCCCATGCAGTTGCTTCTTGTGGCCCCTGGGCATATAATGCAAGCACCCTACCAACTCTGGTCTTTTCTCCTCGTGGGAGCCATCCTACTGGTTAGCAGCTTCATGTAGAGCAACAGTGTCATTATGGGTGTGGTTTGGCTTCTCCAGCAGCGTTTCCACATATAGGCCCTCAGATGAGGATCTCATGTTCAAGTTTGACGATGGTCTAGAAATCAGGAGATTCTACCCTATTTCCTGCCCCTCTGCCACCATCCCTACAGAAGGAAAGGACACTGTGCCTTGGAGAGCCCACGTGGCTTCCACACCATAATGACGCCCATGTTGGAGGAGGACTTGGTGGAGTGACTCTTAGAGTCTTTGGCTTCCCTCACCAAGATCGGCCGATTCTGAGCTTGAGCACTCTTGCCTCTAGCTCGCTGGATGTCACCATGTCTCTGTGTCTGTAATGAACTCCCTCTTCACCAAAACCAGTCACTCAGCCAAACAGATTTGACTTGTTTAAATAAGGGGAAATAGAATCAGAGAGCACTGAACAGTCTTCTTTTTACATATGGCATAGCTATGCACTTTGATAGGCTTCTGGATATGTGTGGGTATGGGTGTGTGTGTGTGTGTGTGTGTGTATGTGTGTGTGTGAGTGTGTGTAGGGCAAGAACATCTTTGAACACAGTGCAGTTCCTTTATTTACATTCCCTGTTTCACCAGTGTATGTGTGAGTGTGTGTGTGGGTGGGTGTGAGTGTATGTGTATGTGTGTATGAGTGTGTGGGTATGTATGAGTGTGTGTGTGTGTGTGTGTGTGTGTGTGTGTGTGTGTGTGTGTGTGTGTGTGTGTAGGGCAAGGATATCTTTGAACACAGTGCAGTTCCTTTATTTCCATCCCCTGTTTCACCAGTGTATGTGGGTGGGTGTGAGTATATGTGAATGTGTGTATGAGTGTGTGTGTATGTGTGTGTGTGTGTGTAAGTGTGTGTAGGGCAAGGACATCTTTGAACACAGTGCAGTTCCTTTATTTCCATTCCCTGTTTCACCAGTGGCTGTGTGGTTGTCATATTGATTCAGATTATCAAAGTGTCACCAGGAAGGAGTTGGTCTTATTCCACTTCAGGGCCTTGAATCCATATCCTCTGAGAAGTGACTGACAGCCCTGAGCCAGGGATGTTCCGCCAGGGGAAGAGAAGGTTTAGGGGTGACATGATAAGGGGCTATCACTGGAAAGCGGAATTAGGCCTGTTCTGTTTAATCCCAGAGCAAAGAACTAGGAACAGAGTGAGTGGAAGCCTCTAAGGGGCATTCAGATGTGATGTCTAACATCAAAGTTGTGCTGGCTTGGGAGGGGCTAGGTTCTGAACCCAGTATGTTTCAGTATGTTAGAGTGAGGAGTCTCTCCCGGTAGAAGCTGAGGTCTCTCTTCCTCTAAATCCTAGAATTTAACAGATGAGAGTTTGGTCTGAGATTCCAGAGCTCAGAGGTGACGGAGCTAGGACTTGAATATAGGTCTTCTGACCCAAACCTAAGCCTCCTTCTGCTACATGGTATTTTCTTTCCATAGTGATGTGTGGCTTACGGGCATGAAATGATGAGGTCCTGACCCCCTAGCTCTATAATGTCCTTGTACTTCCTCTCCTGTTCTCCTTAAATTACTGAGGTAGCTTTTAGCCTTTTGAGCCTAGAGACCCAGTCCTACCATAGCTTATCTCCAAATCTCCACATTCTGCTTCTCCCAGCAGGGTCCTCCAACCCTCTGTAGTTACCTAGCATGTGAATTGCCTCCCACCCTCCTCCTGTTTTTGGCTTCTTCATTGATTTCTTGCTGATTCCCTTTCTCACCTCATGATGCAAAGACGTGTCTAATGGTGTTCACCACTGAATGCTGCTCGCCTTTGGGCGTCATTTCTAGTTGCATTGCCACATTTTCACTATAGCAGTTTCCTTTCTATAGTCGCAGGGAAAGGTGGATATTGACAAGTTATTTTAATTTCTTTCAGACTCAGATTCAAGGACAGAGATAAAGCAAGCCATTGCAGAGAATGAACTATCCCAGGACCTGATATTAGAAAGACTCAGAAGGGTTAATCTTTGCAGTTCTATGTGGGGAGATGACAGAGGATGGGAGAACCCGTTAAAGAAGCAAGGAAGCCAGGAGAGACTTGTGAGGCCCGTGCCTGTGCATCAGAAGGTTTATCTTAGGGGGAAACATGAATGTTATGAATGTGGGAAAGGCTTCAGTAACCACAGAAATCTTATTGTTGTTCAGAGCATTCATATCGGAGAGAAAATGTATAAATGTAAGTCATGTATGAAAGCCTTGCCACAGAGTTCTCATCTTACACAGAATCAGAGAATCAGTACTGGAGAGAAATCTTCTAAGTGCAATGAATGTGGGAAAGGTTTAGTCATCATTCACACTTTATATAACATCAGAGGATTCACACAGGGGAGAAGCCTTATCAATGCAATGAGTGTGGGAAAGCCTTCAGTCAGTGTTCACACCTCATTAAACACCAGGGGATTCATACCAGAGAGATGTAATGAATGTGGAAAAGCCTTTAGCAACCTCTCACAACTTACTAAGCATCAGAGGATGCATACTGGAGAAATGCCTTATCATTGTAATAAATGTGGAAAGACATTCAGTTGATGCCCAGATTTTCTTAAACATCAGAAAATTCATACTGGGGAGAAGCCTTATAAATGTAATGAATGTGGAAAAGCCTTTAGTCATTATTCACATCTTATTGTTCATGAAAGGATTCATACAGGGGAAAAACCTTCGCTCAATTCTCAAACCTTATTCAACATCAGAAGATTCATACTGGAGAGAAGCCTTTTAAGTGTGATGAATGTGGGAAAGCTTTTAGTTGACACTCACACCTTACTCAGCATCAGAGAATTCATACTGGAGAGGAGCCTTATCAATGTAAAGAATGTGGTAAGGCCTTCAGTAACCACTCACACCTTATTCAACACCAGAGAGTTCATACTGGAGAAAAATCTTATAAATGTAATGAGTGTGGAAAGGCCTTCAGTCATTGCTCACACCTTATTGTACATGGAAGGATTCATACTGGAAAGAAGTCTTATCAATGCAATGAATGTGGCTAGCCTACAGTCAGTGTTCAAACCTTATTAAACACCAGAGGATTCACACTAGAGAGAAACCTCATAAATATAATGAGTGTGGGAAAGCCTTCAGTCACCATCCATATCTTATTAAACCTCAGAGCACACACCTCAGTCGTACTAGAGGATTCATACTAGGTTGAAAACCTAGCTATTTCCAATTTAATTGGGCTGTGTTTCTGAAGTCCTAATCTGAGGCCTCATTGTGCTGTGGAAGTGACCACAGGTTCCTGGTTTCTATGGCCTAAGAGTGCAGGTTTGGGAAGGTTCTACCATGCTGCAAAGACTTTGAATGTGGCCCGAGTAACAGACTGTGTCTGCTTTGCGATAACCAGCCTAAGCAGCCAGGGGCATGTCACCATTAAGCTGGCCACTTGGTGATAATTTCTTTGGCCACGGCAACCTAATAAAGCAGAATATAAACTGGCCTCTAGGCCTGTATGGCTTTAGATTTTGAGATAGTGGTGACTGTCAAAAAGGGGGATTGAGGGTCCTAACTACCAGAGTTTTGAGGCTGTCTTTAAGTTTTCATTTGGCTCTAGTATGAGATCTTTTTCTAGTGACCAAAAAGTGGACACACCAGTGGAAGAATTTAATGGTGTTAGTTTGGACATTCTTACTACAGGTATGAAACCAAAAGACAAAAGGAAGGTGCAGCTAAGTGGAAGGATGGCTCACAGGTTCTGTTTAGAGAGGTAAATGTAGAATTTAGCAAAATTGGATTTTTTCCATGTATCTGAAGGCACTAAGAAATATCATTTCATGAGATAGTTGGATTTTTCCTATTTCTGTGCTAATGATAAGTATTTTCAAAAAAGACCGTCATGAAATTGATTTCAACTTAGGTACCGATATCAATCACAGAGGATTTTTTTTTGAGGGGAAGGGCTACGCAATGGGGTCAAGTGACTTGCCCAGGGTCACACAGCTAGTAAGTTTCAAGTGTCTGAGGCCAGATTTGAACTCGGGTCCTCCTGACTCTAGGGCCAGCTAGCTGCCCGTGATTGCAGAGGATGAAGAGGCAGAAAAATTCTACAAGACCTCAATAAGATCCTCCAAATTAAGTCAGCGTGTATTTTAGATACCCAGTGCCATGAGCACAAACGTGGGGATAGGCAAGGATGAAGAAAAATGTTGGGAAGTATGGTTCAGGGATTAAGAATGAGTGCAGACTACACAGAATTCTCAGGCCTATCCATCAGAAATATCAAAGTCAAAAAGACTCATGGGCTTAATCATTCCTGAAAAATGGCGACCAAGACAGCATCAATTATGACTGTCCCATTATACCTGTTTTCCTATTATATAAAAAACTTATAAGAATAATTCATGTACTCAGTAAGGCTCTTCTTTGCTTGAGTATCAGAAGGGAGAAGGTGTCATAAGTCACACTCCACAATAGACCCCATTTTTGCCATCATGCCTCTGACTAAAAGATTAGCGAATACAAGATTCTCCACACTTATTTTTGATGACTAGAGAGAATCATTTGGTTGAGAGAGCAAAATACTGCCTTAAAGACTTTTCTCCAATTCATCTTTGAGGTATGTCTCAAAATCATATAAATTCTCTTAAAAGATGAAATAGTAGAGATGACCCTGTAACCGTCAATATCAAACAGGAGAGATATATGTTGAGGGCCGATCTTAAGAGTCTGATAAGGATTTAAGATCCAAGGCAGAGTTTGACCTCTGCTCAGGCTTTCACCCCAAAGGGCTCAAGGATTAAGTGGTACGGCTCCCCAAATTCCTTCCTGATAAAGAGGTCTCTGAGATATCCCTTCTCTCTCTTTGAACCTTAGGTTTACATATTTACTCCTCTATGCAGGTGGCGCCTAGGCGCCTGGGAAAACCTTGGAATCTACAGCCCAATCTAGGAACCCTGATAAGGAGGAAATTCATGATTGTTACATCCTCAGCAGATGTTCTGGGGAGTATCTCACGGGGAGGACTCTTTGAAGTTAGGCTAGATTTTCCCTATATATTCTGTGCCCTCAGATGAATAAACTGAGTCAGTAATTCTACTCTGCCTGGCCCATGTCATAAGTTATTTCACGCCTCTCCGTTCGGTGTACAGTCTGGTTGCGGGCAACAGATATAAGCCCAGCAGAGCTGTGGTCATTGCATCCTCCCCACCCCTTAGGAAAACTATTGGAGAAAGGAACTGAGTGTGGCTTGTGATCCGTATCCTTTGAGGGAATACTGACATCAGTGAGGTGATATCCATTGGTAGAGTTTCTTCCTTTGCATTAAATGGATTTCCACTAAGCAACATGATGACGTGTTTTGCTTAATTCCATTCATTTAATGCAGAAATTCAGACCATTTATGTTTATTGTTATGACGTTTGCCTTCTGTCATGCTTCCTGGGAAGGGTGAAATCTTCATTTTTATTGATTCCAACTATCAATTCTAGTTAATAAAACAAATTGTTTTGGTTTTTTTAGGCAGTTCTTATACTTTCCTAATGTTAATCCCCACCCCCTTTTATATATATATATATATATATATAGTAGTTACATTGCTTTAGTATCACCAGTTTTGCCCAGTCACTAAGGAATGGCATGGTTCTCCAGCTCCATTTGTGTTCTGGTCACCCTTAGCTAAACATCTGTCAGCTTGTTCATGGCCCTTCAATGATGACCTGCCCCTTCTCTTCCTGATTCTAAAGTTCTTGCTTGCTGGATCCATCCCTGCTACCTACAAACACATCAAGATCTCTCTCATTTCTTGACCTGATCATCCTTTTAAGCCGTTGCCCTATATCTCTTCTGCCAAACTCAAAAACTCCTTGAAAAAGATCTCTACATATATTCACTTGGCAAGTGCTTACTAATTATGTGTCCTAAGCATCCAGGACACATAGACAAAAATAGGCACCCCAGCCTTCACAAAGCTTACCCCTTACTGGGGAGGAAGTCAGTGTCCAGTGGGAGGATTAGAGATGGCCTCACGTGAGAAGTGCTTATGCTGAGCTTTAAAGGAAATAAGGGATTCTGAGGATTGTGAGGAAGAGCATTCCTGGAAGGTGGGAGACAGAAATGTTGTGTGAGAGCCAGCGAGCAGGCTGATTCATGTATGAGTAATGTGTAAAAGGTGGCCCAGGATTGGCTGGGTTTAAATTGTGCAAAGCCTCAAAGGCTGAGCGGAGGAATCCACTTTTTATCCTGGGCACAAGAGGGGGCCGTGGCGGCTCCTTCAGCAAAGCAGTGTGGTCAGACGAGCGCTTGTGCCCGAGCATTTTGGCAGCTCTGTGGAAGAGGGTTTGGGTGAGGTGGGGAGCCTGTGGCCTTGAGCCCTGTGGCCTGCTAGGTCCTCGGGTACAGCCCTTTGACCAAGTCCCATTAAGGGGATGTGTTCTGCGCAGTTTGGCCACGTGCGGCTTCAAGGCCTGGGGTCCCCACCCCGGCTGACATTCTTCAGTTCTTAGTCTGGCAGCCATCTCCGCTACTGAGACTGCTCTTCTCAGGAGCACAAGTTATCTAAGTTATCTCTTGATTGCATGAATACGGCACTGTGCCTGAAGTCAGGAAGACCAGAGTTCAAATGTACCTGAGACACTAGCTGTGTGACCTTGGGCAAGCCACCTAACTTCTGCCTGCCTGTGTTTGCCCAGCTGTAAAATTGCGATGATAATAGCACCTGCCTCAGACAGTTGCTGTGGGTATTAAATGATATTTGTAGACCATTCACCACAGTGCCTGGCACAGAGTAGGCCCTTAAGAGTTATCTCCTTCCTTCCTGGTGCCACCCCCTTATCCTGCCCTCGGGGTTCTGTTCCGGTCCTCTTCTCACTTCTCAGCAGCTCCTGGGGTTCAAGCATCATCTCTAAGCAGGTGCCACCCAAATCTAGCTACAAATGTCCTACTCTTCATGACCCCATTTGGGGTTTTCTTGGCAAAGATACTGGTTTCTCCAGCTCATTTTACAGATGAGGAAACTAAGGCAAATAGAATTAAGTGATAAGAGAAAGCAATATACTGTTCTATTAATAACTAATTATTAATTTGCGATCCACCCTCTCCCTACTATTTCTGTTAAGACCCAGCTCCTGAAAAGGTCAGTCAGTCTCTGAAGGGCAAGACTGAGGGATGACATTACACCTGGCCCCTATGGCACGTGCTCATTAACTAGATGGGGCTGGACCCCACCAAACTGGGAGACCTAATCTGTTTAGAGTGAAAACAGAATCCAGTCTGGGCAAACCTTTGCCTGGAGGAGGAACCCTCTGTCCTTGATCCCCTCCATTATAGTTTAGGGTAATCCAAATGATGAAGGAGAAAACTAGCCAGAGAGGTCTGGATGGACGCGGCTTCCCTGACCACATGCCTGGAGCCTGCGGAGTCTCAGGTCAAAGCATATTCTCAGCAGGAAAAGCTGAAGATGTTTAGCCCACCTCCTCATTAAATGTCTGCCAATCAGGATTGAGTTTCACTTTTGAGGGGAATTAGTTCCCTAACAGAAGGTACACACCCAATGTAAGGTATTTCAGTCTCCCTTGGCATCTTTGGTTACTGAAACCACTGACCCTCCGTTTGTTGGTTATTAGCCTAGTTAGTTAGCCTGTGTGTGTATGTGTTGTTTCCCCTATTAGATTGTGAGCTTCTTGAGGACAGGGACTATTTTTTGCCTTGGAGTCCTTGAATCTTCACCCTCAATGTTGAGTTTCCAGATCTTTTATGTCCCACATTCACATCTCATATTCACCCTTTCCACTTAGATAGACATAACTCTAGAGCAGAGGTGGGGAACCTTTGGCCTTGAGGCCACATGTGGCCCTCTAGGTCCTCAAGAGTGGCCCTTTAACTGAATCTTGAGGCTACAGACTCCCCACCCCATCGAGCAAACCTTCATTGTCACTCTCCTGAAAAATAACCTTGTAACTGGTCTCCCTGCCTCTACTGGGCTCTGCAGTCCATGCACCACAAAGCTGCCAAGCTGCTATTTGTTAAGCACAATGGTGACCACAGCCCGCCTTGCTCACATGTATACTTCCTCTTGCCCTTTTCTAGTTCCTGCCATCCTTGAAACTATCGTCTGAGATGTCTTCTCCCCTTCTCAGCCAAACTCTCATCACCACTTGCTGCTGCTAGCGCTCTTTTCCTCTCACTTGTCAATCGCCTGACCCTCCTCTTTCCAAAGTGACTAGTGATCTCTTAATTGGAAAGCCTTCCAACATTATCTCAAGCCTCACCCTTCTTGTTGCCTCTGCAGGCTTTGAACAGTCGATCACTCTTGCACAAGTAAATTTGTCAGTGAATATACTACCTCAGTTTGCTTGAGCTCCCCGATTATCCAGGTCACCAAGAAGAGCAGTATGAGAACTGGCCATATTAACTAAGACAGAAATTGACTCGGCATACCAACGATCCTTTGCAGTGACCAAGAATGAATCAACCCAGCTGGACATGCAGAAAATCAGCAACTCTGAAGCCAACTAAGCTCACGGCAGCCTTGGAGCAAACCCTGAGCTGTTTGCTGATTTGTAGACTTTTAAAAGTTGTCCTTGTCTTCAGAGACTCCCCTAATTGCTATTTGTAGAAACATCCCATTTTTATGTTTTTTTGGAGCGATTCCCTTATTTTATTGTTTACGCTGAAGCCTTGAACTGTCAGGATTGCTGATCACCAAAAATGTCTTCTAAGTGTCAAAAGGCCATGGCTCTGACACCTGGAATTCCTCACTCCCTCATTTCCTGGATCTCTCCCTCCCCTCTCTGCCCCTTTACTTCTTGGGACCAGCCTAATTCCGGCATTTTCCCCCAATTCCCTGCTTTGTTGAGCTGTAGAACATTAGGCCAACTGCTTCTGTGTGCATGTCTTATTTCCGGGCTTAATAAAGATCTTTAATTTCACAGGCATCATCTTCCTCTGGTTTTCTTCCCTTTAGCGAAAAGGGGGATTTGGATCTTGCAAAACTGACCTTTGTGCCCTCAAGGGGAAAGAGAGATCTAAATTCCTTAGCTTTTTGGGCCACCCTTCTCTCCTGATTTTTCACCTGCCTTCATTCGGGGCCTGCCCACCAACTGTGGGTGTCCCACTGGGTTCTATCCTAGGCCCCTTTCTCTTCTACATTATTTCATTTGTGATCTCATCAGCTCCCGTGGGATTCAATTATCTTCTCTATGTAAATGATTTTCTGGTGTACTGTGGAATTATTGAGATCTGCCCCTGCTGCTGCTCTTTGTCCTTCATTCTCAAGAGGACCGTGGCATCAGAAAGGTGAAGCCCCGACACGTGAGTGAATTGCATTTAAGTGAGGGAGGGCGTTGAGAGCTATAATATCTATGTACATCCGCATGCTATGTGTAACGCGTGTCCTGTTTGAATTGGTTGGAGTTTCCCTACTTTCCAGGGGACCCCGACTCGGAAGCTGACGTGATCAGCCAGACTCCCTGACATGCTAACAGTGCCCCTTGCTGGTCACCACGGAGTGAACCGAATTGGATGTCTAAGCGCTGCCCCGGCCATGCCGACTCTGGTTTTGTCCCCCGATGAGCAGCCATGAGGCTCAGCAACCTCAGGACTTGGAGACTGTCACACCAGACCCAAGAGGACCTTCCCAACAGAGGTCCAGCCATCTGGGGTTTTCAGCCTAAAAACCCAGCCCTGCCACAAGCCAGTGAGCCCCTCGCTAGGAAGCGGGACTCTGCTTGGAAGCTGCCTGCCTCCAGCCTGCTCGGCTTGGCCGGCCATCCACGGGTCAGAGGCCGCTTTGGTCTGGTGGACAATAACCTCTCTGCTGAGCCTCAGACGTGCAGACTGGTTCAAGTATTAAAGGGGATGGAAAAGGGTTGAAAGCTGGGCAATTTAAAAAGTATGAGGAAGCTAAGGCATGCAGTCGAACCTATGTAGACAGGCAGGAGCCTGGGCAAAGGCGCGGAGGTGGGAAACAAGCAGGCCAGAGGGCAAGGCGGTTGACCCTCCCCTTCTCCAAGGGCCCTTCTCCCATCCCTGAAAGCGCCTGCAGGCCCCTGGAGGGCTGTGTTCCCATTTTCTGGGTGCGATATCTCGTTCACAGTAGGCGCTAAATAAATGCCTGGCAATCCATTGACTAAGTTGTGTCACCAGAGTACCTCCAAGCATTTCCTCCCGGTTCTGAAATCTCCAAGCTCTCCTCTCAGGGCACTCCCTCCACCTGTGTAACCCCATAGGATTGGACGCAGGACTTGTAAGCACGTGCCCAGTTCCGCCAATCCTGGATCACGGTCTTGGGAAGGCGGGGTCGGAATCCCTCAAACGGTCACCGTACAGACCTAAGGTCCTCCCAAGAATGAAGGCGAGGGGCGGGAACGATGGCCACTGATTGGCTGAGGACTGGCTGGAGACGCCCCCTGTGGACATGCGCAATGGAGCCTGAAGGTAGCCCTCTCAGCGTTCTCTGTTGGAAGCGGAGGGGTGGATGTCTGAAGATGCGCTTTCCGAGGCATTGTGGGATGTGTAGTCCGGCAATGGAAGGTGCGCAGGCGCACTGAACGCTCCGAGGTTGGACATGCGCACGCTGCCGCATCCACCATTGCAGGCTGAGTTCGCCTGCTCGGCGGTGGTGTTTCCGCGGCTTCTTCCCCGCGCCCCTGGGGAGCGTCATCGAGGTCTGTACGTGCGGACCCCCAGCGTCCGAGTATCCCGACTCCTCCCGGCGAGTCGTTATGCGCTCCGACATGAGAAGGGGCGGGGTCCCAGGGGGAGGGGAGGGTGGGGGAGGGAAATGTAGATGGGAGGAAGAAGAGGCGGGGCCTGTGACATCATCTGTTGCTGGTTCCTTTGGCCAGGGAAGGGGCGGGGCCTGATATACGTACGCTGTTGCCGAGGGGCGTCCCGAAGAAGGGGCGGGGTCAGATGACGGCCAAGTTGTCAGACTTCCACTGGAGACTTGGCCCCCACCCCCCATGCCAGGTTCTCATTGCACCTGACCGGGAGCGGCCTCGTGCGGGCCTCTCAGACCCCCGGCTCCTCTTCTGCTGAGGCGTCCTGATGGTGGGAGGCCTCGGGGGCTGGGGTTGGACGGGGCCTCCCATGGACAGGTGGGGAAACTGAGGCCCAGGGAAGTCCAGGATCTGGCCAGGGTCACACACCAGAAAGTGATCCCACTTACTGCTCCTTCCCCCATCAGAGTTGGATAGGGCCTCCCATGGAAAGGTGGGGAAACTGAGGCGCAGGGAAGCCCAGAGACCACTCCAGGAAGTGATCCCAACCCTGTGACTCTCAGACCCCAGCAGGGCTCCCTAAGGACACCAGGTGGGGCCAGCAGCCCCTCCCCCCTTCCCTGGGCCCAGTGGGGATCATGGGTAGATTTTTTTCTAGCCCCATTTTCTGGGGGCCTGGGTGGGCTCCCTTGGCCACTGTGGGGTGGGGGATTCCCATGAAATAGTCGTGGGGGAGGGGCTCTTTGGGGCCGCTGGGCTGCTCCCTCCTGCTGACATCCCCCTCCTGCCCACAGCAGCCACCCTGGAAGGGATGGTCCCTGAGGCCAGAGGGCCCTGGCGGAGGACTCGGACCCTGGGACTGCAGGGGGGATTGGCTGGCCCCAGTGAACCCCCACTGAGGACAGCTTAGCCCTGGTGGCCCAGATGCTCAAGGAGGGAGGTGAGAAGGGGATTTGGAGGCAGGGGCCCTGGATTCAAGTCCCAGCTCTGCCACCTTAGACATCGAGCCTCAGTTTCCCCTGCTGTAAGAGGAGGGAGGGCCTTTGATCCCACAGAATCTATCAGGGTGGGAAGGGAGGGGGCTGGAGAGAAGCCAGCTGAGGGGCAGAGGAGGAGCAGGGGCTCCCCTGGCTCTGGTGCCCTGACCCTCCCCTTCCTGACCCCCACCCCATCTGGGGCCCCATGGAGTCATAGGAAGGGCCAGGCCTCGGTCTCAGTCACGGGCCTACGACCCCCCCTGATTCTGTGACCTGGCCTGTCATTTGCTCCCTGTGAACCTCAGTTTCCCCACCTGTAAAATGGCCATTTTGTTGGCGTGCTGGCCGTAGCCTCCTGCTCAGCCCTCTCTCTGCCCATCCTGGGACGTCTTGTCCACATCTGTTGCCCTCCCTGCTCCCCCCTCCCAGAGGGGTCTGGGATTGCTCTCCCTCATGGCCCCTTTGTCCTCCCCAGCTCTGCCCTCCGAGGGTGCAGTCTGCACCCAGACCCCAGGGGACGAGGTAGATGAAGGCATGGCCCCCACTGGGCCCCCAGTGGACACTTCCAAGGTGAGCTGGGGTTTCCTTCCTGAAACATCGCCAGGAACCAGGGCCCCTCCTCGTTCCCACAGCCCCCACCCCCACCCCCACCCCCCTGCCCTCTCTCTTACTGCTCATAGTTGGAGGGAGGGGCCTGTGTGTGAGGCCCTGTGGCTGTCCAGGTGTTCAGCAGCCAGGGAAGGCTCCCCGGAGGAGGTGTATGATGGATGGGCAGGGTTTGGAGCTTTTCAGGGGCCTGGGGGGAGCACTCCTGGCAGGGAGAACTGCATAGCAAAGGCTCCAAGGCGGTCATTTACACATCTTCTGTAGGATCAGGCACAAGGGGGGAGCCTGCCCTGCTCATGCACTGGCCTTGGTGTTGTGGCCTCCTTAAACCTCACCTTCCCACTGCTCCTCCCTCCCTGAGACCTGACTTCCCGAAGTGGCTACCCGATCTCCCTGGCTGCCCCTTCCCTCCCTGCTCCCCGGACTCACTTTGGGCTTCTTCCCTTCCTCACCACTCAGTGACCTCGCCTCCTCCAAGGTCCGTGCTGGTCACACCTACACTCAGTCAGAGGCCAGGGTCACATGGGGATGCACCCCTTCCTCCCTCCAGGAGCTTGGTACCAGCTCACAGACTTCACCCCCAGCTCCTGCCCTCCTCCCCGGGGACTTCCACATAGACACTGACTCTCCCTCAGACTCCCAAACCTCTCAACTCCCCACCCTGCTCACCTCCACTCCCCATCTGGACCCCTTGGGAAACCAGATCAGTTTTACACTGTCCTCCTCTCGTGAATCTTTCAATCTCTTGTTGTATCCCCCCATGCCCCCCAAGCCTCAGCCTTGACTTACTCCCATCATTCACCTCCTTCACACATACACTCATGATGGTGAATGAAGGTGGAAAAAAACCAGCTCTGACCCCTCCCCCCCCACTGAGCCCTCACTGCTCCCTCCCTCATCATCGCCCTCTCCCAAACCTTCTCAAGCCTCCTCAAACCTCCCATAGCTTTTCCTCCCCCTACTCTCACAGCTCAGACCCTGCCTCCTATTGTACAGAAAGAATCGAGGACATTCACTGTGAGCTCCTTTTCCTCCCCTCTTCCTCCCCTCCCATCACACAGGTGCCTTCTTCCCCTCTCCTCCCATGATGAGGTAGGGCTGACCCCTCCACCTGCTCAAGTGACCCCCTTCCATCCCATCTCCTTCAACAGATCGCCCCTTCTGTCGCCCCCCCCCATTTATCTCTAATCTCTCCCTTTCTCCTGGCCCACAGATGTGCCCGTGTCTCCTCCATCCTGCAGAAACCTTCTCTTGTTCCTCCTGTCCCCACTAACTGTCTTCCTGTGTCTCTTCTGCCCTTTGTGCTAAACTCCTTGGGAAGGCTGTCTGTCTACAGCTGAGGACTTCATCCTCTCTTTTCCCTTTTCTTCCTCTCTGCAGTCAGGTCACTTAAATGACTGCTCCTGCCAGTGCTCACGTACAGGACAGGGAGGAAGGGAGCGTGTGGCAGGTTCATCCCCCCAAGGCCCAATGGGAGGGGAGGGGAGCCCAGCAAGGGCCAGCGACCGGCCTGGGCTCACACAGCCAGGAGGGGCGGCGTCCTGGGTCCTGCCAGTCCAACTCAGAACAGAGGCCAGGAGCATGGGGGCCTTGAAGGAAACTGAGGCACACAGAGGGCCAGGATTGCCCCCAGGCCACACAGGTGGTAACGAGCAGAGCCCACGTGAATAACAGGGTCTCATGGCTGAAGCCCAGTGCTAGGCCCGCGGAGCCACGTGGCCTCCACGGTCTGGGTATCCGGCCTGGTCTGGTCTTTGCCACAGCTGAGTCTCCCCTTGCACAAGATGACCATCAGCCCCTCAAGGCAGAGACTGTTGTGTGTCCTGCATCTGGACCCCAGGTCCCCTGGGGGCCTCCGTTCTTCTGTTCTGGGGCCAGCAGGCGTGTGCTTTGTGTTTCAGGAGCCCGTGACCTTCAGGGATGTGGCTGTGGACTTCACTCCTGAGGAGTGGGGGCAGCTGGGCCCATCTCAGAGGCAGCTGTACTGGGACGTGATGCTGGAGACCTACTGGAACCTGGTCTCCCTGGGTAAGGTCGCTTCCCCTGCATTCCCCCTCCCCCCACCCCCTGCCAATTCAGTGTCTGCCGGGGGGGGGGTGCAGAGAGAAGGAGACAGGGTTGGGGTCTCTGGGAGCTGACAGGTCAGAGCCATAGGGGAGGTCAGTCAAGCCCCCTGGGCTCCCGACAGCCTTCATTGGGTTCATTCCCTTCTCTGGGTCTTAGTTTCTTCATCCATAGAATGGGGAGCTTGAATGAGGCTCAGAACCCATGACCTGTAAGAGGGGTCTGTCCCCACGGCTGTCCAGGGGCTGGGCCTGAGCGTGGGGCAGCTCTCGGTCTCTGGAACGCATTGCAGCTTCTCTCTCTCCCTGTGAATAGGGCTTTCTATTCCCAAACCGACTGCCATCTCCCACCTAGAGCCAGAAGAGCCAAGGACGGCGGAGGGAGAGACCCCAAGTGGCCCCCATCCAGGTGCGTGGGTAGGGAGGGAGGTCTCGGGGTGGCCCTGGCTCTCACTCCTCTGGCCCCTCTGTGGCCCACCCCTGATCTGAGTCACCCACAGCCTCTGGCCCAGCCACCTCTCCTAGGCTGCCTCCTGGGTGAGAAGACCCGAGTTCAAGGCCAGATCTCTGAGAACCAGAGCCCCTTCAGTACACGATGTTCATTTGGCCTCAGAGACCCACAGGTCCAATTCTCATCGGACAGATGAGAAGCCTGGAGCCAGGGAAAGGGGAAGGGGATTGGCCGCCCCCCCCCACCCCACCTTTGCCCAGGCAGGGCTGGGATGCCAAGCTTTCTCTGCAGGGATCCTGCCTTTCCTTGAAACCTGTGTGGCTTCTGTTTTCTGGCTGGTGTTGGGCCCCTTGGGGCTCCCCCTTTGCTTGGGTGTCAGCTCCCCAGCAGTCATCTTTATTTTCTAGGCCGCTCAGAAGCCGTGTGTTCTGCCCCTTCCTCCCCTTTGCAGATGAGGCACACACTCACACAGCAGGTGTGAGAGGCCATGAGGAGGCGCTCGGCTTTCTGTCTGGTTTTCCCCTCCTGCTTTGGGATTGGCCTGGCTGTAACCATCTGCTTTCTCTGTGCAGGGGGGCAGCTTCAGAGGGCAGCACAGACCCAGGTAATGGCAGGTGTTCTGCGGCTCTCCTGGTGCCTGTCCAGCTGTTCTTTTCAATCTAAGCTACTCGGGGAGTTCCTCAGGCTGTCCCCCTCTCCCCCTGGGCAGCTCCCCTTTCTCTCCTTTCTTTGACGGCCTGTAGCCTTTGCATCCTGGGGGGCTTCTTCTGTTTTCTCCCTCTTGGCATGTCATGTGATGCGCAGGAATCTCGTCACTTCCCTCTGGGACTCCCATCATTCCCCTTTCCCTGTAACAGTCTCCCAAAATGCTGAAGCTGGGAGACATCTGGGAGGGAATCTGAGCAGGACAAGGCCCAGTCAGAGAAGCCGATGTCCTGGATTCACGCTTCGATGAGAAGTGGGATCATCAAGTCCCGTCTGGGCTTTGTGCTGACCGAGGGGGACTTCTCAGAGGCTGCAGGGTGGGAGCCTCGTTAGGTGCCTGCTGCAGTAATCTGGGCGGGGGGGGGTCCCTACAAGAATCTGGATCCCTCTTCTCCTCCTCCCCCCTCCAGTGGATCTGGGGCCGGAGGGCCTCCATTTGAATCCCTTCTGTACCTTGTGTGTTACCTTGGGCAATCTCCTCTCTGAGCCTCATCTGTGTCAGCTATGAGTTGAGGGGCTTGTATCCAAGGTGATTCAGAGGCTCCTTCCAGCCTTAGGTCCTTTTACCTCATCCTGATTCTTCCTCACTTGTGTTCACTCTCTGAGGCTGGAAAGATGCATCACCCCTTTTGTATCCCACTTTTTTCATACTTCCCAAGTTCCTATTGGCTAGTTTTCAGAGTCGTATTCAGCCAGCATTGATTAAACAGACAGACAGTCCTTGCCCACAGGGGTCCTGGGTTCTAGGGTGATCGCATCTGGACACAGATGGTCATTCCTTGTAGATGTGGCGACCAGCTCCTACCTCTGATCCTCATTGCTGTAGTCCAGTGGGCAATCATTTATTTTTATTAAGGGCCTGCTATGTGCTAGGCACTTGGGATACTAAGGCAAAAATGAATCTAACTCTGCTTTCAGGATGCTTACATTCTATCAGAAAACAGGGATGTTTCTCTATACGAAGCATGATAACCTTGGGTGGGAGGACCAAGAGTCCTTCTGCGGTCTGCAGGGGCTCCTTGGGCTGAGTCCCGAATGAAGCCAGGGATTCTAAGTTGCTGAGCATTCCAGGCATCAGGAAGATGCAGAGCTGGAGAAAAGATGACCTGTAGTCTGATATGGCCGGGTCATTGATTGGGAAGAGCGAGGTAGACAGAGACCAGAGAAGTCAGAAGACCCTTACATGCTGGATAGTAGAGGTTATATTTGACCCTGGTGCTAGCAGGGAGGAGCGTGACGTGATCAGATCTGGTAATATTAATTTTGTTATAAATTGATTTCAGACTGGAACACTAGACCTGAAACCAGAGAGTCAGCCCCACGTTGGGATATTTCTGAAGGAGGAACATCCCATGGGATGATGATGACAAGATTTGCTCAGGATGGTCCTTGGAACCCCACTCTGGGGAAAGCCTGGATGTGTGGTGGACAGTTAGAAGAGCAGCAGGAGAGACGGTGGAGGCAGAGGATTGTCACCAGTAAGCAAATCCAGTCTGGGGACATAGGCTCTGAATGGGATGAATGTGAGAAGAGCATCAGTCTGAGGCCACTGCTGATTCTACACCAGAATCTCTCCTTGGCTGGAGAGAGGGCCCATAAACACGATGTGAGTGGGAAAAGCTTCAAGCAGCTTTCTCACTTGATCGAACATCAGATCATCTGTGCGGAGAAGAAACCTGACAAGTACAGTGAATGTAGGGAAGACTTTCTGAATGGCTCACTTGGAGTGGACCCTCCCAGAAGCCATCCCAGAGGGAAGCCCTACAAATGTAAAGAATGTGGGAAAGCCTTCAGCCAAAGTGCACTTCTTACGAAACACCTGAGAGTTCACACTGGAGACAAGCCCTATGAATGTAGTGATTGTGGCAAAGCCTTCAACCAGACTTCACACCTGAGGCAGCATCGGAGAATTCATAATGAAGAAAAACCCTTTGAATGCAATGAATGTGGGAAAGCCTTCAGGGTGAGCTCATCCCTTACTGAGCATTGGAGGACTCATACTGGTGAAAAACCCTATCAGTGCAATGAATGTGGGAAAGCTTTTAATCGGAGTACCCACCTTACACAGCACCAGAGGATTCACACTGGAGAGAAGCCCTTTGCATGTAATGAATGTGGGAAGGCCTTTAACCGGAGCACGCTCCTTACTCAGCACCAGAGAATTCACACTGGAAAGAAACCCTATGAATGTGATGAATGTGGGAAGGCCTTCCGAGTGAGCTCATCCCTTACTGAACATCGGAGAATTCACACTGGAGAGAAGCCCTATGAATGTAATGAATGTGGGAAGGCCTTCAACTGTAGTAAACTCCTTACTCAGCATCAAAGGATTCACACTGGAGAGAAGCCCTACGAATGCAGCCAGTGTGGGAAAGCCTTCAACAAGAGCCCAAACCTTACTCGACATCAAAGAATTCACACTGGAGAGAAACCCTACATATGCAGTGACTGTGGTAAGACCTTCAACCAGAGTACCCACCTTATTCAACACCAGAGAATTCACACTGGAGAGATTTTCTGTGATCCCGTAGCCAACACATACCTGTGAAGATTGCTTAGGTACTTGAAGCCGTGGTTGCCTGTGAATTTGCACTGGGGCTGATGCAAAGAGGGGGCCCTCAGTCTACCAGGGTGGTTTGATGGGAAATGTTAGCAGTTGTCTACAAACCTGGTTTTCCCCTTGGGTTTCCCGTCTGGGAAGGGGCCATGCTGCCATACTCCACTGGCAGTGAACCTCTTCATTCCCCAGGCCAACCAGAGAATTCCTTAGACTGTATTGATACCAAGTTTCTTCTCCAGAGTTAGTGGGAGAGCAGAGCAGAGTTTTAGACCAGATGGGAGAAATGGGACAGGTAATGCTACTGACTTGTTCCATGAGCAGGTGAAGTAGCCACAGGGGTCTTTCACCCAGTCTTTATGGACTTGGGTGCCAGGGATCCAGGAATGAGAATTCCCCCAGGTAACAGCATTCTCATTTCTCTGTTTCATTTCCTTTTCTCCTTCCCATTTTGCTCTTTATTCTCTGTCTCTTTTTCTCTAACCTCACATCACTGGGGAGAAAAGTAGTGGGTGGGGGTAGGGGAGAGAGGGGAGCAGGCAGTCAGAGAGCTTGGTCAGGGATGCTCCGCTACGTAGGAGTTCTCCACAGGCCGCTGCTTTGATGGGAAAGTGATTCTCGGCTACCTTTGGTGGTGTTTGTAGATTGTGGTTGGGGGGTGAGGGGGGAAATGAAAGTATGGACCTCCTTTGGTCTCTCTGCTCTGGTTCCCCACCCCCACCCCATTCACAGGCTCACAGCTGACAAAGTCATTTTCCTAAGACAGGTCTCGCACTGTTGCTCCTGTGCTTCAGTCTTCGGGAGCTCCCCATTACCTCCAGAGCAGAAGTATCTGCAACCTTAACTCATGACCTCACCAGGCCTCAGCTTCCTCCATAAAGGGGGGGTGAGAGGGGTTGATAATAAAACTTAGAAGCTGCTGTGGAAGTATGCAGAGTGCAGTGCATTTGGAGTCGGGACCTGGTTTCTTAAATGGCTTCAAAATGTGCTTCATCTTGAGTTGCTGCTTTCAGGCTCCTGTTTCTGCCCTCTGAGCTCCAGGGGAACTCCACAGTCTCTGCACACCATCTTAGTGCCTGGCTGTGGAAGGTCCAGAGGCAGGACAGAGTCAAGATGATGGGTGATGGCCCAAGACGCAGTGGATGACCTCGGGGCCTTTGATGGCTAACCTAGCTCTAAGGCTCCACAGCGTCTGCATCAGCCACCTTCGGGGCAGAAGTTTTCACATGCTTGGGGTGGACACCCTGCTAGCTCACCAATGGGTTTGAGGCCTATCAGTTACCCTCAGCCTGGTTTAGCCTGCCTGCCAAAATGGTTTACTGCTGCACATGCTACAGCTTCTTAGAGCCTCTGGTGAAAGCTGGGTGAATCAGGTACACAGCAAAGGTAGAAAGCAGCCCTGAAAGAGGCTTGGCAGCCCTCCCACCAGAGGTGCTAGTCTTCCCTGAACACCCCCTACCCCTCAGAGGAGGCAAATCGAGAGCCGCTTGGGTCACTGTTCTGAGCCTCCAAAGACTCAGAGGTTGCTCCGCTTGGGGAGAGCACTGTGGAACAAATGCTGCAGCATCCCTAGTTCAGGGGATTATGTGGTCCGTGACCAGTGCCCCAGAGCATCGTGGTCCCCACGTCCAAATGGACAATGGACTCAGTCCTTAGTCTGCTGTTTTCATGAGACCTCCAATCTGGTTATTTAGTTCATGGGTGGGTAATGTCTCTAATGGAACCTAACATCCTCTACAAATGAATGTGGTGGCAGGAATTAGTAGATTTCCTCCAGTGGTTCTGAACCCACAGTAAAGAGCCTTGGTTTTCCATCATTTTTCACTCCAGGCCCCAAGACCACTCAGTAAAACCCATGGTCTCTGCCCAGAAATCAACAGAGAAATTTTGCCTGCCCCATCTCTCCAAGCGTTCTCTGCCAGTCATGCAGCTCTCAGCTCAAAGCCCTGGCAGGTTGTGCCTTGTTCCCATCCCCCTCATTACTGGATTAACGGCTGCTGAGGTCCAGTGGAGGATAGCTCTCATAGTGAGCAAGGTCATCAGTGACCAGCTGAGACATCATTCCTCATCATTCCATCATTCCTTGGTCCTCATCGTGAGGGTACATTGGGTAACAAAGCAGACCAAATGGTGTGGCTGGTACTAAAGTTCTGGCAGCATCACAGCCTGCCTGTGGAGGGCACTCACATGAAGGCAGGGGATTTGGGGTCCACCATTTCCATGATACGATGCAAGTCTAATGCCTCCTTGGCTTGTGAGAGACAATCTTCATCAAGCAGCTCATGAGGGAGCTAGGCTATGACCCTGCCTTCTCCGCTTGGTAGCAACAAGAATCAATAGCAGGGAGCCACTGTTTCCAAAATGCACAGCGACTGGCTGCTTTGAGGAGCCTAGAGACCACTTCTGTCCACTTCTTGGTGCCTGCCCAAGGCCTCATGGAGCCTGGCCCTTGTGGTCATGGGTTCCACAGAATCCTAGAGACCCGAAGGGAGAGCTTGCTGGGCATCTGGCCCGAGAGCCTCCTAGGCAGAGGACCCCACCTCCCACCCCTGGCCTGGTCAATGGCAGACCCCTGAGCTGAGGTCCAAAGGCAGCTGTCAATCCTTGCTCTCGAGCCCGGGCTGGAAGGGGAGGCCGTAAATAAGCCATGGAAGTGTAGGAAAGCCAAAGCGAGGCTGTCCACCAAAACGGTGTGGCCGGCACCATGCCAGCGATACCCTTTGGGAGCAAGTAGTCAGGATAGATGCTGTGTTGCTGACATCCAGTTACCGATGTCGTTGTTCTCTTTCTCCGGACAGCTGTCCTACTCCGTGTTTGCCCTGACATCTTTAGATTCGCATGTCTTTAATCATGCTGCTTCTCCCCAGACCCAGAATGTGCACCCCTTGAGGCCCACCTCAGGTACTGCCTCCTCCAAGAAGCCTTCCCTGATTCCTCCAGTGGTCAGTGCCCTGCCTCCCTGTTTCCTTTACCTGTTTGTTTTGATCATACTGTCATAGATTAAGAGCTAGAAGGGACCCTAAGTCATTAAAGAAGCTTCCCTTCCCAGCCTTGTCATTGCACAAAGGAGGAAACTGAGGCAGTGTAGAATGACTGAATGCTTTGCCGACGTACAGTCTCGGCTCAGAGGCCGTTATGCCTGGACCCTGCACTGAGGGGTCCAAGCATATAGGGCACACAGGAGCATATAGAGGTATTGGGGGAGGGCATGTATGTGTGTCTAGAGACGGGTACATGTGGACAGGTGGGTGCAGGTGTGGCCATGGGCATGCAGGAGTTCCCAGAGGCATGTAGATGGGGGCACGTGGGCTCTGGGATGTCCAGGTGTGGATGTTCAGGTTGCCCAGAAGCGTTCGTGGGCACGTAGGCGTGTCCAGAGGTGCAGATGTAGACAGGTGCGTCCAAGGGCATCCAGCCCTGTCGAGAGGCATCACAAGAGTTCGCGTGTGCAGGAAGCCCTTCATCAAAGTCGGGTGGCTTCGGTGGGATCTAGCACTACCAGATCTCTAAGCACCTCCCAACTTGGGACTCCCGAACCGTCCCCGAGTTCCTCTCTTCCTTCTCCCCCCTCCCCCCCCCCCCGTTGTCATGAAGACTCAGAGTGTGACTCCCCGCAGGCTGGTGCCATAGGGATCTCCCATAATTGCCATGGGGACTTGAGTTCACCTTTCCCCAGCCGTTGCCATGGAAACTCCTCGCACACTCTAAGTCTAGAGTCATCAGGGGAGCAGAGGAGGGGATTGTTGGGGGCCTGGGCTGGGGACGGGGGCGGGGGGGGGAACAGGGGGACTGCGCCTAAGCAATAGGAAGCGCGCCTAGCAGCACTAGCTTTTCCTCAATACATTTGATTCTTGGACTCCATATCCCAGCGAGCCCCGCGAGAGGATGAAAGGCAGGCCAGAAGCTCCCGCCTTTAGACAGGGACAGTGTGAGGCCCGGACACGGGGTGTCCGCTCTCCCCACTTGGGGCCCCGTCCCTGAGACACATCTCTGTGGACGCCCCAAGTTCAAGGGTTCGGAGGCCTGGTCCTCCCTTGGATCGAGGAGAATTGTGGGAGTGGTAGTCCACAGGCCTGCCCTTGCGCAGGCGCACTTCCCAGAAAGGAGACGTGATCGAATGCGTAGCACCAGTGCGAACCTTTGGCCCGGAAGCACAAAGGCCCAGTCCCGGACATTTCTGGGATTCGTAGTCTGGTGGGCCCCGGCACCTCGAGGCGCAGGCGCAGTCCATGACGAGGCCTAGCCACAAACGCTGTTGTCCCGCTCTGCCAGGTGAGTCTGGCCCAGGAGCGGGACGCGGAGGGCTGGGGCACGGGGTCTCCATGGCAGCGGCTGGAGGGGGAGGTGTTGCACCTGGTTTCCATGGTAACGGCTTGGGCGGGAGGTGGGAAAGGGTTCTGTGTCTTCTCAGCGTGGCCTGTTGGGCGGGGCCGTAGCACCTGCTGTGGGCGGGGCCTGGAAGGGGAAGAAGCTTAGAAATTCTCCTTTCCCCAATCCTCCACACCCTCCTTCTTATTTCCTGCACATAGCAGGAGCTTACTAAGTGCTGGTTGATTAACTGGGGGTAGAGGGCGGGGAATTCAGAGCCCAAAAGTGCTTAGAGATCTTTTCTAGTGCCAGTGCCCTGTAGACACCGGCTTGATAGGATCCAGGGCTGGAAGATGCTTAAAAATTCCCACCCCTCCTTCTGCACACAGCAGGCGCCTACTAAGTGCTGGCCGACTAATGGGGTGGAGGAATCTGGAGTCAGAAGGTGTTTAGACCTGCGCCTGCTCCCAACACACGTACAGTGCCAGGTTAGTGTTTATTAATTGGCCAAATGAGAATTCAGGGCTAGAAGGTGCTTGGAGTTTCTCAGCCATAGGAATCACTCTAGCAACCCCTTCTCCCAATGGAACAAGTCTGTATTAGGTATCTTTTGGGTGCATGGTACTTTGCTGGGTGCTGCCCTCGAGGAGCTCCCCATCAGGGGTAGGGAGACACCAGGTTCACTGACTGCATGTTGTTCAGAATTATATGGGAGATCCCCAAAGGCAAAAGGGGATGAGAGGTGCCCCGGGGCAGGATTGAGGAAGGGGGTTCTTCAGGGACTAAGGGAAAGATAAAACATGTAGGGCCTATGCCCCAGAGCCAGAGTGGGAAGGGCTTCAATGACCAAAAGGAATTTAGATTTGATTGTGGAGGCCATTACTAGAATTTGTTGAGTGGGGAAGGAGGTGACCAAGGCTGCACTTTAGGAAGCTCCCTTTGGTAGGAATGGAGAGAGGCCTAGGGCCAGCGGTCATCTAGCAGGCTATGGCAACAGGCCAGGTGTGAGGTGATGAGGGTCTGCAGCAGGGTGGGTACCATACCAGAGGAGAAAAGGGGGGCATATTGAAGAGATGCTGCAGAGGTGAAACGGATCAGAGGTACTGCATAGGTAAAATGGACCAGAGATGGTATGGAGGTGAAACGGACCAGAGATGCTGCACAAGTGAAATGGACCAGAGGTGCTGCAGAGGTGAAATGGCCCAGAGATGGTACGGAGGTGAAATGGACCAGAGATAGTGTGGAGGTGAAATGGACCAGGGATGCTACACAAGTGAAATGGACTAGAGGTGCTGCAGAGATATGGACCAGAGATGGTGTGGAGGTGAAATGGACCAGAGATGCTACACAAGTGAAATGGACTAGAGGTGCTGCAGAGATATGGACCAGAGATGGTGTGGAGGTGAAATGGACCAGAGGTGCTGCACAGGTGAAATGGACCAGAGATGGTATGGAGGTGAAATGGACCAGAGATGGTGTGGAGGTGAAATGGACCAGAGATGATGTGGAGGTGAAATGGATCAGAAATGGTGTAGAAGTAAAATCCACAAGCATTGACACCATATTGGATCTTAGGGATGAGAGATAATGAGGAATCCAGGATGACTTATAGGTTGGGAGCATGAGGAACTGGGAGAATGGGGGTACCCTCTACAGTGACAGGGAAAGTGGAGGGTGGAATTACAGGGGTGGGAAACCTGCAGCCTGGAGACCACATGTGGACCTCTAGGTCCTCAAGTCCACCCCTTTGACTGAATCCAAAGTTCACAAAACAAATCCCCTTAATAAAAAGATTTGTTCTGTAAAACTTGGACTTAGTCAGAGGGCTGCACTTAAGGACCTAGAAGGCCACATGTGGCCTCAAGGCCACAAGTTCCCCACCTCTGGTTTAGGAGAAAGGAAATGAGTTCTGTTTTGAGCATATTACCTTTAAGATATCTGCTGGACACCCAATTCGAGTTAGAGATATGAGATTGGAGGTCAGCAGAGATTGGGGCAGGAAAGGTGGATTTGAGAGTCATTCACAGAGAGATGGTCATTCAATGCTTGGGAGCTGATGAGATTCTCCAAGTGAATTAGTATAGAGGAAGAAGAGGAGAGGGCCTAGGACAGACCTGGGGAACTGTTAGTGGGTGAGCCCTGGATGAAGATCCAGGAAAGGAGACAAGGAAGTGGTTAGAGGAAAACCAGAGAGGATTCTTCCAAAAACCTGGAGAGAAGAGAGAATCCAGGAGGAGAGAGTGATCAGTAGTATCCAAGGCTGCAGACATCAAGGAGAATGAAAACTGAGAAAAGGCCATTGGACTTAGCCACTAAGAGATCCTCGGTGACTTTGGAGAGAGCAGTGTGGGTGGAGTGATGAGAAACCAGACTATAAGGGGGTAAGAAGGGAGTGAGAGGAGAGAAAGTGGAGACCACCTTATATAGGAAGAGAGATAGCGGATGATAGTTAGTGAGAAGGGATGGCTCCAATGAGAGTTTGTTTTGGAGACTTGGGCATGTCTGTAGGCAGTAGATAAGGAGCCAGAGACCCTGGGACTGGGAGATTGGAAGCTATCTTGTAGTCCTTTGTGTCATAGGGTAAAAGGATTTAGCTTTAGGCGTCTTGGACTCCATTGTTTCATGGGAACCCCCCACCCCCACCCCAATCTCATAGATGGAAACTGAGGCCCAAAGAGGAACAATGGGATTTAGTTGTAGAATCAGAAATGAAACCTTTAGTATCTATTGCAGGATTTAAGTCTGGAAGACACCTAGAAATATTTGAGGCCATTCTGCTGTTGTTTTGAAGATGGGGAAACTGAGGCTCATTGATTAGGAGCTGCAGTCATTCACCCCATCAATGACACAGAGGTAGTCCTCTGCAGTTTTGTTATGTTCAGAGAGCCCAGGGCATCGACACGCAGGGCCTTCTCTGACCCCAGCCTTCTCTACAGGCACTTTGCAGTTTGCAGACAGTCGCTGGAGGAAATGTGGGCGACAGGGTCCCTGGGGGAGCAGCTCCTCAAGGCCAAGGTTGAAGAGGCCAAGGAAGGTACTGAGCCCCCTGCCAGTGACTCCTGCACCTGGGGGAAGCTGCCTCAAGGAGAGGCTTCCAGGGAGTGGCTCTTCATGGAGGGCCTGCTCCCGGAGCAAGGGCTGCGAGGTGAGAGGGTCCCTGGGCAGGGAGGGAGGACCTGGGCCAAGCACCGTCCCCTCTGGACATCCCTGCCAGCCGGGCCCCTCTCTGTGGGGTTCAGTGTGGACCCTTCCAGGAGGAATGGCCACGGTTGAGGAGCTGTGGCCCTTGCCCCCACTGACAGAAAGAAAGGCTGAGGGATGTCACCCTGGAGTCCAGGAGGGCCTGGCAGCCGGCTCTGACATCCGACAGGCTCAAGCTCCGTCCTGTTTTGCTGAGGAGGAAGCTGAAGGCCAGAGTGCTGGAGTAGTCACGTCCTGGGTCCTCAGAGCAGCCCTGGGAGCTGGGCCCAAGGGGTCCCCCACTGTGCAGAGGAGGAGGCAGGCCTGGGGCAGACAGCTCTCTGAGCCGCCCTAGGTATGAAGGAGGGCTGGGGGCCAGGAGTGGGGCCTTCTGCCTTGGAGCCCTGGCCTGCCTTGGGTTAGCCTGGCCAAGTGTCACCAGGAGCTCCTGCCTCCTGTCTCCAGGGCTTCCGCGAGCTTCCTAAGACCCCCTTTAGAGGCTGAGGCAGCTGCTGAAGACAGTCAGAGTTGGGTCTTTGGAGCCTTCACATCTTCTCTCTGGGCCTCAGTTTCTTCCCCTGCAAAGTGGGGGTTGGGCCTCCTTGTCAACTCAGAATTCCAGGCTGAGCCAAGCAAGTGGTATCTGTGCTGCTGTCCCCCAGCGCTCACACAGCAGGTGTCCCGAGGATGCAGGCCAGAGCTCAGGCCCTCCTTGTGCCCTGGGGAGCAGTGTCGGAGTGCCTGCTTCTCCTGGGTCCCTGGCCACCACCTGGGGGAGGGGGCCTGGCCTGGAGGGTCTCCACCTCACAGCTGCTTTCTCATCCCCAGCTCTGCCTTCTCAGGACTTGGCCCTGCCCGCAGCTGGCACTCTACAGGAGGTGGGACAGGCCCCAGGTCTGCCAACAGCTACATGCCAGGTGAGTGGGCATCCTGGCCTCTTCTGCCCCCAGTAGCCATGGCTAGCAGCCTAAGCTTTGGCTGCTTTCCCTCCTTGGAGATAACGGTCCCTTCTCTCCCCAGCTGGGACCCTCCCAGTGAGTACCTGGCTAATGCAAAGCTGCTGGGGGCCGAGTGCCTGACCCAGGTCCCCAGGTCAGGCCTCCTCCGATGGTGCTGGGGGGCCTGAGGTTTGGAGGCCTGAGAGATCCCGGGTCCAAGCCCCTCATACCCATCCTGTGTGTGGGAAAGACAGGTCCAGCATCCTATAGGAGGTAGGGTCAGCAGAAGGAAGAGGGCCGGAAGCTTGGGAGGAGAGGTGGGGGCTCAGTGAGGATGGAAATCCTCAGCCAGCTGAGACTTGGCCCGAGGGTCCAAACTGAACCGAGATCCTGGACTGGGAAAAAGGAGGCTGCTTCGGGCTCCAGGGAAAGGGATATGAGAGCTATCCTTAGAACTGGGATGGACAGTCATCCAGTAGGGACGGTGACTGTGGGCAGACACAAGGGCCACGCGTGAACCTTGAAGGCTGGATCTCAGGAAGGCCTTTGTGAGGAGGAGGCTGGTCCCCTGTGCAGTGACCACGGTTCCCAGCCAAGGGCTGAGACAGCTGCCCTCTGCTGGGATGGGTCAGGAGTGGGTGAGTGTCACCACTGGGCCCCCCAAGAGCAAGGGCCATTTTTTCTCTCTTTCATTCTGTTACGAGGCATGGCTCACAGGGGCAGGGAGCGACCTCTTGGGAAGGGTGGTGATGCAAGGAGGAAAGATTCCAAAAATAGGATTCTTTACGAGTGTGAGTGTGAGCAGAGCCCAGGCAGTGACTGGCCTGGCTGGCCAGGCCAGAGGAGGAAGCGAGGCCCAAACCCATGGGAGGGGAGTTAGGGTCAGGGTCAGGGGCGGGATTTGAGCCGGCCACTCAAAGCTCATTTCTTTTAGAAATTTTGAAGGATTTTATTTACTTTACAATTACATTGAATACCTGTGCACATCCCTGCCTCATTCTGCACTCCGAGTCCTCCTCTCTGTCAGAAGGGGGTGGGGCATGTCTCACCATGTGTCCTCATTGGTTGTTGGTTGCTCCCCGTTCCTGCGTCTCTCTTTCCCATGTTGTCGTCAGTGTATGTGTCATTCTCAGGGTTCTGCTCCCCTTCCTCTGCATCAGTTTGTGCACATCTTCCCAGCTTTCTCTGAAACCATCCCCTTCCTGCTTTCTTAGGGCACAGTAGTCTTCTGTTACATTTCTACCCTGGAACGTGTAGCCAGTCCCCAGTTGATGGAAATCTTCTTATCCCTATTCTTTGTCACCTCAAAAGGAGCTGTAAATATTTCTGTACATCTTTAGTTAGAGTTGGTTTTACTTAACACGAAACCCTCCCTTAAGCAACCCTCCTCTTATCCTCCCTTTTCCTTTTTCCTCCCCTTTCCCTGTTGAGTGAAATGTGTTTTTATACCCAGCTCTGTGTGTGTGTGTGTGTGTGTGTGTGTGTGCATTGTTCCTTCCTTTGATTAGTTCAGATGGAGTGAGGTTCAAGGGTCAGCCTCTCTCCCCTCCCTCCACTTGCATGCCCCTGTTCTGTGAGAGAATTCCCCCTCTGGCCCAGCACATTGCTCTTCTTTTCTGTTCTTCTGGTGGGTGATGAAGATGACCAGGGCCTAGCAGAAGCACTCCCAGCCTTCTGTCTAAATGGATGTTCTCCCTGACCCTGACGATGACGGGGATCACCTCCCATTCCATTGGAATGGAAGCCATTTGTCCTGGTGTGGCTCCTTATGAGTGTTCTTTGAGTTGCCATTTTGTTTCTCCAGTGTTTGAACTGGGCAGCTCTGGTCTTTTCATCAGGAATGCTGGGAAATCCTCTGTCTCCTTAAAGGTCCGTTTTCCCACTGTAGGATTATCCTCGGAGGTGTGATTCCAGCTCCTTTGCCTTCTGGATGATCACGGTCCAGGCCCTCTGCTCTTTAGCATGGTGTCTGGTGGATTGTGTGGGCCCGACTGAGGCTCCCTGGGCCTTGAGTTCTTTCTTTCTGGCTGTGTGCAGGGATTATTCTGTGGCCTGGAAGCTCTAGATTTTAGCAGCTATTTCTGGGTACTGTCATTTGGGGGTTTCTTTCCGGATGTGACTGGTGGGTTCTTTCTGTTTCCCCTTTGCCCCCTGGTTCCAGAGCTCTGCGCAGTTGTCTTGGAAGATTTCTTGAAATATGATGCCTAGGCTCTCCTTTTGGCTGTGGTTTTCAGGTGGCCCAAGGATTCTTACATTTTTTTCTCCTTCATCTGTTTTCTGGGTCAGTTGTTTTTGTTATGAGATACTTTGCTTTTTCTTCTGTTTTTTTTTTTCCCTAGCCTTTTGCCTCAGTTTTAATCTTTCTGATTTTCAGGGAGTTTGTTGCTTCGGTAAAGTTTTATATTTTTTGTTCCAAGCTGTACATCCTCTTTTCAATTCTTTTTTTTTCCTGTAGCTCTCATCTCTTTTCCATTTTTTTTCTCCAACATTATATATACACAAACAACCTTTTTTTTTTTAAGCTCTTCATCTCTTTTAGGAATTCTAGTTAAGTTTGTGCCCAGGCTTCATTGATCTTTGCGGCCTTGCTTGTAGATGTTGGGGAGTCATTCTCTTTTTCCGGGTTTGTGTCTCGAACACCCCTGTCCCCATAGCAGCTCTCTTCTTTTGTTTGCCCGTTCTTCCAGCCCCTGTCCTGACTTCAGACTGGATGTACCCTTGTGAAGGGAGAGTCTGGGCTCGCCCTGTGGTGTTTCCTTGGTGTATGGAGCTATTCTGCTCCGGTAACTCAGGGACAGCTAAGGCTTTAGACCTGCACGCTTCCAGCATGCCCGTGGGATGCAGAGCAGAATCCAGTCGCGGCCCCCTGGTCCTCGGCCTCCGCCAGGCAGCAGGCTCCTGCCCTGGCTGTCCCACCGCAGGCTTCAGACGGGGCTAGAAACTGGAGCTGAGTCCCTGCTCTGCTCCCGGGCTCCGCGCCCCCCTGCTGCTTGCTCCTGGTCTTGGGTTTGTTACTGATTCTCGCCCAGGAATACCCCCAGTGGGTTTGGTCCTCTCCACAGTCTACCCGGGGTCTGTGCTCTGGACCTGGGGAGTGGGCAGGAAGGCTGCCTACAACAGTCTCACAAGTCCATGAGACATTGCAGTGCAGCTAGAATTATTACAAGAGAAATGGACATGCATGTGGGTCCCAAAGCCAAAGCCCAAAGTTCACGATCCCAACAGAAGTTTGCGTATTTATGAGCGTGCCACAAAGGAAGGAGGACACAGAAATCTTTACCTAAGGGGCCTGGCGTGGAGGGGAAGGAGCGGGCTAGGTGGGAAGGGGAGGGGCAATGCCATGGCAAAAGCCACCTCTCTTCCCTTGGGAACCGCTAGACCGTGAAGACAGGAGGGTCTCCTCATGCCCAGGGTCCCAGCTGCACCAGCATTATTCCAGCCTGGGATAGACCTGGGCACACAGGGAGTCCAGCTCGAGGTGGGGTGGGGCTTTCATCCTTGACCCCTTCAGAGCCTCCTGCACGCTCTGGGTCCAGTATTTCTGGAAAATGTGGCAGCTCAAAAAGACAAGTTCAGGGGAGCCTTTCTCAGTCCTCAACACGGGTCGACCCTGTTCCTGGTGGCCACAGACCTGTCCGTGTGTCCCCTGGGCCGGCGAGGGCTGGAGAAATGACTCACGATGGATTTGTCTTCACTTTCGGCGTCAGGACTGGTCTGGGGTGATTTCTGGTCTTCTGGAGGGGCTCCAGAGCTGGGGGAGAAGCGCCTTGTTCATCTCCCTCTGCCTCTGCCATCTTGAGGGTTGGGGCCCTGGGAAGTCCTGGGGAGCGGTACTGGTTTGTCCTTCTTTGTATCCCCAGCATTTATTTAGCACAGTGCTTGGCACACAGTAGGTGCTTCATCAATACCAGCTGGTTGCCTCATGATGGGTTTCCTGGGGACCCTGGTTGGCACTGTCTAGCAGCCCCGGCAGGCTGACTTGCTGCATCGGCAGCCTGCCCAGAGAACTTGCCATGGCTGAGCCACTGTGCAAGGGCTCCTTAGGGCAGATCCAAGGGCCAGGCCTGCTCAGGGACATGTGTCACCAGACTGGCAAAAGGAGAATCTGGGGGATGGTCAGCCGGGTGGCTGAGTGCTTAAGCATGAAACTTTCCAAGGAAAACCAGGCTTTCAGTGTGTAGACAGGTGCAGGCAGGGATTGGGGCAGCTGGTGCCAGGGTTTTCTCTTCTATGGCAGGACAGCTCCCACCCCACTCCCTTCCCAGCCTGCCATCCCCACTCTGGAGGCTGGACAGGGCAGATGGGGGAGGTGGTGGTCAACAGCAAAACTCTTCTGAGGAGGGACAGGGTGAAAGGAGAAAGAGTAGAATAAACAGGGAAAATAGGATGGAGGGAAATACACAGTAATAATAACTGAAAAAAATCACAATAAGTTTCTCTGATAAGGCCTTATTTCTCAAATATATGGAGAACTGAGTCATTTATAAGAGTACAAGTCATTCTGCAATTGATATATGGTCAAAGGATATGAATAGGCAGTTTTCAGAAGAAAAAATCAAAAGTATCTATAGTCATATGAAAAAAGTGCTCTAAATCACTGTTGATTAGAGAAATGCAAATTAAAACAACTTTGAACTACCACCCCACACCTATCAGAATAGCTAATGTGACAGAAAATTAAAATGACAAATGTTGGAGGGGATGTAGGAAAAGTGAGACCCTGACACACTGTTGGTAGAGCTGGGAGCTCCAGCCATTCTGGAGGACAATTTGGAACTCTGCCCAAAGGGTTATCAAACTGTGCACACCCTTTGACCCAGCAATACCCCTACTAGGTCTGTATCCCAAACAGAGAAAAAGCAAAAAGGAAAAGGACTCACATGTACAAAAATGTTTATAGCAGCTCTTTTTGAGGTAGCAAAGAGTTGGAAATTGAGGGGATGCCTATCAGTTGGGAAATGGCTGAACAAGTTGTGGTAAATGAATGTCATGGAATACTGTTGTTCCATAAGAAATGGTGGATTTCAGAAAAACCTGGAAAGGCTTAGATGAACTGGCGCAAATGAAAAGAATGAACATGGTGCACCGTAACAGCAATATTATACAACAGTCAGCTGTGAATGACTTATCTGTCCTCAGCAACACAGTGACCCCAGACGATTCTGAAGGACTTACAGTGTGACGACAGTGTAATCCGGACCAGACCAGTGTCTAACCTGTGAGTGGCCAGAGCCAAACAAAGCATGCCAGAGGCAGGTGTGTCAGGAATCGAGTAGCCGTTTAATTAACTCCAGAGTGAGGAAAGCAGGTTTGCAAACGCTGGGCCAAGCGTAAGACTCATGAGCCTGAAAACCACAGAAGGAGGGAACCCAACACAGTCATCCTTAAGTCTCGAGTGAACAGTTCCCAAGGCAAGCCCACACATGCAGGTGTTTTGGGGGCAATGCAGGTGTTCTCGAGTCCAGTGGGAGCAGTTCTCAGGTAGTTAGAATTGTCGCAGAAGGGTCGTTGAACCTTGTGATCATTCAGCAGAATGATCAGAATTCGTGTGGCGGGAACAGTAGTGCAGTGTCTGGTTTGGTTCACTTAGCGGTTACACCAGCACAGGAATCGTGAAGTGTCAGGAGGTTGGATTTATTACTTTCTGCTGTGGCACAGCGGCTGCTTCTGGCTCTCGGGTCCCTTGGAAATCATCAGTTAATATGAAAATCATACAGCCGTCAGTGAACACCTGGTGCTGGTCAAAGCAGCTGTCAGCCACTACTGAGTTCATTCTAAGAAAGATAAACAAACTTAGGCTGCGTGTGCTGTGCAGGTTTATTTCTCTCAAAACTGGCGGAACATGCATGTAGAGATATGCATGGGAGCTCATGGCGGAAATGAGCCCAAGGATGGACAGACAAAGGGGACCTTATATCTTCAGAGCAGTTCCTTCTCACCCCTCTGTCCCTGGCTCAGGGTGCCTGCATCAGCCAGATTCATAGTCTCCATATGTGTTAACCATGATATGAGAAAGGAATTTCTTAATTGGATAGATCGTAAATACAATAAGATAAGAGAATATCAAGGTGTCAATTGAAATGATAGATCTAGGACGTCTCTGTTTCTTCTATCATTATGTATAGATGTGTGTGTGTGTGTGTGTAGTCTCAACTATTGTTGACCTGAAAGTTTGGTTAAAGAGAGAACAAGCTAGGTGATAAGTAAATCCATATTGTATATTCCCTTAAGTTAGTGACATGTTACATGGAGCCAGAGCTTGAACTCTGACTGAATCAAGCAATTTTAGGACATTTAAACCCTGACTCAGGATGTCTGTGTGACTCAGTTTTATGATCTCTGTGTGTTTAACCAGAGTATGAGAAAGGATTTGAACAAGATAGGCAGATGTAAGATCCAGGATGTTTGTGTTTCCTTTACCACCAAGATGAGAAAAATTCCCATTATTAAAAGTCTGGGTTAAAGGCACACTTTAGTGGTCATAAACATAAGGATGCTCTTGATCAGCTTTAGCTATTGACATGGGAAGGGGCATTCTCAACTCACTCAGAGAGAAAAGATTAATTCATGTTTTTGGCTCTTATTGGGGCTCGATTGATTTTAAATGATTATTACTGCATATGACATTAACATGACTATCTAGCATAACATGTGTTCATAATATATCAAGATAAGAAAAGTCTCATTATTCAAGATAGTGTCTAGTTCAAGGTGTCCTACCCTGGACAGTCCTAAATAGAAGAATGCTCCTGATCAGCTTCATCTGGCCTTGTAGTTGCGGACACAGGAAGGGGCATTTTGGATTCACTCAGAGGGCAAAGCAAAGCATACCAGAGCATACAAAGTATTATGTAGGTTAAGCTCAGAGTAGGCCAAAATGTCTTTCTCCTGTTTGGTCAATCCAGGTTTTTAGGTTTTTCTCAGGTCTCGAGGTCTTAGATTTTTCAGAATGGTTTGGGGAGGGTTTCACACAATACATTTTGCCTGAGGGTGATCATCCAGAGGGTGAGTGCAAAGGATTGTTGTTATGCCAAGCTCAGGGCACAGTCTGCTTGCTGGGCCTTAGCTTTTGAAAGTAGAGTATCTCCAAATATCTTGACAGATGAAAAATGCAGTCCATTTTCAGAAAAAGAACCATGGAGTCAGAATGCAGATTGAAGCATACTTTTTTAAACTTTATTTTTTATTTGTTTTTTGGGGGATGAGAGGTGTCTGTGTTTGAGAAGAGAAGGAGGGAGGGAGAAAATTTGGGACTCAATTTTAAAAATGAATGTTAAAATTTATTTTTACATGTAATTGGGAAAATATTAAATAAAGAATAGCAACTTAAAATGTTTACTTTTTTATTTTCAACACTTAAAAAAAATCTTAAGTTCCAAATTCTCTCATTCCTGGCCCTTACTCTCTTTCTCTCCCTCTCCCTCCCTTCCTCCCCTCATATCCAGTATGGTACCAAGGCCTTTTGATTTCATCTGTGCAGCATCTCTGGTGGATTTTACCTCTCCAGCACTTTTTGTAGATTTCCTTTCTGCAGCATCTCTGATCAATTTCACCTCTGCAGCATCTCTGGTCTATTTCACTCCTGCAGCACTTCTGGTCCATTTCACCTCTGCAGAATCTCTGGCCCATTTCACCCCCTGCAGCATCTCTGGTCCATTTCACAACCTTGCAGCATCTCTGGTCCATTTCACCTCTGCAGCATTTTTTTTTTTTGGTAAATTTTCCCTCTGCAGCATTTCTTGTAGATTTCATCTCTGCAGCATCTCTGGTCCATTTCAGTTCTGCATCATCTCTGGTCCATTTCACCTCTGCAGCATTTTTTTTTTTTTGTAAATTTTCCCTCTGCAGCATTTCTTGTAGATTTCATCTCTGCAGCATCTCTGGTCCATTTCAGTTCTGCACCATCTCTGGTCCATTTCACCTCTGCAGCACCTCTCCAATATGCCCCCTTCTCTAATCGGACATGGTCCCTACTGTGGTGAGGGCCCTTTTCACCTCATGCCTGGACTGTTGCAATAGCCTTTTGGTGATTCTCCATGCTCTGAGTCTCTTTCCACTCCAGTCCATCTTCTGTTAAGTCATCAAAGGGATTTTCCTAAAGCACAGGTATGACCATGCGCCTTTCCCCCATAACCTCCAGTGGTTTCCTATCACCTCCAAGAGCAAATACAAATGTCTCTGTCATTTCAGACTCTTAATAGTTTGATCTCTTCCTATGTTTCCAGCCTCATATTACATTTACTTTTTCCATATTACTTCTTTCGTTCCTGCCCAAACTAGAGCCTTCTTGCCGTACCTCCTACATGACACTCTTATCTTTGGTCTCTGATCTTTGCACTGGCTCTCCTCCATGTGAGGAATGCCTTCCTTCCTCATCTCTGCCTCCTGGCTCCTTTGGAGTCCCAGCTCACATCCCACCTCTCACAGGAGGTCTTCCTAGCCTGTCCCACTGCTAGAGCCTTCATTCTGTGTTTTGAATGTGTCTTCTGTCTACCTCTACACTGTATATACATGGGGTTTCCCCTGATAGAATGTCAGTGCCTGAGGGCAGGGCCTGTTTCACCCTTGTCTTTACAGCCCTAGCACAGTGCCTGGCACACAGTGGGCTCTTAAGAAATGCTTGGGGCAGGGGTAGCTAGGTGGTGCAGTGGATAGAACATGGGCCCTGGATTCAGGAGGACCTGAGTTCAAATCTGGCCTCAGACACATAACACTTACTAACCGTGTGACCCTGGGCAAGTCACTTAACCCCCAATGCCTAACCAAAAAAAAAAAAAGAAAAGAAAAGAAAAGAAATGCTTAGGGCAGCTCAGTGGTACAGTGGATAGAGCACCAGCTCTGAAGTTAGGAGGACCCGAGTTCAAATGTGGCCTCAGACCAAACACTTCACACTTAACTAGCTGTGTGACCCTGGGCAAGTCACTTAACCTCAATTGCCTAAAAAAAAAAATGCACCTTAATGGATTGATTAGTCTGGTCCTCATTGGCTTCTGTAAGAACCAGCATCTTCAAGAACCCATCCCAGCTCCCATCCTTTTTTTTTTAAATTTTATTAATTTATTTTGATTTATCAATAATCACTTCCATATACTTTTGAGTTTAAAATTTTTCTCCCCCTTCCTCCCCACCACCCTCCCCAAGATGATGCACAATCTGATATAGGCTATACATTTACATTCCTATTAAACATATTTTCACATTAGTGGTGTTGTAAGTAAAAATTAAAACTATTAGGAGGAACCATCAGAAAGAGGAAACAAAACTCAACAGAAGAGGGAAAAAAAATAGCAATTCAACTTCCATAATTCTTTCTTTGGATGTGAATAGCATTTTCCATCACAAGGCCTCTGGAGATGTCTTAGATCGTTGTATTGCTGAGAAGGGTTAAGTTTATCAATATTAGTCATTGCACAACATGGCAGTTACTGTGTACGATGTTCTCCTGGTTCTGCTTACTTCACTCAGCATCAGACCATACAAGTTTTTCCAGGTTTTTCTGAAGTCAGCCTGTTCATCATTTCTTATAGCACTACAGTATTCCATTACATTTATATACCACAACTTGCTCAGCTATTCCCCAATTGATGGGCATCCTCTCAATTTCCAATTCTTTGTCACCACAAAAAGACCCAGCTCCCATCCTTGTATCATCTTTCCATGTTACAGGAGTAAAGTGAGGCTCAGTAAAGCAGGGATTAGGCCACTAGAGCCCCTCCCCATTATGCCTTTCTGTAATGCTCCCAGGAGCTCAGGAAATAAAAGGAGGCTTGGGGTAAATATGCTCAGATTGAGGAAGAGGCTTGACCTCGAACCCAGGCCTTTGGGGACCATACTTCTGCCTTGTCACTAAGATGTGAGAGCTCCCCAGGCAGGTGCCATCCCAGGCTTGAACCAAATACACTTATTCTGTTTCAGTTGTGGTCCTGCTAGTGAGATTGTCCATTCGATCCTCGGCAGGTAGGTGGCCCGGTGGGCAGTGATGTAGAACAGTGGATGGCACTGGGCCTGGAGTCAAAAAGACCTGAGTTCAAATCCAGCCTCAGGCACTCCTAGCTGTGTGACCCTGGCCGAGTCTGGTTGCTGCTGCCTGCCTCAATTTTCTTATCTTTAAAATGGGGATACTAACAGAATAGCGCCTACCTTGAAAGACTGTTGTGAGAATCAAATGAAGTAATCATTGTAAAGCGTGTAGCACAGCTCCTGGCATACAGCAGGCACTCCCTCAGTGCTTGTTTCCTTCCTTGAAAACTGTCCCTGCCTAGCCCTTCCTGGGTAGCCATGGCAGTCTCAGGCCCAGACAGGGCTCGGCTTGGCCAGAGTCATAAAGGGAAGAGGCACAGAAGCTGAGCTGGGAGGGCCAGGCCTGGCCCTGCTTAGAGACTCCAGCAAGGGTAGTCCAGCCCATGGCTACGCAGGGAGCTCTGGGCTCTCCAAGTCCTTCCCACCCAGGCCGACCTGCTGGCATCAGACTTGAGTCTTCACTCTGAGGTTTGGGCCCTAACTTCCCCCACTAACCCCGCCGTGATCAGGCCTCTTCCTGTACACCTCCCCCAGCCCTAAAGTGGGGCTTTACTCCTCGACAGACTGTCAGGTGTGGATCCTTGATTTCAGGAACCCGTGACCTTCAGGGACGTGGCCGTGGACTTCACGCCTGAGGAGTGGGGGCAACTGGGCCTCGCTCAGAGGGAACTGTACCAGGACGTGATGCTGGAGAACTACCGGAACTTGGTGTCCCTGGGTAAGCGGCTCCCCTCTGCCTCTCCTGCTCAGCCTGCTGCTTGGCACCCTCATGCTTTCCTCTCTTTTTGTCCTTGGTGTGGCAGGGGTCAGGTTGGCTGTGTGGCCCCTGAGGCTGGATCTTCCAGGCCTCTTTCCACCCTTGAGGCCCAGCCTGTCCCGCTTGCGTGTTCTGTGAGGTCGTCTCCCCAGCTTTCACAGGAGCATAACACAGGGATCTCGGCAGAGGTCCCCGTGCCCCATGCTCTGGGCCTCCACACTATATCTTCTCCTCCCTCCTGAATAAGGGCTGGGCCTTGGACTGGGGAGAGCGCTATCTCCAGCCCAGACAGCTAGGTGCTATTTCTCTCTCCATGTGCAGGACTTCCCGTTTCCACACCCAAGGTGATCTGTCATCTGGAGCCCAGGGATGAGCCATGGAGGGCCCAGGGAGCAGCCCCTCCCAGCACCTGGTCAGGTACAGGAGGGAGGCCATCCCCTCTTCCTGGACTCCTCTCTAGAAGAGACCTTAGCCCAGCCCAGGGCTCTGGAGAGACTTAGGGGAGGCATGCTAGCAGCCCCTGAGAAGCTCACATGCAGTTCACATGGAGCCGGTCACTCCGAAACCCTCCAAGGCCGCTTGGTGGTCTCAGTCGCTCGCCGTTTCCTTCAGGATCAGTTCCCCATTCGCCTCTTCATTCTGATCTTTGCAGGCGCCAGGTTCTTTTCCTTGGCAGACTCTGGTTATTCCACTTTTGCCCTGAATTTTTTGTTTTGTTTTGTTTTTTATTAATTTATTTTAAACATAAATATACAATAAGAAAAGAAAAGGAAACATATTATAAACTTAAATACTAATAAATATGGAATAAGAAAAGAGAGAGAAAGCATTGCCATGTGCATAGGCGAACATGAGAGAGGATCCAGAACAGACAGCAATCAGTTTCCATTTCCAGAAAGCCCATGAATGCTGCACATTTTGGGGGGGGGCACTCAGAGCTGTCCTGCTTCTCTTCGCTTCCTGGAGAGTTCTCTTTTCTTCTCTGCTGTGTACTTTGTACTCTCTTCTTTCTTCCCTCTTCCTCCCCCAAGAAGACTACAACTAAGCACAAATATCTTTATACACACATACACACATACGCACATACACACATACACACATACACATAGACATAGTCTTCCAAGTCCGCCGACTCAGCATTTCCTATACCACAGCAATATTCCAACCTTATACTGTCTCGTTATTTAAATAGTCTAAAACAATATTGATTATGGCTGACAGTAGCATAGTTTCCCTGTTCTCCTCTTTTGATTAAATCTGTTTTAGCTTTAACTTTGTCTGAGATCATGATTATTACCCCTGCTTTTTTTTGCCTAATAAATTCTACTCCTGATCTTCATTTTATGTTTGTATTTCTTATTTCCTATCCCTCCTACTTCCTCTACTTTACTCTACCAGTTACTTAACCTACCCCATATCCAAGGATCCCTCCCTTATCCTCCCATTCTCCTTAATCTAAACACCCTTGTATGCTCCCTCCCCTTATCCTATTCCTTCACCATCCCCTCTAAAGATCCCACCCTTATCCTCTCCCCCTCCTTGTCTCCTTAGCCTTTTATTTCTTTCTGAATTTAGGAGATTTTTATACATATATATAATATATATGTATAATATATACTATATACATATGTAATATATAATATATACATATATAATATATATGTATAATATATAATATATGTGTATTGTTCCCTCTTTAACCCATTCCCAATGAGAGTAGATTTCTAGAATTACCATCTAATTCCTCTGTGTCAGTTCTTCCTCTTTCACCTCATTTGCATAAGATAATTACTCTTTTTACCTTTTCCTAAATTGTTTTAATTTTTAGAATCACATCATACTCGGGTATACCCCAATCTTTCTTTTGAACTATTCAATTACTAGTAACAATCTTAGACATACATTTTACATTTTCTCATAAAGTAAGTAAATAGTCTGTCCTTTTTGAGTTCCTTATAATTAGTCTTTGATATGTACCTCATATTTCTCTTGGATCTCATATGTCAAATCTTCTGCTAAGTTCAGGGTTTGGTTTGGTTTGGTTTTTAAACAAAATCCTGAAAGTCTGGCAATTTGTTAAATATCCTTTTTTTTTTTTATTCAGGATTATGCTTAACTTTGCTGGGTATGATGTTTTCTGCCACAGCCATACATGTATGTATGTATGTATGTGTATATATATCATGTTCCAAGACCTGCAGTCTTTTAGTGTTGCCACTGCTAGGTCTTGTGTGATTCTAATTGTGGCACCGCCATATTTAAATTTTTTTTTCTTGTTGCTCGTATTTTCTTCTTGAGCTGGGGGTTTCAGAATTTGACTATGATATTCCTGTAGGTGTTCCTCATAGGATTTCTTTCAGGTGGTGATCGATGGATTTTTGATGTTTCTACTTTCTCCTCTTATTCTAACTCTTCAGGATAATTTTCTTTAATTATTTCTTGTAGTATTGTATCAAGATTCTTTTTTTTGAGCATGGCTTTCAGGTAATCCAATTATTCTTGTTTTCTTTTCTTGATCTGTTCTCCAGATCAGTTGTTTTTCTTATGTGATGTTTCATATTCTTTTCTATTTTTTTCATTCTTCATATTTTGTTTTATTATTTCTTGGTCTCTTATAACTTCACTGGTTTCCCCTTGCCCAATTCTAATTTTCGAGAGGTCATTTTCTTCCTTAAGATTCTGGATCTCCTTTTCTAATTAGTTGACTTTCTTTTCATGATCTTGTTTTTCTTGGATTGTCCTTATTTTTAAAACTTTTACCTCAGTTTCTCTCATTTGATTTTTAAAGTCTTTTTGAGTTTTTCTGTGAATTCTTTTTGGGCAGGTGACCATTTGACATTACTCTTTGTGGTAGGAGAGGCTTTTTTTGCTTCTGTATCCTCTGAAGATGAATCCCAGTCTTCTCTGTTGCCATAGTAACTTTCTATAGTTGGATTTTTTTTCTCCTTTGCTTGTTCATGTTTGTTTGCTTGTTTTTTTCAATTTATAGTACTTGTTATTGTAATCACCGCTAGTCCTGGGGTATGGGGGATGGTGTCTCTGCCCTCAGATCTTCCTTCAGTCCTCCCCTCTGCCTGGAACCTAGACTAAGAATTGCACCCTCCTGTAAGTGTCCGCAGCCAGTGTGTCCCCACCGCACTACTTCTGCCCTCACCTGGGGTGTGCTGGTTCCTTCTAGCCCAGGGCCACATCTCAGCAGCACTGCTGGGCCTGATGTCCCTTATCAGCAGGGGTTCCCTCAGTCTTCCCTGGCTTAGAGGCCTGACTCAAGACACTGTCCGGGAGGTGAAAGTTCACCTCTCAGCTGGGGCTGAGAGGCTACCTGCCTACCCAGGTAGCCTCAGGGCTCACCACCTGCTATTTCAGCAGAACTGTCCTGGAGGTGTTCACACTTCACAAGGACCAAACCTCTTGCTGGGATTTTTCTTCGGATCTTCTCTGATTGTCCCAGGAGGACCACTGTTCTGCCCCAACTCTTGTTTATTTTTAACTGCTCTATGTTTGTATTGAGGCACAACTTTGTATCATTTGTGGGGGAAATCTGGAGAGCTTGGAATTTTCTGACCTACTCCGCCATCTTCCCAGAATCCTCTCTCCCTGATTTTTTTTTTAAACCATTGTGGCATACACACAGAATAGGCACTCACCTTTAACTTCCCTCTTTTTTTCCCCTTGGATTATTTTTAGAACATGAGCCCTTTTGGTCATCCATAGCATTCCTTGCTCTTCTTAGATTTAGTCTCCTGTGAGTTCCTGGGTGTCCCTAGGGCTAGCCTCCTTGCTCCTCTATAGTGCCCTTCTCATCCCTAGCTGGGTGGATATACATGGGTGACTTTCTTCTTCCCTACTGGATAGTTTCCATTTAATGCCCATTGGATTTGATCCTCGTGATTCAAGGCAAGTGCATCCTTACCTAGTCTCTCTCCCCTAAAGAAGTTTTTGCCTTTGCTCAGCATTAGTGATGAAATACCACTCATATCCTTGAGGGTTTCAGTATCCTCAGCAATTCTCTGAGATTCCTTTTGGCAGGGTCATTTACACCTTCATGAGCCGCTTGAAGAGGGCATTGGGTATCCATTTTGGTAAGCCTTGGGAGGTTCATACATCCTGGTTTTGCCTACCTTCCACCACCAAACAGAAGAAGTCCAATTTCCCCTCCCTCCAGGCTTTGGGATTCCTTCCAGCTCTGAAAGTCATAAGCTGCGCCCTCTCCCCCTCTGCTGTCCAATCTTTATCTTGCTTACCTCCCCCTACTCCCTACCCTTTCCTGTTTGAGAGCTTTCAGACTTCCATATTCCATCCCATGTTTCAGTGCTGCTGTTTTCTTTCTTCTAGCATAAGAAACTTGAATTTTTTTAAATATCTTTCAGACTGGGAGTCAAAGCCAGAGACCAGAATGTCAACTGCAAAGCAAGGCTTTGCTGAGGAACAGGCATATCAGTGGATGATAATGGATGAACCTTGGGACAAGTTGGGAAAAACTTGGGAAGAATGTGAAGACACACTGAAGAACAAGCGAAGCAAGGAAAGACTTTCTGAGGAAGGGAATGAGGAAATTGTCATTGAGGGGAGAGACCAAGAAATTAAAGATTCAGGAGGAAGCCTCAGTTTCAGGTCATCTCTCCATATGCAGCAAAACATTCTTAGTGGAAAGACTTCTCAAATATGGCACAAACATGGAAAGAGATACAAACAAAATTCAGACCTGCTTAACCACCTGAAAATCTATTCAGGGAAGAAGTGTCATAAATGTAACACTTGTGGAAAAACCTTCGCCCGGGTTTCACACTTTACTGAGCATCAGAGAATTCATACTGGAGAGAAACCCTATAAATGTAATGACTGTGGGAAAGCCTTTGCCCGGATTTCTTGCCTTAATAGACATCAGAGAATTCATACTGGAGAGAAACCCTATAAATGTAATGATTGTGGAAAAGCCTTTTTCTATATATCACAACTTACTGGGCATCAGCGAATTCATACTGGGGAGAAACCCTACAAATGTAACGAATGTGGGAAAATGTTTGGCCATAGCAAATCCCTTACGGTACATCAGAGGATTCATACTGGAAAGAAACCCTATAAATGTAATGAATGTGGGAAAGCCTTCAGTCAGGGCTCAACTCTTTCTTTACATCAGAGAACTCACAGTGGGGAGAAGCCCTATAAATGTAATAAATGTGGTAAAGTTTTCAGTCATCGATCATACCTTATTCGGCATCATGTAGTTCACACTGGAGAAAAACCCTATGAATGTAAAGAATGTTGGAAATCCTTCCGACTCAGCTCATCTCTTTCACTTCATCAAAGAACTCATACTAGAGAAAAACCTTATGAGTGTAATGAATGTGGAAAAACTTTCAGTCTGGGCTCTTACCTTTTGTTGCATCAGAAAAGTCATTTTACAGAGAAGTCCTATAAATGTGATGAATGTGGAAAAGCCTTCAACAATAGCTCCTCTCTTACTAAGCATGAGAGGACTCATACTGGAGAGAAACCCTATAAGTGTCATGAATGTGAAAAGGCTTTCAGCCGGAAGTCCTCCCTTCCTAAACATCAGAGACTTCACCACAGCGGGAGTTACCCTTTAAATGTGATGAATGTGCGAAAGGCTTTATCTGGGTTTCACAACTTACTGAACACCAGAGAGTTCATACTGGAGAGAAACCCTATAAATGCCATGAATGTGGGAAGGCCTTCAACATCAGCACATCCCTGATTAAGCATAAGAAATGTCACACTGGAAAGAAACCCTATAAGTGTAATGAATGTGAGAGAGCCTTTTTTGATAGCTCCACTCTTATTGTACATCAGAGGACTCATACTGGAGAAAAACCCTATAAATGTGATGAATGCGGCAAAGCCTTCAGCCACAGCTCATCCCTTGGTCAACACCAGAGAATTCACAATAGAGAAAAATCTTATCACTGTAGCGAGTGTGGGAAGGCCTTTACTCGATTTTCTGGACTCAATATACATCAAAGAATTCATACTGGAGAGAAACCATACAAATGTGAGGAATGTGGCAAAGCCTTCACCAATGGCTCCTCTCTTAATCAGCATAAGAAAATTCATACGGGAGAGAATTCCTATAAATGTAATGAATGCGGAAAGGCCTTTAGACAAAGTTCACGCCTTATACAACACCAGAGAGTTCACAGTGGAGAGAAACCCTATACATGTACCAAATGTGGGAAAGCCTTCACCAATGGTTCATCTCTAGCAAGACATCAGAGAATTCATATAGGAGAGAACCCTTGAGAATGCAGTGAAAGTGGAAGAAAGCATCCATCAGACTTGTCACATTGTAACTCGGAGTCATGGTACATTACTCCATGGGACGTTGAGGACTAGAGCTCTTTTCTCTGTTTTCCTGTCATTAAACAGTGCATAAATACTTATTAAGCACCTACTATGTTTGCGAAGGGCAAAAGAGAGTTCCTGCCCTCAAGGAGCCTACATACAAAAACAATTTGAAGAGGGGAGGCTGGGATGGAGGTGCCTGAAAGTCCAGAGGACTTTCCCAGGATGGGAAATTAAGAGATAGCTGGCCTAGGCCCCTTCATCAAATGGAGGTTCTGGGAAGAGGTCCCTCCTCTCTGCCTCCCCCACCCCCCCCAGGTGGAGGGTACTGACAAAGTATGCATGTGTGAGTTCCAGGACTGAAGTGACCTTTCAGACCTTTCTGGAGTGTGATGGAAAAGTCCAGACAAGGCAGCTTCTGGATTGAATACACCCAGGGACCTTCAGATGGGGATAGACTTGCTCGAGTCTGAGGATGAGGGGTGAGGTGGTGGGTCTGCAATATGAAGGAGCAGCTGCCAAATACTGACCTTTTCCAAAAATTGTTTATTAAATTTTTCATTAAAGTGAAACTTTAGTAATGAACAGAACAGTGAAATAAAGTTTGCTTTTTCTAGCAAGTAAGAGAAATGCACCAGTGACATTTTTTCATCATTGGATTTTGTCCTTATCACAATTCACTCTCTAATCCTGTGCTTGGATTTACCCAAATAAGAACAAACCAAGAACAAAAACAAACCTTAAGTTCATCCTGAAATTCAGAAGCTGGAAAGGAACCTGTGAGATCAACCAGTCCGACCCAGTTTTGGTTTCAAAACCTCAGCAATCGGGGCAGCTAGGTAGCACAGTGTATAGAGCACCAGCCCTAGATTCAGGAGGATCTGAGTTCAAATGTGACCTCAGACACATAACACTTACTAGCTGTGTGACCCTGGGCAACTCACTTAACCCCATTGCCTAGCCAAAACAAAACCTCAGCAATCTTTCTGTGACTTGTGTTAGCATATTCCTGCCTCTATCCCCCCCCAAATATACACACATTCCTCCCCCCACCTGCACCCCATGGCCTTTGAGGTAGAAAAGTGACCCAGAGTAAATGAGGATTTATCTAAGTATTGATGTGTTGATCCTACATGGCTAAAAGGTACATGGATTTGAGTGCCAAACTACCCCTTTATACCTGGACAGCACATTGCAAAACATATCTAGATAATGATTTAATATTTGTGGATAATCTCATCTCTTTCTCCTTTCATCCCCCTTCCAATGGTGTTGAAAGGTGGTAAGCCCCAGCTCCACCCATCACCTATCACTCAGGGATTATGGCACTGGGTAACCAAAAGGTAGTGGTGCTCCCAAAGAAATGGGGAAGTTGGGAGGAGGGGTGGGTAGACAACAAGCCCTATTCTGGACTGGAGGAATTTAAAATTTCACTTGGGACACTCAGCTGAAGATGTCTAGCAGGCTGTTGGCGTTGCATGCCTGGACCTCAAGAAAGACACACAGACCTGGGAGTCATCTGTACAGAAATGATCACTAAACGTGGGCTCATAAAGGCACCAAGTCAGAGGATGTATAGAAAGAAGGCCCAAGAGAGGGCCTTGGGAGACCCAGACATGAAAAATGGTTTCTGAAAGTATACTGAGGAGTGGTCACAGGGGAGAGCCGGGAAAGAGGTATGTCCTAGAAAGGAAGTATTGGAGGGAGGGGAAAATCAGTCTGTCAGCAAACATTATTCAGCACCTGCTATGTGCCAGGTGTGTGCGAAGCGCTGGTTAACTACTAATCGATGGGTGGCTTTTTTTTTTTTTAATGAGAGAGTTTAAGCAGAATGAGAAGCAGGAAAAGACCCTTGGATCAGCAATAAAGAAATCACTGGTGACATGAGAGAGCAGTTTCAGTCAAGTTGGAAGAATTGGAAGGTGAATTCAAAAGGAGAAAAAGGGAATGAGGAGGGAAACATGAGACAATAGGCATCAATGGCTCTTTCTACTGGGAAAGGGAGAGGGCGAATTAGGTTAGAGGAGCTGGTAGGGCCACACTGAGGGTGGGGAAGGCCTGGGCGTACTTGGGGGCGGCTCAGAAAGCAACAAAGGATAAGAGAGAAAGGGGGGAATGATGGAGGGAGCAAGCCCCCAGAGGAGACAAAAGGGAGAAGACTGAGTACCTGCAGAGGGGTTGTACTTGGCAAGAAGAGAGGCCATCTCCTCATCAGGGACTGGACAGAGAAGAGGGGAGTATGGAGGGGTTTTAGGCACCCCTCAGTGAGAGGAGAACAGGGAGCTCGTGGTGGATGGCCTCTCTTCCCTTAGCAAAGTAGCAGTTAAGATTCTCTTGGGAGAGGAGCAGGGAATGGTGGAGGTGCCCTGAGAGAGGGAACATTTGAAATAGCCACTCCAGGAACTGTGGCAGAAAGGCAAGATGAGAAGGACTTCTGACTAGTTGAGATTAGCTAATGTAACTCTGCAGTGGGCCACTCTCCATCAGGGTCCAGCAGCATGCAGTAGGTGTGGAGAAGGCTGACGGTGGGGGTGGCCCATGGCTGGGGTCTAGTGAGGCATGGGCAATAAACACAGGTAATATGTGGTTGGTTTGGACTGTGAAGGGAGGAAGGTAAGGACAACATGGGGGTGAGAAGGAGTGAGGCAGGGCCAGAGATGGGAGGATCGGAAGCTATAATCACATAAAGGAAAGGAGTACTTCCTGGGATGAGGAGATTGAAGATGAAGGAAGAAGCTGATCATGAGAGTGGAAGAGGCTCTCAAACGGTTGGTGTTTGAGAAGAGATGAATGCATGTCTTGATTTCTCCGAGTAGGAGGAAAGGGTTGGGGCAGAGAGGAAGGCTGTGGGCCAGTCTCTGAGAAGGAAGGACCCAGACTTCAGGTGGATGATTGGACAAAGGCTCTGAACTTGGGAACTGAATGATCTGAAGATGGATTGAATGAATACTAAAGGAGAATCTGGAAGTTACTGGGAGGAACAAGGAGTTCTCCTCCTCCCCTCTGAGGCAGTGTCTCCTGCTTCCAAAGAAGCCAGGTGAGATCTAGGAGGCAGGGGCTAAATTTCAAGTAGAAAGGAAGAAGGGGAAAAGCTGGAAGTTTGACTACCATAAGATGAAGAAAAACCTACTGTTAGGGCCCCTGCCTTCCAGGGTCCTGTGATGGATGTACTATAGTGAGGAGAGACCTGAGGCAAGTAGACCCCCTCCCCACAACAGCTATTGCAACAGTCCAGGTGTGAGCTGATGAGAGTCTGTACCAGGGTTGGAGCAGCATCACTGAGAAGGGAGCTTATTCAAGAGATGCTGCAGAGGTGAAACAGACCAGAGGTGCTACAGAGGTGAAACGGACCAGAGGTGCTACAGAGGTGAAACAGACCAGAGGTGTTACAGAGGTGAAACAGACCAGAGATGCTGCAGAGTTGAAACGGACCAGAGATGCTGCAGAGGTGAAATGGACCAGAGATGCAGCAGAAATGAAACAGAAAAGAGACGCTGCAGAGGTGAAATGGACCAGAGATGCTGCAGAGTTGAAACGGACCAGAGGTACAGCAGAGGTGAAATGGACCAGAGATGCTGCAGAGGTGAAAACAGGCCTTGGCACCATATTGGATATGTAGAGCGAGAAAGAGAGAGGAGCCCAAGATAATTTCTAGGTTGGGAGCCTGAAGGACTAGGAGGATAGTGTTGCCTTCCACAGTGACAGGGAAAGGTGTGGGCTTAGGGGAAAAGATGAGAAAACACTCTGTGAGAACTGTCCCTAAGTGAGTTGGGCTACTTGGGCAGGTGGTGAGCTGACACCAAGCTGAGGCTGATTTCTTCTCACAAAGGTTTGATTGGTCACTTTCTGTGCCTGGTTGGATTGGATGGCTACTGGGCCTTCCAGCCTTCCCATACTGTGATTGTGATTTCTGATTCTATTGCTTCCCCCATGCTACCCAGTGGGTCAACCCTTCCTTGTAACAAAGAATAAAAGCAGAGGACAGAGGCAATTCAGCAAAACCAGGCACTATTCCACCCCGACAGGCCTTCACCTACACAATGACTAGAGCCAGGGCTTTTCCCCACGGGTCTCAGACCCTGTTGTTCAAAGCCTCTGCAGCATGATTTCACCCACTGGACAGTCCTTCAGGGTTCAAATTCTGGCTCTGCCCATTTTTCACTCAGCAACCTTCAGCAAGCTGAGCTTCCTCAGTTTCCCCTTCCTTAAAAAGATGGGCAAGAAAGGGTGGGGAAAGTCTGATTCCACAGCTGACTTGGTACCCAGAGACTCAGGCCTGAATTACTGATTTAACTCTTCCCTCTCCAGGGCCCATCTCCAGTCTCTACCACAAGACACAGGGGCAGGAACCTCTGTTAACATTTGCCTCTGGGGCTTTTGTTTGGTGTTCTGTATTCAAGAAATGGGTCTGCAGACAAATACACGGGGCAAGATCATTATAAAGGGTCTTAATTGCTACCAATTAACAAGCAGGCATAAAGTGACTACTATATGATGAGCACTGTGCTAAGCACTGGGGACACAAAGGAAGGCCTGACCTCAAGTAGCTCCCACTTAAAGTCCAAGGGAAGTCATGCTCATCCAGATCCCAAGCTTAGCCTGCTAAGTGAAGGACAGGGCTCTTTCTACCCCACCTGCAGTTGTACAGCCAAGGCCCAGCCCAGCACCAAGGAGGGAGAAATGGGGAAACTCCCAAGCGAGCAGTGAAGGCAAACATACCACCGCCCTACTCCCAAGCCAGACAGTCCCGCCCTGTACGATGTACCAGGACAATCTCCACTCCTGAGCCCAAACCCAGCACTTTCCAATGCACACTGAGAAGGCCTTGGCCAAGGCCTTTTCTTCCCCTCATCTCTCTGGGCTTGCCATTTGCACAGAAATGACCTCAGTGGGGCTCCCTGGCTAGGAGTGTGTGTTTGCGTATTTGTGTGTACATACCTGTGATCAGAGGGCACATGGTCATGGGTCAGCCCTGGACTTAGAGGACCTGGCCTCAAGTCCTGCATCCTCCCATCTTACTTAAGCTCCTCCCCCAATCTGGGCCTGTTTCTTCATCTGAAGAATCCTAAGCTTGGACTTGTCCTTTCCAGCTATGACCTTCCTGAACTTGGGAGAATTTTAAAGACACTAGTGGGTGGGGTACTTGCTGCCTGTCATGGGAGGCAGGGTTCGAGCAGGGAGAACCTTGGAACTGCTGAAGTGGGGCCCAGAGGCTTCAGTCCAGCACAAGGGCCACAGCCAGAAAGCCCCCTTTGCCAGCCCGTGGTAGGGAGAGTCTCTCTCCGTGGTCCCAGCTCCTCGAGAGAACAGTCCCAGGAATCAGAGCAGCATTCCCTTGGCCTGATTTGAGGGGCAAGGCATCTCTCACAAGGAGGGACACCAAGAAGCAATACACCCCAAGTTGGGATAATTCCTTCTCCCTTCCCTGCCTCGCCCCACTACCCCGAAGGGCTGGTCTACTGTATTTATAGGGTTTCTTGTGTGAAGCTCAGAAGATCACAGAAGCAAACCCTGAGATTTCACTGTGGTCTAAGCCTTTTGTATTTCATCAACAATGTTAAGTGGTCTGAAATTGAGGGGCTGACTCAACTGAGATCCTGGCTCGTTGGGTGAGGTGAACCCACTGAGGTGGCCAGACTCTAAGGTCAAGTCTTCCCCCCCACCAGGCCTCCTCCCTAAATATGGCTGGCAGCACCCATCCTCCCCACATAGCCCTTTCTGGCCTGAGGAAGAACAAGCACCTTTGCTGTCTTTAACACTCTTCCTGGGGCACTCGGCAAGTGGCAGAGAGGACACCAGGGAGCTGCAGAGGGCGAGCAGAACCAGGGCACCAACATCACACGGCCTTGACGTTGACGTGGATTTGAGAGCCAAGAACTCTGATCTGTTAACAAGGTTTTGGGGAAGACCTGACAAAGATTAAAAATGAAGGCTTTGGGTCCAGACTACTTTATCTTTCCTGTTTTCTCCAGCAACCCTCCAGAGACAGAAAAGCCTGGGAAGGCAGGGCCTGTGGATTAGCCCTGGGCCCCTGGGCTGACAGCCGAGGACCACAGTCCTTCAGGGATTGGATGTCCCTCCCTCTTTTCTTCAGGCCAAATGATATGCCTGGCTCCTGGAATCATTCCTCCCAGGGCAGGGCTCAGCCAGGACCTGAGGGCTGAGGGGAGCTCTAGCTGTCCCTCCCAGCTTCATCACTGGGGCCTCCACCTCTATTTTGAAGCTGCTCTGCCCGCCTGTGGCTGCCCCATTCTGAACCTGGCATGTACAGGGGACCCCCCTCCCCCCTTGTTTTGGTGGAACCTTTCAGGCTCTCAACATAAGGACACTCATCCTTATGTTTCTAGTTATCTTGCATTTTACCGTTTGTAGAACATTTCCTCAACACAGCCCTGTGAGGTAGGCGGGGCAGGTGTTATCGCCATTTTACAGAGGAAGACACTGAGGCTCAAAGTGGCCACACATCTAATGGCCCAGCTAAGATTTTAGCCCAAACCCAACACTTTCCAATGCACCAAACCATCATCCGATGCTTGATTTTGAGACCTACAGGATTAGCTCTCCTTCCCCCTTTGTGTCAACTGTAAATTTGATTACTCTACCTTCCATGTCTTACCAGTGTTTTAATAAAGAAATGTAGTTGTTCATGTGGAAAAAAAAGTCCCCCTTAAATAAATTGGACCACCAGAGGGCCCAACTCAGCACCCTCCAGGGCCCCTTCCTCAGTCCACACTGGAACTTTCCAATCAGCCCAGTTCAGCTCAGGTTTCTTTGCCTTTCCTGTTTTCTCTTGAAGCCTTCTAAGGAAATGTAATTCTACCAATTATAGAATTTGATCGATTATCTGTAGCTATCTCCTCCCAGAAGAGTTTCTAAGATGCCTGTGGACCAACACCACCTCCAGTGGGTCTGCACTCGTGAGCTCATTTACTTTGTGTCATGTCCCAGAGTAAATTCAATACTGCCCTAAGTCAAGGCGAGTCAGACAAATATGCACTCAACAGAGACAAAGCAGTTTTTTCTTAACCTTATTTAGTGCCTACCAAGGTGTCTGGCACTTAATAAATGTCTGCTAGATGAATGAATCACATTGATATTTTCTCTCCACTTAGAACTGACTGAGGTTCAACAGGTATTAAACTGTGGCTGAAGCTTCTGCCACAGTCATTAAGGGAACGTGATTTTTCCTCACTGTGAACACTCTGATGTTGAGTAAGATGTAAAATCTGACTGTAGGCTTTCCCACATTCACTACATTTATAGAGTTTCTCTTCAGTGTGTGTTCTCTGGTGTCGAATAAGTGCTGAGGAGAAACTGAAGGCCTTCCCACACTCATTACATTCATAGGGTTTTTCTCCGGTATGAATTATATGATGTTGAATAAGATATGAACGGTTGCTAAATGACTTCCCACACTCACTACATTTATATGGTTTCTCCCCAGTGTGAGTTCTCTGATGTAGAGTCAGGGATGAGCCCTGGCTGAAGGCTTTCCCACACTCATTACATTTATAGGGTTTTTCTCCAGTATGAATTTTCTGATGTTCAATAAGAGATGAGCCATGACTGAAAGTTGTCCCACACTCAACACATTTATAAGGTTTTTCTCCAGTATGAATTAAATGATGTTGAATAAGGTGTGAACGATTACTGAAGGCTTTCCCACATTCATCACATTTGTAAGGTTTCTCCCCAGTATGAATCCTTTGGTGCTGAATAAGGTGTGAAATCTGAGTGAAAGCTTTTCCACACTCATTGCATTTATAGGGTTTCTCTCCTGTATGAATTCTCTGATGTTCAATAAGGGATGAACTTTGACTGAAGGTTGTGCCACACTCATTACATTTATAGGGTTTCTCTCCTGTATGAATTCTTTGGTGTTGAGTAAGGTGTGAAATCTGGGTAAAGGCTTTCCCACATTCACTACATTTGTAGGGTTTCTCTTCTGTATGAATTCGCTGGTGTCTAATTAGTGCTGAAGAAAAACGAAATGACTTCTCACATTCAGTACACTCATAGGGTTTCTCTCCAGTGTGAATTCTCTGATGTTCTATTAGGGATGAACGATTCCTAAAGGATTTCCCACATTCATTGCATTTGTACGGCTTCTCCCCAGTGTGGGTCCTTTGATGCTGTGTAAGGTGTGAAATTCTCGTGAAGGCTTTCCCACATTCATTACATTTATAGGGTTTCTCTCCAGTGTGTGTTTTCCAATGTGAAATAAGATAGGAGCCCTGGCTGAAGGCTTTCCCACACTTATTACATTCGTAGGGCTTCTCCCCAGTGTGAATTCTCTCGTGCAGCGTGAGGTGTACGCTCTGGCTAAAGGCCTTGCCACATTCTTTACATGCATAAGGCTTCTCCCCAGTATGAACCCTCTGGTGCAGAATGAAGGCTGAGCAGTAGCTGAAGGCTTTCCCACATTCATGACATTTCCAAGGCTTGTTCTCTTCACAAATTCTCTCTGCTTTGATTGGGTTGGAATTCTGTTTTAAACTCTTCCCACGTGGATCAAGCTTCGGGGGCCTCCGCTCCATAGGTCTTCTGACTCTTGGAACCAAGACCGTCTTTGTACTTAAGGAGTTCTTGCTGTCATGGTGTCTGCGGCCACTGTTCTCAGCTGTGGCTTCAGGGGAGCTTAAATGGCTCTCTTGTTTTCCTCTCTTTTCCCTCTTGGTTTCTCCTACTTTGGAATCCAAGGAAACATCCCTTGGGAGTCTTTCCATTATTTCTGTCTGAGACGATCTTTCTTCAGCAATGCCCTGCTTTCCAGCTGACTTGTTGGTTGCCCAGTCTGAAAGAAACAAAAAAACCCTATCTCTATAAATGTCCGACTGAACGTCATTGCCTTGAAGTAGGGACTGATCCTTCTCCCTCAGTATCCCCAAGGTCCGCCCCAGCTGTGGGTGTTCCTCAAGATCCAATGGGTTGAACCATAATCATCCCTATGTAGAGGACATCCCTATGCAGATGGTCTATCTATCTAGCCTCAGTTTCTTCCCTGACCTTCCATCCCACATCACCAAGTGCTCACTGGACATTCCAAGCCGGATATCCTGGGGACATCCCCTTGCCCCTTTCAAACTTCCCTATTTCTGTCAAGGGCTCCGTCACCCTTTCGGCTTCCCAGGCTCATGACCCTAGCAGCTCCACAGGTTCCCTGACATGCACACCTCTCCTGCAGCTTCCTCCTCTCTATACCTCCTTAGACCCAGGGTGCCTCTCTGCAAGTCTCAGGTCAGTTATAGCTTTGTGTTGTTACCAAAGGGATTTTCCTAAATAAAGATTTGGCCACAGCTCTAAGCCCCAACTTAATCAGTCCTTTTCAGCCTCACCAAGTACCACTCCCTGGGAGTCTCAGCAACCCAGTCAAAATGGCCTACTCCGTTTCTTCCCTAAGACAGTTCACGTCCGGTCTGCAGGCCTTTGCCCTCAGCGGTCTGTCCCACCTCCAGCTCCCAGCACCCTTGTCTTCTCCCAAGACCCAGCTCCAGGCCCACCTTCTGCGTGAAGTCTCTCCTGAGCCTGCAGGGCCAGCCCTTACCACCCTCTGGCCACCTCCTATGGATCCTTTTCCTATGTAACCATTCACCCCTCCTGTGCCCTCATCAGAGCAGGAGCTCCAAGTGAGCAGGGATTGCTCCATTCTTGGTACTTGTATTATCCCCTGGTACCCAACAGCCGCCTGGCTCAGTCAGGGCTTCCACTGATGGCTTCTGCTGAGAGCCAGCTCCAAGGAGCCTGTGGTCAGATGCTCTGGGGTCTGGTCACAGGAGAGCAAAGGGGTAGGGAGAGGGAGGAGGCCAACTGCCCCAGGGCTTCATCTTCCTCTCATCATCCACCTAGCCCAGGCTGCCTGGACCCTCTGAAGGGTCCGCCATGTCACCCCCTACTCAATCCACTCCAGTGGCTCCCTATGGCATCTGTCCCTTAGAGGCCCCTGGGCCTTCCTCCTGAGCCAAGGCCCATTCTGGTGCTCCTCCTTTACAGCCTTATTCCATAGTTGTGTGCATTTGTTGTATTCCCCACTCCCACACATGGCAGGCATACCCAGGGCTTACCTGGCACATAGTAGGTGCTCACTAAATAAATACTTTTTGACTGACTCTCAACTTGTAGGAAACTGCTCCATCTGTTTATGTGTTTTAGGTTCCCTTTAAGGGACTTTAAAAATGCTGCTTCTGCAACACCCAAAGTGCCCCACCTCCAATGTCCCCCACAAGGGGACTCCGACTCTGTGGGACTTCCAGCTTTTGACACAAAGACTTTTAGAAGCTGAGAAGCATTGATTAAGCCCCTATTGTGTGCTAAGTCCTTTACCAACGTCTTATCTGAAAGAAGCTGGATGGCAGAGGAAGACAGCCAGGGCAGGAGAAAGGGTCCAGCCTTAGCAGGCACACAGGATGGAGGTATAAGGAGCCTGGACAGGTAGGAGGGGGACAGGGAGCCCCCAGAGCTCACTATGTGTGCGTGTGGAGGGTGGCTGTGGGGAAAGTGGGGCCTATGCCTGAGGGTAGGGCCAGCCCGGAGGGGGTGTGACAACCTGGCCTGCAGCCTCAGCACCGACACCTGGGCTGGGGGGGGGGGTCCTAGCAGGGGAGGGCTGGCTGCCAGCCGAGGGGAAAGTGTGAACACACAGGTGGGAGGGGGTCCAGGACAGACCCTGGGCTTTGAAGCCCCGATGGAGGGTGGGGGGCGGTGTCCATCCTATCCCGGCGTCCCAGCCCAGGGCCAGGCTCCCCCACCTCGGCCCGAGGGTCACGGGGGACCGGAGCCCCCTGCTCCCCTCGCCCCTCGGGGGTGCTTAGAGATGAAGCCCCCCACCCCATGGCTGCCGGCTGGGTCCCCCCTCCAGGAGCCTTCCCCGTCCGGGCACCCCGGCTCATTCCCCAGACAAGGGCCTATGTTATGCGCCTACTGTATGCTGGGGGGGAGGGGGCTCTGGAGGGCCCTCTGCACAGGAGTCCAGATCCTGGCCAGGGACGGGGGGGCCTGAGTCCGCAGCCTGCCTCAGTTTCCTCCCCTGTACGTGGAGAGGATGAAGCCAAACCAAAGGGCCTGCTTAACACCCCGCCCCGCCCCCCCTTCCACTCCTGGGAGCGGAGCCGACCCCTGGCCCCTGGGGAGGCAGCTTCTCTAGGATCTCTAAGGATGCCCCGCTTCAAAAGGCAAATCCCCGCTGTAAGAACTGGAGGCCCCGCCCCCACGCATGCCCCGCCCCCGCTGTTACCATGGAAACCGCGAGCCTGAGGGGCCCGTAGCCAAAAAGACTCAGGGCTCTCCTCTTCCCGCCTTCACTCCCGGCCCTAGAGGAACCCTTCCCCATCCCCTTCCCCACCCCCTCCCCTTCCCCGTCCCCGTCTTAGTCCCCGCCCCAGCCCTGCTCAGGGCCTGACTAAACACCTCCCTCTCCCTACCCCTCCCACCGACGCGAGCGCGCGGAGGTGGACAACCCCGGGGGCTGCGCCTGCGCCCAGGCAGCCTTTGGGGCACGTCTTCAACTCACCTGCGGATGCGCGTGCGCACTCACGAGTCCAAGGCGGCAGCCGCTCGTCGGGACTCAATTTCCCAGCGGCCCTAGCGGGAGGGGCTCGGCTCCCGCGGACTCCGAAGGAGTCGAGGCTGGGTCGGGGCCGAGGCCTGCGAAGCGATTCCAGTCCGCCCAAGACCCACCTGCCGCCCCTCTCGGACTGGGAGCACGGAACGCAGCGCCCTAGGCTCGACTCGGATCCTGACCCCCACTTTGGGCAAGGCCCTCCCTACAGCGACCTGGGCCTCTGCAGCTGCAAGTGGAATTAACGCCATTTACGGAGGCGCTGTGGGAATTGTAGACTGTTGTTTTCGATACGCAGGCGTCATTCCGGTGCATTGTGGTACTCGTAGTCCTATTCCCCCCCCCCCCCATGGACCTTGCGCAGGCGCAGTCTGGCGCGAGGGCCGAGTGCTTATCTCGCTTTGTCTGGCTCCGCGCACGCGGGGGGTGAGTCTGGCTCCACAGCGGCCCCTGCTGGGCGGGGGAGGAGGGGTGGGTCATAAGCTTCAGAGCTGCACGATGCTTATAAAGCTCCAGGCTTTGACACCTGAATTGTAGCCCTAGAGGTGCTTAGAGATCCTGAGGCCATGATGTCTTAGGCTCTGGAGCTGCAAAGTGCTTAGAGATCCTTCAAGTGTAATTAATAACGATGATAATAGCTGAGAATCACCTAGTGCTTTGCAAGCATCGTGTTGTTTTATTTTACCCGGCAGTCCAAGAGGCAGGGCTGTTGCAATCCCCATTTTACAGATGAGGAAACTGAGGCAGGCAGCGGTGATGTGACTTCCCTAGGGTCACACAGATAGGAAGTATCTGGGGCTGCATTTGAACTCAGGTCTTCCGGACTCCAGGCCTGGGGTATATCTACTACACCACCAGGTGCTCCTTGGGCTCAAGCTTAGAGATCCTAGACTCGAAGTGAGAGTCTTTCACAGATCCCGGAGTCCTGAGCTCGTAGCTGACAGTGCTTAAAGGTCCTTGAGTCATCTTGGCATCTCAAGCTCCAGGGGTGGAAGATGCTTGGAGATGTTTCCTGGAGGGGAGCCCATTGAGATTGGGCGCTCGGGGCCAAAGAGAGCATTCCAGCCCATGGAACAGCCTGAGCAGAGGTGGTAAATGGAGATGATGAGATCGGGCTGGAAAGACCTGCAATGCTGAGTAAAGGAGTTTGCCCTTACTTGGGAAGGACTAGGGAGGTAATCAGGATGGGGGGTGCCTGAAATCAAGGGAAGCCTCGTGTGTGCTCGTGGACAGCTGCAGAGCCAGTGAGGAGGGAGAGAGAAGGCCCAGAGTTGGGTGCTGGAGGCAGCCGAGGCCTCGGGTGTGGGCTCGCCCTTCCCCTGCAGCTTCTGCCTCACCCTGTCTCCTGTGCCAGACACTAAGCAGAGAGCTTGGGGGGGGGGGATGCTGTTGTCCCTTCTTCTGACTCTATCTTCATCGACTCCCTTTGTGCAGTCGTTTGCCTAAGAACCCTCCTGATTACACTCCTCATTTTCCAGGATGTGGGCGCAGTGTTCAGGGTACCCAATGTGGTGGGAAATGCTTCTCCAATTAATTTCTGCCTGGTTTTCCCAGCAGTTATTGTCAAAAAGGGAACCCCTTTCTCAGAGATGCCTCAAGTTAGGGGGATAGGGGAAGGAGAGGAGACAGAGAGGAAGAGGAGGGATGTCTAGGGGAGGTATCTTCCCCTCCCTCTGGGGATGGGGGTGGGGCAGGGGGAGGAAGAGGAGGGAGGCTGGGCTCTGATGGCTAGGGAGGTGTCTCTCCCACCCCCCTTGGGGATGGGGGTGGGGCAGGGCAGACTGGCACTCTCTCTCTGCTTTTCCAGCTCAGGCCCTGGCTCAGAAGGGAGCTTAGTGCCAGAGGGATGGCCTCGGGGTGCCAGGTGAGTCTGGGTTTCCTTTTGGCTTCCAGATTGCCCAGGCTCTTTCTCAGGGGGCAGGTGTGTGGGCCTCTGTACCCAGAGCTTCTCTGTTGTTCCCCCATCCCCTTCCCCAGACTCCTCCCTTCTGCCCCTGCCTCTCATCTCCCCCCTATTGCCTGAGCCACCACCCAGAGGTAGGTCAGCCTCCCCTTGGAGGTGGGGTGGGGCTGTGCAGTAGAGCTAGATCACCAACTTTGGTGGGGTGGCCTTGGGCAAGGCCCTCCCAGGCTCTCTGCCGGGACCCAGGCCCCCCCCTGGCCCGGTGGCTCCCCAAGGGGCCTCCATGTGGGGAAGGTTGGGCTATAGAGCAAGGTCACTGAATCTCTCCCCCCCCCCCCAAACTGGTTCATCCTGCTGTTTGAGGTTAGGGTCATGGATTCCTTCACAGCCACTGCCCTCCCATTTTACAGTGGAGGTGACCCCCAGAATTAGCTCCCCTCTGGACACTCCTCCTTCAAGCCAGGCTCCTCTTGCCTTTCCAGACCCCCAAGTGACTGTGCAGTCCAGCCCTCTGTGGTACCCCCAGTGGTTAGCGCCACCCTCCACTCCTCTTACTTTGTATCTCTTGTATTTGCTTTTCTGTGGCCCTCTTCCCACCCCCAGTAGAAGAGAAGCTTCCTGAAGGCAGGGACTGTTTGGATTTTGTCTCTGTGCCCTCTGCCAAACACGGTGTGAAGAGGGGTCTGTGAGGATCCCTGAATGTGCTGCTAGTCACTTCGTATGCTCCCACAGCAGGGAAACTGAGGCCGGGGTGTTTGGGAGGAGGCAGCCACCACCCCACCCCCCAAGTGGGAGATGTACCCAGGAGGCTTTGGTGTTTGCAAAGCACTGGGCCTTTATTATCCCACTGGTAGGTGGACGCTCTTGTGATCTCCGCTTTACAGTGGAGATGACCAAGGCAGGCAGAAGTGAAGTGAGCTACCCAGCATCACCGTGTCTTCCTGATGGCGGGCCCAGAGTGGCATCGAACCTGGGGCCTCCAGCTTTGCACCCAAGGCTTAGTCATCCAGATTCTTAGTCCTCGGGCCAGAGGGAGCGGGCCTAGATCTGGGGCTTAGGGAGCCAGAGGGAAGGCGGCAGTGAAGCCTGGACCCTTGGTGCCCGAGGGCATGACTCTCTACTTGCTCGACTTCACTTAAAGTGGGGTTGGTGGTTTTGGGGCTGCCGATAGCCCTGGCCCCGCCCTGAAGTCATGGCCAAAGCTGCTTGGGGGTTTGCTTCCAAGGGCCCTTCCTGGCTCCCTACCCTCCCCACCAGCAGGTGTGTGCTCTGTTTCAGGAGCCTGTGACCTTCAGGGACGTGGTCGTGGACTTCACCCCTGAGGAGTGGGGGCGGCTGGGCCCCTCCCAGAGGCAGCTGTACCAGGATGTGATGCTAGAGACCTACCGGAACCTGGTCTCCCTGGGTAAGGCGCCCCCATGAATCATCTTGATAGCAACAGTCACTGCAGAGACCTCCGATGCAGCAGGGCATTGAGGGATGGAGCTCAGGGGCCAGGGAGCCTGAGCTTTGGGGTAGAAAACATGGCTGCTGTCCCCCCTCCCATCATCCCTGTAGGCTAGGAGGGCTCACTCACCCAGCCACAGAGTGTTCCCACCAGGGACCGTGCAGAGCCTCAGGAGGAAGGTCTTCCTGATGGTAGGGGGCCTCTGGAGGAGGCAGTGGCCAGTCCCCCCTACCCTGGGCTGGGCTTGAACTCAGGGAGGATTCAGCCTCCCGGCGCAAGCCGCCACGGCCTGTTTTTCTCTCCCCAAGCAGGGATTCCAGTTCCTGACTGTGACACCCTCTGCCATTTGGAACAAGTGGACATGCTGAGGGTTGGGGAGGAAGCTGGTGAGTGAGGGTCACCCGAATGGGGCCCCTGGGAGGAGAACGCGGGCCAGGGATGTCTGAGGTCCCTCCCCTCCAGCTCAGGCTGAGGATCCATCACCCCAAAGCTTTGGAGAGGCAGCTGGGGGAGCATGGAGCTGTGCCCACTCTGGCCAAACCTCAGTTTCTAAGTAACCCTGTGGGCTGGGGGAGGGCACTCTGGAGCCAGGCATGGCCCTGCTGGGGTGGTTCCCTGTCGGCTCTGCTGCCTTTCTGCCCAGCCATTGTGTCTCTCCTCTCCCTCGGACCCCAAGATGGCCCCCCACCAGTCTGGTGCAGCCAGGCCAGACTCTGGCTCCGCCCCGGCCTCTTGGGGAACTTGGGCCAGGCCAGGGAAGCACCTCGTGGTCCCTTTGCAGGCTCTGGGTGTCCCTTCTCCCCTTTCTCCTCCCCCTTCCCCACCCTGGTGCCCACTCTTCTCTGCCTTCACACTGCTCAGGGCTCAAGCCCTCCTTTTAGGCTGATAAGCTGCAGACTTGACCTCTGACCTCTAGCATCCATCCCCTCCCCCACTCCTGCCCCTGGCCAACTCTCTCATTGTTCATCAGATCCCCCCCAAGCCGCCCAACTCTGCCAGGAGCATCGAGGGCTCCCCAAGCCCGAGACCCCAGTGCCACCCTTCTCCTTCACCCTGTGTCCCAACATCTGTCACGTCATCCTTGGTGGGGTCTCCTGGAAACAGCCCATTTCTCTCCAGTCCTCAAAGGCCTTCCTAACTGCAGGCCTAGTGTTTGCTGTAGCCTTTTAGAGCTAGACTCACCTCCCGCTCACCCAGGGTCCGCTGCCAGGTGCACCATCCCAAAGCTGGGCTTTCCTCCCAAGGAGCTCCCCTGCTCAGAAACTCTGCAGTCTGGCAAACATGACCCTGTGCCTGGTGCTGGGGACATGAAGGTGAAAAGTGGGGCCTCGCCTGTCTGAGCCTGAGCTAAAATACCGTCTGAAATAAACTGCACGTGGTAGTGTGTCAGAGGGGTGATGGGAGAGGTTAGACCTTCAACTGGGAGAATCAGGGAGGCATCCTGGAAGAAGTGGCCCAAAGGAAAGCTCTGGAGTGTGGGGCTGAGCCCTTGCCCTGCCACCTCCTGTCTGGGCTGCCCTCCCTCACACCTCTGCCCCCACTGCCCCTCCTCCCCCTGACCTGGGCTGCTCCCCCTCCCAGCCCCCCCCCCACCTGGGCTGTCCTCTCTCCCACCCCTGCCCCCACTGCCCCTCCTCCCCCCAACCTGGGCTGCCCTGCCCCCACTGCCCCTCCTCCCCCTGACCTGGGCTGTTCCCCCTCCCCTCCCAGCCCCCCCCACCTGGGCTGTCCTCTCTTCCACCCCTGCCCCTACTGCTCCTCCTCCCCCTCCCAACAAACTCCCCCCCACCTCCTCTCTGGGCTCCCCTTCCTTCCACCTCCCCATCCCACTGCTGGCTCTGCCTCCCACACCAGATCCCAACCTGCTCCCTCCCTACCCTTCTCTTTCCACAGTGTGTGGATGACTGGAGGGCCCTGTAACAAGCCATGCTGCTGTCAGTGGTATTGATGGTGATTTTATCCACTTGGGAGTTTTCCTTCTCTGACAACAAATGGGCCATTTGAGGGTTTCACAAATTTCTTTCAGATGGGAAGCCTGGGCCAGAGGCTTCAAGGCCAAAGCAGGACCCTGCTCGAGAAGCCTCATTCCAGCCAGCGTGGACAGAAAAAGTCTCAGTGGACACGATGTTGAGAGAAGCCTGGACCTGCACGGGCAGTTTTGAGAGCAAGCCAGGGAGCCAGGACAGACAGATGATTGAAGTGATCATCTCTAAGAACATGCCCGTGAAGGACAGAGATGGCGTAGGCACCATGCTCCGTTGGAGGGAAAGCCTTCCTAAGTGGGATGCCCCTGGAAAAAGCCTCCCCCGGAGCAAAGTAAGGAAAGCCTTCACTTACCGCTCGGGCCTTACTGGCTGTCAGAGCAGGACAATCTCAGAACAGAAATCCTACCTGTGGAATAATGAATTTGGGAAACCTTTGGGGGACAACACAAGCCATATTCCATGTGAGAAAACTCATGCTGAGGAGAAAGTCTATCCATGTAGTGTATGTGGGAAAGTTTTCCAGCAAAACTCACACTTGGTTCAACACCAGAGAGTTCACATGAGAGAAAACCCAAGGGAAAACAGAAAATCTCTAAGTCACCACTCGGCCTGTGTTCAGTACCATATGAGTCCTTCTGAGGAGAAACCCTATGAATGCAGTGACTGTGGGAAGACTTTCAGCCGGAGCATATATCTTACTGAACACCAGAGAATCCACACTGGAGAAAAACCCTATGAATGCCACCAATGTGGCAAAGCCTTCAGCCAGAGCGCACCCCTTGCCAAACACCAGAGAATCCACACTGGAGAAAAACCCTATGAGTGTGAAGAATGTGGGAGAGGTTTCAGTTGCCGGTCCACCCTTGTTCAACACCAGAGAATTCACACTGGGGAGAAACCTTATGTATGCAATGAATGTGGAAAAGCTTTCAGCCAAAGGACACACCTTATTCAACATAGAAGAATCCACACAGGAGAGAAGCCCTATGAGTGTGTTGAATGTGGAAAAACATTCACTGAAAGCTCAGCTCTTATTCAACACCAGAGAATTCATACTGGGGAGAAACCCTATGAGTGTAGTGAATGTGGGAAGGCATTTAGAAGGAGGACTCACTTCACTCAACATCAGAGAATTCACACTGGAGAGAAAATCTATGAGTGTAATGAATGTGGAAAAGCCTTCAACCAGATTGCACAGCTCACTCGACACCAGAGAATCCACACTGGAGAGAAACCTTATGAATGCAGTGATTGCGGGAAAGCCTTTAGCCAGAGTTCTTCCCTTACCAAACACCAGAGAATTCATACAGGAGAAAAACCCTATGAATGTCACGAATGTGGGAAAGCCTTCAGTGATTCCTCAGTCCTGATTGTGCATCAGAGAATCCATACTGGAGAGAAACCCTATAAATGTCACGAATGTGGGAAGGCCTTCACTCAGAGCATATACCTGAATAAACACCAGATAATTCATTCTGGAGAGAAACCCTATGCATGCAGTGAGTGTGGGAAAACTTTCAGCCAGAGCAAGTACCTTTCTCAACATCAGAGAATTCACACTGGAGAAAAACCATATGAATGTACTGTGTGTGGGAAAGCTTTTAGCTACTGCTCCGCTCTCAGTCGACACCAAAGAATTCATGCTGGAAGCAAACACTATGGGTGTGGTGAGTGTGGGCAAGGCTTCCAGGGCTTGTCAGCATTCCTCAGGCATCGGGGGCTTCACACTGCTGCCCACGTCTGAGCTGGTTGAGGAGGAGAGAAGTGCGGCACGGTGACCTTGGTAGAGGCTCACGATCACACAAGAGGCAGCAGGGTGAGCTGCTGGGCGGCAGGCTCAGCATCTGTGGGCCCTGTACAGTTCCTAGGACTGCACGCAGAGAGAGAGTATTTCTGAATGCTTCCCAAGGCAATGATCCAGGAAGGGGATGAACGAATGGCACCTGTCCCTGCCCTCAGCCTGTCCTGACCCATTCTCTCCTGGAGGCCAGCATTCCAGGAGTGCCTTCAGCGTCCACCCTGCAGGGCACTGCCAGTGGCCTTGTCTGGGCATTTGGGGGAAGACATGCCTGCCACAGGCAGAGCCGTGACTCGATTGGTCCCAGGTCAGATCCTCTTACCACTTTCTCTCCTTTTCATAAAAATACCTGACTGAGAAGGGGAGACTAGGGGGCCTCATTCCCGAGTTAGCTTTTCTCCAGGTATTGGATGGGTCCCCGGGCTCTTACTGCATCTCTAGATTGGGTGCCTGGGGATGTGCGCTGCAGCCCCTGCTCTGCCAGGAACTCAAACTCATTGTGTGTGACTCCAGGCCTGTGCAATGTGGGCAGGGAGGCTAGGGCTGCAGAGACGGCGTCTGTGCTCCCTGCCAGCCCTCCCTGGATCCTAGGAGTTCTGATGCTTCCTTAAGGTTCACACAGGTGGCCTTTCATCAGACAGCGTGGGGAGCAGGGAGTGCTTCTGGGATTACAACCACCATCTTACAGATGAAGAAGCTGAGGCCTGTGACGTGACTGGAAGCTCCCTGGACAATGCCACTGTATTTTCATCCTTCACTGTTCTGATGCACCTGGGAGCTCCTCCGAGGGGACCTCGGTCCAGGGAAGCAGCCATAACACAGGTGTGCATGCCTGCCTCTCCTGTGCAGCTCTCCACTGGGTTTGGTCCACCCAAAGCCCCAGGTTAGTTCTCTCTCATCATAAGAATGGCCATTATTTCTATCAAGGTTAGGGAGCATTCTGGCCTCCTCTCTCTGAGCAAGGCCAGAGCCATCTTCCCCTCAGGGCACGAGGAGTAGCCCTGAGGGGCTGAGGGCATTGTTTTCTAATGCCATTGCCTCAAGCCCTCATTCTGGCCATGGTCAGCCACCAGTGACTGGTAGCCAAGTTCCATTTAGCCAGTAAACATCCATTAGCTTTTACAAAGGGCTGTTTATTCCAAAGACATAGCAAATGCAGGGGTCCAAGCACCTCAAGCTTTGGGGAGGGGGGTCAGACGGCAGGCAGTTTCTGCATGGCCCAGGTCCCAACAAGTCCCCATCCAGACGTGGCATCTCCGCTGAGCGAGTCCAGGGCTCAGCTGCCAACCATCCCTGAGGCCGTTTCCTTTCCTCCATCTTTGGGCATCGGGTCTGAGCTGGCAGCAGATCCTGTCCTGCCCCTGCCCCTGCCAAGGCCAGCAGTCAAGACCTGTATTCCCAGGGCCCCAGTCGGCCTCGGCCAGGGAGGGCCCATGACTCCCCGCTCCCGACAACATTGCCTCTCTTCTTTTACCAGAATGCCAATAGGCATGAAGAATTTAGCCCAAAGAAGGGATCCTGAGAAAGGACTGGCTGCTTGAGGCCCAGCCAGGGTCAAGGAGCCTCCGCCTCACCCCACCCCCACCCCCCACACCTAAACCATTTATAGAAGGTCTGCATCTGCTCCAAGCCTGCCCACTGCACACATCCTCACAGCTCTCCCTAAAACCTCCCAAAGGCTCCCCAGCCAGTCCCTTGTTCTGAAAGGAGAGAGGCATCCCTAGACATCCTGAGGATGCCTCCTCCCTGCTGGGCTTCCTGATGGTGAAGTCAAAGCACTTTTGGAAGAGAAATAGGTGAGTTGGGCTCTTGCATAAAGGCCTCTCTGCTTCTGGGTAGCACCCTCCCCACCCAAAGGATAGCCCAGCATGGGAACCAGGGCTAAGCAGGAGATGGGGGTGTGGTGGAAATGGGGGAAGGCTTCCTGGGGCACTGCCTTCCACGAGTCCAACTCTGCATTATGGCCATGTTCTCTCCCCAGCTGTGAGGAGGTGGTTGGTTTGAGGATTATTATCCTGATTTTATAGGTTAGGAGCCTAGAACTTCGCCAGACCCTCTATTCTTGTTGGGGCTGCCCCTGCACTCCAGGGGCCTCTGGAGCAGTCTATTCCAGCCTAGACACGAGAAAGGATTCCCTCGCCAGCTCACCTGCCAAATGGTCACTTGTCTGGCCTTTGCCCAAAGACCTCCAGGCAGGGGGAGCCTGGCACCACTGGAGAAGGCCCCCGATAGCTGGCTCTCAGTGCTGCCCTTTGGGGCCCCTTCTTCCTCATGACGGCCTACAAATTCCTGGAGAGTTGCCACAGCCCCACCTCCCTTCCCCGCCCCATCCCAAGTCTCTCATTCGTCAGACCCAATACTCCTAGTTCCTTCCAGCAGCCCTCATGAAAGGGGCCCAGGACCCTTCCCCATACTGGCTGCCCACCTCTGCACATTCTCAGGCTTCTCGATCTCTTTCCTACACTGGGTTTTCCAGATGGGTCTGATGAGGACAATGCACAGTGGGGCAGGTGGGTCCGAGGGCTGACGCACCTAGTACTTGGAGCCCACTAAAGCCTCCAGACCTTTGAAGAAAGAACTAGTGTATCCACATCCCCCCAGTCTGAGAAGCTGATGTTTAAATCCCTAGGTAAGGCAATGTTTCTTCCCATGCCACTTTGACATGAGCCCATGGAATTCCAGGGGTCAGTGGCACAAGCTAGCCCACTGGTCTGGATGTTTCCTGGGTCCAGGGGAACTCAGCTCCTTTGGCTGCCGAGGTCCCCACTAGTCCCCAGTCATTCTGGGGGACATCCCCACCTCACGCTCATCCCACAGGTCCAATTTCTCGACAGGAGCACGCCCCTCTAGGATGCTGGGGCTGGCCCTCCTCACCTTTTCCTAGGGCTGGTCCAACAGCCTTACCTGCTTTCTCACTCGAGTGACCTAATAACCTAGGACTGATGCTATTTCTTCCTGCCTAGTGGGTGCCAGTGGCCTTCTAGTCCCTCCAGGATAACTAGACACTCCTCTGGCATTCAGAGCCATCCCTAGCTGGGCCCTTCCGACCTTCTTTCCTCATCCTCCACAATCCAGCTATTTTGGCCAGGCCGGGGATGCTTTGGGCTTCCCCAAGCTGCACAGTCAGACACAGGCAGGCCTCCAGAATGCCTTCTGTTCTAACTTTGAGACACCAGGCTTTCTGCCTGTAATCTTTCCCATTCAAATGTAAACTCTTGGAGGGCAGAGACTGTCTTTTGCCTTTCTATCCCTAGGCCTAGGGCAAATGAATGCTTGGAGCAGTAAGCACTCAATGGGCAACTTGGTTGGGCAGTGAATACATCCTAGGCCTGGAGTCAGGAAGATAGCCATGTGACCCTGGGCAAGTCACCTAACCCTGTTTGCCTCAGTTTCCTCATCTGTAAAATTAGCTGAAGAAGGAATGTCTGCCAAGAAAACCCCAAATCACATGGACTCAGCTGAAAAAACAAAAGCACTCCATTGACTGAGACACTTAGTGTCATCTTGAGTGAGTCCTAATTAACCATCGTTGTCAACCATTTACCAAAGATTTGGTCCAAAGAAACAAGCAGAATGGGGTTCCCCTTTTACCAAAGGTTTGTTCCAGAACAAACAGAATGGGGCTCACCTTGCCAAAGGTTTGAACAAGGAACAAACAGAACAGGCTGTACTGTGCTATAACATGCTTATTTATTTATTCTCATCATGCCAGGGAGTCGTGCATGCCCGGGAGTCAGAAAATAATTCTGAACTCCCAGGTAAACAAGCTGAAGGAGACCCTTTATACACTTACAGTCCCAATTCAGGATGCCTGTGTCAACTGAAATTATAGTCTCCATATGTGTTTAACTATAATGTGAGAAAGGAATTTCTTAATAGGATAGGTGATAAATATAAGATGAGAGAATGTCAAGGTGTCATTGAAATTATAGATCCAAGATGTCTGTGTTTCTTCTATCATTAACATGATATAACGTAACATAAGAAAAATCCCATTATTTAAGATAGTGTCTAGTTCAAGGCACCTTGTCCTTGGCATTCATAAACAGAAGAATGCTCCTGGTCAGCTTCGTCCAGCCTTATAGTTGCTGACGTGGGAAGGGTCATTTTGGGTTCATTCAGACAGCAAAGCAAAGAGCATCTGTTATGCCACAGCACAAAAAGCATTATGGTAGATTAAGCTCAAAGGGGGCCAAAAATGTCTCTCCTGATTGGCCAATCCAGGTCTTAGGCCTTTCTCAGATCTTGGGGGTCCAAAATGCTTTGGGGTGGGGTTCATACCATCAGAGCCTCAGTTTCCACTAAGTGCTCTCCAAAGGCCTTCCTAGTTCTGAGTCTGTGAGTCCTAGATTTCCTAGGTGTGATGCTGGATATATTCTGATATATTCCTAACCCCTCAGTTTTCCTCATGGGAAGCATGGGAAAAATCCAACGTTTCTGATCTTTCCTGAGGGATCTTTCCTATGTTCTAAACAGCAGTGAATGGACTACTTGAGAATAAGCTTACAGGCCCCCGGAGGCGGTGGCTGTGCTATGGTGGGGCTCATCCCTAGAATGGAGAGGCCTCACTGGCTGCAGGTCACAGAGAGCTAGTAATGACAAGACCTGAAGAGCAGCATTGTGGAAATACAACGGTCTTTGTGCTAATTTTCTGCCTTTCTTGTTCTTGGCCCTCTGGGCCTCCTGTTTCCTCCTCTGTCAAATGGAAAGAACAGTTGTGAGGATCAAGCTAGACAAGGGACACAGAACCCAAGGTGCTAGAGAAATGAAGGCCGAGGAGCTGGGGGATGGGGTGAGTTCAAATCCTGCCTCAAATACTTCATGGCTGTCTGCCTCAGTTTCCCCAGCTGTAAAACTGTACCTGCTTTTCTCAATGTCGTGAGGATCAAACGAGATATTTATTAAAAAGTACTTTGTACAGTGACCAGCACATAGTAGGTGGTTAAATATTGAATTCCTCAGAAAAGTCCCAATCCCACCTCAGACCCTTACTAAACCTCTGTGACTCCCATTTGGAGCTTTTTATTCCTCGTTTGTAAGATGAAGAAGTGGACTGGGCAGCCTCTGCCATCTCTTACCTCTTACCTGGGCCCCACCCTTGGAATGCCCTCCGGAACCCCAGCATGTTTTGTATTTAGTGAGCTATGTACATATTCTCCCTGAGAGAATGTAAGGTCCTCGTGGCCAGGGGCTGTACTGCTGGTCTTTGTATCCCCACCACCCAGCACAGTGCCTGGCACCAAGTGCTTAGGAAGCATCTACTGGGTACCAGGCACCGGGTTAATCACTGCAGACACAAAGAAAGACCAAAACAGCCCCTGCCCACAAGAGCTCATGATCTAACAGGAAAACACGGAAATGCTTAGGCACGGTCGCTCAGTCTCAGTCTCTCCCTCTCATTGTGATTTTATAGAAATGCTGGTCTGTGTGTGCAGGTACACATGCACAGTAGAGGGGGCTAATCTGGGAGGGGAAGCAGGAGCGAAGGTGACTGAGCGAGACTTCGCAGAGGGCAGCTTTAAGTCTGAAGGAAACTAAGAGGCTGAGGAGGGAAAGTGATCAGCTGCAATGACTGAGGAAGAGCAGTATTCTTACACAGACCCCCAAGCCTTGAACAGAAGTCAAGAATAAAGAAGAGACCATGGTGCCTGAACTCCCTGGTCTGGGTGAAAATCAGGCCATGCTCATCCTCCCGGACCCCCAGCCTCAGGCCCTTTGCCTGCTGCCCAGTCTAACTCATCTTCCTCTTCCTGAGGAAAGGGTGTGCCAACTGTCTCCCCTGAGTGTCAGCTCTGTTTCTTCGACTTCCCAGACCAAAACTCCCCACTAGGGGGCTATCCTACCCAAGTAGAGTGTACCTCCTTTTGGTATATCTGATGTCTCAGAGTTTAGGACAGAGCCTGGCACACAGTCTCCTCCCTCTCTCCTTCCTTCCTTCCTTCCCTGCTTCTTTCCTTTCTTCCTTCGCTCCTTTCTTCCATGCTTCTTTCCTTTCTTCCCTTCCTTCTCACCCTCCCTCCTTTCCCTTCTTCCCTTCCTGTCTCTCCTTCCCTCTCTCTTTCCTTTCTTCTCTCCTTTCCTTCCTTTCCTCAGCTCTTCCCAATCAGTGGCCCCACTGTCAAACTCCTTCTAAATTGCTGTGGACTCTCTTTCCTAAGTGAGGTGCCTACTTGCTGCATTTTTAAATGATTCCTTACCAAATCAAACCCTTGAGGTCTCTGCCACAAACAGAATACAAACCCAAGCTATGCCGGAATCTTAGTAGTAATGCACATTTACACAGAACACAACAGGGCTTTTAAACAAAGATCTCGTGGTCTGCTTTCCCCTCTTGCCTCCTTGGCCCCGGATATTTGGCTTTATCGCCATTGCAGCCTTTCCCTAGTGTGAAGTCTCTGATGTTGCAATGAGGCTCTTCCACACTTACTACATTTCCGGGGCTCCTCTCTGGTGCTGGGTAAGGTACTCACTCTAGCTGAAGACCTTCCCACATTCTTGGCTTTCCTCTCCGGGGTTTTTCCAGTGTGAATTCTCTCGTGTTAATGAAGGGCTGATTGGAGACTAAATGCATTTCCACAACTCCCACACTCATAGGGTCTTTCTCCATTATGGATTTTCTGATGCCAGCCCAAGTGTACACACTTGCTGAAAGATTTGCACAGTGATCATGTTCAAAGCGTTTCTCTCCTGCGTGAATTCTGCCCTCTGTCAGATAGGAGCGCTGAGCAAAGGCCTTGTCGCATTCACGACATTCAAAGGGTCTTCCCCCTGTGAATCCTCTGTTGTTCAGGGGGCTTTTCTCCGGTGTGAACCTCCTTGTGAAGGATAGGGATGGCTCTGGGTGAAGGCCTTCCCACAACTGCTGCATCCACAGGGCTTCTCACCCCACACATCCCCCTGTGTGGGAGGAGGGCTGAACTAGGGCCGAAAGCCTTTGCACCTGGCCACGTGGCAAGGCCTCTGCCCAGCGTTGTCCACGACAGACGCCCACGGCCGAGGGGTGGCCGAAGTCTTCCTGCACTCAGGACACTCAAAGGCTTTCTCCCTGGTGGTGGATAAGCCTGAGCTCTGCTTAAGGCTCCTCCCACGGTCTGGGCACGTGGGGGCCCTCTCTACGGGACGCTTTCCTCCCAAGGAGGGGCTCTCCACCGCTGTTACTTCCTCGGGGGGTGAGGACAGCCCCGGGCCGGCCCCAGGGTCAGGCATCCAGCACTGGTTAAGCGCCTGCTGTGTACCCGCAGCGCACAAAGGATCCAGGCCCTCCCTTGGGGGAGCTCGCAGCCTGGCTCTGGGGTGGGCCCTTGGCAGTGTCTGGCACGCAGCAGGCGCCCCTGCCCCCACGGCCCCGGTGGGCCGTGGTAGAAGGGACGTTAGAGAGCCTGGACCAGGGCGCCGCCAGCAGCAGGGGGCGTGGGTCAGCCGGAGGTTGCCATAGAGACGGGATGCGGCGCGGGGACGCACTGCGGCTCCTGATTCTTCTGTACATGCGCAATACCGCCAAGTAGCGCCCACGTTCTGGGTCAGGACGAGAGCTAGTTGCAGCCGGGAGGGGTGGAGAGGGGGAGTGGTTCTGCCCGAGAGTGGGTCCCGTCCTGACGCGTTGCCTTCTGGGAGTGTCCGCATCTGCGCATGCGTCGATGCGCCGGTCTGGCTGGCGGGGGAGGTTGGCGCTTCACGGTGACTATGTTGACTACCGCGCCTTAGGGCGTGCGTGACGTCACATTGCACGTGGCGTGAGGGGCGGAGTCTGTACCTCCGAGCATGCTTTGCGGCTGCGTGACCTCGGCAGGCTTTCAGCCGCAGGTACGTGCTCACGAGGGTGGTCGGGGTTGGGGTTAGGGTCGGGGTCAGGGTCAAGGGCACACCAACCCCTTCCCCCCATCCCCCAAGTGCTGGTGCGTCTCCTGCTGCCCCGGAGGCCAAGCGGGAGGTTAGCGGGGCGGGGGCGGAAGTCCTCTCGGGGAGCTGCCTCCCTGCTGGAGGCGGGACCTGGGTCCTTCCAGCTTCCCGCGGGGGAGGGGGCGGGCAGCGCTCCGGGGGTTGAGGATGATTAGGGTGAGGATGGTGACCAGGGTCCCGTGGCTTGGCTCCTCCCCCACTGGGCTGGGGCTCCGGGGGCGGGGTTCGAGCTGCGGGGCGTGAGGAAGCCCTGACCCGAGTCTGGGCGGCCGGGGCCCCCCAAACAGATCGGGGGCACGAGAGCATTCGGTCAGAGATGCGGGGCAGCAGGGGGCCCCGCCCTCCCAAACCCCCCCCCCGTCTGCCCCTGAGGGAGGGGCATCACCGGCATCTCTCCCTGGGGTCTGCAGCTGGGGAGAAGGGGGCCTCAGCGGGGGGGCTTGCGGAGGTCAGGGCCGGACGCTGGCGTGGGGGCGAGGTGGGGGTCAGTGCCCCGCCTTCTCGACTGCTCGCCCCCAGACCCAGGACTGGCCCCGTGCGCCCAGACCGCTGGCGCAGAGACCCCAGTCCTCGGACTTTGGCCGGAGCGGAAGTGCCGCTTCCTGGCCAGCCCTGGGAAAGAAGGCCCTGGGCACCTCAGGACCTCTCTCCCCGAGAGAGGAGGGGCTCCCCCTCCAGTTTTCCTTTGGCTCTGGAGGTGGCTCTCCAGCGCCCTCCACCTCCCCGCAGGGATTTGGAATCAGGAGACTGTGGAGCCCCAAGGAGGGAGGGGGCAGAAAGGCGGGGGCGACCGTGCGCGGATGCGCCCGGCTCCATCTGCGCCCCCCCCCACCCCCGCAGAGTCTTGTCCCTGTGGCCAGGGCCTGAGGCGGCTGACCTCCGATCGGCAGCCTGGCAGCAGGACACTAGGATTCGATCCCAGCACATCCGTGGACCCGAGTTTACTCGGCTGGTGAAGGAAAAAACTGGCCATTCTCTCTTCCCCTTGACTTAAGGACGGGCTTTGGCTGTCTCCCCAGCTTTTTGGTGTGAGAACCCCTTTACGCTCTTGAAAGTCGTTGAGGACTCCCCACACCCGGCTTTGGCTTCTGTGGGTTCTGTCAGTATTTCTGAATGAGAAGAGGTCTTGGAGTGGTTTTGAAAATCTTTGGACCCCACAGCCCCCTTCAGGGGATTCGTGGCTAAAGTCCAGGACTTGGTGATGGTGACATTAATTAGCTTTGTCGTGTGGCTAAGTCTGTCCTCCAGGCCTCGGAGGCCCATCTGCCAGCCCTCTGCCACCATTCTTGTCTTTATCTGTTTTTAGGTAGCTGACCCTTGGCTGCACTCCGGCCTGGAGACGTCCCCTGTCCTCTCTCCTGGACCCCCTAGAGCAGTGTCTCCATGGAGGTGCCTGTACTCTGGTGGGGACACGGCATTGAGTCTGCACCCCTTTTGAGTGGGACAAGGGCCAGGGCCTCAGGACAGGGCCACCTGAGGAGCAGAGGTTCCGAGGTTCGGTCATCCCCCAGCCTGGATGCCAGAGAGGTGAGTGCCCCGCAGACTCGTGGAGGGATGTTGGTAGATGAGGCAGGGTCTGCTTACCAAGAAGAGGTGTTTCGCTGGGGGCTTTGATCCTGGAGGGGCTGAGATTCTTCTAGGCCTTACAGGATTTGGCTCAAGGAAATACTTGTGAAAATCAGAGTGGTCCCACAGCCCCACTTCCTGCTGCAGGGGCCCTTCCCATTCTGAGAGCCGGTGATGCTCTCCAGATTCCGTCACTGCCCCTAGGGTGGTCTGGGCTGTTAGAAGAGGTCCCTCCTTGAGTCTGCAAGCGTTGCTAAAGTGCCTACTGTGCCAGGCCCTGTGTTAAGGGCAGGGAATATAGAGGAAGACCAAAGACAATCCCTGCCCTCACGGAGCTTACATTCTAGTGGGGGCAGCAGAGAGAGCAGGGAGAAGACTGGGCAGAGCCCTAGTGCCCTCCTGTCAGAGGGGAGGGCTGGGCAGAGTAATGAGGAGTGCCCTGGGGAAGGAAGGCGTGGTTGAAGAGGACCCATACAGGATCAGCTGTCTCAGAGGAGGCCTGGGGAAAACATTGAGGAGGCAAGGGGGGGGGTTTGGCTGAGGCTTGAGGGAAGCCCAGAGGTGGACATAGCATGGGGGGCAGACACAGAGGGTGCCTGGAGTGTGGGGAGATGGCTGCAGACCTGCCAAGTGCTTCTTCTGTCTTCCAGGGTAGCGTTTGCCTGTACCTGCCCTTGGGGACCTTGAGCTGACTCATGGCTGGCTGGCCTGAAGGTAGCCTTGACCCAGAGCTGTGTGTACCATGTCTTCCACACTGTTCCCCACTGGCCTGGTGCCCTTTGAAGATCTCTTCTCCAAACCCCCGAATCCCATGCTTGGCCCCAGCCTGACTCAAGGTCCACGTGTCTCAGACCAGGAGGGCTGCGGGAAGCTGACCTGCCCGCAGTTGGGCCATGGGTTGGCCCTGAACACTCTACCCACTGGGCCTTCGCCTAGCCTCACCAGCTTTGGGGATCTGGCCCATGAGCCTTCAAGCCCCTGCCAGACCTCAGACTCTCCTCCTTTGGAGCTCAGCCCTGGCTGTAGCAGCTTGGAAGATGTCATCTGCAAACCTCCCAGCCCCAATGGCCCCGTGGCCACAGAGACACTGTCCCCCCGCTGTTCTCCCCGCTGGGATTTTGGGGACCTGTTTTGCAAACCTCCAAACCCCATGCTTTCCCCCAGCATGGCACTCTCAGGCACAGGAAGCGTGGCTTGTGAACCTCTGCTCCCAGTGCCACCTCCAGCCTTGCCATCCTCTAGGCCTGCTCCTGGCCCCAGACCCAGGGCAGCAAGCCCAGGTGGTGCCGCCCGCAGGCCTGGACAGGAGGAAGCCAGGCCCAAGAAATGTAGTGGCCAAGGTGGCAGCCCTTGGCCAGACAGCAAGAGGAGAGGCAAGAAGGCCGGGGCTTCTGCCGCCAAGGGGAAGCAGCCCCAGGAGGAGGACTTTGCCCAGCTCCTTGAGCAATACCGACGGGAGAGGGAGGCCCCTGAGGCGGCCCCGGCACCCCAGCCTGTGGAGGGCGGGGCGAAGAAGGGAGCCAAGCGCGGCGCCGGGGCTGGGGGCGCCAGCCGGGCCAAGAAGAGGAAGCGGGTAGGGCCGGTGAAGGCCCAGGCCCCCAGGCGCCCAGCGGGCCCTCCCGCAGCCCCCCAGCGTGCCCCCGTGAGCCAGGAGTTTGTCCAGAAGAACACGGTGGCTCTGGGCTCGCAGAGGGTGTGCAAGTACTTCCTGGCTGGACGGTGTGTCCGTGGAGAGCAGTGCCGGCTGGACCACGGGGCCGATGGCCTCAAGTTCCAGCAGCTGTGCAAGTTCTATGTGCAGGGCTACTGTACACGGGGTGACCACTGCCGTTTCTTGCACGGCGAATTCCCGTGTAAGTTTTTTCACACGGGCGCCAAGTGCTACCAGGGCGACCACTGCGGCTTCTCCCATGCCCCTCTGACTCCTGAGACGGAGGGCCTGCTGCGGGCGGCCCTGGCGGGCCCGGCCCCCGCAGAGGCCGCCCCTCCTGCGGCCCCCTCCTGACCGCTGAGGGCCAGCTGAGAGTCTCGAACCCCGGCTCTTCTGTGTTTGGTAGAGATGGGAATTCTTTTCCTCTGGTAGTGTGTTTATTCCCAACCGCCTGAGGAGTCTGGGACTTAATAACAAAGGACAGCTTTGTATCCAGTAAGACCTCCCTTGTTTGCTCATAGGACTGATCTCTGAAGGTGCCCTCCAGCCCAGCTGAATGTTGTCTCTCCCTCCGCAAATCACCACCGGCTACATCGGACCTTCCCTTTTAGGGGCCCACACTTGGGGCTTCTGTCTTGGGCAGATCAACACCATTCTGCAAGGATGTGAAGAAGGGAAGAGGCCTCCGGGGCTGAGGTCATAGGACTCATAGATGTAACTGTGCTGGGTCCCTCACTTTTATTTTTTATTTTTTTAAACATATTTCCACATTAGCCATGTTGTGAAAGAAGAATCAAAACAAAAGGGAAAAGCCATGAGAGAAAAAGCAACAGAAAAAGAGAAAATATCGAATGTTTCGATCTGCATTCAGACTCCATAGTTCTTTCTCTGGATGTGGATAGTATCTTCCATCATGAGTCCTTTGGAATTGTCTTGGATCATTGCTGAGGAGACCTAAGTCTATCAAACTTAATCATTGCATAATATTTCTGTTAATGTCCTGGTTCTACTCATTTCACTCAGCATCAGCCCATACAAGTCTTTCCAGGCTTTTCTGAAGTCCTCCTGCTCATCGTTTCTTATGGCACAATAGTATTCCATTGCATTCATATCCCACAACTTGTTCAACCATTCCCCAATGGATGGGCACCCCCTCCATTTCCAAGTCTTGGCCACCACAAAAGAATTGCTATAAATCTTTTTGTACATGTGGGTCCTTTTCCTTTTTTTATGATCTCTTGGGGTCACAGACCTAGTAGTGGTATTGCTGGGTCAAAAGGTATGCACAATTTTATAGCTCTTTGGGTACAGTTCCAAATTGCTCTCCAAAATGATCAGTTCACAACTCCACCAACAATGCATCAGTGCGCCTGTTTTCCCACATACTCTCCAGCATTTATCATTTTCCTATTTTGTCATATTAGCCAATCTGATAGATGTGAGGTGGTACCTCAGAGTTGTTTTAATTTGCATTCCTCTAATCAGCAGTGGTTTAGAGCATTTTTCACGTGACTGTAAATAGCTTTAATTTCTTTCTCTGAAAACTGCCTGTTCATATCCTTTGCCCACTTGTCAGTAGGGTCCCTCACTTTCAGTGAGAGGCAGCCTGAGGAAGGTCTCTGACACAAATCAGTCATGTTGCTTTGGACATGTCTCTTGTCCTTGCATAGGCTGGTTTCCCCCTCTGTCAAGTGGGGGCAATAATGGCTCCTTCCTGAGAAGCAGATGTGAGGCTGAACGATAGAAGATGCTTTTGACAGGCTGAGGCAACGTTAAGCAGCAGGTGAATGTCTGCCATCCTCCTTAGGGTGCACCCCCATCTCGGGGGGGAAGGACACCTGCTGCAGAGTCCACCTTTGTATCCCCAGGGTACTGGTGAGTGGGGTGGATGGATCAGCAGCAGCTGGGCCCTGCCTTCTTGGGTCCCATGCCTCTGGCGCCTCTTGGTTTACAAAATGATTTCTTTCCCCAAGCCTGGAAGCAGGTTGTGGGAGGAGGGAGGCCTCAGTGGTGCTAGAGGCTCAGGGTGGAGAGAAGTGATGGTGGGATAAAGAAAGCAGTCAGGATCTCCCCCATTGCAGAGAAAGGGAGAGACGGATGTTTGAACAGGAAACTTCCCTGTCCTGGGGCCTGCTGGGAAAGCAGCTGCTGCCACCCCTCTGGCGTGGCCTGCATGCAGTTAAAACTGCCCGCCTGGTTTGGACAAGCTGGGCTTGTCTCATTCAGAGCAGCAGTCGCTGGGGCCGGGGGCAGACAATCAAGCCACTGGGCAGCTCTCAGGACCTTTACTTCCTCCAACTCGTCAAGGGGGGCGAAAGCCCCTTTCATGCCTCTGACTCTTAACGTGCCGTAGGATGGCAGGAAAGTCGCCTAAGCCGAGCTCGTTTGTTCACCTGTAAATGGGATAGAAATGAAGGTCTGTTATGACCACTGAGGCACCTGACGCCCCCATCAGAAATGATGGACGCCGTGCAGAAGACGTTCCGTCGACCTTCAGATAGGCAGCTCTGTGCTGGAGGGAGGCCGTAGCTTCCTCTTTGCTTCTGGCCCTTCCTGTTTGGGTCCCTGGCCTCCTGGGCAGTAACAGATGAGATTCACAGAGTCCCAGGTGTTGGAGCTGTCGGTCCCGCAGAGATGACCTAGCCCAGTGCCCTCTGTGTATAGATGGGGAAACTGTGGCCCAGAGAAGGGCAGGTCACATGGGTGGTAGAATTCTGTCTCACTGAGGGGCACACCGGGCCTCAGGAAGAGGAAGGCCCCTCACAACCCTGGTGTTAGAGCCAGGTCTATGGAGATTGGAGCTGTTCCTCAGCTGTCCTCTCACCATCTTTGTCTGGGCGCTGTGCCTGGAGGGCTGTTGGGAAGGGGAAGAGTGAGGAAGAGCTGGGCACTTGACAAACATTAGCTCCATGGTCCTTATTACAGACTTGTGAGAGAGGCATGTGGAGGTGGCGTGACCTGTCCTAGGTCACATGCCTGAAGCTAGATTTGAACTCGGGTCTTTGACTCTGGGTCCCAAACTATGTACTGTGGTGCCTCCCAGCTGCCAATGGGCTTCCCTTGCCCTGGGAGCTGTTTCCAACCCATAGTCAAAGGTGATGATGGGTCCTTGCTGGCCTCTCCAGTGCACTCACCAGTCCACACTGCAGATCTGGCAATACCATTGAGCTCACCCAGATGTAGATCAGGAGAAATGGGGAGAATGCTTGGCAGCAGAAAAAGAAGATAGGCCAGGGGACAGCTCTTGGCTCCATCTGCTTGGGGCATTATCTACCTGACCCCACCCCATCCCCCATCCCAGCTTGGCCCACCCATCCTGGCTTTTTGGAGCCAGCATCTGATGTCAGATTGCTCCCCACCCCTAGCCTCCTGGAGGGTAAATGGAGCTGAGAAATTACTAAATGATGAGAAAGGGGGGGGGGGCGCGGCCAGAGCTTGGACTGGTCAGGTACTCCAGGCCTGGGCTTCTGTCTCGGGGACTGTGGGGCCCAAGGGAAATATGCCAACTCAAGCAGGTGCAAGGCCTTGGCTCCACTACTGAAGGCTTTGGAAGGCAGTTAAGGTGATGGGAAGCGGTTCTAGGAGAGATGGCGGGTGGAAGTGAGGTCTAGACAGGAGAAGAGCAATGAGGAGGCATGTGAAAAGATACCGGCTCTCCCCTTCTGCAGGGATTCCTGGGCAGGGCCAGGAGAACAAGTGGCCTAGAAAGAAGCCCAGGAGTAAGAATGCATCTGGAGCCTTGGGAGGCCTGTGAAGCCTGAGCCTGTGAGGCAGGTTGGGCACTGCCCACCTGCCCAGGGACTTGGCTGAGACCTGCCTACAAAGACCATGTCTATCACTCATGGCTGCAAATTTCTGACTCCTAAGCTGCGGTTTCCTGCTCTGTAACGTGGGGTGACATGGGTTACTAGTCACCATCCTCAGAGGAGAAGCAAGCTCTGTGAGGAGCCACACAACAAGGAGCTGAGCCAGGCCAGCAACCCCCAGAGAGGGGCTCCCCCTAGACTGCACCACCTCCTTGCAGAGGCCGGGGCTCAGGTCCAAGTGCTCAGTACAGATCATCGGTGGGCATTACGTCTGAGGTCACTCCGGGATAGAGGCGCTGCAGAGAGACCTCACAAAAAGACCCTTTGAGGGTGTCAAACCCAACCCCTCCCTGTGCCTGTCGGGAAAGTGAGAAAGCCCAGAGGGAAGGGGCAGCTCCAAGAATGGAAAATGCTTCTTGACTCCAAATCCAGTAGCCTTGTTTGGCCCCCAGCAGCTGCATTTCCCTCAGAACCAGGATCTTGGGGATTGATGAGGGACAGAGCTTGACTGCACTAGAACTGATCCTGGGTCGCAGGAGCAGACAATTAAAGGACCTGGAGAGCCCCCAGTGCAGGGGTTCTTCACCTTGTGTGTCAAGGACTACTTGGGCGGTCCCACGGCTCCCCTCCCCCACTCTCAGCTGAAACCCCTGCTTCCTCCTCACCGTCACTTGGGTGTCTTCTTCCCCTCTCTCCTCCCTGTCCACCACGATGAGGTGGCCTGACTCCCGACCAAGAGTGACCCTTCTGCCTGCTCAGGTGATCTCCTTCCATCCCATCTCCTCCAAGAGACCACACCCCTCCTCACTTGTCTTCAGCCTCTCCCTCTCTCCTGGCTCCTCCACTGCCTACAAACATGCCCATATCTCCCTTCTCAAAAAGCCCTCAGATGATCCTTCCATCCTCACTAGCTATTATTCCCTATCTCTCCTCCCATCGGTGGTTAAACTCCTTGAGAAAGTTATCAATAATCAACATATGCTTCCTTTCCTCTCACTCTCCTTAACTCCTCACTATCTGGCTTCCAACCTCATCATTCCACCCAAGCTGCCCTTTCCAAAGTCACCAATGATCTCCTAGTTACCGGATCCAATGGCCTTTTCTCAGTGCTCATTCTCCTTGACCTCTCAGCAGCCTTGGACAGTGCCAATCATCATCTTCTCCTGGACATTCTCTAGGTTTTGGGGACACCCCTTTCTCCTGGTTCTCCTATGTCTCTGACCACTTTTCTGTCTCCTTAGCTGGATCTTCTTCCAGACCATGCCTACTAATCATAGGTGTCTCAGAATTCAGTCCTGGATTCTCTTCTCCCTCTGTCCTACTTCGCTTGGTGATCTAATCTCCCATGGATTTAATTACCATCCCTACACTGAGTATTCTCAGATCTACCTTTCCTGTCCCAAGCTCTTTGCTGACTTCCAATCTTATATCTCCACCTGCCTTTCAGATTGGTGTCTGTGGATCTCAAACTGGATGTATAAGATGGAACTCACTCTCTTCCCCCTCTCCCTCCTATTTTTCTTATTATAATGGAGGGCACCCCTATCCTGGTCCCTCAGCCTCCCAACCTAGGAGTCATCCTGCTTTCCTCCCTCTCTCTCACTCCCCAGATCCAATATGGTGCCAAGACCTGTCGATTTCACCTCTGCAGCATCTCTCCAACATACCCCCTTCTCTCCTCTTACACTGCCCTCTCCCTGGTTCCAATTAATCTTATCTTGGACCAGAAGCCTTTCCTGATCCCTCTTAATGTTAGTGCCTTCCCTCTGTTGGGTATCTCCAATTTATCCTGTTATCATGGTGCTTGTGGTACAATGCGCAGAATGCTAGGCCTGGGACCAAGAGGACCTGAGTTCAAATCTGGCCTTAGACACATACTAGCTGTGTGACCCTGGGCAAGTCACTTAATCTCTTTCTGTCTTAATTTCCTCAACTGTAAAATGGAGCTAATAATGTCACTTACCTCAGGGTTGGTGTGTGAATTAGAAGCGATAATATTTGTAAAGTGCCCAGCATGGTGCTTTACACATAATAGGCAATTAATAAATGCTTACTCCTCTATGTAGCTTATTGGAACATAGTTTATTGTCTCCCCCATTGGACTGTGAGCTCCTTGAGAGCAAAGATTTGCCTTTCTATGTAACCGTAGTGCTTAGCATAGTCAGTAGGCCCTTAATAAATGCTTATTGGCCTACCTACACAGAATCATGTTTTTAAATGCTTAAAATACATAGGATTACAAAGAAAGCCAATTTTATTGAAATGCAATTATCTATCATCTATGTATCAAAGCCGGTGGACCCAATGTTAAACCTGCATTCTAGTCTGTCCTCTTATTTTATAGATGGAGAAACCAAAGACTGTATTCCACAGCCATAGTGCTGTACTTCCCAGAGCTAGAAGGAATCTCAGTGACCACCTCAGGCCACCCACAGATGCTTCTCCAACACACCCCTAAGTGAGTTCTAGCCTCTGCTTGTACTCCCAGGAAGGAGAGCCCGCTGCCTCTGCAGACAGCCCATCCTATCTTGGGATGGCTTTCATTGCTCAGGGGTTTTTCTTGATGACATTAGCTTCTGCAGCTTTCCTCACTTCTCCTCCCCAGGCCAGGCAGGACAAGCTTAGTCCATCTCTCCCATGGGCCTCCTCAACTCAGAGAACATGATCAGAGAGACCCAGAGAGGGAGGGAGGTGATGGTCCAGGGTGAGAACTTCTAGAAGACGGCTAACCTGGCACAGGAGCCCTGCTGACCTCTGCCCTTCACCTCTCTGACTCTCAGCCTGCTCATCTATAAAGGAAGGGGATTGACTTAAGGTCCCTCTCAGCTGAAAGTCTATGACCAGAGGGTCCAAGGCAGTGCCCTCTGTTGAGTGAATGAATGAGTGCGCACAGCTGGAGAGAAGGGGAGTGAGCAGTACCTGGGATACTCTCTGGGCCCTGGTTGGGGGAAAGAATGGCAATTTGAAATGTCCAGCCATAGAGGAGCTCCATTCTGTTTCAGGAGAGGCACAGAGTATAAGACTTAGCACTGGAAAGGGCCCTAGAAAGCCTTGAATCCCCCCCATCCCATTTCCCAGAGAGGTAAAGTGACTTGGCCAAGGTCATCTAGGGAGTAAATGGCTGAGGAAGGTTTTGAACCACTGGCTCCAGACCCCATGTTCTTTCCACTACCAGACAGCATTCCCTCAATAGTAGGAAAAAAGAAGGACCCTAGAACCTGGATGACTGTCACTGTCTCCCTCCCATCGCAGGAGGAGTAGGAGCAGGATCACTGGAGGATGCTTTTTCTGTGTGTGTGTGTGTGAGGCGCTCGGGTTCCCCCAAAGCTTTCCTGCTGTTGAAACATCTCTCCTGGCCAGTCTGTCCTTGCCTTCCTCTGGGGACTGCTATGCACAAGCCTGATTGGGGACTCTGCCATTTGTGTGAAATCCAGCCCTGGTTAGCTGACAAACCCAGCTCTGGTCAGTTTCTGGCTGGAGAGATGGTCGCTTTCATACTCAAGCCAGGCACTCCAAGGCTTTCTCCCTGTGTCCTGAAATCTTATTGAAGCCACTCATAGAATACAGAGCTGGATAGGATCTTATTGTTATCAAAGTCAACACCATCATTTTACAGATGGGGAAACTAAGACCCAGAGAGGGAAAAGTCCTTCAGTCCTTCCTGGCCTGAGGACCACGGTCTTTTGGACATCTGAGAATTGGTTGAAGTATGTAAGGATGCTTAGTCTAGAAAGAGAAGTGGTGAGGAGGGGCTAGGGGACAGTGCAATAGAAATCTTCAGGTATTTAGAAAGCTGTCATGTGGAAGACAAATTAAACTTTTGTTACTTGGGGGAACAAAGCCAAGATTTCAGAGTTGTTAGCATTTGTATTAACTCTCCCAATATTCCCTTTAAAAGTAAAAAGCATGTCAAATTGAATTCTGAGAAGCATAAGAAAAAGGCACAGTGAGTCATTTTTCCAGTCCAGAACAGTTTAGAAGGGTAGAAAGAGAGGTCTGCAGCATTGGGGTGGGGGCTGACAATGAGGGCAGCTTGGTCTAAATGACACCAGCTGTGGGCCGTGAAGGTGGAGGCAGCAGCAGTGGCCACAACAGCAACATCGAGAATGTTCAGCTCCCAGGGACAGTAAGGGGATCAAATACTTGGTTGTAATGAGATTACAGGGGATCCCTGTGCCTGTACTGGTGCAGGACCGGGCACCATTTGGCAACACTGCTGCACATTACCCAGTTCCAGGGTGGAGAAAAGTAAAGACCAGGAAGGCAGTAACCAGACCCCTCATTGATCACAACACCTTGTAAACACTGAAACTTACAGGCCCCCCAGAACTAGATGTGAAAATGGTAGGGTATCAAAACCTAAGCTCAGAACACACACACACACACACACACACACACACCCCAGAGGTAAACAGAATCCAACTGTAACATAAAGCCCAAAGATCCAAAATAGATTGGAAAAATGAAAAAAGCAAAACAAAACAAAAAGAGAACCTGACCATAAAAAGCTGCTTAGGTGATGGAGAATCTGAGGACACAAAACCCAGAAGACAGTGATGTGAAAACAGCCATGAGCACAGTCTCAAAGAAAAATGTGACTTGGACATAAGCCGAAAAGAATTCCTAGAAAAGCTAAAGAAAGAAATTTTTCAGAAATAATATTTTATCCCCCCACATTATATGTGAAAATGATTTTTAACTTTTTTTTTTAATTTTGAGTTCCAAATTCTATCCCTCCATCCCTTCCCTGTCCCCTACCTGAGATGGGAAAACATTTCCATGTTAGTCATTTTATACAAGAAGAGTCAAAAAGAAAGGAAAAAAGTGAAAAATAGAATGCTTTAGTCTGTGTTCAGACAACATCAGTTCTTTCCCTGGAGGCAGATAACGTGTTTCATCATGAGTCCTTGGGATTATCTTGGATTATTTTGTATTGCTGAGAATAGCTACGTAATTCACAGTCTCCCTCTCCCAATAGCATTTTATTTTTTCCAGTTGCTAGTAAAGATAGTTCTAACATTTGCTTTTATATGGTCTAATCTTTTTTTCTTCCTCCGCCTCCACAAGACAGCAATCAATCTGATATAGGCTACACACATGGAACCATATTAAGCATATTATCACATTAGTCATGTTGTGAAAGAAGAATCAGATCAAATGAGAAAAAACCATGAGAAAGAGAAAACACAAAAAGAGAAAATAGTCTGCTTCAATCTGCATTCAGACTCCACAGTTCTTTCTCTGGATGTGGATAACATTTTCCATCATGAATCTTTTGGAGATGTCTTAGATCCTTGTATTGCTGAGAAGAGCTAAGTCTATCAAAGTTTAACTATCAAGGCACAATGTTGCGGTTACTGTGTACAACGTTCTCCTAGTTCTACTCACTTCATTCTATCAGTTCATGTAAATCTTTCCAGGTTTTTGTGAAACCAACCTGCTTGTCATTTCTTATAGCACAATAATATTCCATCACAATCATATGCCACAGCTTGTTCAGCCATTCCCCAACTGATAGGCATACTCTCAATTTCCAATTCTTACCCACAACAAGAAGAGTTGATATATATATTTGCAAATAGAAATCAAATAGAGTTTTAAAAATCTTTTGGGGGTACAATCCTAGCAGTGGTATTGGTGGATCAAAGGATATGCACAGTTTTATAGCTCTTTGTGCATTGCTCTCCAGAATGGTTGGATCAGTTCACAACTCCACCAACAGTGCATTAGTGTCCCAGTTTTCCTATATCCCCTCTAACATTTGTCATATTAGCCAATCTGATGTATGTGAGGTGGCACCTAAGAATTTTTTAAAATTTGTATTTCTCTAATCAATAGTGATTTAGAATAGGGCTTCTTAAACTGTGTGTCACAACCACATATGGGGTCATGACCCATAATTTAAGAAGTGATGAAGGAGTCATGAGTAGAAAAGTTTAAGCCCTGATTTGGAGCATTTTTTAAAAATATGACTATAGGTAGCTTTGGTTTCTTCATCTGAAAAACTGCCTGTTCATGTCCTTTGACCATTTATCAATTTCTTCCCCCCAAATTTTTAATTTGATTTTATTTTCATTTCCAAATTCTCTCCCTCCCACCTTCATTCTCTCCCACTGAGAAAGCAAGAAAAATCTGTTAGAAATATGTATCATTGCATAAAACAAATTCTTACATTAATCATTTCCAAATATTATGCCTAAATCTGAATTCTAAGGTCATCACCTTTCTGTATGGATATGGGTAGTATGTTTCATCATGAGGTCTTTGGACATTGTGTTGATCAGAGTTTCTAAATCTTTCAAAGTAGTTTATCTTTATAATATTATTAGTGTATAAATTGTTCTCCTGGTTCTGATCATTTCACTCTGCATCAGTTCATATAAATCTTCCCAGGTTTCTCTAAAACCATCCCCTTCATCATTTCTTTTTTTTTTGTATCAGACAAACTTTATTTTAAAAAAAAACTTTATTTAAAACTACATTTTAAGTTTAAAGTTACTAAACAAACCAGAATGAAAAAAAAAAAACAAAAAAGAGAACAGGGCAACAAGCCTCAATATCATTTCTTTCTCTTTTTTTTTTTGAGCAGTAATGGTTATCATTTCTTAAAGCACAATAGTATTTTATATATCAAAACTTGTTCAGTTATTCCCCAATTGATTGGCATTTCCTTAGATTATAAATTTTGGCCACCACAAAAAGAGCTGCTGTAAATATTTTTGTGCACATGGGTCATTTTCCTCTTTCTTTAATCTCTTAGAGGTTTAGAACTAGTAGCAGTATCACTGGATCAAACGGCACGCTCGGGTTAATAGCTTTTGGGGCATAGTTTCAAATTGCTTTCCAGAATGGCTAAACCAGTTCACAGACCCACCAACTTGGCTTCAAGGTACCTGTTTCCCCACAGCCCCTCCAGCATTTGTCATTTTCCTTTTAGTCAACTTTGCTAACCTAATGGCTATAAGATGATACTTCAGAGTTCTTTCAATTTGAATTTCTCTGGTTATTAGTGATTTAGAACATTTTTTTCACGTGGCTATACTTTGGACTTCTTCCTCTGAAACTATCACTTCAAATCCTTTGACCATTTGTCAACTGGAGAATGGCTTTTATTCTTATGAATTTGACATATAGACAAATATTCTTCTTTCCTTCTCTCCTTCCCTCCTTCCTTCCTTCCTTCCTTCCTTCTCCTTCCTTCCTTCCTTCCTTCCTTCCTTCCTTCCTTCCTTCCTTCCTTCCTTCCTCCCTCCCTCCTCCTTCCTTCCTTCCTTCCTTCCTTCCTTCCTTCCTTCCTTCCTTCCTTCCTTCCTTCCTTCCCTCCTTCCTTCCTTCCTTCCTTCCTTCCTTCCTTCCTTCCTTCCATCCATCCTTTCTCCCTTTTCATATTAGGTGCTTGATACATGCTAGCTGACTTTCTTTGCCTGTCTTTCCCTGCTCTGTTTCTGGCCATTTCTTCCCCCTGACTCTGTCCTTGCTCCCTCTCCCACTCCCCACCCCTGTCTGCCTGCCTGTCTTTTATCATAGAAGTAGGAGCTGGAAAGACCATTGATAACTTTGAATCCAAAACCTTATTTTCCAGTGGAGAACACTGAAGTGCAGTGAGGGACAGTACCATTCTCCAAATTAAGCAGATAAGCCAGAAGGAGCAGCATGGCATTTCAGAAGCAGCTGTGCCCCACCTCGGCTTCTCCCTGCCTTTCCCCTCTTGGGCTCCATCTGCTCTGTCTCTGACTCTCCCCAGCTGTCTCTCTCTGTTCCTGTCTCTCTGCACCTCTAGCTCTCCCAGCCTCAGTATCTCTCCCTCATCCAACTTGACCCTCCTTCCTGCCCAGCCCCCTCTGTCTGTCTCTCTCTTTGATCTCTGACTGTCCGGAGGTTTCTGCTTTTGTCAGCCAGACCATGGAATCACAGCCCCCGTTGAGGAGCAGGCCAGGGAGAAGGGATGACAGAGGGGAGGGGGTTCCTCATCCTTCTGTCACCTCAGCTCACCACAGGGCCCCCGCACACCCTCAGGGACTCAGCCAGAACTGAGTGAGTCAAGAACAGAACCAGAAGGGGGTGGGACAGGATTTGGCATGGAAGTGTCAATGGGGCTGTTGGGAACCAAGGCCCAGAAGAAGAAAGGGAGGCCCAGGAGGGAGGGAGGGCTCTGAGGACTGGGCAGGCCCAGGCTCCAAGGCTGTATGTATTCTGGGGCCTGAAACACTGGGTTCTGCCAGAATAGGTACTTGGGGGATCTAAGTGGTGGCTGCCTGGGCATCAGGAGGGGTCAGTGCTCATGTACACGGATGGAGGGAAACGGGAGGCTTGCTCAGCCTGGCTTTTGCTTACTACTGATCCCCTCCCCTGGAGCACCATCTCTCAGCTACCTCCCAATTCCCTGTCCTCCCCTTTTGCCCCAAATTCTGGGAGGCCAAGCTCCAGTCCAGCTTCAGTTTGGGAGGGTGGGGTGGGGTGTCTCTGTCTCTCTCTGTGTCTCTGTTTTCTGTATTTCTCTGTCTTTGCCGCTGTCTCCCCTGCTCTATCACCGTCTGTCTGTCTCTCTCTCTGTCATGCTGTCTCTCCCCATCCCTGCCTCTGTGACTAAGGTCTCCACCCTCTTCTCCCTCACTCCCACCCCCTCCCCTCTTCAAGTCTGCTGGGAACACTCATTATCTTCCTCTCAAGCCAATTACTCACTTTGGTAATTTCCTCTTTCTGAGCATAAGGGAAAGGTGGGCATTGGAGGGAGGGGGCTAGGATGTCCCCCAAGATTTTCCCAACCAGGCCAGAGAAAGCTCTAAAGCCTGGAAAGTGCCTTCTGCCTCTGGTCAATTCTCACACTAGGGGAGCCCATGGTCCCTGAGGACTCCTCCTCTGATTGGCTGGTTCTGCCCAGAGCTGCCATTTTAAAGAGCCAGTCATGTCTCTTTACCTCCCCCATGTTCCTTCCCAGCCCCCTCTTCCCTTCCTTTCCCATCCCACCTCCCTTTCTCAGCTTCCTTTATGTATGTGATCTTCTCCATTAGAATGCAAGCTCTGTGAGGGCAGGGACTGTCTTTGTCCTTCTATTTCTTGTCTCAACCTTTTACACAGTGCCTGACACATAGGAGTTGTATTGAATTAAGCTCTTTCTTAATAACTGTTGTAGACTTGACTCACTGGACAGAGGGATCATGCTTCTCCTGCTAGTCCTGCTGGCCAGAGGGAAATGCTGGAGGAAATGGACAGATGTCCCAGAGACACAGATTTGCATTGATAGAGAGAATTCATCCTGTCCTAAGATGGAATGAGCTTCCCCCAGTAGGGGATGGGTGCCCCTGCCCTAGAGGCCATCAACCTTCCCCATTGGATGACCACTTGCTGGGATGCCAAAGGCTACCTGAGCTCTGGCAGTTGTGCCACCTTTGAGATTCAGGGAGTCTAAGATGTCTAAGGCTCCCTCCAGCTCCAAAGGCCATGATCCCTTGAGATGGGTATTCTGGAAATTGGGAAGGCTGAAGGAGCCCCTGGTTGCCATGCAGACCTCATATTCACCTCCATGCCTAGAATCTCCTCCATCCTCACTTCTGCCTCTCACATTGTCTCCCTTCAAGACTCTGCTCACTCTCCCCTCGCCCTGGGGCTTAGGATTCTCCTCCCCCTCAAATGACCCTGAATTTCCTTGTCTGTGTGCAGGTGGCATCTCCCAGTGGGACAGTGTGAACAGGACCCTCTCCTCTGTCTTGGTAGAGCTGAGTTATCTCATTCCCAAGGATGAGCTCCTTCACTCTATTGTGTGGTATATATCCTCCAATGTATGCTTTCTCTGATTTTTGTTTTGCTCTGATTTAGATAAATGGATTTCTTTGCTGTTTTATGTGTGTGTTCATTGTAAAACTGGTATTAGGTGTAGAAGGGTACAAGCCTTGGATATAAAGCTTGGATCCCTCCATTGAGAGGCAGCCATCAGAAGTTGGCCAGAACCTGAAAACACACCCCCTGGATGAACAAAATTTAGGAGAACAGAGAGATATCAGTGTTGTTTGGTACTACCCCCCATCACTGAAGAGAACAGAGTGGCCATGCTTCTAGTGCCAAGTGTCTGTTTCTCCTCTTGGCTGGAATTAAAGTATCCCTTGGTGAAGGGTGGGGGAGAAAATGCTTAAGACATCTCTTCTGTCTCCCTTTGAGCCACACAAAGACACCTCCATGGTACATGTGTGGGAGTCTCATTACATACATACACATATGCAGAGAGACACATGTATGTTCATATGTCATCATCTTTCTAATGCCATGGTCCTTTTAAAAAATGAAGGACAAACAGAACCTGTGAGTAGTCTGAGCTGCCTGAATGGGAATACAGTTGGCCAGTTCCAGTTGGGTAACTCAGTCTTTCCTCTCCTCTCCTCCTCTCTCTCTCTTCTCCTCTCCCTTACCTGAGGGTGTTTTGCCCAAATGAAGGTAAATTTTGATGACTGAAAGTTACCTAGTTAACTTGGGATTTACTGGCTAGATTTCTCTCTCAAAGACCAAGCCTTCAACCCAATTCACTCTGGAGCTCAACAGGTCCCTGCCCAAGCACCACGTCATGGTTATTTTGGGCCCTCCTGGATCAGAGTGAATGTAAATAGTAACTGTTTCTCTTTTGACCAGCAATCCTTAGGCTCTTCCCCTCCCAGTTTCATGTTTTTATTAAAGTGGCCATCCCTTGACTCAATTCTTAAAGAAGACTATTCACTGAATGGGTGTTGCCTCACTCAAAGTGAGAACCTGAAAAGACCTTAGCTTGAAAGGGCCAGGGTCTCCCATTGCATCCTGAGCTAACCCCAGTCATTCTGATGACTCTCTGACTACTGCACCCAGATGGCTCTGGAGGAAAAAGTAAGTCTAGTGACCTTGCATAGCCCTCCCTCACTCAAAACAAAGTCATTGCAGGTAACGTCATCATCTCCCTGATGTCATGGTCCCCCTAGAGATGAAGAACAAACGCAATGACCACCACACCACCACAACAACAACAACATATATGTGTGTATATATAAGTGTATATATGTATTTGTGCTAAACAGACACGAGGGGATCTTTAGGAGGAGGAAGCAGCAAAAGCCAGAGGAGTCTGGGTGAGAACTAGGGTCACCATTTGAGCTGAGCTTTGAAGGAATCTAGGGAACTTAAGGGATTGAACTGAGGAGGGATGGCATGTCAAGCATGGGGGACAGCCTGGGGAAAGGTGTGGAGGTGAGAGATGAAGAGTCATGTGAGGCACAGCAAGGAGGCCCATGGGGTCAGACAAAGAGGATGTGAAGGCAAGAGGCTGGCTGGAGACCAGTTCTGAAGGCTTTCTCTAAGTGACCAAAGATGCCTCGCATATGTCTTCTTGGAGGTCATAGGGAGCCATTGGAGGTTTCTGAGCAGGGTTGTGACATGGTCAGAGCCTGCTGCAGGAACATCTCCTTGTAACCTGGTGGAGCATGGATTAGAGAGGACAGAGAACACACAAACTAGCCTGAACCCCAACTTCAGGCCTCATTCTTACCATCTCTTTAGACCTGACAGTGATGCTAACCCTGCCCCCAGTTTGGGTTCCAAGGTCTGTGCCAGCCCTAGGGCTGAGCCTCGTCTCTCATACCTCACAGTGACAGCAACCTCATGCCCAGCAGATGGTCATCTAGTCCCTAACATTGAAATTACTCTGATCCTTAAACCAGACCCATCAACAACTGATTTTACTCTAATCCCAGACACTCACCACCCTCCCCAACCAGAGCCCACATATTAATGCTGACCTCCTATCACCTGGCCCACTAACCCTGGCCCAGGCCAAGCACAAACCTCATCTTGGCTGTGACCTTCAGAGCCAGAGCTACATGCAGCCAGGAAGGCAGACTCCTGGCTAACCTCCACTGGGCCTCATGGAGACACTTATTCTTCCTTGACTGGCAGTCCATTCCTCTTAGTGGTCATTGCATACCTCGTCTCCCTTCCTCAAAGCCCCAACCTCTTCTAGCCATTGGAGCTAATGAACAGAGGTGGCCAGGAGCATTAGGGGGGATCAGCAAAGGCTTCCTGTAAAACGTGGAATTTTGGCTCTCACTTCAAGGAAGCCAGGAGGCAGAGATGAGGAGGGACCAATGTTCCAGGCAGAGGGGCTGGCCAATGACAACGAGCAAGGGCAGAGATGGAGTGTCTCACGTGAGGAGACTACAGTCACTGGTTTGCCAAGCGTGTGGACCAGGGTTGGTGGCAGAAGATTGGCAAGGTAGGGTGGTGCCATGTTGTGAAAGCTTTAAAAGCCAAACAGAGGAGTGTATATTTAATCCTGGAGGTAACAGGGATCTGCTGACCTTACTGAATGGTGTGGGGGGTCTAATGATATGGTCACACCTGCATTTTAGTCAATCAGTTTGATAACTGAGGGAGAATGGCCTGGAGTGGGGAGAGATTTGGGCAAGCAGACCCCCAATAGCCATTGCAACAGTTCAGGTGTGAAGTGATGAGGGTCTACCCCAGGATGTGGGCACTGTCAGAGGAGAGAAAGGGCACATGACAGATGTTATGAAGGTTAAGTTGATAGGACTTGACCACTGATTGGATCTTTGGAGTGAGAGTGAGGAGTCTGGCATGACAAGTTGGCTGTGAAGCTGAATGACTGGGAGGATGCTGTTCTTAGCAGGTGTCCTCTCCTCTGTGAGTGAGAAAGTGAAGGCCATCTGCCATGAGTGCCCTCTCCTCCCTTGCCCCTTATCTGAAAACTCCTTTCCAAAGTCATCTATGCTCCAGGCTGCTCCAAAGAAGAGAAAGCTTTATTCATTGCCCAAGCCAACCAGGGGGCAGTCCCTGCCCTCTATCCCATCCCCTCCCATCTGCTTCTGAAGCTTGGCCCATCCCTCACTCCTTCTCACTCACTGTCCTCTTCCTCCTTCCTTGTTCTTTACCTGCTCCCTGCAAACAGACTCAGATCCACCTGGACCTTCACTTAGTTCACCTCATTTGTCATCTCTTCAAGCTTTTGGCCTCCACTTCCAGTCCTTCTCACTGCTAATCTCCTAAAATGGCTTGTCTTCATTCACCCTTTCCACTCCCTCTTGACCCACTTGTTTCTCTATCCTTCTGCAGTCTGACCTTCTGACTCTATCCCAGCTTTCCAATCTCTCCTAACTTCTGGCTTCTTGCTGGTCTTCCTCTGAGGGCAACTCTTCTTTCTAGATGCCTGCTACCCATTAGCTTCATGGCTCTCTTGCTCCTCCCATTCCCTGTTTGAACCCTCCATCTCAAGCCCATTGGTTGGCTCCTTGTTACCTCCTGTCCCCTTAGCAGCTCCTCATGCTGCTCTCCTCATTCTCCTCTTCTCTGCATACTTGCTTGCTTGCACCAGCTTCTAGAGGGTCAGATGTCACTTCTCTGCAGGTGACTTCCCTGACTCCTGAGCTCCAGCTCCACATTACATATTGCCAGGTGACCATCTTCTGATTGACCCATAATGATCTCACCTGAAGCTCAGTGTTAGTTCATCTGGTCCTACCCATACTTAAACCAGAATCATCCAGGCAGTGCTCACCCTCTGGCTCCCAAGGCAGCTTAATTTCCTCCTTACACTGAGTCTCTTCTTTCTTTCTTCTTTTGTTAAAAAAAATCATTTAAAAAGGAGTCATCCTTTGAATAGTGGTCTATATAAAGTCTTACACTTGGGTACAGTACAAGATGGGGAGCTTGCTTTCAGAGCTGATATTCTGAAAGGGTCATGAAGGTCTGAGGGCACCACAAGCTTGATATAATTCAGCAGGGTAACACAGCAGGAAAAAGAGCTCCTAAGATTTCAGGCTGCACCAGTGGGAAAATCATTTCTAGGAATAGAGAGGTGAGAATACAACTGAACTCTTCCCTAGTCAGATCTCTTCTGGAGGACCGTGAGTCCTAAGCACCATTGTATAAGAAGGACTATGACCGTAGGAGGGACCCAGGGTGGGTACATGACATGGGAAGGATCATCAAGGAAGGAGCGCAATGAGCTGGGAGTGAACAAGGTTTGGGGAACATGACACCTGTCTTCCAGCACTGAAGGGTCTTAAGGTGGAGGGGAATAAGGCTTTTTTTGTCAAGTCTTTTCCCAGAGGTCAGAGTGAGGGACAATGGACAGAAGGGGTGAAGAGGAAATTTTAGGTTGGACATCAGGACAAACCAAGGACTAGCATAGCCCCTGAGTGGAACAGGCTACCATGGGAGGTAATGGGCTTCCACTCCTTGGGGGTCTTCAAGCAGAGGCTGGACAGCCCCTTGTCAGGTACGTAAGAGTGGGGTATCCTTTTATGATGGTCTGGACTCAATGGCCAATGAGGTCTCCCCCCCCAACTCTCAGATTCCATTGTTCTGAGATGAATTCTTTGGCCAGATAACCCAGGAGACAAAGGAAAGAACAAGATGGCCCTCAGCTGTCCCCTCCAGCTTCTAAAAGTTAATGGCTAGCATTTAGAGAGTGGCTATTCAGGGGACAGGCATCGTGCTAAGCACTTTACAAATATTAGCTCACTGCATCCTCCCAAGGACACTGGGAGGGAGGTGCCATCATTATCCCCATTTGGCAGCTGAGGAAGTAGAGGCAGACAGAGGTGAGGTGACTTGCCCAAGGTCACACAGCTACAAGTGTCTGAGGCTGGATTTGAACTCTCATCTCCCTGGCTCCAGACCTGGTGCTGTATGCAGGGGGCCACCCACTGCTCTCTTCTGGTGCACAGTTTGTTTCATTAAACAGTTTGTCACATTAAATTCCCAAGGCAGTAACATAATGGCCATGTTCGTTGCCTTCTAAAGAATTGTCAGACACCAACGTGGCAAACCCCATACAACCTCACCCAAAAAATCAATTTAACAGAGGAGAAAAAATTCATGATTGATGTGAAGTCATCCCTTTATCACTTCTCTGTGCACAGTCAGAGTACCAGCTCATCAGAGCAAGGATCTGAATGAGTAAAAAGTCAATGGAAGAAGGAGGGTGAAATTGGGGTTACCCCTTCCCTACCTTGGGATTTCCACCCAGAGGGTGCCAAACCACCTCCTCAGGCAGACTGAACAATGTCTGAGACTGTAGGCAAGACTGGAAAAGAGGTTTTCAGGGCTTTTGTGGGAAGCACAGGAGACCCCAGAGACCTTTGCCACCCGCTTTCAGGCTCATCGACAAAGGCCCTTACTTGTTTTTACTTCTGTGATGACTGCCTTTGAGATTGCTTTTCCTTAAAGGAGCTGTTTGTTTGAACCTCTAGGTTCTGAGTGATCCAACACACCAGATCTGGAAAGGCTACAAGTCAAACAACTGAATCTTGAATTATTTAAGCAAGATTCCAGTCATGGAAAGCAGGGAAAGGGCAATAGAGATGCCCTTGGTGTTAAATAAAAAAACTAAACAGAGCACAGAGTGTAACTGGTAGAAGTCACAACCAGAAGAGGAAAAGAGCCAAGATAGGACCTAAGTCAGCAGACACTTGACCTCCTTCACAAGAAGAGAGAGATCACTTAAACTGCACCAACTTAGAAGAAAAAAAAGAAAAACTCTTCAGTGAAACCACTTGAAGAAGGCTGGATGATCCTTAACTTAGCATTTCACCATGCAAGGAAAAGCCCCATAAGGAAAAGCTGTAGAGAGGATCTTGGCAAGATAGCCAGGGAAGCAAAATCATCTCAAAAGGCATTTAAGGAAGAAAATGGAAAGACAAAAAAAAGAGGAAAAGAAAAGAAAACAGAAAGCTTTTCATGACAAATGGTATGCCATTGAGGACAATGGAGTTGTTGTATTGGACTCTAACACCGTGGTCCCTGATGTGTACATATAGTGATAAAGAAAACAAAGATGGGAAAAGCAGCCAGATTGGACCAAATATATGCAGAGGAGATCTATGTGTCAAGCACAAGTGTGATGGTGTTAAGAAGTCTATAAAGTCTCTGAAGGTGGAGAAGATAACAAAGGGGTGTGGGGGGGAATCTCCAACCTTATTAAAAGAAAAAAATTGGAGGGCACCCAAAAGAACAACTACTGCCAACTTACCTGTCCAGTTCATATAAAGCTTTATGGGATTTGTCTATACATGGTTGGAAGGTGTCCTCCAGGAGGGTATTATTTGGGAGAAAGCAGACTTTCACAACTGATGTTTCACAATGGACCACATCTTTAACATCACCCAAGTGACTGAAAAATGTAGAGAACACCACAGCCCACTATGTTCATCATTTGTTGTTTTTGGAAAAAACATTTGATTCTGTTCGCTGAAATGCCACCTTATGGGCTCTTTTCCTAAAAAAGTATTTCTCATCTGATATACACTGAAATGGTTGCAAATTCCTTGGAAGAGGCAAGAACAGAAATAGTCTTGTTCAATAACAGTAACTGTTAAACATCAGATGAGCCATAAAATGAAGATGGATCAATTCTCAGCAAAAATGTTCACCAGAGGCACAGAGAAGGTCTGCCCCAGAGCCCAGGTCAGAGATGGTTCTCTGAAGATGGTGAGGTCCTCCTGCTGCTTCTCTTTGTGGATGACATGGACTCCCAGCATCAGGTCCAGGAACTCTGCAGAGCCTCCTGGCCCAGACCCATAGCCACTGAGACAGTGGGACCTGCCCAGGCACTTAATCCACCTTGGACGTGAGCAGACTCTAACATGTGACCAGTGCCCAAGCATGATGAAGACCAGGAGGTCTTGTCTTTCAACAAGAAAATGAGAGATAGGAAGAGAAGATCCATCAGCTTCCTTCTGGGTGCTCCTCAAGTCTCCTCTCTGACCCCAGGTCATTAGTGTTCTCTAATTCCTCAAGTGTCCTTGTCCCATTTTTATTTGAGGAATGTTTATGTCCTTCTAGGAGAATGAAAGTCTCTTAAGGGCACAGAATGTTTTGTGTTTGTCTTTGTATCCTCAGTACTAGCCTGCTATGGGCACTCCCTCCCAAGTCAGCACTATCTCAGGTCCCACTCCTGTCCCTAAGTCAAAATCCTAACCAGAAAAACAAGTGGCCAAACTCTCAATCTACTCTTCAATCAATAAACCTTTATTAAGCCCCTTCTATGTTCTAGGCACCTTGCTAAGTGCCTGGGATACAAAAGAGGCAAAAGACAGTCCCTGTCCTCAAGGAACTGACAATCTAATGGGGAATCAACAAATAAATGTACACAAAGCAGACTATATACAGGATCAATAGGAAATAATCAACAAAGGGAAGGCACTGCAATTAAAGAGGGTTTGCGGAAGGTTTCTTGTAAAAGGTGAGATTTCAGCTGGAACTGTCAACTAAGAAATACAAGCAAAGCTAGGCAGCATGTACGTGTTTATCCCTCTCACAGCTGGTGGAACATGCATATAGAGATATACATGGGAGCTCATGGTGGAAAATGAGCCCAAGGACAGATAGACAAAGGGGACCTAATATCTTCAGAGTAATTCCCTCTCACACCCCACTCCCTTCTGGCTCAGGATGCCTATATCAGTCAAAATGACAGTCTCCATATGTGTTAACCATAATATGAGAAAGGAATCTCTTAATTGGATAGATGGTAAATGCAATAAGGTAGGAGAATGTCAAGGTATCAATGGAAATTATAGATCCAGGATGTCTGTGTTTCTTCTATCATTAACATGAATATATATCTATATCTATATATATATGTATATGTATATATATAACATAGCATAACATGTGTCCATAAAATACTAAGATAAGAAAAAGTCCCATTATTCAAGATAGTGTCCAGTTCAAGGTGTCCTGACCTGGAGAGTCATAAACAGAAGAATGCTCCTGATCAGCTTCATCTGGCCTTGTAGTTGCTGACATAGGAAGGGGCACTTTGGGTTCACTCAGAGAGCAAAGCAAAGCAGGTCCATTCTGCCTGAAAGCATACAAGGCATCATGGTAGGTTAAGCTCAGAGTGAGCCAAAATGTCTTTCCCTTGTTGGGCCAAAAAAAAAAAAAAAACAAAACAAAACCCAGAGCCAAGAGATGGAGTGTCTTGTTCATGGAATAACCAGGTGGCCAGTGTCACAGGAAAAGAGTTAAATTTGAGAAGACTGGAAAGGTGGGATGAGGATAACTTATGAGGGGCTTTGAATGCCAAACACAGCACAGGGAGGTATGGCTGCTGAAGGATGCTTGCCTGCTGATGCACATGGCGCATCTGCCCTCCCTTCTATCTCTCCCCCCTTTTTCTTATCCCTTTCCCCTTCTATTTTCCTGTAGGGCAGGATAGATCTCTATACCTGTAAGGGAAACTGAGGAGGATAGATCCTCCCCAGCCCTCTGGTGTAACCGCCTCATGACCTGACATAAAGATAAATTTGAGTTACCAATGCATGTCTTAGTGTACCAAGGAGACTGGAACATTAAGTAACAAACAATGTTACCCGGGAAAGCAATTCATCTCAAGGAACATTTTTCTCGAGAAAGGTGTGTAACTGTCCAAGGAATTGATCCCTCCTTGGAGACTTACACAACAAACAGGTATTTGGAGCTCTGATCGAGCTCCAATCTTTGTTAGAATGTGTGCATATCTTAGACATGACCTCACCAAGGATATGTACACAAAACAAAATATCAAGATTGTCTTTCCCTGGTTTACATAGATATAAAAGGGGTCATTTGGGAAGGGATTTTTGGAGTACTTTGAGTCAGAGATAGGGATACCAAATCTCTGTTGATCAGAAGCGGATCGCATGTATGGCTTCTGTTGAGTTGGAGCTGGACGCTGTTCCATTGCCTCCCTGACCAGACCTCTTGGCCATTCTTCAGTTTCCCTGGTCTAGTAGGTATGAGCTTGCCTGGTCGGTGAGTGTGTATCGTTTCTTTCCTTATTCCCCCTTTTCTTTATTTTGATTATTATTATATTGAATGTTATTCTCACCTTTATTTGAGTGTGTTTTGCTTTAATCATTATTAATCACTGTAAAATAAATGTGATAATTTGTTAAGTTTACACTGAGTATGTGTCATTATATCTTGAGATCCAAACCTAAATTGAAAGCACTGCACAGTCCATAATCCTTTCGGTTACAATACCCCATTTCCTGTATATCTTATTTTCCAGTTGCATGTGAAAACAATTTTTAACACGTGTTTTTAAAACTTTGGGTTCCAAATTTTCTCCCTTTCTCCCTCCCCACCCACCCTCATTGAAAAGGCAAGCAACCCAATACAGGTTATACATGTGTAGTCATACAAAATACTTCTGCAGTGGTCATGTTGTGAAAAACTAAGTATATTTCCTTTAATCCTATCCTGCCCCCCCCATTTATTCTATTCTCTTTTTTGACCCTGTCTCTCAGAAGTGTTTGCTTCTGATTACCCCCTCCCCCATCTGCCCTCCCCTCTATCATCCTCCTGCTCTCTTGTCCCCTTCGCCCCTATTTTCCTGTAGGGCAAGATAGATTTCCATACTCAATTGAGTGTGTATGTTATTCCCTCCTTAAGCGAAATCCGATGAGAGTAAGATTCACTCATTTCCTCTCACCTTCCCCCATTTCCCCTCCATTGTAAAAGCCTTTTCTTGTCTGTTTTATGTGAGATAATTTACCTTATTCTACCTCTTCCTTTCTTCTTCTTCCAGTATAATCCTCTCTCACCCCTTAATTTTATTCTCCAGATATCATCATCCCTTCATTTTCAACTCACCCTGTGTCATCTATCTGTCTATCTATCTATCTATCTATCTATCTATCTATCTATCTATCTATCTATCTATCTATACATATAATTTTCCTAATATTGAACCAGCTCTGCATTCCCGGCATAAATACTACGTGGTCATCATGTATGATCCTTGTGATAGACTGTGATCCATTGCTATAATCTCCTTGCTAGTATTTTATTTAAAATTTTTGCATCAATATTTGTTAGGGAAATTGGTCTATAGTTTTCTTTCTCCATTTTAGATGTTCCTGGTTTAGGTATCAGCACCATATTTGTGTCATAAAAGGAATTTAGTAGGACTTCTTCACCTATTTTCCCAAATAGTTTATATAGCATTGGAAGTAATTGTTCTTGAATCATTTGGTAGAATTCATTTGTAAATCCATCTGGCCCTGTGGATTTTTTTTAAGGAGTTAATTGATGGCTTGTTCAATTTCTTTTTCTAAAATGGGGTTAAGTATTCTATTTCCTCTTTTATTAGTCTGGGCAATTTATAGTTTTGTAAGTATTCATCTATTTCACTTAGATTATCAAAATTATTGGAATACTATCGTGAAAAATAGCTCCTAATTATTGCTTTACTTCCTCTTCATTGGTGGTGAATCTACCCTTTTCATGTTTGATACTGGCAATTTGGTTTTCTTTTTTAAACAAAAGGCTCATTTATTTTTTTTTAATAGAAACTTGCTATAGTTATTTTTTGCAGTTATGATTACTGTGTGCTTCTCTCCATCCTATTTTTTTCTATTTTCTTGTTTATCATACTCTCTCCTTTCACCCTGCCATCCTCAAAAGTGTTTTGCTTTTGTCTTTTGTCTCTCCCAATCTATCCTCCCTTCTATCAATGCCCCTCTTCTCTTTTTCCGTTCCCCTCCTATTTTCCTGCAGGATATGATAAATTTCTATACACAACTGAGTGTGTATGTTATTCCCTCGTTGAGCCAATTCCAATAAGAATAAGGTTCACACATTCCCCAGCCCTCTTTCCTCATCTTCCTCTCACCCATAAGAGCTCTTTCATATCCCTTTTATGTGAGATAATTTAGATTTTGTAGATATTGATCCATTTCATTTAGATATCAAATTTATTAACATATAATTGGACAAAATAGCCTGTAACAATTGTTTTAATTTCCTCTTTATTGGTCGTGAATCCACCCCTTTTATTTTTGATACTAGTACTTTGGTTTTCTTCTTTCCTTTTTTTCTTTAAATAAAATTAACCAATAGTTTGTCTATTTAATCTTCCCCCCATAAAAATCAGCTTCTTGTTTTATTTATTAGTTAATGGTTTTCCTACTTTCAATTTTATCAGTTTCTCCTTTGATTTCCAGGATTTCCAATTTGGTATTTACTTGGGGATTTGTAATTTGTTCTTTTTCTAGATTTTTAGTTATGTACTCAGTTCATTGATATGCTTTTCCTCTATTTTATCGATGTAAGGAATTAGAGATATAAATTTTCTCCAAAGTATAGCTTTGGCTGCATCCCATAAATTCTGGTATGTTGTTATTTTCTTTAATGAAATCATTTCTTTAATTTGTTCATTGACCCATTTATTTTTTAGGTTTAGATTATTTACTTTCAAATTAACTTTTAACCACTCTTTCCATGTAATTTTATTGCATTATGATGTGAAAAGGAGACATATAGTATTTACTGCATTTGATTGTGAAGTTTTTGTGTCCTAAAAATGGTCAATTTTTGTGTAGGTGCCATGAACTGCTGAGGAAAAGGTATATTCCTTCCTATCCCCATTCAATTTTCTCCAAAGATCTAATATAGCTAACTTTTCCAGAATTTTATTCATCTTCTTAATTTTTGTTGTTTATTTTTTTGTTAGATTTATCTAGTTCTCTGAGGGAGAAGTTCCTCCATTGATATAGTTTTATTATGTATTTTCTCCTGTAACTCATTCAACTTCTCCTTCAAAAATTTAGATGCTGTACCATTTGGTGTGAAATGAAGTCATTCTCAATCAGGACTGTGGGAGCTCCTCTCACCAACTCACAGCCCACATGGAGGAAATCAGCATTGTGTGGCCATCACACAGAGAAGCTTCTGACAGATATGGACACATCCTGAAGATTTCTTGGCAAATGTTAGAATTTCTCCAGGGAAAAGAGATTCAGAGTGAGGTGAGCTGGCTAGACCAGAGGATGGACCCAAGGCCAGAGCTGCCACTGACCATAAAGAAGACTTAGTGGGTTTTTTAAATAAGTTAGCACATTTTACCTTGGTACCTTCAGAGTCAGGCATTAGCTTCACTTGCAGTCTGACCTCTCTGAGTTGTGACTCCTTCCTCCTTGCTCTGGGTTCATATTCAAGCTTTCTCCCTGGGCGATGTGGCCTCTCTCATTCCCAGTTGTTTGGGTCTGCTTTCCCCTCATCCTTTGGTTCCAGTGCCCCGAGCCCCCTGCATTTGGATGCCCTCAGCCTCTACACACTGGTTGTTATGGGGGCCCAGGTTATGTGCCTGAACAGACTAAACTCTGGGGTGGAAAGTACCAGCCTCAGCTGGGTTTCCAGTCCTCTTTCCATTGGCTGCCAAAGCTCTGTCTCCTGCTCTCTTCATCTACCCTGCTTCTATTTCTCTTCCTCTCCTTCATGTGGCTTCAAAGAATCTAGTTCTGCTGCTTTTCATGGTATTATGGCGTATTCAGAGTAACACTTCAGTGAGCTGAGCCAGCAAGCCAAAGAAAGCCCTAGCTAAAGGGACCAAATTTGAACTAAGGTCTTCCTGACTCCAGGTTAAGTGCTGTGCACCCCCAGCTGCCTAGAAGACCAGTACCTCTGTGTGAAAGAGTGCATGGCTAGGAGGAAGATGTAAGAAGATGAAGGGGAGGGGGCCAGCTATGTGGTGCAGTGGATAGAGCTCCAGTCTTGGAGTTGGGAGGACCAGAGTTCAAATCTGGCCCAGACACTTGACACTTACTAGCTGTGTGACCCTGGGCAAGTCACTTCACCCTGTTACCTAGCCAAAAACCAAAACAAACAACAAACAAAAAGAAGATGAAAGGAGGAGGGAGCTGGGTTAGGATGGACATTGAATGCCAAAAAGAGCATTTTGTGTTTTCTCCTGGAAGCAATGGAGCCATTGGAGGTTGTTGAGAAGAAGGGTTGTATGGTCAGACCTGTATTTGAGGAAAATCCCTTTGGTGCTTCAATGGAGGGTGAATTGGAGTGAGGAGAGACTGGAGGCAGGCAGACACCCCTCCCCCACAGAGAGCCATCGGGATAGTCCGGTTGTGAGAGGATGAGAGCCTGCACCAAGATGGAGGCAAATGTCAGAGGAGGGGTGTAGATAAGAAATTTTATGCAGATAAAATCAACAGGTAGATTAAGTTTGAGAGGCCCTAGAGAATGAAAAGTGTAATTCAGCACTGGAGATGAATGAATGTGGTACTACTCTTTTAAGAGAAAGAGGGAGGAGGGGGGGGCGTTGCTTCGTTTGGTTCAGAAAAAAATTCTAAACTGTATCACTAATGGATTGCTTACTTTACATATAAAACCTGATGATCCCAGAGAATTCTAATGGCTTTATAGAAAAGCATCTCAGTCCGGAGAGGAGGCAACCATAGTATGAAGAGGACTGGAAGTGATATTGCCTTAGAAGTGGCCAATGGAATTGTAGAAAATAGAAGAGCTTTGGCCTCCTTACAGACCCATTCTATTTAACCTCTCCTCTCCAGTGTAGAACAGGGTTCATGGGGTGAGAACTTGAACAGCAGACTCTGGGAGTGGGGGGCGGGGTTAACCTTCATAGGAGGCTTCGTTCTTTTCCTAATTTCTTACCATCTGGATTCTGAC